>NC_080677.1:109144427-109795593 GCF_030445035.2 Dasypus novemcinctus | reverse complement strand
CAATTAGTAGGGAAGCAAATTTGGCTCAACTGATAGAGCGTCCGTCTACCATATGGGAAGTCCAGGGTTCAAACTCAGGGCCGCCTGACCCATGTAGTGAGCCCACATGCAGTACTACTGCACACAGGGAGTGCTGTGCCACACAGGGGTGTCCCCTGCATAGGGGAATCCCACGTGCAAGGACTGCGCCCCACAAGGAGAGCTGCCCCACACGAAAAAAGCGCAGCCTGCCTAGGAGTGGCACCACACACACGGAGAGCTGATGCAGCAAGATGAGGCAATAAAAAGAGACACAGATTCCTGGTGCCGCTGACAAGAATACAAGCAGACACAAGAACACATAGCAAACACAGAGAGCAGACAATACAGGTGAGGGGGAAGGAGAGAGAAATACATTTTTTTTTTAAATCTTAAAAAACAAAAAACAAAAAAAGAGTAAATCCACAAGATATTCTCCAGTAGGGTGGGGTTGTTTAATTTTGGCTTATATCTGTGCTGTCCAAAATGTCAGTCACCTTATGCATTTGAAATATGGCTAGTCTGAATTGAGATATGCACCACATTTCAAAGACTTAGTATGAAAAAATACTGTCAAATATTTTATTATGCTGGCAAATTCAGCATTTGACTATTACACGTAGAATTACATTATATTACGTGGGATCTAGTATGGATGGGTATTTTTCTAGATTATGAGTTGTGAGAAGTTTGATTTTGTAATTGGAATAATAGACCTTACATTTGTTCCTTCCCTGTCACTTTCACATAAAACTCAGACCATTTTTCTCTGCTGGATCTACTTCAGACCCTCTCTCAATCTGTATTATCACAGATGAGATGAATTGTATTGTTACTTTTTTTCCCCGCAATCATAGAATGCCCTAAGATACTGTATAATCCTTGTTTAATTCTTCTATAGTCTAATTTCAACTATTTATCATGTTTTTTTTTTTTCCCCAACAGCTAGATGGAGTCATTTTTTTGTCCTTCCTCTTCCTGTAACTAAAGATAATAAACAGCTTATGTATTTTTTTCCACAGGGATGACATGGTGATCAATTAGGAATTGCAATTTACAATTCTAAAGGCTTTAGAATTATCATATTTTTCTTAACATTCCTTTCTCAAAATGTAAATATATTTTATCCCATTAAAAATATTAATACTTTTTGTATGATTTTGTATGAATTACATGTTGAACTGTGATGTCAAGACAGATTAAGGAAGGTTTGATTTTAGTTTAGATTTTTTTTTTTTGTAAAATGAGAGAAATTATGTTTATATTTCTTCCAATACATGTATTAGATTTTCAAATTAGTTTTCTGAAATAATCTCCCAGAATGGTGACATTTAAGAGCAATATTTGTGTGTTTGTTTGATGGGGTGGAGGGGGGGGAGTGAGGGAGGAGGTTAGTATTTCCCTCCTAAAAGGATTTCATAGAATTGTGTTTTGTAAAGTGTATGGCTTCTTGTGCGTGTTTGTTTGCAGAGGATGCTTTTGCAATTGTTGTGAAATTTGACTTCATTTTTTCTTGCTCATTATCTACATTCACACTCAGATAACTAAAAAATTTAAGGAAACAAATGTTAAAAGTTGCTGAGCATTTGAAGAAATTGAGGCTGAGACATACCCAAGGTCACAAAATGAAACATTGCCATAATAACTGTATTTTAGATTTGATTTACTAGTTATGTGGAACACTTATTCCCTCTGTATTTCAGTTCTGACAGATATGAAGTGAGGATAATATTTTCTTCACCTACTACATGAGATTTTTATGAGGTTAAACTGAAATGGTAAGTGAAGGAGCTTAATCAACCATAGAGCATTCTTTTTTTTTTTTTTTTAAAGATTTATTTTTATTTATTTAATTCCCCTCCCCTCCCCCGGTTGTCTGTTTTCTGTGTCTTTTTGCTGCGTTTTGTTTTCTTTTGTCCGCTTCTGTTGTCGTCAGCGGCACGGGAAGTGTGAGCGGCGCCATTCCTCGGCAGGCTGCTCCCTCCTTCGCGCTGGGCGGCTCTCCTTACGGGGCGCACTCCTTGCGCGTGGGGCTCCCCTACACGGGGACACCCCTGCGTGGCAGGGCACTCCTTGCGCGCATCAGCACTGCTCATGGGCCAGCTCCACACGGTCACGGAGGCCCGGGGCTTGAACCGCAGACCTCCCATGTGGTAGACGGACGCCCTAACCACTGGGCCAAAGTCCGTTTCCCCATAGAGCATTCTATAAATATAAAGTAATGGTGTTGAAAGTTGGGTAGACTTGAGAATTTTGTCTACTGGGAAAAAAGTAGAATGTAGCAAAATCTGGTTTGATAGTAACATAGCCTAATAATACCAATAGAATCTGTAAGAATTTGATTTATTCCTTTTTTGTTGTTGTTTATTCTCTCAGTTGTTTCTCTATTCTCTATTATATATGCCTCCGTGGTAGTCTTATTTCCATTCTCTGCTAAGTCTAGGTGGAGATGGAACTCTTTTTTTTTTTTAAGATTTATTTATTTCTCCCAGTCCCCTTGTTGTTTGCACTTGCTGTGTCTGTTCATCTTTCTCTTTTTTAGAGGCATCAGGAACCAAACCCCAGACCTCCCATGTGGGAGGGAGGTGCTTAATCACTTGAGCCACCTCCATTCCCTGCTTTGTTGGGTCTCTCTTATGTTTTCCTCTGTGTATCTCTCATTGCATCAGCTCACCATGCCAGCGTGTCATATCAGTTTGCTGTCTTGCTCATCTTCTTTAGGAGGCACTGGGAATGAAACCCGGACCTCCCTTTTGGTTGGCGGGAACTTAGTCACTTGAGCCACATCCACTTCCCTGCTTTATTCCTAAGTCTAGCTTTGTTAATGATACAGCAGAATCTGTAGTACAGGGACCATCATAGAGCTGAGGTCCAAGCAGTCAATCCCTGGGAACCTTAAAGCTACTGAACATCTGGCTATTTTAGTATTTTAATATATTATTATCTTACTGACAGTATGTGGAAGAGGCACTCTCTTAATGGAAAGTATTTAAGCACGATGATAAATTTTGTATCAGACCTGGAGAGCATTTCTACTGTTGCTACTGAAATGGACTTAACAGGCATACTTTATTTTTATAATGTTGTGTTATGGAAAATTGAAAAACTAAAAATGGGTAGCCAAGGTCACTTCCATTAGTGGTGATGTGAAGAGGCTAGATGATTCTAACAAGTACAAAACTGGACAATATTGTAAAAAATGATAATTTCTGGTCACTGGAAAGAAACCAAAATAACAATAAATTGAGGAACATTTTTAAAAGCTAGTGCTTTAAGTAAGAAGATATGAGTTTGTGATCTTCTTGCCTGACTTTCTTCCATCCCCCAATCCCTGTCTTAATTGGTAAGAACTGTAGTTTTACTAACTTAAAGTTTTATCAGAAGTAGTAGTCTCACTAAGCAGGAGGCGAGTGGGAGTGGGGAACAAAACCCACAGATTTACTGACTTAATAAAAGGGGCATATTCAGTTCATAACGAATGGGGGAATCCTGCAGCTTTGCTACCTTTAGGTTGTAGTCCTGATTTGGTGCCATCAACCAAAAGTTTAACAGAGAGATCCTGGAAATCAGAGTGCCACTGAAGGGCTGAGATAAGCTTTCCACACATCCATGGCCAACTGCTAAAGTTTGTGCACATGGGGCAGAGGCTGGGGGTGGGATATTCAAGAGAGTCCGGCAAAATATGAAAGGCATGGGAGACTTGAGAACTAGGTGCAACTTTGAAAGCTCCCTTAAACCCACGTATAGCTCCATCAGCAGAGAATGGGAGCCTTACATATTCACAGTATGTGAGCACAATTTCTGCCCAAATCATTGGCTGACCATTTGTCTATGCAGACTCAGATTTGGTACCCTAGGGAGCCAGGCCAGAAAATAGAAATAAAAACTTTTAAAAAAGTGAGCAAAGAAATCAGGAACTGCACTTCAGTGGGAAGACAGAGTCTATAGCTTAAGTTCAAGCAAGTTACTAAAAACAAAAAAATCAACTTTTAGAAAAATGGAACAGAACCCAAAGTTGCTAAAATTTATTATCTAAAATGTCTACTTCTTAAATAAAAATTACAGTATACAAGAAAATAAAATATAACCTATACTCAGAAAAAGAAATAATTAAAAGAAACTGAATGAATGAGCTCGGATTTGGATTTAGAAGATAATGACTTCAAAGCAGCTATGAAAACATATTTCAAGAATTAAAATTATCTTCAAACAGTTAAAAGAAAATATGCTAAGAGTGAGTCAATAAATAGGAAATATTAATAGAGACATAGAAACTATGCAAATGAGTGAATTGGAAATTCTAGAGTTAAGAAGTACAATAACTGATTATACACGAGTTTATTTCAGTAGTACATTTGAGATGTTAGAAGAAAGAATCAGTGAATTTAAAGATAGGACAATAGAAATGACCTAATTCGAAGATAAAAGAGGAAACAGAAGAAAAATGAACAGAGTGTCAGAGATCTGTGGACTAACGCTTAGCATTCTGATGTACATCTAATGGGAGTTCTAGAAAGTGAGGTGAAAGAGTCAACTGCTGAAAGCCAAAGAAAAACAGGAAATTTGGAATGTAACATGAGAAAAATGACCCATCATGTACAAAGGAACAATGCTGTGATTAATAGCTGACTTCTCATAGAAGCAAATAAATTAAGAAAGTAACTTCTTATGATATATTCATGGAATGACATATTCAAAGTGCTGAAAGGGAAAACTGTCAACCAAGAATTGTGTATTCAGAAAAATAACTTTAAAAAATGAAGATGAAAGGGAAGCAGATGCGGCTCAAGTGATAAGGCCTCCGTCTACCATATGGGAGGACCTGGGTTCTATCCTTGGGGTCTCCTGGTGAAAAAAAAGAAGAGAAAGTGTGCCTGCTCATTGAGGCAGTGCCTGTGTGGCAAGCTGAGTGCCTGCGTAGGGAGCCAGTGCCTGTGTGGCGAGTTGAGTGTCCGTGTAAGTGCCTGTGCAAATGAGTTAGGTAGCAAGATGATGAAGCAACACAAGAGAGATGAAGGGGAGAGTCAAGGTGAAGTGCAGCGGAGCCCAGGAATTGTGGTGGCACATTTGACAGGGAACCTCTCTCCACATTAGACGTCCTCAGGATCGAATCCCCGTGAATCCTAGAGGAGAAAGACGAGAGAAATAGGTACAGAAGATCACACAGTGAATGGACACAGCAAACACAGCAGGGCAGGGGAGGGGGAAGGGAAGAAAAAAAATGAAGGTGGAAGAAATAAACTATCTCTTGCAGATGACCTAATCTTACATATAGAAAATCTCAAGGTAGCCACTAAAAAAAAAACTATTAGAATTGATAAATGAATTCAGCAAGGCTGCAAGAATATAAGATCAACATGTATAAATTAAAATCTATGTGTATGTATAAATTGTATTTCTCTATACTAGCAATGAACAACTGAAAAATGAAATTAAGGAAACAATTTCATTTACAATAGCATGAAAAAGAATAAAGTACTTTGGAATTAATTTAACTAAAAAAGTGCAAGTGCAAGACGTACATCTCGAAAACTACAAAATATTGTTGAAAAAAATCAAAGATCTAATAAATGGAAAGACATGTCATGTTCAAGTATAGGAAGATTTAATACGTTATGATGGCAGCATTCCCCAAATTGCCCAGCAGAGTCAATGTATTTCCTAGAAAAGTCTCGATTTGCTTTTTTTTTTTTTTGCAAAAGTTTACAAGCCAATCATAAAATTCACATGGAAATACAAAGGACCCAGAACAACTGAAATTTCTTGAAAAAGAAGAATAAAGTTGGAAGACTTCAATTCTGATTGTAAACTTCATTACCCAGCTAGGGTAATCAAGACTATGTGGTAATGGCACCAAAAAAGACGTGATCAAATAGAATAAACAATCTCTCACATATACAGTTCTTTTTTTTTTTTTCTACTAGGTTTCCAAGACATTTCAATGGGGAAAGAATAGTCTTCATCAAATGCTTCTGGGACAACTGGGTGTCCACATGCAAAAGAATGAAGTTGGTCCCTTCTTTACAATTAGCACAAAAATTAACTCAAAATGGACCAGAGATGCAAATATAAGAGCTAAAACTGTAAAACTCTTCCAAGGAAAGAGAGGAGTAACTCTACTTGATCTTGGGTTCAGCAAAGCCTTCTTAGATATGACTCCTTAAGCTCAAGAGACAAAAGAAAAAAAAATAAATAAATTGACCTACATCAGAATTAGAAGCTTGAGCTTCAAAGAACGCCATCAGGAAAGTGAAAAGACAACCAACTGAATGGTAGTTAGTATAGTTAAAATATTTAAAAATTGTACATCTGATAAGGGGCTTGTACCTAAAATATATAAAAAGAATTCTCACAGCTCAATATTAAAAAAACAAATTAACCCAATTTTAAAATGGGCAGGATATTTCAAATATGTATTTCTTCAGAGAAGATATACAGATGGCCAATAAGCACATGAAAAGATGTTCAACATTATTAGCCATTAGGGAAATGCAAATCAAAACCAAAATGAGATGCCATTTTATAGTCCTTAGGGTGGCTATAGCAAAAAAGATAATAGCAAGTGTTTGCAAGGATGTCTCCTTACACATTGATAATGGAAATATATACCCAATTTGTAAAATACCTTAGTAGTTCTTAAGAATGCTACATACAGAGTTAACATATGATATAGTAATTCTATTCCTAGAAATGAAAACGTACATCCACATAAAAACTTACACATGAATGTTGCTAGCAGCATTTCTCCTGATAGCCAAAGAGTGGAAATAATCTGTATGTCTCTCAACTAATGAATGGATGAATAAAATGTGGTAAACCCACACAATGCAATATTATTTAGTAATAAAAAAGTAATGAAGTACTGATACATGTTACAATGTGAGTGAACCTTGAATACATGCTAAGTGAAAAAAAGTAGTCCCAAAAAGACACATGCAGTATGGTTACATTTATATGAAATATCCAGGATAGGCAAATCTGTAGAAGCAGAGTAGACTTGTGGTTGCCCAGGCCTGTAAAAGTGGAGATTCAGAACGAGGAAATGGGGATGTGATTGCTAATGTAATCAGAGTTTCTTTGTAGGGTTAATGAAAATGTTCTAAACTGTGATTTTGGGGATCATTGCATAGCACTGAATATACTTATAACCATTGACTTTTACACTTCAAATGGGTGAATTTTTGGTTTGTGAATTATTTCTCAATAAAGATATTAATGATAAAATGGGAAAGAAAAAAAAAAGATAAAATAAAGACATTGATAAACAGAACTGAGAGAATTCATTTCTAATTGACCTGCGCAACAAGGAATACTAAGGCAGTTCTTTCAGTCTGAAAGCAAATGAGAATAACACCTATGGTATTAACCTGAAGTAGATTGTGATAAATTAAAGATGCATATTATGATTTCTAAAGCAACTAACAAAAAATTTAGCTAAAAAACACATTGAAATGGGATGCTAAAAGAATACTTGTATAACACAAAAGAAGTAAAAAAGAGGAACAGAGGAAAAGAAAGATATGCGACAGATAAAAAGCTAAATGGTAGAACTAAATCCAACCATATGATGATATTAAATGCACATGGACTAAACACTTGAAAATATCATCAAAGTGGATAGAAATTCAAGATTCAATTACATGCTATGTAAGAGGCAAACTTTAAATCCAAAGGTGCAAATATAAAAACTACAGTGATGGAGAAAGATATATTGAACAAACAATAACCATAAAAGAGTAGAAATGGTTATGTTAATCAGAGAAAATAGACTTTAAGACCAAGAATATTACTAGAAACTGATATTCATGATGATAAGAAGGTCAGTACATCAGGAAGATAATCATTTAAAATGTATGTGTACCTGAGTCCAAAGATATATGAAGAAAAAACTGAAAGAATTAATAGAAGAAATAGGCTATTCAAAAATTAGAAAGATACAAATTTTCCTGTCTAAGAAGTTGATAGAAAAACTAAACAAAAAATTGATAGTGAATGACATTATCAATTAACTACCTCAATAAGATCTTTTAGCTCTTAGGAAACATTTTCTAGGATGGGCCATATGCAAGACAACAAATCAAGTCTTTGTAAATTTAAAAAGATTACTGTCATATAAAATATGTTCTCAGACTGCAATGAAATTAATTAAAAATCAACAAGAGAAATTTTTTGTGTGTGGTAAACTTTTTTTTTTTTTTAAGGTACCAGTTTGGGGATTGAACCTGGGACCTTATATGTGGGAGGTTGGTACTCAACCACTGAGCCACATCACCTCCCTTGAGTTCATTTTTTCATTTGTTTGCTTGTTGTTTGTTTTTGTTTGTTTTTTCTTTTTTTTTTTTAAGGAGGCACTGGAAACCGAACCCAGGATTTCCCTGTGGGAGGTGGGCACTCAACTGGTCGAGTCACATCCACTCCCCTGTGTAGTGAACTTTTGTTTTTGTTAGAGAAATTGTGGGTTTACAGATCAATGTATAATATATAAGATTTGCATATGCCACCACACCACCAACATCTGCATTGGTGTAGAATATTTGTTACAACTGATGATAGGGTATTTTTATAGTTCTTAGTATTAATTAAAGCCCATGGTTTAGCATAGAGTTCCCGCTTCGTGTAGTGCAGTTTTATGGATTAAAAAAAACACAACTTTTTGTTACCATATTTCCAATCTTAACATTTCCCCTTTTAATCATATTTAGATGTATATATATTTCAGTGCTATTAATTGTATTTGCAATATTGTGCTACCATCATCACCATCCCTTACCTGAACATTGCCTGATTCCAGATAGGGAACCTGTGCATTTTAAAGCCTTAACTTTCAATTCCCTATCCCCAATCTGTCCCCTGGTAACCTGTATTCTAGAGTCTGACTCTGTGAGTTTGCTTATTTTGTTTCAAATCAGTAAGATGATACTGTATTTGTTCTTTTGTATCCAGATTATTTCATTCTACATAATGTCTTCCAGGTTCATCTATGTTGTTTCATGTATCAGGACTTCATTCTTTTTTATGGCTGAATAATATTCCTTTATACATGTATACCACATTTTATGTATCCATCCATTCAGGAGGTTATATGGACACTTTCGGGTTGTTTCTGTCTTTTGGCAGTTGTGAATAATGCCACTATGAATATCAGTATGTAAATATCTGGTCAAATGCAAATATCTGGTCAAGTCCTTGCTGTTAGTTTTGTCGGGTATATGCCTGGCCATGGGTTTGCTGGGTCATGTGGCAATTAATACACCTAGCTTTTCACCAAGCCATCTTCCACAGCAGCTGCATCAATTTACATTCCACCAGCAGTGACTGAATGTTCCTATTTCTCTGCATCCTCTACAACACGTTATTTTTATTTATTTTTTCTTTTCTTTTTAATAGCATTCTTTTCTAATGGGTGTGAAATGGTATCTCGTTGTGGTTTTGATTTGCATTTACTTGATGGCTAATGATGTTGAGCATCATTTCATGTGCTTTCTGGCAATTTGTTTATCTTCAATGGACAGAGGTCTATTCAAGTCTTTTGTCCATTTTCAAATTAGCTTGCTATTCTTTTTTGTTATTTTGAAGGATTTCTTTATATACTCTGAATGTTAAACCTTTATTGGATATGTGGTATAGCAGTGTGATATGGTTCATGAATTCCAGAAATAGATATTGGATTGTGTTTGTAAACTGGTCTGTACCTGGGCGTGATTAAATTGTGATTAGGACTTGGATTGGGCCATGTAAGTAGGGTGTTGAGTCCCCACCCCATGGTGGGTGGAGACTCATAGATAAAAGACATGGCAAAGGACAAAATTGGAGTTTTTTTGCTGGAATCTTGAGCTTGGAGCCTCCCGAAGTAAGCACACAGAGGAGCTTGGTTGTGAGGAAAGAGAAAAGGCCCCAGGAAGAGAAACAAGCGGTTCATTTAATAGTCTACAACTGGCCTTGTGGAGCTAACAGAGCAGCTGGGCCCAGAGAGAGGCAGGCCCTGGGAAGAGGAACCCGGGAAGCCGGAGCCCTCACAGGCGTTGGCACGCCACCCAGCACATGGCAATGAACTGTGGTGAGGGACGTAACTTGTGCTTTAATGGCCTCGTAATTGTAAGCTTCTACCCCAAATAACTACCCTTTATAAAAACCAACTGATTTCTGGTATTTTGCATCAGCACCCCCTTTGGCTAACTAGTACATACGGTTTCCAAATATTTTCTCCCATTGTATAGGTTGTCATTTTACTTTCATGATAAAGTCCTTTGAAGCTCAAGTTTCAAATTTTGACAAGGTACCATTTACTATTTTTTCTTTTCTTACTTGTGTTTGGAGTGTAGAGTCTAAGAAACCATTTCCTAACACAAGGTACTGAAAAGCTTCCCTATATTTTTATCTAAGAGTTTGATAGTACATACTTTTATATTTATGTTTTTTATCCATATTGAGTTGATTTTTGTATATGGTGTAAGGTGTCTTCCTTCCTTTTTTTGCAAATGGAGGTACAGTTTTCCCAGCACCATTTGTCGAAGTAACTGTTACTTGCCAATTGAGTGGTCTTTTGCAACCTTGTCAAAAAATAGGTGGTTGTAAATGTGAGGATTGATTTTTCAGCACTCAATAATACAATTTGTCTTTCGCCACTACCATGCTGTTGTGATTACTGTGACTTTGTAATAAGTTTTAAGATTGGGAAGTGTGTGTCCTCGACTTCATTCTTTTTTTTTTTAAAGATTTAGTTTGTATTTATTTCTCTCCCCTTCCCACCCCTCCCCAGTTGTCTGCTCTTTCTGTCCATTCACTGCCTGTTCCTCTGTGACCACTTCTATCCCTATCAGCGGCACCGGGAATCTGTGTTTCTTTTTGTTGCGTCATCTTGTTGTGTCAGCTATCCGTGCGTGCGGCACCATTCTTAGGCAGGCTGCATTTTCTTTCGTGTTGGGTGGCTTTCCTTATGGGACACACTCCTTGCACGTGGGGCTCCCCTACGCAGGGGACAGCCCTGCGTGGCAGGGCACTCCTTGCGCGCATTGGCACTGTGCTTGGGCCAGCTCCACATGGATCAAGGAGGTCTGGTGTTTGAACCGCAGACCTCCCATGTGGTAGGCCCTATCCATTGGGCCAAGTCAGCTTCCCCTCGACTTCATTCTAAAGCTGGCTTTAGCTATTTGGGGTCCCTTACTGTAGATTTCATATTAATTTAAAATGTTTATATTAGAGAAGTTGTGAGTTTATAGACCAATCATGCATAAAACACGGGATTCCGCTACACCATCCCACAGCTAGCACCTTGCATTGTTGTGGAACATTTGTTACTGTTGATGATAGCACTTTTTTGTAATTTTACTGATTTTTTTAACATTAGTTACCTTTGTTGCAATTGATGAAAAATTATTAAAATTGTACTGTTAACTATCATCCATAGTTCACTGAAATTAGTTGTATTTTTTCCATATTCCACCCTATTATTAACACCTTTTATTA
Source organism: Dasypus novemcinctus (assembly GCF_030445035.2). Taxonomy (NCBI): domain Eukaryota; kingdom Metazoa; phylum Chordata; class Mammalia; order Cingulata; family Dasypodidae; genus Dasypus; species Dasypus novemcinctus. The sequence goes on along the minus strand of NC_080677.1, from coordinate 109,784,109 downwards.
GCATCGTACATTTGTTATAATCTATGAATGAACATTCTTATACATGTCCTGTAAACTGTAGTCCATCATTTACAATAGGGTTCTTCATTGCATAATACAGTCCTATGCTTTATCCTTCTATTTTTATTCCAGTAGTGTATACTACCTAAAGTTTCCCCTTTTAACCACATTCATCTGTATAATTCAGTGCTGTTAATTATATGCACAGTAATGTGCTACCATTCCCACCATTCATTTCCAAACCTTTGCAATCAACCTAAATAGAAATTCTATACAAATTAAGCATCAACTCCCCATTCTCTAATTGCAGTCTCTTTCCTGGTATTGTATATTGTTAATGTGGTTTATTATATTAATTAATTTTCTTATGTTGGACCACTCTTGTATACCTGGGATAAAACCCATTTGATCATGGTGTGTAATTCTTTTAAAATGCTGTTGGATTCGATTTTCAGGTATTTTGTTGAGGAATTTTTGCATATATGTTCATAAGAAATTGGTCTTTAATTTTCTTTTCTTGTAGAATCTTTATCTGTCTTTGGTATTAGAGTGATGTTGGCTTCATAGAATCAGTTACGAAGTGTTCCCTCTTCAGTGTTTTGGAAGAGTTTAAGCAGGATTGCTATTAATTCCTCGTAAAATCATTGGTAGAATCCACCTGTGAAGCCATCTGATCCTGGGCTTTTCTTTTTTTGGGAATTTTTAAAAATATATATATTTTATAAGAGAAGGTGTGAGCTTACAAAACAATCATGCATAATGTGCAGAATTCCCATACATCCCCTCTCCACCAGCACCTTAATTATTACATTGTTGTGGAACATTTGTTACAGATTATGAAAGAACACATCAGACTATTCCACTAAGGATGGTCCATAACTACATTTGGTATGTTTCTTCCATATCCACCCTATTATTAAAATCATGTATTAATATTGTACATTTGTTGTATTTCATGAGAGAATACTCCCATATTTGTACTGTTAACCACAGTCCCTATTCCATCACATGGTTCACTGTGTTATATAGTCTCATGCCTTTACAGTCTATCCACAGTGTACACTCAGTGGTTCTCACTTTCATCACAGAGTTGTGCAGTCATCACATTAAATTTTTTAATGTTTTCCTTAGTACAAAAGAAAAAATCCCTTACCCCCTATTATTGACCCTTAGCATTGATATAATATCTTCTTTGACATTAATGCAAGAATATTACAAAATATTGCTATGAACTGTAGTCCATAAGTTACATGAATTTTATTTTCCCCATAAATCACCATATTCTTATCACCTTGGAATAGTGAATACATTTGTTCAGGTTCATAGAAGAACATTCTTGTGTTTGTACTATTAATCACAATCCTCATCAACCTCTGAATCACTCAGTTTTTCAGTCCCTAGATTATTCTCTAGCTTTCTTTCAGTTGACATTTACATGGTTAAACTACCCGTTTCAGCCACAGTCCCATTTATAAACTAGACATGTTAATTATATTCACTGTAATGGGTTACCATCAACTCTGTCCACTTCCATACATTCAAAGTCAAGCAATTGAAATTTCTATGTACATTAAACATCAGTGTTCCTTTTCAGTCCTCTTCCTATCTCCTAAGAACCTTTACTCTAGGTTTTAACTCCATTTATTTATTCTTCATATTTATTTAATATTAGTGAGACCATACAATATTTGTCCTTTTGTGTCTGGCTTATTTTACTCGACATAATGTCCTCACGGTTATCCATGTTATCATATGTGTTCCAATTTCATTTCTTCTTACAGCATAATAGTAGTCCATCATGTATATACCACATTTTGCTAATCCATTCATTGGTTGACGGACACTTGGGTTGCTTCCATCTTTGGCAATTGTGAATAATGCTGCTATGAATATGGGTGTGCAAATGTTTCTTTGCTTCACTGTTTTCAGCTCTTTTGGATATATTCCTAGTAGAGGGATTGCCGGATCAAATGGCAGTTCTATATTTAGCTTCCTGAGGAACTGCCAAGTGTCTTCCACAGAGCTGTACCATTCTATATTCCCACCAACAGAGAAGAAGGAATGTTCTTATTTCTCTCCATATCCTCTCCAGCACTTGTTTTCTGTTTTTTAAAATAGTGGCCATTCTATGATGTGTGAGATGATATCTCATTGTAGATTGCATTTCCCTAATGGCTAGTGATATTGAACATTTTTTTCATGTGCTTTTTTGGCCATTTTTATTTCCTCTTTGGAGAAATATCTGTTTAAGTCTTTTGCCTATTTTTAAATTGGATCACTTGCCATTTTTTGTTTAGTTGTATGATCTCTTTATATAGCATGGAAATCAAACCCTTAATGTATATGTGGTTTCCAAATATTTTCTCCCATTGAATGGGCTGCCTTTTCACCTTCTTGACAAAACCCTTTGAAACACTAGTGTTTAAATTTGAGGAGGTTCCATTTATCTATTTTTTCTTTCCTTGCTCATGATTTTGTTAAGAAACTAACACCAAGCACCCAGGTCTTGAAGATGTTTTCCTTCATTTTCTTCGAGGAGCTTTCGGGTTCTAGCTTTTATATTTAGGTCTCTGATCCATTTTGAGTTAATTTTTGCATAGATGCAAGATAAAGGGGTTCTTGTTGTTTCTTTTGGATATGGATATCCAGTTCTACCAGCATTATTTGTTGAATAGACTGTTCTGCCCCAGGTGGGTGGGCTTGACAGCTGTCAAAAATCACTTGACCTTAAGATGTGAGGGACTGTTTCTGAACCATAAATTTGATTCCATTGGTCTATATGTCTAACTTTATGCCAGTATCATGCTGTTTTTACCACTGTAACTAGGTAATATGATTTAAAGTCTGGAAGTAAGAGTCTTCTAACTTCATTTTTCAGTTTTGGGACCCTTTACCCTTTCAAATAAATTTCATAATTGGGTTTTCCATTTCTTTTAAAAAAATGTGTTAGAATTTTTATTGGGATTGCATTGACTCTTTATATCAATTTGATTAATTGATATTTAGTCTTCCAATCCATGAACACAGAATGTTCTTCCATTTATTTAGATCTTCTTTGACTTATTTTAGCAATGCATTTTAGTTTTCTGAATACAAGTGCTTTAGATCATTGGTTAAGTTTATTCCTGAATATGTGATTCTTTTAGTCGCTATTGTTAATGGAATTTGTTTCCTAACTTTCTCCTCAGATTGCTCATTAGTAGTGTATATAAGCACTACTGAATTTTGCATATTAATCTTGTATCCTGCCACTCTGCTGAACGCATTTTTTAGCTTTAGTAGCTTTGTTGTACACTTTTCAGAGCTTGCTATGAATAGGGTCATTCATATAATCTGCGAATAGTGAGTAGTTTTACTTTAAATGCCTTTTTTTTTTTTTCTTTCTCAGTTTCTCTAGCTAGAACATTTAGTTCTGTATTCAACAACAGTAGTGATAGTGGGCATCTTTATCTTGTTCCTGATTTCAACGTGAAAGCTTTCAGTCTTTCACCATTGAGTACAATGATAGTTGTGGGTTTTTCATATATTACCTTTATCATGTTCACAACCTTTCCTTCAATTACTATCTTTTGTAGTATTTTTATCAAGAAAGGATGCTGTATTTTGTCAAATGCCTTTTCTGTGTCAACTGATAGTGTCATGTGGTTTTTTTTTTTCCTTCAATTTGTTAATGTGGTTTAGTATGTTGATTGATTTTCTTATGCTGAACCAGCCTTGCATACCAGGAATAAGTCCCACTTGGTCATGATTTATGTCTTTGCAAGTATTTTGTTGAGAATTTTTGTATTTGTGTTCATTAGAGAGATTGGTCTGTAATTTTCTTTTCTTGTACTATCTTCATCTGGCTTTGGTGTTAGGGTGATGTTGGCTTCATAATATGTGTTGGGTAATTTTCCCTCCTCTTCACTTCTTTGGATGGGTTTAAACAGGATAGGTGTTAACTCTTTTCAAAATGCTTGGTAGATTTCACCTGTGAAGCCATCTGGTTCTGGACTTTTCTTTGTTGGGAGATTTTTGATGAGAGATTCGATCTCTTTAAATGTGATTGGTTTAAGTTCTTGTATTTCTTGTAGCATCAGTGTGGGATGTTTGTGCGTTTCTAGGAATTTTTCCATTTCGTTGAGGTGATCTAGTTTGTTGGCATACAGTTTCTCATAATAGCCTCTTATGATCCTTTTTATTTCTTTGTGGTCAGTCGTAATTTCCCCCATTTCATTTCTGATTGTACTTATTTGCATCTTCTCTCTTTTTTTCTGTTAATCTACCTAGACGTTTGTCAATTTTATTGATCTTCTCAAAGAACCAGCTTTTGGTTTTGTTGATTTTCTCTATTTTTTTATCCTTGATTTCATATATTTCTGCACTGATCTCTGTTATTTCTTTTCTTCTGCTTGCTTTGGGATTGTGTTTGCTTTTTCTAGCTTCTCTAGTTTTTCAGTTAAGTATTTTGAGTGTAGGTCTTTTATCTTTTTTAATATACGCATTTAAGGCTATACATTTCCCTCTCAAGACTGTCTTTGCTGTATGTTTTAATAAATTGTATTCTCATTTTCATTTGTCTTAATATATTTACTGATTTTTTTTTTTTTTAAGATTTATTTATTTATTTAATTCCCCCCCCTCCCCTGGTTGTCTGTTCTTGGTGTCTATTTGCTGCGTCTGTTGTCATCAGCGGCACGGGAAGTGTGGGCGGCGCCATTCCTGGGCAGGCTGCACTTTCTTTCACGCTGGATGGCTCTCCTCACGGGTGCACTCCTTGCACGTGGGGCTCCCCCACGCGGGGGACACCCTTGCGTGGCACGGCATTCCTTGCGCGCATCAGCACTGCGCATGGCCCACACGGGTCAAGGAGGCCCGGGGCTTGAACCGCGGACCTCCCATGTGGTAGACGGACGCCCTAACCACTGGGCCAAAGTCCGTTTCCCATATTTACTGATTTCACTTGCAATTTCTTCTTGACCCACTGATTATTTAGGAATGTGTTGTTTAGCCTCCACACATTTGTGAATTTACCTTTTCTTCTCTATTATTATTATTATTATTATTTTTTTAAAGATTTATTTATTTATTTAATTTCCCCCCCTCCCCTGGTTGTCTGTTCTTGGTGTCTATTTGCTGCGTCTTGTTTCTTTGTCCGCTTCTGTTGTCGTCAGCGGCAAGGCTCGGGAAGTGTGGGCGGCGCCATTCCTGGGCAGGCTGCACTTTCTTTTCACGCTGGGCGGCTTTCCTCACGGGCGCACTCCTTGTGCGTGGGGCTCCCCCACGCGGGGGACACCCTTGCGTGGCACGGCACTCCTTGCGCGCATCAGCACTGCGCATGGGCCAGCTCCACACGGGTCAAGGAGGCCCGGGGTTTGAACCGCGGACCTCCCATATGGTAGACGGACGCCCTAACCACTGGGCCAAAGTCCGTTTCCCTTCTTCTCTATTATTGATTTCCAGTTTCATTCTATTATGATCTGAGAAGGTGTTTTGTATAATTGCATTCTTTTTTTATTTTTTGAGAGCTGTGTTGTGCCCTAAAATGTGGTCTGTCCTGGAGAAAGATCCATGACACTTGAGAAGAACGTATAACCAGCTGAGTTTGGGTGCAGCGTTCTGTATATGTCTGTTAGGTCTTAACTCCCTTATCATATTGTTAAGTTTTCTGTTTCCTTGTTGATCTTCTGTCAAGTTGTTCTGTCTAATGATGTCAAGGGGTGTTGAAGTCTTCAGTGATTATTGTAGAGAAGTCTGTTTCTCCCTTCATTTTGCCAGAGTTTGTCTCATGTATTTTGGGGCAACCTGGTTAGGTGCATAGATATTTATGACTGTTATATCGTCCTGGTGGATTGTCCCCTTTATTAATATATAGAGGCCTTCTGTATCAGTTAAAACTTTTTTGCTTTTAAAGTCTGTTTTGTTTGATGTTATTATAGCTACCCCTGCTTTTTTTTTGATTACTATTTGCTTGGAGTATCTTTTTCCAACCTTTCACGTTCACCCAGTTTATATCCCTCAGTCTAAGGTGGGTCTTTTGTAAGGGGCATGTGGATGACTCATGTTTTTTTTATCCATTATGTCAGCTTACATCTTTTGATTGGGGAGTTTAATTTATTCACATTCAATGTTATTACTGTAAATGCATTATTTACTACCACCATTTTGTTCTAATATGTCTTTCATTCCCTTGAGCTCTGTTACTTTTCTATTCAGGATTTCAGATTATTCTTTGTGCTCACTCAGTGTCTTTTTAATGTTGTTTATCTATTTAGCCATATTATCTTTCAACTCACAAATTCAGTTTTGGAAATTTGTGTGTGTTGCTTTAATTCTCTCAAACCCTGCATCTCTTCTGAGACTTTGATAGATTCCTTTTCTTGGGCTTTGTCTTCTGTTTTCTTAGTATGGCTTGTAAATTTTGCTGATATCTAGGTATCTGATTAAGATGTAGGTTACTCAAATGCTCAATTTCTTTCTCTTTCTTGGGGATTTATTGACAGGAGGCTGTGTGTTACTGCTGCTCTTTGATTCTTGGTTCAGTCTGGATTGTTAGGATTGTCCCTGCTAGTTGCTCAAAACTGGGTTCTGACCCCAGTAATTGGTCCAGCCTGCTTCCTAGGGCCTTGGGAGGGAGGCTCTAAAGGCCAGAAAAAGCCTAGCTTGCTTATTTGTAATTTTCTCACAGCGAGTTCCTTGGTCTGCCAGCAGAAAGCGCTCGTTGGCAGCCATCTCAGTTCAATGCCTGGCTGGAGTGTGTTTGTTGCAACATAGACCAGATCATTGTGATGGAAGTTTCTGCCTGGTAGCTAAGAGCCTTGTAATTCAAACTTTCTCAGAGAAAGTTCTCTAGGCTTCTCTGGCAGCCCCCTCCCTTTTTCCAGGTAGGAGATATTTCCTTTCCTCTCTGTGTCCTCAGCAATCAGTTCAGGCTAGTAGAGAAGGAGATTGGGAGGGTGGGATCTCTTTAGCCCCTTGCTGGCTCCCCAGGCAAACAATGACAGAGCCCACCTGGCCTGGAGGGCTCCTGGGACACGGAAGACCAAATCTGTGGGTCAGAAGCCGAGTCAGCCTTAGGCTGTGTCCCTTTCTCTCCCCTTTCCGGGGGTGGTAGATCCCTGGAGCCCTCTTTGTCTGTAGCCCTCAGCTCAGAGGCTTGAAAATTCTAAAGTGTCTTTAGTGTGTGTGTGTGGGGTGACGGCAGCAGCAGCCTCTGGTTTCAACTCACAGTTTTGCAGTTGTGATTCCCCTCCTTTTTCCTTTTCTCCTCTGGGTGGTATCCAGCCTTCATCTGTTGTCCTAAACCCAAGAAGATCTTTTTCCAGGCTCTTTCAGCCTATCCTCCAGCTATTTTTTTGAGCCGCATCTTGTGCCATGCCCCATGCCAAACACTGAGTATATGGCTAAGAACAAAAGACCAAACGTCTCTTTATTTCTGGCATTTAACAGTTTAATTATAACATGGTACAGTATGGGCCTGTTTGTGTTTATTCTGTTTGGAGTTTTTTGAACATCTTGGGTGTGAATATTCATGTCCTTCATTAAATTTGGGAAATTTTTGCCATTATTTCTTTGACTATTCTCTCTTCTCCCTCTGGTACCCCCACAATGCATATGCTTGATGGTTTCTCACAGGTTCCTCAGGCTCTGTTCACGTTCCTTCATTATTTCCTCTTTTGGTTCCTCGGACTGGATGATTTCATTTGTCTTCTCTTCAAGTTCATTGATTTATTCTTCTGCCAGCTCCAGTCAGCTGTTGAACCCCTGTAGGGATTTTGAATTACTATTACTGTAGTCTTCAGCTCTTTTTCATTCCTTTTAATAATTACCATTACTCTATTGATACTCTCTTTGTGTTTTTCTGTTGTCTTACTGATTTCCTTTGGTTCTTGGTCTCTGTTTTCCTTTAGCTCTTTGAGCATATTTAGGACCATTAAAATTTTTTTTTGGTCTGGAATGTCCCAGGTCTTATCCTCCTCACTGATGGTTTCTAAAGCATTTAATCATCTCCTTTGTCTGGGCTGACCCTACGTATTTTTTTTTAATGTTTTGTAATCTTTTGTCAAAACCTGGAAATTTTCATATTTTAGTTTGTTATTACTGGAATTTAGCCTCTAACCACATCTGTCTTTAAGGTTATATCCAGTTAGTATTATGACAGAGCTTTCCTTAATGTCAGGAGCTAACAGAGAAAGAAGGGAAAAAAAGAAATCACCTTTCCCAGTCTTTGAAAATCTGAGTGCTCGCCTTCATCCATACAGTGACATTTTCAAAAAATAAAATATCAGTTATTTAACCAAATTCAGCTTTTTCCTCTCTCCACTGTAAGCACATCCTTTATTCTGCAAGGATTTATGGAACACTCATATTCATCATGCATCCTGGAGTTAAAAGACAACCTGCAAGGATAAAAGCAGCTTAGAGTTGGAGGTTAGTGGGTTGGTACTAAACCTGCCTCAGTGGGAGGAGGGCCATATAAGGAGAGGAATTGGAAAAGGGGATGAAGAAGAGCTGAGTTTTGAAGGATGAGTAGGACTTGGGTGTTTCCAGGTTGGGAGAAAGCTGATGAGGACTTTACATAATGCTGCGGAATGAAATTAGAAGAAGAGAGAAGAATCGTGTCAAAAGATTCAATGAGTGATAGTGATAGGACTTTGTAACTGAGGAAAATGGAGGGGGAGATGGGAGGAAAAAGGAGTCAAGGGTGTAGCTCAAGTGGTGGTATCATTCATTCATGGAAGTGGGGAGTATAAGACCTTGAGGGATTTTGTTTTGCTTGTTGATTTTGTGAAACCAAGAATTCACTTTGGAGGTTTTATCAGGGGTGTGCAGCTATTTGCATACACTTGTGTGGACTGTAAAGATGATTATCTTTGTCTCCTTGTCCTGCTTTGTGAAAGACACACATGGGATATTTTAGAGGAAAGGGACAGCTGACATGGTCTGACAGTCTCTGACTGTGCACTATCAGGGACTATAATTTGTCCTGCTTTTACAGGTAAAACCAGTGTTGAAAACTTTTGGACATCTGCATAAATGGAAAATTTCTTGTACATGAAAACCCATCACATTTAAAAATTTAAATAGTTCCTTTTGATTTTTTTCCCAAAATTTCTTAATACCATGCTTTTACCATTTACAAAGGAAGAATTAATAAGTGTTCTAGCTATGTAAAAGTTTCTACAAAGAAGATAAAAAGGGTAAATTTAGGAAAGACTACTCAATCCGTTGCATACATTAGCTCATTTTGCTTTTAAAACAACCTTGTAAAGGAGGTACTTTTAATCATATAAATGAAGATTCATAATAAAGGTGTTTAGAAATAAACAGGTTTTAAAATTGACATGCCGTTAACATGAAGCATAAATTTTCTTAGGCAGATCCATTGATACTAGCATTTAAATCAACTGAGGATGACAAATTCTGTTTTGAAAATTATAATTATTTCTTTTCCTTCTTTTGAAAGAACTTCTTTTGGTTACAAGTGGGTCCATGAAAAAAAAATCCTATATATATATATATATATTTTTAAGACCATTGAGAAAATAATTTAGAAGGTAGTCCCTCTTTCCTGCTAAAATTATGTCCATTATTTGCTTTCCTGTTTTGTCAATGATCATGAATATATGAAGCTGAAAAAGTTACCTGAACAGTTACTTTGACTACATCACATTCATAGAAGTTAAAATTCGTTCTATCTATTATTGCTTTAGATTTATCTTTTAACAATATGTGGTCAGTACCAGATTTTTATATATTTTTTTGGAAATCTGGTAATAAAAAGCAGGATGAACAGATCATGTCATGAGGTTTCCAAACAAGATGTGCAACTTTGGAATATGACAACTCTGAACTCAAATTTCAGTTCTGAGATACCTTGAGTAAGTAAGTTGCTTGACGTAACTGAGACTGTTTCCTTGTGTAACAGGAATTATCTTGCAGTAAGATGATTATGAGAATTTTAGGGAGATAACATATGCAGTGCCTGGCACAGATATAATCCGATGAATGACAGCTGTCATTATTTTTCCATTTTTTGCTATAAAACTCAGAAATGACTTCCTTGGGCATGAATGCCAGCCTACACTGGCAGTTTCCTCTTGTACCACAAGAGGGAGGCCTATGTTACCCTAACCTGAACTGAATTCCTAAAATATGGCTGAAAATTTGGAAATGAGTGTATTACTGACAGAAATGTGAAAGAGAAAGATTTTTTGATAACATCATGGTAAAAAGGTACTTGAAACAAACAGTGGTGAAAAGGGAAAGGAATTATGAATGAAATCTCTCTAAAATATGAATGCTTTTGCTGATAAAGATTGTTACAGATTTCCTTCCCAGTCAGCTGTCCGTTTTTGCCTACATCTGAGAATTTTTATTGATTTATTTCTGTTTTCTCCCTTCTTTGCAACTGTGTCTCTAAATCTTATATATCAAACAATTACGGAATCTAAAATTTTGTTTCCCAGTAGTGGTCCTACATAATTAATATTGGTTAAAGAGAAATTGGATAATATATACAAAATCTGTTTGCCCCAAATTAGTAAATTAGAAAATGTTTGAATCTTTTCATCTTGCCCTCCACCCTGTACTTTTCCCCCTCCTTTTTGAGATTGTTTTGTGTGATTTTTCAAATGTGATTTTTGCTATAATACATAGCTTAGAAGGTTGTGGGGGTACACAGAAAAGCATTGTTTCTGTGGACCAACTCTAGACGTGGAACTAATTTTAGTATACAGTAGAATTTTAAAATTTGAAACAGACTAGAGTTAAAGAAGCAGAATGAATTTGGCAGTTGTAATTATTATAATTAATTGGGGAAACATTCAGTTTTGTGAATATTTTAAGTGAATATGTTCTTTGATTTAAATTTTCCATGTAATCATTTTATTTTCCTAGTATTTGTATTAAAAGTACAAAAACCATAAGCACATTGTATTTTAAATGACTGTAGTTATATTTTCACACTTTTTATTGGAAAATGTTTTGAAATTAGGAAGTATAGTCCTAGGCATCTTCTTTTACTCTAAATCCTACTTTTAGAAGTTTTCTCTGGGATTTCTTCATGATAATTAAGTGTACATAATACTATATAACTAATATAAATGTTATGTAGTTATTAAAACAATATATGTATTCTTCAACAAGCCTTTTTCCCTTTCTACCTTCCAGAGTTAGTCTCTATCCTGAATTCGGTGTTTGTTGTTCTCATGTATGTTTTTACACTTTTACTAGATACATATGTATTCCCAAACATAAATAGTATTGTTTCGCAATACATAGTATTGTGGTACATGTTTTATTTAAGATAGAGATTTTTATCTGTTGCAAGCCAAATCAAGAAGACTCTGAGAAGATGATTACCATGCAGGGGGAAGAGGATTTGGCTTAACTGATAGAGCGTCCGCCTACCACATGGAAAGTCCAGGGTTCAAACCCAGGGCCTCCTGACCCGTGTGATGAGCTGGCCCACGCACAGTGCTGATGCGTGCAAGGAGTGCTGTGCCACGCAGGGGTGTCCCCCGTGTAGGGGAGCCCCATGCTCAAGGAGTGTGCCCCGCAAGGAGAGCTGCCCCGCACGAAAGAAGCACACCCCGCCCAGGAGTGGCACCACACACATGGAGAACTGACGCAGCAAGATGGCACAACAAAAAGAGACACAGATTTCTGGTGCGGCTGACAAGAATATAAGCAGGCATAGAAGAACACACAGTGAATGGACACAGAGAGCAGACAACTGGGGGGGGGGGCGGATAAAAAATAAATCAATAAAACACGCAGGTAGTTTATTAAAGAGATTTTAGGATTATCACCTGTGGAGGGAATCAGGCTTTGTCACAGGGAGAAATCGGGCTGCAGTGCAGTCACAAGAAAGGCTTTAGCTAATTCCAGAGGGAGCACTGAGGGTGGGCTAGCCCTTCAGAATTGTCTAGAGTTGGAGTGAGGGGCCAGGCCTTTGTAGATTCACTTGACAGTTGTTCGATGCAGACTGCCCCTCAAGAGGGGCTGAGACCTTGGTGGGAGGCTCTTTTTATCTGATGGCTGTCAGGTGGCCTCTGGGATTAAGGCTTTCAGTCTGAAGACGGACCTAAGGAGCACATCTCAGCACACACTGTAATACCATATCAGGTATATCATTTGAACTAGCCTTTTTCACTCAATATTGTGTTTTTGAGATTTATTTGTATTAATATTTAGCAGTTCTAGTTCGTTCATTTTAGTTTTTGTATAGTATTCAATTTTATAAATATATTACAACTTTAAATACATTGTCCTATTGACAGACATTTAAGTTTGTAGAATTTTTCACTACTGAAAATATGTGGCTATTAATATTCTTTTGTATAGTTTAGTGCATGCACCAGAGTTTATCTGGAGTATATAACTAGAGTGAACTTGACTGTGTCTTAGGATATGCACAGCTTCAAATTTAATAATTACAATGAAATCGCTTTCTGAAGTGGCTGTACCTCACCCCATATCCTCACAAATACTAGTTGTTGTCAGACTCTAATTTTGCCACTTTTATGGGTATGACATGATACCTTGTAGTTTTTTTTTTAATTAAAAAAAAAAAGATCATTTCTCTCCCCTCCCTCCATTGTTTGCTTTCTGTGTCCATTCGCTGTGTTTTTCTTCTGTGTCTGCTTGTATTCTTACTAGGCAGCTCTGGGAACTGATCCTGGGACCTTCAAGAGTTGGGAGAGAGGTGCTCATTTTCTTGCACCACCTCAGCTCCCTGGCCTGCTGCATCTCTCATCACCTCTCCTCTGTGTCTCTTTTTGTTGTGTCATCTTGCTGCATCAGCTCTCCATGTGGGCCAGCACGCCTGTGCAGGGCAGCACACTTGAGCGGGCCAGCTCGCCACATGGGCCAGCTCGCCTTCACTAGGAGGCCCTGGGTATCGAACCCTGGACCTCCTATATGGTAGACGGGAGCACAATTGCTTGAGCCACATCTGCTTTCCTTATTATAATTTTACTTTGAATTTTATGGAGCACTAGTGAGATAATTTTATCTGTGTACTGCCTGTTTGAGTTTCTTCTGTGAAATATGCATTTCAGTCATTTGCCCATTTTTCTATTGGCTTTTTTTCTTATTGATTCGTAGGCATTCTTTATATAATCTGGATAACAATTTTTTGTTATCTCTATATATTACAAATATTTCCCAGGTTTTGGGCTTGATTATTGATTTTAAAAATGTTTATTTCTGTTTAATGCAAAATACATCAGTTGTTTCTTGTGTGTGTGTGTGTGTATTTTTTAAAGATTTAGTTATTTTATCTCTCTCCCCCTCCCCCCATTGTTCGCTCTCTGTGTCCCTTGCTGTGTGTTCTTTTGTGTCCACTTGTATTCTTATCAGGTGGCACTGGGGATCTGTGTCTCTTTGTTGTGCTATCTTGCTGCATCAGCTCTGTGTGTGTGTGTGGCACCACTCCTGGGAGGGCTGCGGCTTCACGTGGGGTATGCTCTCCTTGCACAGGGGCCACTCCTTGCACAGGGGGCACCCTTACGCAGGGGCATCCCTGCATGGGCTGGCACTCCTTGAGTGCAGCAGCACTGCGTGGGCCAGCTCATCACACGAGCCATGAGGCCCTGGATATCAAACCCTTGGACCTCCTATATGGCAGGTAGATGCTATATCTGTTGAGCCACATCTGCTTCCCTCTTATGTGTTTTATTTTAAAATGCTTCTTTGGCTGAGGTCGTATAAGAATATTCTCCTATTTTCTACTAAAATTTTTAAGGTTTATTTTTCACAATTTAGTCTGCAGTTCATCTAAATTGGAGTTTTGTGTAGAATGTGAGGTGTAGATACCTAATTTTATTTTTCTTATTTATAACCAGTTGTCATAGCACCATGTATATACCAGTTTGTCCTTTCTGCACTGATATATAGTGCCATTTCAGTCTTTCCAATATTCCATCTAAGTGGATCTGTTCTGGGTTTTTAATTTTGTTCCACTGGACTACTTCTTTTCTTCCTATTCCAAATTCACACTTTTTAATGATGTTTTTATTTCTTTCCATGTCATGTCTGGTAGCGTAAGTCCCCTCTCCATGTCTCATTTAAAATTGTTCCTACTCTTGGACATTGTTCTTCCAAATATATTTTAGAATTAAATTCCATGAAAAACTTTTCTTTGATTGAGTTTCTTGCATTGAATTTATAGATTAATTTGAGGAGAATTGAGGGCTAGAAGTTTCCTGACTCTGTGTTTTCTAATATCTATATTTAGGTCATCTTATTGTTCACATAGTTGTTAATATCTTTATTACTAAGTATTAACATTTTATGTGCTAATATATATATTTTTTCATAAACAATTTAATGACTGTACAACCATCCATTACTTGTCTAGACAGTAATTTAACTATACCTCTGTGACATTCAGATTAGCATGTTTTCACAATGATTATTCTTGAACTCACATCTTTCCCATCACATTTTATATATATATATATATACACACACACACACACACACACATCTCCATGTGTATTTTATCCTGGTAATGTTAAGATATTTTATATAATTATTTCTTTGGGATTTATTCTGGTGTGAGATATAAGAAAAATAGCTTAATTTTTTCCCACATAGCTTTTGAATACATTATCCTTTCGGTGTGATTTGTCATTTGTTTCACTATCATGTAACCTTAGCAGTGCCCATATATAGCAGGCACTTGATAAATGCTTGAATAATTTTAAAAAATTTAATGTTTGCTTTGTTTTTGGATGTTTTATTCTTGTCCACTGATTAATCTAATTATATCTACGAACACACTTTTAATTTTAGAGCTTAATATTACATTTTTATGTCTGGTAGAACAAGACTACCTTCATCATTATCATCATTATTCTGGTACAGGATTTTATGGGATGTTCTTGCATCATTTTTATTTCAAATGAACTTTAAAATAATTTGGCCAAGTCTCCTCTAAACTGTCATGATTTTGATTAATTTTCTGAAAAAAATTGTAAAAGACATTTTAGGTTTTGTTTCTGACCTAATGAGGCTGTACATTCATCTATTTCCTAAATTCTAGAACTTTTTTGGCTAGAGCCTATAAATCTCCATATTTCCTTTTGAATTAAAATTCCAAGCAATTAAGGAAATCTATTGCAGCAAACAGAATCATGCCAAATATTTATTCTCTAAAGACAAAATGTTTTTCTATATTGAGCCGCTTTTCAGAGGGTTTGCCTCCTTCTTTGAAAACATGGCTTGCCTGGTACCACGTGTTCCCTGATTGGGCAGATTCTTGAAAATAGATAATTTGTGTGTTACTTGGTTGAAGTCTTTTTTAAAATGTGGATTACTTTCTCCCACAAATCCTTAATTGAATTCTCTGTCCCTACTTCTCTGACTTACCTTTTTTATGGTAAGGAAGTAGAATAACAGAGGCCTGTTGGGTATGTGAGAGAAGTCTGCATAACTCTTTTTCACACCTGCTTGGATTCTGGCCGTGATATTTCCTAAGTGAAATATGAAAGCTGGCTGGTAATGTGTTTTCACAGAACACTGATGGCTCCAGGCCAACTCGTTCAGACTTTGTCTTTTTTCTTGCATAAAATTGCCTGTTTTTCACTTCATATGGGAGTGTTAGGCACTTCACAGATCTTTGTTCTTGTCACATGCATGCCATCTGTGGTATCTTGGCATTTTAGACAGATTCCCAAATTGGCCAGTGTATATGTTGGTCAGCATAGAGAATGGTCAGGATCCCAGCCGTTGTTCGTCCTTATTGGTGTAATGAATGCTGTAGCCCAAACCTGAAGTATCATATATGGGCTCAATTTTTAAAAATTTAAATAAACTGTTTATTTTGGAATAGTTTATGATTGGCTGAAAAGTTGCAAAGATAGGGCAGAGACTTCTGCATGACCCTCACCCACATTCCCATTGCTAAGTCTTAAACATTACATGCTACATTTGTCACAACCAAGGAACAAACATTGGCACATTACTATTAACCAAACTCCACACTTTATTCACATTTCACTAGTTTTTCCCAAATGTTCTTTTTCTGTTGCAGGATCCCACCCAGGGTATCCCATTACATTTGGTTGTCACGTCTCCTTAACTTCCTCTGGTCTGTGACTTTTCAGGTTTTTGATGACCTTGTCAGTTTTGAGCTGTCCTGATCAGTTATTTTAAAATAGAATATTCATCAATTTGGATTTTTCGGATGTTTTTCTCATTATTAGGCTGAGATTATGGATTTGGGGGAGGAAAACCACAGTGGCAATATGTCATATCAAGGAAGCATGCTATCAAATGTGACTTATCATTAATGAAGTTGACCTTGAGCACCTGGCCAGAGTAGTGCTTGACAGGGTTCTTCTCTGTAAATTTATTGCTCTTCCATCCCTTTCATAGTCTGCTCTTTGCAAGCAAGTCACTAAGTGCAGTGTAGGCTCATTTTAAAGTTTTGTTAATAATCTTATCTATCTGTACCCTCTTATATTTTAAGCCATACCTATTTTTTTTTAACAACAAATATACAGATTTTGTGTTTATGGCCTTAAGAATAAATATATAACTTGCCTAGACCAAAGAAGGATTTGAAGTGGTTAGTAGGTAGATGGAATCTTTCTTCCTCCTCATGTGCTTGTTTTATTAGTTTTATTTTTAAGTGTTCATACTCTGTAAACGCCACCCTTGAATGGCATTGTCTAATCTGTTCTGTTCGTATGGTTGCACAGCTTGCACTTTTATTCTTTTAGCACACAAATAATCTCATTTTTCTCTTACAGTTTGGAGGATAAAGTTTTAGCATAATGACATTTTTTTTCAGTGCTGAAGCTTATCTAGTACACATCAAAATGCATTTATTCTGTTTAATTTGATGGAAAGCTTTCTGTATATAAAACTACGTTAAGATTTATAGTTGGTGCTTCTGACATCATAAAAGGTGTTTTAACCTTTCACACACCATCTCTACCTGTGAAACAGCTTAACCCTCACTTAGAAGTTCAGTTTACAGATTGCTGTTTTTGTGCTGTTTGTGAGTGAAATTAGGAATTTCATTTTTTTGTATGGTTTTTGTTTCCTTTCAATTCAAATGACTTAACATTTTCACTTCTATCCCATTTTTCAATAAGAATAATACATTACTGTTTTGACATATAATGGAAATGTTCTTGAAAAGATGCATATAAGTAATGTATTGCTTCACTAAATCAACATTTTATGTGCTCTTAGAGAACTGAGCTGTTTCAAAAAACTTGTGATACATTCTGCGATGCCAAAAATGACCGTTTTTGCAAATCCACATTAGTGGACATATGGTTTCATTAAGGTGGACTGGTCAAAAGTGTCTTTTTAGAACATTAGAACTTCATATTCCATCTTTTTAATTTGAACTACTGAAAACTTATTTATGAAATTGTTTTGAGTTTGTAAGAATATTTGCCTTGAAGGAAATCTTAGAATCCAGTACTAGGGGAAAAAGTTCAAAAATATATTTTAAGAGATGTTTTTGCTCACTTTGTGGTCACTTGGTACGACACCTCAAAAGAGAATACTGTTTTTAATCAACCACAGGGGAAATCCTTTCCATAGCTCCTCAATTTTACTTTCAGTCAGTCAAAAGATTCTTGAATTCATGTAGGGGTTTCCCACTTGTTCTATAATAAGTCTCTTTTAAAGTTTTCATATCTCTGTAGAATGTAGGCTATTACTGCATATGTTTTATATCTTAGTTGTATGAGACTTTGGTGTACCATTACTTGGTTTTATTTTTACTAGTTCTTTTTCCTGAATACGATGTGCGAGAGTGAAAAAGGCTGACCACTGTAAAATGAATATAAAAAAATCAATTGGTTTGTTCTTACTATGTTTGACTATATACTGGATCTTTTTTTTCTGCAGCAAGTAAAGAAAACTTGGCAGAGCCTCATGTTAGGACATAGATTTTCCCCTCGGGCCATTCCCTGAGGCTGCGGCTTCCCACCGTCCTAATCGTGCCCTCTCCAGCCAGCTGCAGGCCTGCCGTCCCTCATGCTGAGGATCCAGGGCATATTTCTACTTAGGTCTGGCTGGCTCCCAACAAGTTAATGTTTAGGCCAATTCCTGAGTCTCGAAGTGATCTTCAAAAAGATAGTAAATGTGCCAATATTTGGGGAAAATACACCAGGATAAAAAGCCAGGATATATCTTACATGTAATCAGTACACTGTGGGTTTATCTGTTTGGACCATCTACTCTGTGCCCTGCACCTTACTGAGCTTTTTAAAAGAAAGAGAATACCATGGCTTCTCTAGGGACAGTGTCACATATATCAGTTACTTGGTCCCCATAGCAATGTGTGAAAAACCCCAGCAGTAGACACGAGTCCATCAGCTCTACCACTCTGCAAGCACACTTGCAAAATCTATCAAATGGAAGTTGTGTTAAATGAAGAATACTAGTAACTGGTACACAGAAAACAGTGGTCCTTAGACATTTTCTGCCTTATCTCCAGCACCATGCCAGGTCTTTAGTGGAAGTCTGTTTATTGGGAGTGCTCCTTGAGATGTGAAGGATCAGGAGGAGGTGTGTATGTGTGTGTGTGTATGTAAGTCAGAGGGAGAGACTCTTTTCTTTAAAAAAAAAATAAGAATTTTAAGATGTATGAAAATAGTCTTCCCCAACCAAAAACAAAGAGTTTTTCCTGAAATTTTCTAACTCACTCTAAAGCTTTAAATCTCATGCTGTAATATTAATGTGATATTTTCGTGAACAGACTAAATTTTTATGTTCTTGTGCCAAGAAGATTTACGTCTGTAAAGGTGCTTTAAAATTGTTATCCATATTTTATTTCATCCCTTTAAATTTTATTTCTCTAAAATCCTCTGCATTTTTCCTCTAGTTTTAAAATTTCAGGAAATTTTACATCTCGAAGCACTGCTTCCTTTCTCAGACCACCTTCTGCTGGCATTTCTGTTTTTTAGTGGACTTAAGGGCTTTTCTTTGTGCCGGCTGTGTACAGGGCCTTCAGGAGAGCACTGCCTGAGTTGTTCTTGTGGATTCCAGTTCCACTTCAGTCTAGAGGCTATCTTTGAACCAGACTCCATCTCAGTGATGGTTTCTAAGCTTTGCAGCAATGATCTCTTTTCACTGAAACTTTTTCAGCTTTGTCTCAATCCTTAACACTAAGTTGCAGAAACAAGTCTTAATAGCAGGTTATCCCATCTACTTATGATGTGATCTAAAACTCAGAGTATCTGAAAGTGGATACACAAGGGGATGTAACACCTTTGCCTAGAAGGTTGACTCTTGCACTAAGCTATTAGCATTAATGCAATTAACAAACATTCAAAATGAGTGCTGGCTCAGATGATCCAGAAATATGAAGGCCCAGCTCACTGTTTGGGCCATCTCCTGTCTAGTGAGATACAGTGTGGTGCAGTAACAGCTCTCACAGAGAAGCACAGAAGGACCCACAATCCAGACACTTCTAGCAAGTTGTGCTGGGGAACCAATGTTTGGTCTAGGTTTTGGAGGTTGGCTAGAAAATGAACTGAGAAAAGATGACAGTTGTGATGAGGGGAAGGGGCAGAAAATGAGAAGGAAATATCAGGCTCTCGTGGGTCCTCGACGGGGTGCCGGGGAAAGCTATGTATTTAAAGGCCTGTAGAGGACCATGCTGGGAACTGCAGGCAGTTAGGATGTGCTTTAGGTTAGGATTCATTACAGAAGACTTTTCAGTCAGGTTAGTTATGAGCAAATGCCAACATATTACAGTTTTGCAATGCAAGGGAAAAGGCTCCTGGTAAGAATATTCAAAGTTTCACTCTTGGTAGGGACATGTTAGAAGAAGAAAGAATGATTAAATCATCATTGAAAAGAATGTCCAGATAAAGATCTTTAGACTCTTAACTACCAGCTGACAGTCAACTGTGTGAATACTAGGAGTTTTCAAGAACAAGTCTTAATCTTAAAATTCATTACGAAATTGAGTATCTTGCCTGGAATGTTGTTAAATTCTTCTCAGTAGGACGTTGTGAATTATAAAGTAGGCAACTTGGTTCTGTTTCAAACCAGGTTTGGGCAGTTTTTCTTTTATAGGTTCAAGGTCCCAGTGGAGCACAGTCCAGTTTTCAGGAGGCTGCCTGGTGAAGAGTTTTTTAAAACTAAGCTGAAGTGAGTTTGGATTTTTATCCCTGAGGGCGGTAGGGAGCCACTGAAGGATTTTAAAGAGGAAGAAAATGCCAGCGGTCAATGTCGGGAGATGATTGGCTGCAGTATGAGACTGGAGCAGTAGGGATAGTACTTAGAAGAATATTTTAATTATCCATGAAAGAAATGATGAGGGTCTTGAATTTAGATCTGTCTCTTCCTTTGCCCTCCTCCTCCCCAAACCCTGCCACCTGGAGCAGCTCTGAGGTAGCCGCAAAGCTGTGGGTGGGGGAGTGGAGGTGGAAATTAGTAATTGCTTTCTTTTCAGAAGTGTTTTTAAACTTTTTATATTGACATGATGATTAAGATGATGATGAAGAGATGTTAGAGGAAGCAACCCATTTTAAAGATGAGAGACCCAGACAAAGTAAACACCCTTTCTGATGGGCCTACCCTGCCTCCACCCACTGGGCACAGTGACCCCACGCGCGGTGCTCTGCAGCTGCCTGGTCACATCTGTGCCCCGAGCCACCACTTCAGAACCGGAGGCAGTTTTAGATCACTAGATCATCTGCCCTTGGCCTTGAGGCTGTTTTCAGTATTCCTGCTCTAATTTACTGGAATTACGTTATTAAGTTTCTGCCCTTTCTCAGAGGTCTACAGTTTGAATCTACTACAGGCTACTTCAGTGCATCTCCTGTGGTTAAAACAGAACTTTCCCTGCCACAGGTTGCGTTCATGTTGATATACAGTGATCTTTGTCATTTTCTTGGCATAAAACAGAATTGGTTTTCTTGTCACTGTGTAACGATACGTAGTGTTACCCTGGGCGGTGGTGTAGCCAGATCATAAGAAATGCCAGGGACCCTGAGCCTGGGAGCTGGGCTTGGGGTGGAGTCTGCAGCCGCTGGGAGGGCCACACTTTTCTGACTATTCTCCTTTGATGTCTCTGTGATCTTGCTTTTCCAGTGTCTTCTCTACTGTCTTTTATTTTTATATAATGTTTAACCAGTGTCATTTCAACGTACTGCATTAAAATAGTATTTTCCCAGTTACCTAATAATAGACTATATGTGTATATTTGAGAATATGCTCTTCCTTTCTAAATTTGGTATAAATAGGGACTTGACCTCTGACTTTTAATCCCCCTAGAAACCAATATTCAAAATAAATAATTACATTTTGTTTTTGTTTTTTTAAAAATGACTTCTAGGTTGCAAAAACGTAGCTCGAAGAATGCAGGAGCACTTTGTGAGAGCAAAGTTAGTGAGTCATATACCTGCAAGCTTAGAAATGAAAATTCCCTTGCGCCTCTTCCTTCAGTCAGGACAGTTCCTAGGCAACCACGTAGGCAGTAATCAAAAGATGAGGAACTAAGAGGAATGTACTTGGAAATTTTAATCTTCAGATGAAATCTTTGTTCTATTGAGATTAGATTGCCTTTTTCATTTAAAGTCAGTAAATTAAAAAACAGTGCTTAATTATTGATAGACCACATACACTCTTACTAAGATATGTGTGTTCTGCTTTGTCTTTTTAATACTTCTTCTCTGAAGAGAAGGTTAATTTGTTGTTGTTGTTGTTGTTGGCTTATTTGGGAAAGCCAAAGTGTAGTTATTGTTGAAGTGAATGCATTTAGCCATGAAGTTATTTGGGAAAGAAGATATTTTTTCAGGTGCCTGTATTTGGGTTTGTTATCATTGGTAGACTATCCAGTATGTGGTGGTCACTAACCATATATTTCTTTTTTATATGTTCAGCCTTGAATTTATATTTACCCCTAGGTGCTTTAGTTGTTTTAGTGTACCTTAGATTGTGCTGGTATTTACTGCTCTTTGGAGGCTCAGGGGAAAGTATAGAAGCACTTGAATTGGGACACTATGAATAGAAATGATAGATTCATCAGCAAATAGATGTAGCCTCAGTTTGCTGAGATTTTCCTCTAACTCTTCACATTCATCTGCTTGGCTGACCTTACTTAAGGATGTGATAAACAGTTCTCTTCCACTGTGAAACACTAACACAGATTTTATTGAACCTGAACTTTCCCTAAAATTACATTTTAATGAGTAAAGTACCTTCTTCTCTGTACCAGTGAAAGAAGTCCTACTAGTTATGTGACAGACTTATTTTCAACAGCTTTAGAAATAATAAATATCTGAGAAGAACCAGAATATTAAAATGTTAGCAGTGCTGATTTTAAATAGGGTTATGTTATGATCCTAAACCAAATAGTCAGTCGAAACACTAAATACCAGATGAGATATAGAAAATGGCTATTTCCTATTAGAGAATGAGAGGCGCCACGTCCCACTCTAAGCATCTGTGGGCTATGGAAACATTGAGCTTACAGCCATGCTAGTTGGAAATTGCTTTTGGATGTCCCTGTTGATTACCTCTGTCACCAACAACATTGAGATACTACAGTAGAAATATGGCAGGTTAAGTAAATGAACTTTGTTGTTTTTTTTTCCCTTCCTAGACTTAGATCTATGGAAGGAATTATGATAATGAATCCTGGTCTAAGGTCAAGGCTCTGGGCTTCTGTTCTTTTTACAGCAAAAGTGAAAATTTTCTGGGAAGCAAGTGATAGAGTTTCTGCCTACCATATGGAAGGACCTAGGTTCAATTCCTGGGGCTCCCTGGTGAAAAAGAAGAGGAGAAGGCATGCCCACACAGTAAGCCAGCGTGCCCACGCGAGTGCCCATGTGGTGAGCCAGTGTCCTGCACAAGTGAGTCACGCAGCAAGATGATGACGCATCACAGAGACAAGGGGAAAGTCAAGGTGAAGTGCAGCAGAAACCAGAAACTGAGGTGGTACAATTGACAGGGAACCTCTCTCCCAATCAGAGGTCTCCAGGACCAAATCCTAGTGAATCCTAGAGGAGAGAAATGAGAAGAAAAGACAACACAGACAGCAAAAACAGCAGGGTGGGGGGTGGGGAAGGGCGAAAATAAATAAATCTTAAAAAAAAAAAAAGTGAAAATTTTCTAGTTCTTAATGTCAGAATCCATGTCAATGTACTTAATTTTAGAAGTCCAATTTTTGACATTTTGTTTCTTTAGAGGTATTGATGATACAATTCCATCCTTAATTTTAACTTGTGTCATTTAAATTAGGTATTTGAAATATTTTTTGTCAGGCTGTACTTTGTGAACTGCCTGAAAACATTTTTTAGATAAGATGGGCTTTATTTAAATAAGATAATGCTTTAGTTTAATATTTATAATATCTACATTTTTTACTTATTTGTGTGTGGGAGATAAAAATTGATTTGTTCATTTTTCACTGAATGCCTCCTGTTTATGAGGCACCCTACTAGGCATTGGGGAATACAGAGATTAAGTCCTATTTCCTAATTTGAACAAGTCCAAAAGGAGACATGCAAATAAACATTGTCATATATCACTTTGAACCGTAGTTGTCCATAGCTGTGCTACACTGAGCAGAACTGCCTTACAGTGAGATAACTTAACTAAAATGCTCAGGACAGATTTTAATAGTCTTTATTATATTGGAATTATACATTTAGCTGTTTCTCCCCCATGATCACCAGATGGGCAGAGCTCTGTCATTCTCATAATCTTTGAATCTCCACATAAACTAAATAATTGATAAATCAATAAAGAATGTCTACTAAATGTTCATATTTTCCTGTGAAAGCCAACCAAAGAGAGAAGGCAAAAGAAAGAGAAGAGGGAAAAAATGTAAGGAGAGGAGTAATAAAGATGAGCAGAGGCAGCAGGTAGGAGTGGTGGCACTTAAAAGGAACAGTAGGAGAGTGGGTACCTAACCCCACCCCAACAGCAGATAGAGATAGAGATAGAGAATCAGTAACCCAGAGACATAAAACAGCAGATCTAAGGTTTATTTGACAAAGGAGAGAATCAACCTATTACCTCATTGCTTCTCAGAAATCCATGAAGGCACTGGTGATCGAGGGCCTTGCTTCCCCGAACCTGGAGACTTGGAGACCTGTTGGAAGCTGCACAACCCCAGATTGAGAAAAGGAAGCCAGTGAGCTTTGGGAAGCAGAGTCTGGAAGCCACCTCTCCCATTGGGAGAAGGGGGCATTTGGCTTTCCTGCAAACTAGCTGAGTAAAGCTAGTTTGTTGAGGTAACTCAGAGGGAGCTTCTGGGACCACTGTAAGATAGTTCTGCTGGATGCAGCATAGCTTTGAACAATCATGGTTTAAAGATAATATGTGACATGTCATTTCCAGCTTTGCCTAGTTTAGGTCTGAATTCGTTTGTTGGGGGTATCAAGAGATTATGTAAAGAGATAAGTGATTCATGAATGCATCCTTTCACGTTGAAATTTGCAATATCCTGAGATCCTGTGACTTGGCTGCTCAGTTGAAAATGCCATTGTCTCGGTTGTTCAAGAACCAGATTTCAGAAACCTAATAGTCTTTCTGGAGTACCTAGTGAGTTAAGTAAATAGAGTGGAGAAAAATGCATAAAAGGAAGGAGAAGGCATTAATTCTGACCTGCCTTTCATTCTTGCTCCTTCCCTTCATAATTAATGTGCTATACATGCCAGTTGTAGTAAATAACAAACAAAAAACCAAATAAGTAGAATCAAACAATACAGTGTTACATAAAGTTTAATACTATCCTTTCTCCAAACACAGTCCCTCTGAGGAAGCCATTGTAAGAGTTTAGGGTTTATTCTCCTAGGCTTGCACTATCCAATAACGTAGCTATTTGGCACTTTTGGCTATTTAAATTTAAATTAATGAAAATTAAATACAATTAAAATTCAGTTCCTCAGTCATACTAGCCTTATTTCCAGTGCCCAGGAGCCACATATGGCTAGTGGCTACCAGGTTGGACAATACAGATATAGAATATTTCCATCATCACAGAAAGTTCTATCAAACAACGCTGTTTTGATGAATTCTGCTTATATACTAACATGTATATAGTTATGTATGCAATTTGCAAAATATTATACATACTGTTCTGCAATTTGCATTTTTCACCCAACACAGAAACTGTTAATATGATCCACATGCAACATCATGCCAGGAAAAGTTTAAGAGTGTATAATTCAAACATACAGTTTAAGTAATTAAAACTATTTTAATTTCAGATTTTAGAGGTAAAATTGCAACATGGTAGATTTAGTGCTTGTTCCAATTTTAAACAAATCATTTTCTGGAAGTAGTATACTCCATCTAGAATGTATTAAAAAAGGAGATTCAGTAATATGTAGTTTGAGCTTAATTGACCGTGTTCATCGCGTATATCCAAACACACACATTTCCTATTGTTCTTGTTTTATAACGGGTTATTATCTGTTTCTGTCTACCCACTATTACTATTCAGTGGATCTACATTATGCACATGTGACTATTAAAATTAAATTAAACTTAATTTAATTTAAAATTCCTCAGTTGCACTAGCCAGATTTCAAGGGCTAATGGGGCTCGTGACTCTCAGCACAGATATGGAACGTTTTCATTATTGCAGAAAGTTCTTTTGTTAGTGCTGCACTAGACACTGTCTTCAGACAGATTTCTCATTAAACGCGGTGATTTTTCCACAGGTAAGAGATGAGGAAAATGATGGCTTCCCGTAAGAGGACACACCAGTGTATCTGAGAGTGAGTGTAGGGCATGCACTTTCATGCCCCTCCCACTCAAGGTTCTGATCCTTTCCTCTGAAAGCACATTTTGTTCTCCAACCATCTTTTAACAATTAGTATTCCATAATTTAATTGTAGGAAGGAAAATTGGTACAGGTGGCTTTTCAGGGTTTGAATATTACTTAAATAATTGGGGATGTACACACATGGTTATACAGCACCTATATGTAACAGTGAATGTCACTATTAAATTCAGAATAGAAGAGAGTTTAGTGTAGTGCTAATTACAGTGAGTGCTGATGAAAGAGTAATTCAGCTTTTTAAAATGATCCAAGAGGGAAGCAGCTGTGGCTCAATTGATTGGGCTCCCATCTACCATATGGGATGCCCTGGGTTCGCATCCCAGGGCCTCCTGTGAAGGCAGGCTGGCCACAGCCCATGGAGAGCTGGCCCAGCAAGATGATGCAATGAAGGGAGACAAGCAGACACAGAAGAACGTGCAGCAAATGGACACAGAGAGCAGACAGTAGACAGTAAGCAAGCCGCAAGGTTGGGGGGAATGAATTTTAAAAAAAAATCTTAAAAAAAAAAAAAAAGACCCAAGAAAAGAATATTGGAAATTTATCCTCGTGTGCAAAATAGGATTATTTATGCTACCATTTATGTTAGAAAATGCATAATCCGGGAAATTCACAAGAAACTGGGAAGGGAAACAGCATGAGATGGGACAGGGATAGAAGAGAGACTGGCTTGTTCACTATATACCCCTTTCTTTATGTACTTTTAAAATCTGGTAAATGTGCTTTTATTACAGTAAACAATCAATAATAAAATAATGAAGGAAAAAATAAAGCACCTGGTTAAAATGTGCAAGATGCAGAATAGATTGTTTAGGAGGAAAGGATTGCTTAGGACAGTGAGAATTACAGAGCTGAAAAACAACGGAGGCCTGGGCCATCACATGAACTCTCATGAGGCCCCCTGGCATGCCAAGGCCCAGGGTTGGCCCAGGCTGGTTATTGTGGAGTACTTAAAGCTATTTAAAATCATTTTTCTTACATATAATGTAATACATCTTAGAAGAACTGGATTACTTTCTTTCATTCAACTCTTTCTTAACACTTATGGAACACAGCTTTAGAAATGCTGATTTAAACTTTTTGGAAATAATTAGCCCAGAAAGATGAGGTTGAAAAGAAATTATTCTAGGTTTGGGGCATCCTGCTTCAGCAACAATCTTTTAAGAAAATGAATACTGGTGTTAATTGAATTGAATTTGAATAGTGATGTACCATTCAGCACACACTACCCACCTACAAGTCACATGTGCACGGAGGAATGGATTTAATAGTCCCCGCTGTCCCTTTTCCTCCCCCATCCTGTGCTTAACAACTACATCAGTGACCAAGAGGTGGGAAGGTCCAGCAGCGTGGGAGTGTGGAACCTGGGGTCAGGGCTGCTTCTGCATTTCAGCTTCCAGGAGCCCATGAAGTATTAATTTTTTGAAAATGGAGCCCTGTAATTCAGAAAAATTATTTTTTTCCCGTTAAAGCAAGTTGCTAGGATCTGCATTTCTTCAGTATATAAGACAGAGGATTCTGTCTAGTTAGGGAAACATTATATGTTAAAGTGCAAGTCTTATTTAAAAAGACTTGTTCATTACAGAACTTCACTTTAAGGAAGGGCTTCCCAAAGTCAAAGGTCATTTTCAAAATATTTAAGAACCAGTAGATAGCAGCCATCTAGAATGGACACCAGCTTTAAGGAACTATTGTAGGTATTCTGGTGTATACAAGCTGAATGTTACTCCTGCCTAAAGATAAAGGCATTTGAGACAGTGGACTGTTGTTAGTTTTTGTGGCAAAGCCTGCTGGTTGTCCCCCAGTACCAATACTCCCCTCCCTATGTAGTAACAGGGGCTTTACTTCATAGCTGGGGCTCTTGGCCACTTTATAGCGGTGTGACTAAATTCTGATTAATGAGATGTAAATTAACATGCATCTCTTCTAGGAACCTTCCTTACTAGGCTATATATATCCCCCCTTGCCTTCCCTTTTCCATTCTACTGTCTGAAATGTGGGTGCTGCCATTTTGGATCATGAGCTTGCGGTCACATGCAACAAAACAGGTGGAGTACAATTTCAGCCTTCCTGGACTTGGACCTCAGGAAGAATGAAGCTTCTCTTGTTTAAGCCACTGATATTTTTAGTTTCCCGTCACTGTCAGCCAAATCTAATTCTGACTAACATAGGTTCTATTCTACTAGGCAACTTCAGCTTTATCTTATGTAAAACTCTTTAACAGTTCTGTGAGCCTAGGTATTCTTGTTCCCAGTTAAAGGAATAGGAGGCTGAGGTTAAAGAAAAATTATCTTGCCCAAATATACTCTGCTATCCCTAGCACTTAAATCTATGTCTGATCTTTCTGACTTCATCCCCAGAGGCCTAATCTTTGCTTTAGAATTTAATATAAAACATAGAAATATGACGCACATAGTTTTATAACAATCAGGTTTTGGCTGAGCCCCAATTTTGTGGATTTAAAAAAAAAGATGTTGGGTTTTTCAGAGAAATTCATTTGTGGCTTTTTGAAAGTGACAAACATGTTAACTGCTTTTTCAGTCCACAATACTTAACAGAAAAACTTAAAAAATTTTTTCAAAGAAACCTGTCTTGTTTTCCCAATTTCTAGTATTTGGTTGTCATATGGTAACTTGGACTTTTCTATGAAAATAGAATAGTTTGAAGAGAGACTTGGTGATTAATTTTCTTTAGTTGTATCTACATCAAAGAAAATTTCAAGAAAACTTGGAATTTTCTAGACTTGTCCTTATTATGCAACAACTCCCGAACATTCTCCATACCTATCATGTGATAATATATAAATTAGAATTTCTGAAATCAGTCTCTGGTTTCTTTGTGCCCAGCAATTCAGTTCTTAGCTATCTTTCTTCTCTTGGATTTTGCTATAAGCTGCAAGGAGAAGCCAGGCTGCATTTTCTACCCTTAATTTGGAAGTCTCCTTGGATAAATGTCCAAGCTTGTCATTTTCAAATTGTGCCTTCCATTTAACATCAGGAGTCAATCTTGTCAAGTTCTCTACAACTTCAAATCATGAATTGTCTTTCCTCCAGTTATGAATAATAGTTTCATCATTTCCTCCTAAGGCCTTATCAGAAATAACTTTAGGCTCCATGGTCCTACCAACAGTCTCTTTCCCATTCCAACATTTTTGGTAATTGCAACAGCACGACCCCATTCTCCTCATACCAGTTTCTGTATTAGACTGCCAAAGGGGTGTGGATGCAAAGTACCAGAGATTGGTTGGCTTTTTGAAGGGTATTTATTTGAGGTAAAATCTGACAGTAACAAGGCTGTAAAAAGTCCAACTCAAAGTTGCTTTCTCACCAAAGTTGGTTGCCATGAGTTGAAGCAAGATGGCTGCTGATCTCTGCCTCGTCTCTCCTTCCCCTTCAGGCCTCCAGTCTTCTCTCTCCTGGCATAGGGCTAATTCCTTTCAGGGCCTTCCTGATCTGTCTCAGCTGTTCTGCTCCCTTCCCAAGGTCAACTGCCAACTATCAGGAGAATGGCTCATCTATCCCTTGGGCCCCAGGATAAAAAATGACATAGCTTTCTCTCTTTTCCCATGTGTCTTATTGAGTGAGTGTCTGTTTACATCAGACCCAGCAAGAGGATGGGGACTCAGCCTGAGTAATGTCCTCTGATGTAGCCCAATCAAAAACCCTGGATTGATCTTACCAAATAAATTTAATTAAAGGCTTCTCAACAATACAATACAACCTTTAATACAATCAAAGGGTGTCATAGCCAGAAGAATAGAATAGTTTACAAATATGATCTTTCTTTTTTTGGGATTCATAAATAATCTCAAACTGCAACAATAGTTATGTGGATTGCCACATGGGGGCAGCCTCTGCAGCCAGCATTTCAGTAAAATTAAGACATTGGAGAACAGAACTGAGATAGCTGCATGCTGTGTTGCTCAGCTGGAGGCTGAGGCCTTGAGGGCAGGTGGAGCCCAGCAGGTCTAGGGAGGTGGATAAACTGGATCCAGTACAAAC
The DNA here is from genome assembly GCF_030445035.2 of Dasypus novemcinctus. NCBI lineage: Eukaryota > Metazoa > Chordata > Mammalia > Cingulata > Dasypodidae > Dasypus > Dasypus novemcinctus. The sequence continues at coordinate 109,754,349 of NC_080677.1, read as the reverse complement.
AACTAGTTGGCAGCAGAACCTGTGGTCGAGATGGGGATCTTGATCTCTTGCCAGGGCTCTTTCTGGTGATCCCCTGAGTGACTCTCCTAGTTCAGTCATTTTTGTTATACTTGATAGGTTAGTTCAGCCTTGTCCAAGGGTATTCCTGAGAACACTAGAGCTGCAGGATTTATTCAGTTTTTTAAAGAAAAATTCTGTGGTCAAATAAATTTGGGAAAGTGGTCTCCTAGAAATTCACAATGCATACTTAGCACTTTAAAAGTTTAAGACATCAAGAAATCTATTTAACTTTAATCCTATTTCTAAAATGTATTTGAAAATAGAAATTGAATCTTTTTAAATTTAACAACCTATGAAACTACCTCATGATTCTTTAATAAGCAGTTTAATATTGGTCTTGGAAAGTGTAGTTTGAATAGGTTAAGTTTCTGAGAAAATGAAAGGTTTGAATCTAAAAGCATGGTACTTTCCTTGGGGTCCTGTTTGCTCTTATTGCCACAGAGTTCTGTGCATCTTTGCTTACATGTATACTTCATAGAAGCAAAACTTTTAACACTTGAAAGCCCTTTGGGGTCATCTAATTCTGTCCCCCTCATTTGCTTGTTGAAGAAGCTAAGAGAAAATTCAAAGTTCAAAAGGCTAATAATAAGTGGGGAAGCTGAGACCAAGGTCTTCTAATGTACCATTAATTTATTCCTAATGGAAATTATTTGTCAGTTCCTTACTTTCAAGACTTTCTTGGGAAGTGGATGTGGCTCAAGTGATAAGGCCTCCGCCTACCATATGGGAGGAGCCAGGTTCGATCCCTGGGGCCTCCTGGTGGAAAAGAAGAGGAGAAAGCATGTCTGTGTGGCGTGCCAGTGCCCGTGTGGTGAGCTGATGCCCACACGGTGAGCCGAGTGCCTGCGTAGTGAGCTGAGTACCCACGCGGGTGTCCACGCAGCGAGCCAAGTGCCCACGTGGGTGCCCGCGTGGTGAGCCGAGTGCCTGTTGTGAGTCAGTGCCCGTGCAAGTGAGTCATGCAGCAAGATGATGACGCAACAAAAGAGAGATGAAGGGAAGAGTCAAGTGAAGTGCAGCAGATACCAGGAACTGAGGTGGCGCAATTGACAGGGAACCTTTCTCCACATCAGTGGTCCCCAGGATCGAATCCTGGTGAATCCTAGCTGAGAAAGATCAAATGACAGAGAAATAGATACAGAAGATCAGACAGCAGAAATAGCGGGGAGGGGAAGGGGGAGCGAAAGAAAGAAGAAAGAGTTCCTTAGTGATATCTCCAGATTGGGAAAAGAGCAAAAGAATTGTAGTTTGTTTGATATTCTGCCAAGGTTTGGGTTGGATAAAATGAACAAAAAGGGATGTACCGGAGATATATGTATAGATGGTGCTTACTAGAAGGTACTGCAGAGAAAAGTAAGAATCCAGATTAGGACGATTGGTAAAAAAAGGTTTCTTATTTCTGCAGAATGACATAAAATAAGGTCTCTGCAAGAGAAGGTAAAAAGGGAGTTATTGCCTCTTGACTCCTAAGCAATGAACAAATTAGACACTGTTTCAGGTATTAACCATATTTACAGAGTGGAGTAGCCTTGAATCTATCAGGCACTGCTCTTTAGCTGCCAGAGGTAGCACTTATGTTTTCCATGGAATCCAGGATTTTTACAAGGCCAAGGTATTGACATATTAGGGTTCAAATTATTTACTCTAGTTTAAATTTTCTTTCGTTCAAGGTGAAGATAGTAGAATCTTCCTTATTTTTTTAAAAAAAGATTTATTTATTTCTCTCCTCTTCCCCCCCCCCCCCCAGTTGTCTGTTCTCTGTGTCCATTCCCTGCACATTCTTCCATTTGTTCACTTCTGTTGTTGTCAGCAGCATGGGAATCTGTGTTTCTTTTTGTTGTGTCAGTTCTCTGTGTGTGCGGCACCATTCCTGGGCAGGCTGCATTTTCTTTTGCGCTGGGCGGCTCTCCTCACGGGGCGCACTCCTAGTGTGTGGGGCTCCCCTACGCTGGGGACACCCCTGCGTGGCACGGCCCTCCTTGCACGAATCAGCACTGCGCATGGGCCAGTTCGACATGGGTCAAGGAGGCCCGGGGTTTGAACCGTGGACCTCCCATGTGGTAGACGGATGCCTTATCCACTGGGCCAAGTCCGCTTCCCGCCGAATCTTCCTCATTGATTGATATATGATATTGGTTCCTTTTATTGTGGTTGGTTCTTTTCCTGTTTTATTTATTAAGTGTCAGAATTATCTGTCAAATTTTTGTTGAGTTAATCTCAAGTATTTTTCTTATGTTTTTATGAAATACTATCTACGGTCTTCTAGTGAAAGAAATGACACTATTTATCTGTTATAACTAAAGCTGTCCAGTTAAGTATGTACTTTTGAGGTTGTTACATTCAGAATGAAAGCTGAACACTTGACTTTATCAAGAGATGAGGATATTGTTTTCTCCCTGACAGTCCAGAAGAAGAAGAAGAAGAAGAAGAAACCCATAAGGTTTGTAGCATTGCCCTGTTTCTATTAAATAAGCTAGGAACATTCCTATAATGCCAAACCCTGGGACAAAGTTTCCAGTCTATAGGCTCAAATGCAGTCTCTCATCTCCCTTAAAGAGTTAAATTTAGGTCACCAGACAGTGGCAATCAGTGTCTATTGAAACTTGAGAATGAATTTAAATTAAACCAAATATGGAAATAAATGACAAAATAAGTCTTATTTCTAAAGGGTAGGGAGTTTTTTTTCCCTGTGGGTATAGATTCAAGGGCTTTTATAATATTTTAACGAGTAATAGTGAACACTTAAGGTAACTATATTTTGAGCCAGATAATTATTTCTCTTTTTTATGACACAGGAGTAATGTATGAAAACTCAGCATTGTAGAGGCCTTTTCTGTGATGGGAAATTCCAATTTTTATCAAGTAATATTGGCATAGTATAAGGATTTTATAATTTAGAGGAAAAATGTTACAGTTTTGCATTTGATTATTAATTTTACTTCCGTTGAATTGGAGCCAGGATGAGATGAGCACACAGTTACCTCTTGCCTCTGGTTTTTCACAGGTTGGGCCCTCTACCTGGTTCGTTTTTTCTATGTTCTGGAATACCTAGTCTACTCTCATAGGGATCCTGTAAAACCTTGCTCAGATAACACCTGCTTTTGATCCTTTCCCTTGCAGGCACACCTTCCTCTAGTGCAGGGGTTCTTAACAAGGGGACCGTGAGCTTGAAATGAAATTTAAGAAAACCATTATTTTTGTGGGGACATGTTGGTGTGGGTGTGATATATTTATTAAATAATACACACAGTATAGTGTGGACTTATAAGGGGTCCATGGTTTTCACCTGACTGACAATGGGGTCCATGGAACAAAAAAATGTTAAGAACTTCTGCTCTAGTGTCTTTGTCCACAATTCAAGTATTGCATTTATTATGCCTCTAGTATAATTATTCACTGACATGTCTGTCTCCCTTTCTAGACAATGACTTCCTTAGGGATGGGACCTGGTTGTCTTCATTTTGTATTCCAGGTGGGGCCAAGCAGTGTCTGGAAGGAACATAAGTCTTCTTCAGTAATTATATCGAAGTGGTTTTGTCTTTGACTTAGAAGTAACTCATTTACTATTACATTGAAAAAGTTCATGATTTTACTCTTAAATACTGAGTCTATTAAAATCTTTAATCTTCACAAAAATACCACTGATATTTTAATATCTTGTACAAATACCTTTTTTTTTTTTGATGCTAATTCTTTGATAAAATGGAGAATCTAGGGTTTATTTAATTGTCTGTAGAAGATTTAAGACAAGAATCTTGGATTCTCTTGAGACAAGGATGCCAGTGCGCAGTTTATTTGGAGGGTGAAAGAAACATCATATGGTGTGGTGTACAGTGGGGAAATGAGATGAGGAAGGCAGCCAGTCGAGGATGCATTGTCAAGCAAGTTACCACTGTGGGCAGCTGAGCTTCGTTTTGCTGCGGAACTCTGGGAGCTGGTATAATGAGCATGCCTCAGATAATACCTCCTGGGGGAGGTGTGGAAGCTGGGTTGTTTACACCTGTAAGCTGAAATCAGGTCCTAACTCAAGCAGGCATGGGACTGTATTTGAAATGAATACAGGCACTTTGTATCGGGAGTGGGGGTAGGTGTAGGGGACAGGTTAAAAGAAAAAATAGGAAACTAAAGAAAACAAATGAGTTAAAATTTCTTAAAGCAGTGGTATACCAATGTTTATGCAAGTAAAGCCCTCTTTCTCTTTTCCTCCTCAGTTCTGAAATTTATTACTTAAATTTTATTTCATTCATAGTCACGGAGCTTTTTTTCCTAATGTTCAGTCCCTTTGTGTAGCAGGATAATTGATTGCTAAGCTTGGCTGGTTCATAATTAGAGGTAATGTCCAAAATCCTATTTGTACGTAATAAAAGAGCAAACTAATCAGGTGAGCAGTTTTGTGGTTTTTTTTAAGATCCTATGAAGTGGTATATGCAAAATTAGGGTGCTAAAGGATCATTTTTTAGTATACTGTAGTCTTTTCCTTTCCAGAAGGTTTGCTTAAAACTTAGGTGACTGCTTCTAGCTAAAGAAGTCACTCCTTAGCTGACTCTACCTGGACAGACTGAAATGTTAATTGGGTTTTTCTCCAATAAATGGTGCTCTCAAACTTCTCATCCATTTTTTCTCTTTCGTCAGCAGATGGCGTCTTACTGCTTCGTATCTTATTTTCTGTTCTCTTTGCCCTCTTACTCTTTTCCTTTCCCTCCCCCCACTTACACCCTTGGCAAACATTTGTCGCAAGAATGAATGCTGCTATAAAAGTGACAAGTCTTTTCAGAAGGACAAGAAGGAAAGAAACAGGTTTTCATTGCTTAGGGCGTATTACTACTAATTTTCTCTGCTCACACATTATTAGAGGAACACATATTTCTTCAGAGTAGATCTGATATTTCATTTTAATACTTGTTTGCCTTTCTATGTAGATGACTTCTCATCTTTGAAGTAGATGGGTGCTTTTGGTTAATTTTGCCCATTTTTTATTCAAAGTTTCTAAAGAAAGATCCTTTGATAAGTACTGATAAATAGGTTTGTACTTAGTTTGGGGAGTAAAACTGATAGGATTGTGATTCAGGCTAGGCACTTTGAATATGAAGTACACATAAAGATTTATGATTGAGCAGAAAATACATACAACTTAATGAAGGACTGATAATGACTAGAAGGGTGTTTAATGAGCATATATTGTAAAACCAGCCTGTATGTGCAACAGTGTGTTTGAGCTCATTAAGTATTCTAAAGAATACTAGGAAGCCCCTACCCCTATGCCCTTTTCCCAATCATGCTCAGTCAATAAATAGTTATTGAATATTTCCATAATAAATGTTGCATAAAACACAAGTATGTTGCTGAGGGCAAGGAGAGGGAAGAAGAGATATGAAGAGGGGCCATTTTTGGGTCTTGGAGTCGTCCTAAATGATATTGCAGGGTCAGATGCTGGACGTTATATATCCTGCCATTACCCACTGAATGTACTGGGGGAGAGTGTGAACTACAGGATAAACTATTATCCATGTGGTGCAGCCATGCCCCAAAATGTGTTCACTGAGTGTGATGAGTGTGCCACAACGACAGGAGAGGTTGTTGGTGTGAGAGGAGTGGAGTACGGGCGGGGGGTGGGGGTTGTATACAGGAATCTCTTATGTTTTTTTAATGTAACATTTTTTGTGATGTATGTATCTTCAAAAAAATACAATTTTCAAAAATGATGGGGTAGGGGGGTGGGGAGTGGGTTATATGGGAACCTCGTTTTTTTACTGTAATGTTCTCCGTGATCTATTAACTTTAATTAGAAAAAAGTTAAAAAATTTTTTAAAAAGGAAAAAAACAAGTATATGAAATTGTCTTTGCTATCAAGAATATGATCTTATTGAATGTAATTTACTTTTCCTGCTTTAGGAAGAATACGAGAGTGAACCCAATTTAAAAATTATTTCTACTCATCTCTGCTGTACAAATCCGAGTTGCAACTCATTGCTGTCTTCCTCATGTTTATCTTAATTCTACTCCCACTCCACCCCAACCCCTCCCCAAAAAGTAAATGTCCTTAGTATTTATGCAACCCCTTTTCTTGGACTTTCACTTTATACCTTGAATTACAGTTACTTTTAGAACAGTTGTTAAAACATTTTGATTCCCAACAGTTCTCAGCACAATACCTTGACCAGAAATGCTGTTCACTAAATGATTTACTGAATGGCTATCAACTTCTTTTTTTTTTTAAAGATTTATTTTTTTAATTTCTCTCCCCCGCCTCAGTTGTCTGTTCTCTGTGTCCATTCGCTGTGTGTTCTTCTTTGTCCATTTCTATTCTTGTCTGTGGCACCAGGAATGTGTGTCTCATTTTGTTGAGTCATCTTGCTTCATCAGCTCTCTGTTTGTATGGTGCCACTCCTAGGCAGGCTGCACTTTTTTCACACTGGGCAGCTCTCCTTTTGGGGTGCACTCCTTGCGCATGGGGCTCTCCTATGCAGGGGACACCCCTACTCGGGGGACACCCCAACGCAGGGGACACCCCTGCATGGTAGGGCACTCCTTGCACGCATCAGCACTGCATGTGGGCCAGCTCCACACAGGTCAAGGAGGCCCTGGGTTTGAAACGTGGACCTCCCATGTGGTAGGCAGGTGCTCTAACTGTTGAGCCAAGTCTACTTCCCTAGGTTTGCTGTTATTACTAGCTGAACCTGATGTAAAACCATTTTTTCTAAATCAAATTAAATCTGGCAGGGATTCCCACTTCTCAAGTTGTGCGGGAAATCCACTCTCAGTCATTGTTGAAGCCCCTTCCTCCCCCAGAAGGTGCTTGAGTGGATCAGAGCCTGCCTAACCCCTTCACCTCTCAGTTCTGGGGAAATTGGCCCGAGGTTTTAGGTTACTCCTTCAAAACACAGAGCCACAACCTTTATACTACAGGAGAGTCTAGCACCTAATTTCTTTGATCTCCCCCTTGAAAACACAAAGGTTACTCCATTCCATGCCTGGAGATTTTCCCTCTCTTGCTCTAAAATAACAACAAAAATCTTTTTACAACTACTACTGCTAACAGTTATTGTGCTAGCTTAGGAGACTATTAAGTAACTTCATTTTAATTCATGTAACAGTCCTCATTGGTATTAATTGTATTTTTACATATAAGGAAATTGTGGCTCATGGGATTTGACCAAGTGAGTAAAAGAATCTAAATGTGAATTTAGCTCTCTTTAGTTTCTAAACCATGGAAACCTGGATGCTAAGTCCTCACTTGACAGTAATGTTTCTTCTTGGGTATGTTTTTTCAATATATTTCTCTTATCTTAAAAATCAGAGATGTGAAGTCATTGCATCTCAACATATTCTTCCATCTAAATTATCCAATTTTACTCAACTGCTGTTTTGCTTTCATCTTTTTAATAAAAATAAAAAAGAGATTTTTTGAACTGTAAAGAGTACAAAACTGTTGACAATCCCTGGGAAGCATAGCTAATTGTTGAGGGAAATATTCACTGACTGCTGTTAGAAATTAATGTTTCTCAAACCTTCTGGTTTTTTGAAGGCACTTGCAAATGTCTTGAAAGACCCAACATTGACTCTCTGGAAAATCATGCAGAATTTAGAAGGGGTTGAGTTCAGGAGAAAAATAACCTTTTCCCAAAGTTTAAATGAAGTTAACTAGAGCTTCTGGAAACCAAACATGCTCTGGCTATTATTGATCACTTGTGAAATCTTAAAACAATAAAAATAGGTGATATGTGAACTTTTAGGAAAGTATAAGGTAATTAGTAAGTCCGAACTGGGTTGACTAAAGAACACATAATGTAAACTCTACTTCCTTTCTTTTTGTGAGAGTGTTCATATATTAGGGAAATGTTTTTGACATATTCTCTCTTGGTTTAACAAAGCATGTGACTAAGAAGTCTGTGACTGTGGTGATGTATTGGTTAAATCATCAGTTTCCTCTGTTTTTTGCTCCCTGGAGTACAGATTCCTCACTTCTGTTCTATACTGAATAAGGGTCCCATTAATCCATACTTTGTAAAAGCTCCTGCAGCCCTTCCATACACTGGTATTTAAAAACACTAACAGGTTTTCGAGCTTTTTGGAGGCAGTGAGTCAGGTCTTTCATCAAATGAAACCTTGTATAAACTCTACCCTATAAACAGAAAAAGTGATATTTTCTTAGCATAAACTTTTTCAAGTTTACATTCGTAATGTTTGTTTAATACTATACTAAGTCAGTAAGAACAATTAGTCTGTTAGAAAGAAAAATTTTTAAATCAGGTGTTAATAATCATATAAAAGCTTTATTCATATCATCAGCTTCTGTGTTCAATAAAATTCTATGCTTTGCTTTAAATGCACAATATTAAAATAACTGATTTTTGCAGAAAATATCTTGCAAATGGTAGCAGCGTTTCATTTGTTTTTAATAGCTTTCCTTAGGATTCCAGGATACATTCTGACTCAGTCAATGTAGGGTAAGGAATATTTCTTTCCAGGTTGTAACCCTCTGACTAAACTTATGAAACAATTGTTCACACTCCTTATCATAAATTTAAGGTCTTACAGGAAACACTAATTCTTAGAGTAAATGTTTACCCTCTCTCAAGTAGGATATTAACGCAAAGGACTTTTACACTGTGACACAAATAAGGCCACCCAGAAGCCCCGAGCCTTCCCTGGCATTTAATCAAAGCCACACTCATATGCGGTTTTGTGTTCATGTGCTTGCTTGAACAATTTATGAGAACATACTGTGTACACCTGTATTTTTCACATAACTGAGAGGGAGTATGACTGTCCTACCCAGTGGCACATTTACAAGTTTACATATATACAGACAGAGAGTAGAGGAAGCTAATTGTGAGGACTGCTGAGTTCTCACAGGTTAATTGACACAAATTCTTGTGAAGAGGGATCATGGGTGAAGTTTGCACAAAAATCATCAGTGTAATTTTTTAAAGCTAGTTTTTAAAAATATATAGAATATATTTAAAAATTAGCAACAGATGTTTGTGGTATCCTTGGAGCACTTCCATAGGAGTGTTTTTGAAAACATAAGTATTGAAGGGATGTCTGATTTATTTTAGGAAAAATACTTGGTTCCTTGTGGAGAACAGAGATGAAGTTGGGGATGATGAGATAAGTGTAGAGATACCTACATGTCAGAAAGCAAGTTGGTGTGAGGGAAGAAAGAAGAAAGTACTTTAGGCAGTACAAATGAGGGAGAGACCTTTCTGGCCAGAATGTCGGGCGAGTTATTTGGATGAGCCTTGGAGAACACGTAGGGCTTGGATATGAAAGATGAGGGAGAAAAGATGATGTTATAGGGTACTTACTGTTTGGGAAATTATAATTTTGGAGGATAATGTGGATACCACCTACTTAAACTTTTTACCTTCTTTATTAATATATTAACTTTATATGCATTTTAAATATTCATTATTAATAGGCTCAAAAAAGGGCCATTCTCTGTTACACTGTCAGAATTAATATATCTGAGAATGATTTACTTGTTCATATTTAGACTTTTTAAAGGTTTATGCAGAGAAAATACAGAATTCCTAAATAACCCTCTCACATACACAATGTTCCACATAACAGTTTGCATTACTTTGGTATCTTTGTTACAGTTGAACATAAATATAACCTGACATTCCCCATTAACCACAATCAAATATATAATTCAGTGGTGTTCATTACATTCACAATTTTATACTACCATCACCACCATCTGTTACCCAATCATTTTTACCATCCAAAACAAACTTCATAACCATTAAGCATTAACTCCCTATTCTTTACCCCTACCCTGACTTCTGGTAATGTGTATTCTGGTTTCTGTCTTAGTGAATTTGCTCATTTTATTTATTTCATATCAGGGAGATCATACAATATTTGCCCTTTTGTGTCTGGCTAACTTCACTCAACATGATGTCTTCAGTGTTCATCCGTGTTGTCACATGTGTCAGGGCATCATTCCTTTTTATGACTGAATAATATTCCATTGTGTTTATATGCCACATATTGTTTATCTATTCGTCTGTTGATGGACACTTGGGATACTTTCATCTTTTGGATATTGTGAAAAAGGCCACTATGAACATCAGTATGCAAATATCTTTTTCAGTCCTTGCTTTCATTTCTTTTGGATATATACCTAGAGGTGTGATTTCCAGGTGATATGATAATTCTATAATTAACTTTCTGAGGACCTGCCAAACTGTTTTCCACAGTGGCTTCACCACTTTACATTTCTACTATCCTTAAAGGAGTGTTCAAGTTTTTCCACATCATCTCTGATACTTGTTATTTTCCATTTTTTTAGTAGTAGCCATTCTAGTGATTATGAAATGGTATCTCATTGTGGTTTTAATTTGCATTTCCCTAATGGCTAATGATGTTGAGCATCTTTTCATGTGGAAAACTGAGTATGTGAGAGGGATATTTGGGAATTCCGTATTTTCTGCATGATTTTCTATAAACCTACAACTTTAAAAAGTCTAAATCTGAACAAGTAAATTATTCCAAGATATATTAACTCTGAGAGAAATAGGGAAAGGTTTACTTCTTCCTATCTAAAATGGATACCATTAATTTCTTTTTCTTGCCTTATCTCTTTGGCTAGAACGTCCAGTTATAAAGCTGAATAACAGTAGTGATGGTGGGCATCCTAGTCTTGTTCCTCATCTTGGCAAGATTCCAGTCTCTCCCCATAAAGTATAATGTTAGCTGTGGGTTTTTCATATATGCCCTTTATCATGTTCCTTCTATGCCTAGTTTTCATAATGTTTTTTTTTTTTCTTTTTAAATCAAGAACAGGTGTAGATTTTGTTACATGCCTTTTCTGATTCAGTTGAGATGATAATGTGGCTTTTATTCCCTTCATACTGTTCATAGCTATATTGCATTAATTGATTTCCTTATGTTGATCCTCCCTTGCATACCTGGGCTAAATCACACCTGGTTATGGTATATAAATCTTTCAATGTGCTGTTTGATTCTGTGTGCTGGTGTTTTGTTGAGATTTTTGCATTATATTCATAGGAGATATTGGTGGGTAATTTTTTTTTTTGTGGTATCTTTATCTGGCTTTGAAATTAGGTGATGTTAGCCTCATAGAATGAATTAGGGACTGTTCCCTCCTCTTCAGTTTTTCGGAAGAGTTTGAACAAGATTGGTGCTAATTCTTCTTGGAATGTTTAGTAAAGTTCACTAGTAAAGCCATCTGGTACTGGACCTTTCCTTTTGGGGAGGTTTTTGCTTTCTGATTCAATCTGTTTATTATTGATCTACTGAGATCTATTTCTACTTAAGTCAGTTAAGGTAGTTAATCTGTTTCTAGGAATTTGTCCATTTCATTTAAGTTATCTAATCTATTGGTATACAGTTTATAGTATTCTCTTATAGTACTTTTTACTTCTGTGGGGTTGGTAGTAATGTTTCTCCTTTTAGTTCTGATTTTAATTATTTACGTTCTGTGTTTTTTTTAGTCAGTGTAAGTAAAGGTTTGTCAATTTTGTTGATCTTTTCAAAGAACCAACTTGTTATTTTCTTGATTCTATTGTTTTCTTAATTCTTTTAATCTGACCTGCCAGCTTAGTGTTTTCCACCAACTCAGGGAGCAGAAACCTTGACAGTCTTCACAATCTTTTGCTTAGGTGCTGCCTTTGTGGGAGCCTTAGCAGCAGACATTGCTATCTTTTTAGATACTTGCTTAGCCTCTTTTCCTTCTTTGGCAGCTCTGATAGCTTGTTCTCTCTCAGCCTTTCTAACTTCATGTTTCTGATTCTTCCTAGCCATAATATCAGTAAGCGATGCACCAGTGATAGCTCTCTAGAATTTGATGCACAGCAAGTTCCTTTTTTTGGAGTTTCTTCTAACTGTCACTTTTTATGCTTTTTTCTGTAGAGGACAGTCCAGTTTATCTCTTGAGAAGGAATGCCAATTTGCATTAAGAAATTGGAAAACCTTCCCGTTGGTCCTGGCATAGCATCTCCCATGTCTAGCATAGATCTTGTACCCACTGAAACTGCAGAGCTCCACCTTCTTGGCTGTGGATGCTGAGGAATAAGGAAGATGGCAAAGAGAAAAAGGTGTTTTCTAAATTCTCTATTTCATTTGCCTGTGTTCTGATCTTTGTTATTTCCTTGCTTTGTTTAGTTTGCTCTTTTTCTAGATTTTCAAGTTGTGAGGTTAGGTTAGTTCTCTGATTTGAGATCTTTCTTATTTCTTAATGTAAATATTTTGAGCTATAGATTTCTCCCTTGGTACTGTCTTTGCTGCACTCCATAAATTTTCATGTGTTGTTTTCATTTTCATTTGCTTCAAGATATTTCATAATTTTCCTTGTGAATTTCCTAATTTCCCTAATTTCTTCTTTCACCTATTCTTTGTTTTAGATTATTTTTTAAAATTTTCCACATATTTGTGAATTTTCTATATATTTCCCACTCTGACTGATTTATAGCTTAATGCCACTATGCTCAGAAAATATACATTGTATGATTTTGTTTGAATTTATTGAGACTTGTTTTTTGATCTAACATAGTGTCCATATGGCACTAGAGAAGAATGTATATCCTGCTGTTGTTGGGTGATCTGTTTTATAAATGTCTGTTCGGTTTAGCTGGTTTATAGTATTGTTCAAGTCTTCTATTTCCTTATTGATCTTCTGATTTGATACTCTATCCACTATTGAAAGTGGTATATTGAAATCTCTGTTATTAATTTAGAGCTGTATATTTCTCCCTTCAAATACTTCAGATATTTTGAGGCTCTGCCACTAGATGTGGGTATATATTTATAATTGTTATGTCCCCTTGTTGAATTGACCCCTTTTTCAGTATAGTGGCCTTCTTTGACCTACATAGCAGGTTTTGACTTAAAGTCTATTTTATCTGATATTAGTACAGAGATGCCCCAGTTGTCTTTCGGTTACTATTTGTATGATTTATTCTTTTCTGTACATTCACTTTCAACCTATTTGTGACTTTGAATTTAAGGCGAGTCTCTTTCAAACAGCATATACATGCTTTTTTCATTCATTCTGGCTGTCTCTGCCTTTTTACTGGGTAGTTTAATCCATTTATATTTAAAGTAACTACTGATAGGGAAGCGGACTTGGCCCAGTGGTTAGGGCATCCATCTACCACATGGGAGGTCCGCAGTTCAAACCCTGGGCCTCCTTGACATGTGTGGAGCTGGCCCATGCACAGTGCTGATGCACGCAAGGAGTGCCCTGCCATGCAGGGGTGTCCCCCACGTAGGGGAGCCCCATGCGCAAGGAGTGCACCCCTTAAGGAGTGCAGCCTGTCCAAGAATGGTGCCGCACACATGGAGAGCTGACACAACAAGATGACACAACACAAAAAAAGGAAACACAGATTCCCGTGCTGCTCACAACAGAAGCGGACAAAGAAGAACATGCAGCAAATAGACACAGAGAACAGACAACCGGGGTGGGAGGGGAGAGAAATAAATAAATAAATCTGAAAAAAAAAAAAACTACTGATAATGCAGGCCTTCCTTCTGCCATTTTACTATTTGGTCTTTGTAAGTTTTATACCATTTTACCTCTCAATTCTTTCAAATATTGCCTACTTTTTTACTTGATTTTTTATACTATGCCGTTTTAATTTCCTTCTTAAATCTTCATATATATATTTTTCATAAATATTCCTCATGTTTACCATGAGGCTAAAATTTTAGTATGCCATTCAATTTGATTTGAAACCAACTTAACTTCAAGAGCATACATATACACTATTCTTACGCCCTTCCATCCCCCATTTTAAAAATTGTACTTGTTACAAATTATACATATATATATTCTATGTCTAGAATCATAGATTTATCATTGCTTATTATGCATTTGCATTTTAAAGATTGATTTATTTATTTTCTTTTTCTCCCCTTTCCCCCCACCCCAGCATTTGCATTTTAGAACCTGTAAGAAGTAAGGTGTGGCTTTGCCTACCAAAACATACAATATAGTAATATTGACTTTTATAGTTATCCATATGGTTATCTTTACCAGATACCATTATTTCTGATGCTGCTTTGATCCACTGTCTTGTGTCCTTTCCTTTCAGTTTGAAGAACACTCTTTAGCACTACTTTTAGGGCAAGTCTAGTAGTGATAAACTATCTCAGCTTTTGTTCATTTGGGAATGTCTTAATCTCGCCCTCATTTGAAAGACAGTCTTTCTGGATACAGAATTCTTGGTTGGCTGTGGTTTTCTTTCAGAAATTTAACCCCTACCTCCTTTTCTTGCTTCCATGATTTCTCTGAAAAATCAGCACTTAATAGTACATAAAAGGTTGCTTTTCTTTTGCAGCTTTCAGAACACTCTACTTATCTTTGACATTGGACAGTTTGATTATTATGTGTCTGGGCATGATTCTCTGAGTTTATCCTGTTTGGGGTTCATTGGTCTTTTTTTTTTTTTTTTTTAAGATTTATTTTATTTATTTCTCTCCCCTTCCCCCCTTCATCTACTCTCTGTATACATTGGCTGTGTTCTTCTGCATCTGCTTGCATTATCTGGTGGCACTAGGAAACTGTGTCTCTGTTTTGTTGCGTCATCTTGCTGCATCAGCTCTCCATGTGTGTGGTGCCACTCCTGGGTGGGCAGCGCTTTTTTCACACAGGGCGGCTCTCCTTATGGGGCGCACTCCTTGTGTGTGGGGCATCCCTATGCAGGGGCACCCTTGTGTGGCATAGCACTCGTTGCATGCGGCAGCACTGTGCGTGGGCCAGCTCATCACACAGGTCAGGAGGCCCTGAGGCTTGAACCCTGGACTCTCCATATGGGAGACGGACGCCCTATCAGTTGAACCATGTCCGCTTCCCTCATTGGTCTTCTTGAATATGCACATTCATGTCTTCTGTTAAATTTGGGAAGTTTTCTAACATTATTTCTTTGAGTATTCTTCTGCCTTTCCCTCTTTCTCTTCCCCTTCAGGCATAATGTGTATATTGGTACACTTGATGGTGTCTCCCAGGTCCCTTTGGCTCTGTTTGTTTTAAAGAAAATTCTTTTTCTTTCTGCTCTTCAGCCTGAGTCATTGCCGTTGTCTTGTCTTCAGGTTCACAGATTCTTTGTACTGACTTCTCCAGTATGCTCTTGAAACCATGTAGGGAATTTTTCATTACAGTTATAGTAGTCTTCAACTCCAATATTTCTATTTGGTTTGTTTTAAAATTTTCTCTCTTTTTATTGAGATCTCTTATTGTCCATTCACAATTTTCCTGATACCTTTAGTTCTTTTTCCATGTTTTCCTTTAAGTCTTTGAGTATACCGAAGATCATTTTTTAAAAATCTCTTATGTCCAAAGTCTGCTTTTTCATTGATGATTTCTGAATTTTAATCTTATTTCTTTGAATGGGCCATCATTTCCTGTTTGTTCATCTTACAGTCTTTTTTTGCACACTGCATATTTTAATATTTTAAAGAATTAACACTGGGACTTAATCCCTGAGATATCTGTTCCTTAAGTTTGTATCCAGCTGGTGAGGTGTCAGAGATTTCCTTGAATGCCAGGAGCTAATAAAAATAAACAAAGGCAAGGAAATATCTTTAATAATCTTTGTAAATTGGCTTCTTGTTGGTTGATGCTCTCCTCCAGAGATTAACCCTCTTATCAAGAAGATCAGTCCAAGGCAAATGAGAAGTGTGGGGTCTTCTCCATCTTTTCTGAATCTGTGTCTTGTCCTGGGTTTCTGGTTGTTTATACCCTTAGGAATTCCCTTATTTACAGGAATTTAAAGCAGGTAATCCTTTGCCCCAGGCAACTTTGATTTAACTGTTTCTTACAGCACTTTAGCTATCTGCAAGCTGCTTTTGCCTACAGGACAAGTTTTGGGAGGACAAGCCCAAGAAGTTTTCCTGGTTCAGTCTCTGGGGATGCCACCTGCTAGATAGGCATGGATGTAGAGGCACCTCTGTATGCCATAGGGATTTCTCTGCTCCCTCCAGAACAGGACGGGAGACTCACAATAGGGAGTACAGACTGGGAGGGTTCAGTAAGGACACCAGGAGCATCTCCTATCATTTTTCTTTTTTGTACCAGGGACTGGGGATTGAACCCAGGACCTTGTGTGTGGGAAGCCAGCACTCAATCACTGAGCCACATTGACCCCTCTGAGTTGGTTTTTTCATTTGTTTTGTTTGTTGCTTGTTTGTTTTAGGAGGCACTGGGAACCGAACCAGGGACCGCCCATGTGGGAAGCAGGTACTCAATCACTTGAGCTACCTCTGCTCCCTCTCCTACCATTTTTAAAGCTGCATTTTCTTGTTTTGGCCCTGCCCAGGTACTACAATCCTTTGCCTATATTTTGGAGCTTTGACGAAAATAGCCTTGTCTGCTTTTGCTAGTTATTCAAAGGTTTCTGTGGTATAACAGTTCACTGGAGCATCTTACACCGCCCTCTTGGTCAACCAGAATCCTTCTTTTTTTAATGTAAGCATTTAGAACTATAAATTTCCTTCTCAGTACTGCCTTTGCTGCAGCCCGTAAGTTTTAGTATGTGGCATTTTCATTTTCAATTTCCACAAGTTATTTCCTAATTTCTCTTGTGATTTCTTCTTTGACCCATTGGTTGTTGGAGAGTGTGTTGTTTAAATTACACATATGTGTGACATTTCCAGGTTTTCCTCCCTTACTGACTTTTGGCTTATTCCATTGTGGTCAGAGAAGATATACTATATGATTTCATTGTATGATTTTTTTCCCCAGTGATCATTTGTCCAGCTTGGCTTCCCCTTTGATACCTGCCTGTGTTATAATTTTGCCCTAAACCTAGACTCTGCAAGAATATTAGCCATTCATTCATTCTTTCCTTCATTCACCCATAGTGGCAATACTGAACATCCACTATGTGCCAGGGCTTGGATAGTTCGAGGTGCCTACCAGTGAAGTTAGTAGGACCTTGATAGGTGAATTGCCTGCCTGGAAAGCACTTGAAGTTCTTGTCATTAAACCATATTTTAAAAGATAATGCAACTCTCCCTTCAAACTGTTAACAGTCTAAAGTGTGCACCTCCCAGAAACTTACGCATTTTATCAGGGATCAAAGTTTTGCCGTGAACTATTCCAGGTGTAGTCTAGGCGGTGTGTGAGAGGGAATTATGATTTGAGCCTTGGGCCCTTTCCAGACTCCTAAAACTATATGGCTTTAGACTTTAAAAAGCCCTGACTTGGGGCCCAGGTGCACGTCTCAGTCTGCAGCACGAGTATGGTCCATGCCTTGGATTGCACACTTTTCTCGTTTTCTTTTTTCTTAATAAAGGCTTTACTCTCTTGCCTACCCTAAAAAAAAATTATATGGCTTTTTTGAGACGCAGGTTTGGTAATGTCCTATCTGCATTAAGGTGGGGATTGTGTCTGATAAAGAAAACTCTCCTGCACTGGTAAAATTAACTAAATATAGTCTAACTGAAAAGAGCCCTTGTTACAATTTTATCTTTTGAGGGGCATGGCATCAGAGTACAAAGAGTGAGTATAACGTAGTGATTAAATGCTATTAAACTTCTCCTAACTTTTGGTCCTTGGACAAGTCACTCAACCTCTCTATGCATCTGTAAAATGAGGATGGTAATAATAATTATATCCACCTCAAAAGGTTCTTGTGAGGATAAGATCATTTATTGTAATTTTTTTTTTTTTTGAAGCCCAGGGATTGAACCCGGGACCTCATACCTTGTCTGTGGAAAGCCAGCACTCAACCACTGGGCCACACTGGCTCCCCTGAGTTGGTTTTTTTGTTGTTTGTTGTGGGGTTTTTTTTTGTTTGTTTGTTTTTTAGGAGGCACTGGGAACTGAACCTGGGACCTCCATGTGGAAAGCAAATGCTCAACTGCTTGAGCCACATATACTCCCCGATAAGATCATTTATATAGAGCATTTAGACTTGTGCCTCAGAGGTGCATGTGGCTCAAGTGATTGAGCTCCTGCCTGCCACATGGAAGATCCTGGGTTTGTTTTCCAGAGCTTCCTAAAGACAGTGAGCTGGCCCGGCAAGCTGACATAACAAGATGACCCAATAGGAGACACAAAGAAGAAAACAATAAGAAACACACAAAGTAGGGAGTGGAGGTGGCTCAAGCATTAGGTGCCTCCCTCCCACATGGGAGGCCCTGGATTCCGTTCCTGGAGTCTCCTAAATAAGGAAGCAGAGCATACAACAGACACAGCGAGGGGGTGGGGAGAAATAAAGAAAGAAATCTTAAAACAATTGTGCTTGCTGGAGAGTAAGCATTATATTAAAATGAACTTTTATTTCTTTTAGCTATGCATTTTTCTAGCTAGCTGATTTTCTGAGAATATAGACATACATAAGATGAGTAGACGTGGGAGGTTAGACCAAATGAGGATGGTGAATTCTCTTTATCTTTTTCTTACTCCCCACCCTCCTGCCCCATAGACTCCAGAGTTATTTATTTTAGAAGCCTATAACATCAGTTTGAATATAAGACCTTGAAAAATTCTGATTAAATAGTCCTGGAAAAAGCTTTAAAATTTTAGGCTGGAAAATAAATCAGGCCTCCCACACATACCTGTTCAACCAAGCATTTGTTTGCCCCAGGAACTGTGGGTGGGTGGGAATGGAAGCAAGCGCACCCAGGCTTATGTGAACTCCGTTCTTGCTTGAGACTGTGGTGTCACGCGTCTTTTTTGGTTCCCCAGTGCTTGCTGGTCATTTCTTTTAATTTTCAATTCTAGAGTGAAGTATTTTCACTTTTAAAAAATGCTTTTTCTCTCTCCTTTCCTCTTCTGCTTTTGTGCAAATTTCACCTAGTTCTAGGAGGTCAGTGTTACAATATATGATGAAATGTAGGGCTCCCTGGATGGCTCCCAGTTTCAGGGTCCATGTCAGGTCCCTCTGGGAGTGTGGCTAAATTGTCTTTTGGTTATCAAGCCAGGGATGGAAACTCGTCATTGTGCTGGGGCTTATTACAGGCACTGGGTCTGACTAGAGCTTTCAGCCTCTCTTACTCATTTAGGCCAGGTTGCGAGTGGAGAGATCTCTTGTCAGCATCTTTGGGGAGAATTGTGAGGGTGTTTCAACACAGCCCTTAAAAGAGGGGATTGTTTTCCTGTTTCCATGAAATATGCTGTGTTCGGACAAATGGTCTCGTTTGACTTGATGAGTTCCTGGCTCATTAGATGTTTTTCTTTATAGCCTACTTAGCATTTAATCCCTTGTCATAGTAAGTCCTCTCTGTAGACTAGGTTTGTTCCTTTTCTAAATTTCATAACTGGCCTGTATCAAGTCCTCTTCTTGGGAGGTAGTGCAGGATGAAGTGGGAAGAGTACCCCCAGGGGTCTGGAAGTCTCATCAGTCACACCTAAGCTTGGTAAGTTATTTAACCTCTCTGAGCCTTTTTAATTATTCCATTCCTCTGCTACCCCTCCCCCACCCCCAGTTTAAATCTATCCCATGGTTTCTTTGAAGTGGGTTTGAAAGTGAATGGCGGGAAGAGGACTTGGCCCAATGGATAGGATGTCCGCCTACTACATGGGAGGTCTGTGGTTCAAACCCCAGGCCTTCTTGACCCATGTGATGAGCTGGCCCATGTGCAGTGCTGATGCGCACAAGGAGTGCCGTGTCACGCAGGGGTGTCCCTGTGTAGGGGAGCCCCATGCACAAGGAGTGCACCCCGTAAGGAGAGCCGCCCAGTGCGAAAAAAAGTGTAGCCTGCCCAGTAATGGCACCACACACACGGAGAGCTGACACAACAAGATGACACAACAAAAAGAAACACAGGTTCCTGGTGCTGCAGATAAGGATAGAAGCGGTCTATCCTTGGACACAGAGAGCAGACAACAGGGGAGGAGGGGAGAAATAAATAAAAAATAAATCTTAAAAAAAAAAAAAGTGAATGGCACATAGTGGGCTCTTAATAGCTGCTCCTTTTCCTCTATCTCCTCAGATTATAGAACCCAGGCTTTCTAAAGAGATAGTAGGTATTGGGTGCATTCTTTTTGATAAACTAACCAGGCTTCAAGATGGGGGACTGGTATTTGGGGACCTCTGCTTTCGTACTCAGCATCAGAATGGTCTTCCCAAGAAGGAATATCTTTATCTTTCTCCTGTGTGGCTGACTAAGGAATTTTGGAGGCAAAGACTAACTTTGGAAATTTTACCACTTTATTAACCCCCTAGTTTGTTCAAAAATAAGGAAGAACTGACAAAATTAAAAATAAAAAATATTTTGTTTTGAAAATTATATCCTAACTATAAACAGCCTCAATTCAAGAATAACCACCAGATATCCTGGTCCTCAGTACGTTTGCTGGTTGTTTCTGCTGCTGCCCCCTGGTCAGGTGTTGCTATTCTCAGGACTCTTCATAGATATTTTTGAACTCCAAGCAAGTCTATGTTATGTATTGCTTGACCCATTTAATTTCTTACTGCCACCTTAAAAACCTCTAAGACAAAAAGAAATTAATATGATAGACTCTACATTTGGCTTATTTGCTGTACTGTCCTGTCCAAACATGTTAACAAATCTAGTATTTTTTAATACTAGATATTGATTATATCACTTACCAGAAAACTTGTTATTGCTTCTAAAGGTATATCTTAAAGCTATTTTAAAAAATAGTCTCATGAAATAAAACAAAGACCTTCATTAATTCCTCCTGGACTGTAAAGTTCTCATTATGGAGAAGATCCACTAGGCTTCACTTTATAATAGCAAAATGGGGTTGGCAGTTCATATGCAAATTGACCTGCCACCCACTGTGTGGAGGCTGCAACCTCTTTTGTTAGCCTTGCCCCAGCAGCAGTCTGGTTCAGCTGTTGCATCTGCAACGCTTAGAAAACAGTCTGTTGGGTGTCCAGAGCAGCAGCACAGAAAATAAAGTGGGACTAGGGGAACCAGGCTATGGGGGAGGTAAGGGTGGGAATGTATTTTCAAGTGTATTTGGGGGAAGGAGGGGATAAGAGGGCTGAGGACAGGTGGGAGGTGCTAGTGCTTAAGTCACTATCACTGGGCAGGTGCAGAGCCAGGTTCCATGGGACAGTTCTCTAGTTTCAGGTTTGGATTTATATGTTGTCATACATTATTTGGGAAAGGTTTTGGTATAGTTTACGGAAATTCTTCGGATTGGTAATTAGTTTTATTCGAAATGATTCTGTAGTTCCCAGATTTTTTCACCTGTCTGTCACTTAATAAATCTCAGACAGAATGGCTCTTCATAAAATGGACCATAGAATACATACTTGTCGTGTTTTGAGAATTGCCATTGGTGGAGTAAAAAACACATTAACTTAGATATTAGATTCTGGAAAAAAAGTAGAACAAATAAGAATGGTAAAATAAAATTTTCCTTATTTGTACTAACTGATAATTTGGATAAAGACCTGTGTGAATTAGGGAGAGTTTGAAGACATGGTTCATTTTCTGGTATGTAAAGTTGTAGCATAAAGACCTCAAAGTGTTGCTGGGGTATTTTGCCAGTATGTTTCTGTATCTGATTTAAGGAATATACTTAATGTAAACTTAAAGGAAATGCCATGGACACACATTTTCTACAGGTTTACCAACAAATAGGAAAGATTTTTTTTTATATGTAAACTTAAAAAAATTTATTTGTATTAAATGATGTGTGCACATATGTATATTTATGTAAATAAAGTACAGTATTGGGACTATTGCTAGTCAACTATAACTATAAATAGATCATACACATACATAAAATGATAGACCTTAATGAGGGCCATAGTAATTCATGTCTTTCTGCATAGAATAAGTTCCTCCAAATTCACTTTCCTTCCAGTATCATAATCCTTTTCTACAGTGTAAATTTACAGCTGATGATTTAGGCATCATATTCCCTCTTCACCTCCCTTTTCTCTCTTCCATTTACTCCTCTGCCTTTCATCCAGTACTCATTGTGTCCCAGTCACCATGGTCAGCACTGCAGACAATGGATCCCATTCTCAAAGACCTCACAGTCTGAGAGAAGTAGGTACAGCGAAGTGAGATGGGCAGGGAAGTGGTATGTTGAAGCTGCCTACTGGAGGAGGAGGCTATCAACTCTGCTTAGAGTGGAGAGAGTCAGTACAAGATTCACAGAGGAAGTCAAGTTGAAACTGAGTTTTCAAGTCTGAAGGGATGGTGTGGAGATGGAAAAGCATTCTAGAGGTAGTACATGCAATGCCTGTAGAGTTGTGAAGCCATGTTTGGAAAATGGCCTGCAGCCTGCCCTAGTTACATGTACTCTGCTGGGAGGAACAGGATGGCAGGGTGAGGATACCTTTGTTTAACTGTAATAGATTTTGCTTAATAGTTTGTTTCCTTTAAATAATCCAGTGGTAATTCCAGCTGATCCTTTCAGAGTCTACAAAGTTGATTGTGATCTCCTAATAGATCTCAAAGATATATCTTATTGATATCCAAAGCAGTTGTTGCCATTCCACCCTGTTTTCTGCTGGCCTTTCTGCCAGTTTCCTCCCTCTTGGTTTTAGGATCCAAAGGGTGGAAGGAAGCAGTCAGGGTTCTATTCCAATCTCTCTTTTACTTAATGGCTTGCAGTCAGCTGCTTTCCCACCCTACTCCTTATTTCC
Source organism: Dasypus novemcinctus (assembly GCF_030445035.2). Lineage (NCBI taxonomy): Eukaryota > Metazoa > Chordata > Mammalia > Cingulata > Dasypodidae > Dasypus > Dasypus novemcinctus. The sequence goes on along the minus strand of NC_080677.1, from coordinate 109,731,739 downwards.
TTTTGCTTTTTTAAAGGACTTTGGAGAAACAAAATAAGTCTTCCTCAAAAATATGCTGGGAATATTTTGTCCTAATAGTATGGTTTGTTTATTTTGTTTTTTTTTACAAAACCTAACCACTGTTATCTTAATCTTTAGAAGCAAATTATAAGAAAAAATATATGCCTGTAAAGTATTAATAGAAGTTAATTAGGATGAACTAAAACAGTTCTGAAGTTGAAGGTTGAGAGAGGCATGTTATATAAAGCACAATTACATTTTCAGATGACTTATCTGTAATTAGAAAATAGTTATATTTTGAAGGAGATCTTTACACATATATATATATAATGAGACTCCTCTCCTGAAAGTGAAGGGATTGGGGCCTAGAGATAAGAGCCTCAGGGGCTAATTGTTGGTAGAAGCCAGGAGCCCCATTACCTATAAGCAGTCATTAGATATCCACTTTAACCCCTTGGTTTAAAAAGTCTGTATGTTCCCAGCCAATACCATGGTTGCCTGTGGATTACCATTTTTACAAAAACAGTATGCTGCTAGGCCAGTGGGACATGTATTAATCAGAATTCTCCAGGGAAACAGAGCTAACAGGATATATATGAGATTTATTATAGGAATTGGCTCATGTGACTGTGGGGATTGGCAAATCCAAACCCCATAGTTGTTGTAAGCTGGAAACTCTGATGAAGGTGAAGTTAAATTCCACAGGAGAACCTGACAGGCTGAGGAGGAGGCAGAAATGATTCTTTTTGACTGCTGAAATCTTCAGTTCTGCTTTCAGATCTCTGATTAATTGGACAACGTTGATTGTAGATATAATCAACTATAGATGCAATCAGCAAACTATAGATGCAAATGTAAGAAAGAAATCATCTTCTGGAAGAAAATAAGGCTCACCCCATTGTGAAGAAGAAAATAATTTATTCTCAATCTTGCAGGAAGGGGCACACAACCAGAAAATGTGACTGGCGCCCCAAACAAAGGAAAATGACACAATTTATACCCCTAAGCCTAACATGCAAGCCCTTGCTCTGTTTTTCCGTAGATTGGATAATTCAGAGGTTACAGCCTATCTGAGAGGTCTAACTTTCCTGTGCAAGTCCCCAGTTTTTGATTAACAGTTTCCCCCATCACATTCCAACCGTTTCGGCTTTTACCTGCATCTTTTGCCAAATAAGGAATGAAACTTAGTGCAGAATTGGTATTGACGTAGCTCTTTCTTGTGTATCCTTTTTACAGGCTATAGGACTGACTTAAGCTAGTTTCTTTTGTTCCCACTTAACTCGGGAGTGGGGGACTGAGACAGCAGGCTACCAGGTTACATTAATTAATATCCCCCCCCCCCCCCCCGCTTTATATTACCTTTATGTGAAAACTAAACTGATCCCTGTCTCTTACACAAATCCATCTATGAAATACTCTCATAGTAACCATCAAGCCAGTGCTTGGTGACTAGACAACTGGACACTACAACCTAGCCAAGATGACACAGGATATTGGACCATCACAGGGCACATGAAATGAAAATTGTTCAGTCACTTCACTTCCACCACCCCTTCACCTCATATTGAAGCTGGGAGCTTGCCTATAGCAGCGGTCCTTTTTAGGGATATTTGTGTATGTGGGAAGGGGATGAGTGGTAGGAAAGGGAGAATAAAAGGAGAAACATACTTGTGTGCCCAAGAATTTTCAGATCTATTCAGTCCCTAAGTGTGCCCCAGATAAGGCTATTTGCAAATACTGCTGGGGTTTAACTATCCTATACTAAGGAGAGCAGTTATTTCAGTGTCTATCACTAGTACTTCTATAAAGGGAATAGAAGGGGGAAGAGAAGGATGGAAAGTAATAAATATTCTGCCAAGGTGCTACTCAAATACGATCTGTGGTCCCCAGATCAGCAACAGTAGCATGCCGAATCTCAGCCCCACCCCAGAGCTGCTGAATCCGAACCTACATTTAACAAGATCCACAGGCAATGCTTAGGCATATTGAAGTTTGAAAAGCACTGCTCTAGTACGTAATGAAAATACTTGGTTCACCACAATTGATTTACCTCTATTAGAATAGGTAAGACATATAAGCTGTAAGTATTAAATATTGAGAATTAATTTAATTTTGTTTGCAGGTAGTGACCAGACTTAACTGATGATATTTCACTAAACAGCAGTGTTCTGTTCAGGGGAGTATATAGTTTTGTATTTAGCATTGGTGAGGTGCTCTACTGCTTGATGGTTGAAGTGAAGAACTCATTTACTACCCTGGAATGTGACAACAGTTATGGACAATTTACCTCCCCTTACCTTTTCCCTCCATTAATCAGCATATAAAAAGATATTTTAAATTAGTTTTTTTTTTTAAGATTTATTTTATTTATATATCCCCCCCTTGCTGCTTGCTTGCTGTTCTCTGTGTCCATTCACTGCACATTCTTCTGTGTCTCCTTGTCTCCCTTTGTTGCGTCATCTTGCTGTGCCAGCTCTCTGCAGGCACAAGTTGTCAGCTTTCCACGGGCGAAGGCCAGCTTGCCTTCACAAGGAGGCCCTGGGTTCGCTTCCCAGGGTCTCCCATATGGTAGATGGGAGCCCAATCAGTTGAGCCACATCTGCTTCTCTTAACTTAGTTCTTAAAGAATTTCATCATGTTCGTCTTTTACTCTTGGTCATGTTATCATCATGGGTGTCTCAGGGAAAAAATCTACGTACAGCAAAGTGGCATCCTTAGTGATGTGCCAAGCATTCCTTCTGAGAGGCTAAACCCAAAAAGCAGAGCTGAAAATTTTTAGGGTATAAGCTCATTTTGGCCTAAGCTCAGTTTTAAGAACACTGCTATTTAATGTTTATTCTGTTATATATCAATAGATCTGAAAGTGAAAGCCCTTTCATGAGCATTTTTAACTACCATAGCCTCGTGTATATGATGATCTTTTTCGTTATGTAGAGAAGAAGTTTTTTTATTTTCAGAGTAAATGAAAAATGCCATTACATAGTGGTGACCAGTATGGGAAGTGCTTGTGCATTTAAATCTTTCATAGTGTGATGCAAAGATTTTTTTTCTGTTTTATCTTTTCTACTATTTATGATGGTCATATTACTTTCGTAGTATATAAAAACTCCTGTTTTCTTTTGTAAAAGTAACACTTAAAACAAAAAACACATTTCATGATGAAAGGATTAAGACCATTAAAACCAGATCTTGAGGGAGTTATAGTTAGTCCCAGGGCATTTCCTTCAAGTTCCATGATTCATTTTGGTGTAAATTGACAGAATCCTAAAACTTTTTAGAAGCAACGTCACTGCTACACTAGTCCAAGCTGCTATCATCCCATGCTCCAGGAGCCTAATAACTGGTCTTGCCTCTTCTTCCCATGGCTTCTCTTCATTCTGTTCTCGACACAGTGACCACAATTATCCTTTCAAACTGCAAGCCAGATCACATTGTGCGTGTGCTCAAAACCCCTCAGTTTCATTCCATAGCTCTCAGAATTAACAACAATTGCCTTACAGTGTCCCCCAAAGCCCATTACTTTCCTCTCCAACCTCATTTCCCACGACCTCTTCCTTGCTTATTCCTTGCTATCCCCTTGGACAGACAGGCTCCCAGAGTCTTTGCACCTTCTTCTTCCTCTGTTTGGAACCATCTTTCCATACTTCTTTGGGCCTTCTGTGATCAATGTAAGTTTTTCATTGAGGCTTTCCTCGAACACCCCATTTAAAATGTAACTCCACATCCCACACCTGCAAACACACCTTGCCCTGCTTTACTTTTCTTCGTAACATTTATTATCATCTTATATCATTTTACTTGTTTGTTTATTGTCTGTCTTCTCCCAGAATGTCACCTCTTTTTGAAGAGGGATTTTGTGCTTGTTTAGGGCTGTGTCCACAGCACCTAGAACATTGCCTGACGTATTCTAGATGTATGCTATTTATTGAATAAATGAATAAAATTGGTCCTCTCAGACCCCATGACTAGTTATGAATTTAGAGTCAAATGTTTCTCCCCACCAGTTCTTAATTTTTATCAAACAAGAGGACTGGAATATTAGAACATCCATTAAAAAGGAACTATAGCAGTCTTTTCACAGTTGCAATCCATTTAAAACATTCTACACAGTGAGTTAAGAAATGCCAATTAATTGTTGATTTGTAGGGCAGATGGGAGGATAATGCAGTCGGTACAGTCTGGGTGTCCTGCGTACTGAAGAAGGTGCAGTATATGGGGACTCCTTCACATTTTCTTGCTGTTAGCCTCTCTGGTTTTGAAGCATCTCTCTAAGTCTTTCATTCTCCTGTCCTCTCAGCAGCAGTACTGCTTTGGTTACCTGCGCACATAGGGGGCGTGTATGTGTGTGTGTGTGTTGCCTGTGTTATCTTATGAAGGGCTTCCTTTGGCTACAACTTAAACTTTCCTTTTTGATTATAGTGTTTCTTAGTAACCCATCTCCTCATGTCTTCTCTGCAGAGTTGCTACCCAAATGTATCTTGAACTTTTGCTATTTCTCTCTTAATATCTTAAGATTTATCTCAACCAGGGACGTATAGGAAATAAAAAAGTTACATAAGTGAACATGGGCAGTACCCATCTAATTACTGGAACCCTAGGCATGAGAGAGCATACTGGGGAGGCTGGAGCCCATTCTGGAATGCCCTGTAGTCTACTTAGCAGAATTATCCTCTTTTGGTCTTGGGTGCAACAGGTTCTAATAACCCCAAGTCATCATCCGCTCAGTAAAATATCTGTTGAACATCCATTATGTATAGAAGTTATGAATGATGCTAATAAAGTGAGCATAGTATCTGCCTTCATGGAGCTTATGGTCTAGTGACACAGATAAACATAAATTAATAAATACAAAATTGTGTAATTACAAACTGTATTACATGCTATGCAGGAGATGATCACAATGCTACAGGAGCTTAAAATAGGGGAATCTGGGGAGTGGATGTAGCTCAAGTAGTTGAGCACCTGCTTCCCATGTATGAGGTCCCAGGTTCGATCTCTGGTACCTCCTAAAAACAAACAAACAAAGAAACCAACTCTCACTGGGGAGCAGATGTAGCTCAGTGGTTGAGCACCTGCTTCCCATATACAAGGTCCTGGATTCAATCCCCAGTACCTCCTTAAAAAAGGATGGGGGCGGAATCTGACCTAGTCTTGGGGGTCATGAAAATAACATTCAAGCTAGGATCTGCAGGTTACTAGGCAGTGTGTGTTTCAGGGAGAGCAGTGCATGCATTAATTTCCAGGCAGAGGAAACAAAATTTCTGAGGCATTGGGGAATCTTGTGCAATCAAGGGAGTAAAAGAAGACCAGTGTGGCTGAAGTGAGAGGACAGCAGGGAGAATGGTGCATGGAGGAGGCTAGAGAGGTGAGCAGGACCTTAGAGTCAAGTTCAGATACTTATAATGAGACAAATTGAGAGCATTAAAGTGTTTAAATAGGGCTGAGCCACTGTGTTTTTATTTTAAAATGTTTATTCTGGCCACATTGTGGATAATAGGTTGGAAGAGAGCAAGTTTTGTGTTTGTCCAAGAGAAGGACAACGAAGGCAGCTCAGACTAGGATGGTGGTGATGGTGGTGAAGAGCACTTGGCAGGAGAGATAGTTTTGGAGGCAGTTGACATCTAGTGATGGAAGCCATCATCTTGCCTTACTTGCTCACTAAACAGTCTTCTGTTGTTTTGACTTCATTTTTAACTTGCCTGTAAGGTGCCTATGCCTGGGATTTATTGGTCTTTGGTAAATATTTGTTGAGTAAAGAAATGTGAATATATTAGTCAAGCAGTAGCAAGAGTTCAACTGTCTGACCATTATATTTTTCATTGCAAGTGAATACATAAGCATTATGGCTTTATATATCACTTTAGTGTGAGCTTTGTTTAGTGTGAATTAGTCCCAATAAATCTGATTATTTCTGGAACCTCAATGAGATAGATTTTAGAGCCAGCCCAAGTTGAGGGACAGACCCTAGATAGCCATGAATCTTCTAAGGTAAATGTCAGCCAGTGGAAATTTTCTGAATAATTACCTTTCCTAAGCAAAACCCTCTTTTCTGCATAATGCTTTTCCCTTATAATTCAAAAATATATTTTTTAGTAAATCTGTAATAGCTAGCGGTTGCCACCATTGTTTCTATCTTTAGAGCAGCATTTATTTCACCCAGTGGGCAGAAAGTAATGCCCATCTTTTATTTCAGAGTGTAGTTTGAAAAGGCCTATTCAAAGTAGAAGAAGTCAGAGTCAAGGAGAATCTTATTCTCGTTTCCTGATGTTTCTAACTTTTTATTATGGCACTTTGATTTCTTTGAAGCCATAATTTATTTGTTTTACAAATCTCTTATTTTCTATACATGAAATGATGATATCTTAATGTTTTTTATCTAAGAATTCAGTAAAGTTAGGCAACTGAAATAACTGACCAGAAGTTTAATGAAGCCCTTTAAAAGGTATTCTCTATTTGGAAGATATCAAAAAATGGTGCAAAATTTATGTGTGTATTTGTGACTACCTCACTAACAATAGTTCCCTCCTCTTTTGCAGGAGAAAAATGGAAGAAATTGAGGTACTTTTCGTGGAACAGATGAAACCATGAAATAGGTAATTGAAATAGCAGTGATGTGTATACATTTATTAAATATGTTAATATTTGTAAAGTGCTTAGAACAGTGCCCGACACATAGTAAATACTTTATAAGGTTTGTTATTATTATATTAGTGTAAGTTCTTTAAAATGCACCAGAACCCAAAACAAACCAATCTCACAAACAAAAAATACCCAACAAAAAATCCAAACCCTTGTTCCTAAAGCAAGTGTGTCTATCACTGGTAAGTTTTGACATGGTCTCTGTGTGTCCTGGTACATTGGCTCTGAGAAATTTTTTTTTGCCTGAGCATCCTGAGTCTTGACCTTTCATAATGAATATATGTCAGGTCAGTTTAAATTTTGAGACAAAACATAAAAGCATCTTTGAAATTCTTGAAGAGATAGTGCTTTGTCGTTTGGAAAAATGCATTGCTTAGTTTTGTCATTTGGAAAAAAATGCTTTGTCATTTGGAAAAAAGCATTGCTTAGTTTATAGGGAACCACTAAATGGTTTATGGGTAGTTACTAAAGGTTTAGAGAAGGTGGTATTAAGAACAGCATTCAAATTTTTTGATGATGGCAGATTGATAACTTGAAATAGGAAGTTCCAACTTTTGAAAGACCCTTCATAGGCACTACCTTTGATAAGAATATTGGTGTTACTGAGACCGACTGATACATTTGACAAACATCTATAAGGGCATATTCTTGGCATTGGAATTTAAAGTTGAGTGTGACTTCTCCTTATCCCACTCCACCTCTTTGAATCTGTCTCCTTTTTTCTTCTCTGAGAAGACTTGGGCTTCGTGCCCAGGTTGATGCTGTAGATTCCACCTTCCTTCTCATCTTCAGCCTTCCTATCTCCTCAGGCTACTATCGGTCAGTGTATCAGCATGCTTTTTTCAGGGTGGGGGAGTGGGGTTCACTGTCTGATTTCGTAGAATTAGACTTTTCTCTAGATGTATCTTCTTTCCTCATGACGTCTGTTTCACAGTTAGTGTAGTTTATTTTAAACTTTATACTGTTTTACGTTTTGCCTTGTTTTCATTCTGAAATTTTGGAATATTACCTTTGGAGGTTACTTTTAAATTTGGAGATGTTGCACCTGACATTAACTTGGAAGAGGTGGCTCTGGTGGTACACTCAGTATGTCAATGACTTTTATACCTTTCAATTGCAACTCACAATGAGAAAAACATGTTATATTATGACCCAAGACACACATTCATATATGTAGATATATGGTTTCCCAAAAATAGTACCTTTACTATATGGGAGTTGTGATAGAATTTTCTAATCTCTTGTATTCGATCATTTTTTTCTTCTTCTCTTTTTAATGCAGGTCATAAGCCACAAAATTGATTTCATTACCTGCAGTGTTTTTTTATTTTTTATGTTTTAATAGATTAAAACATTTTTTAAAGATACATAGATCATACAAAACATTACCTTAAAAAATATAAGAGAATCCCATATACGCCCACTCCCCATCCCACCCCCACTCCTCCCACCACCAAGTTCTTTCATCAGTATGGCACATTCATTACATTTGATGAATACATTTTGGAGCACTGCTACACAGCATGAATTATAGTTTACATTGTAATTTACACTCTCTCCCAGTCCATGCAGTGGGTTATGGCAGGATATATGATGTCCTGCATCTGTCCTTGCCATATCATTCAGGACAGCTCCAATTCCTGAAAATGCACCTGTATCACACCTCTTCTTCCCTCTCCCTGTCCTCAGCAACTCCTGTGGACACTGTCTGCACATCATTGATACAGTTTCTTCCATTGCTAGAGTCACAATAATTCTATAGTAGAATGCCAGTAAGTCCACTCTAATCCATATTTTATTCCTTCATCCTGAGGACCCTGGGATGGTGATGTCCACTCCACCTCTAACTTGAGAGGGGGCTTAGATCCCACTTGGCTGATGACTGGCTCCTGCTTGCAGTTGTAGACATTCTTGGTTCCCTGGTGCGGTGATTGACCATCCTCACCTCCCTGGTAGCCAACACAGGCAAGTCCAACAAACCGGAAACTAGATGCTGCAACTCAGCTAAGGCTCAGGGCCCAGCTGGCACACAGTCAGTCCAGAGATTCAAGTCTCCCAAGCATACACCAACCAGCCACGGGTTCAGTAAAAGTGACAGAAGAGCAGAAGAGGCCTGGGTAGAGAGGTCACATCTGAGTCCAACTCTGTCACACTCAGGAACACAAATTCCAAATTAGGGCCCACTGGCAAGGCACTGAACTCCAGAGCCATCTGCCATGACCGTAGGACCTGGGTGTCTCCATAGCCCTCAGGAACACCACTACTTGGGGTTGTATCCACTTGGCTATCTCTGAGATCCTGCTGAGATGTGTGTAAGTGCAACCCCTCTGACGACCTCCTGACTCACTTTGTAGTCTCTTAGCCATATAAACTCATTTACTGTTTCCCCCTTTTATTCAATGTCTTTTTATAGTTGTATCACCAGCTGGTGCTTTTAAGAAATCCCTTGGTATCAGGGAGGCTCATGCCTGGTGTCATGTCCCATACTGGGGGAAGATAATGCATTTACATGCTGAGTTTGGCTTAGAGAGCGGCTACATTTGAGCAAATTGGAGGCTCTCAGGAGGTAACTCTTAGGCACCCTGCAGCTTCTAGGCCTAGTTGAAATTTCCAACACAGGCTCCTAAGCATAGTCATCAGTATCAAGGGCCCATCATTGGACCATCCTTCTTCACTGGTTTTTGCCTTGCACTTGGGGGATTGTTGCTGCTCCATTGGAGTAGGGCAGAGTTCCCCGGAATGGGAACTCAACTTGCTGTGTTTTCGTGCTGTGGTCGGGGCACATGCTTTCTTGCCTTTCTCTCCACCTTGTATACTAATGTGTACAAGTCTTTTCTATCCCTAAAAACTCCTTGAACTTGCCTTAAGGTCATTCTTTATGTGTGGAACTCTCTCCTTCCTTTTGTAACTAAGCTTGTATTTCTATTTCATCAAGTACCATAGACTTTGCAACTTTCAAAGTTTGAACTTTGACATTCTCCTCTTGACTAGTAGCCAAAAATAATTTTATTCACCATTTTAAGTGAAATAGACTGCTCTGTACTGTTAAATCTTGCATATTAAATATAATTTTTAAAAAAGGAAATCTCTACCAGTAATGCACTTATTTTTCATTTGTTAATTCCCATATTTGTTTAGAGCCTCATATTCATTCTTTTTTTTTAGAAACATAACTATTCTGAGGTTATAATCTCACAAAATTCATTCCCTTAAATAGCCCAGGGATCACACAGTTATCACAATGGGTGGGTACTTCAATACATTGTTGTCTTCTTGGTTAGTATCATGGACTGCTGAGAGACAACCTGCTGGCTCAAAGGTAGTGTTGCATTGTTTTTCTGTCCTGAAGTCTGTCATACTTTCATAGTATGATAGTAAACTTGCATACTGGCATATATTTTTTCTCAAGCCTTTATAGGCTTTCCAGCTTAACATTTAATAAATTGAAACATTCATACAAATTCATACCTTATCATACAATTCAGTATGCTGAGAGCTAATGGGGAAGGATTTCATGATAAAACTTGACTCCTTACCTTCGTGTGTTTTTATGGGACTCCAGAATGTTAGTTTGGTGTAAAGCATTCACAGGTATGGATTCATTTAAAACTTTTGGAAATGATAATTCACTCTTCCAAAATAGTTAAGAACTTACTTTTTAAATGATTAAGGCTTACAGCTTGGTTTTTTATGTGAGAGAGACATTTGGTTCTAGTTGTAAATCAAGCACTGGAATAATAAGAAATTGCTTATTTATTTTAAAGCCTTGGTCAGATATCATAGAATTTCTGTACAGTTCTTGTTTTAGCAAAATTCTTGCTGACTTCAGAGGCAAGTTTTATTTAGAAAACAATTGAATTCTATACCTCTGAGATTACTCAGTATAGACAACAGATTTTAACAATTACAATATGCAAAGGGGCTCTTTTCAGCAAACATAAACCAATATCCATCTGTTGTTTGAGGGTTATTTCTAAGGTTGATGGATAATAATACCCCAAAATATTTTAAGATACTGGAGCCAAATCATAGTTGTTCCTTGGTTATGTTTGAGTATGTCCTAATTTCAGTCATGGTTAATAAAGTCTTCCTATATCATTATGAATATAGCATATTTGATGAAAATGTAGCCAAATTTAGTATTATAGACCAATACATTTCTATATTTTATAATTATTTTAAAATGCCATATAGCACAATTTGGATTACTTTGTTTTGTATTATCTTTTGAAAGTATAGTGAGAAGAGAACAAATCAGTCTTTGATAGCTAGATGTCAAGATGTATATCAAAATTCTTTGAAAAATATCTCTAGGATTTCATTTGGATTTTCCTTTTTGTAAACTTTCTGTTACAGCTTTTTTTTTTATTATTTGTAAAATCTTTTTCTCTTGAATCAGTAAACACATACAATAATAAACATTTTCTATTGTTTCTTCTTAACCTTGAGTTAGGGAACACTAACTTCTTGGAGATCTGTTTATCAGGCATATTTTTCCTTCTTTTATTCACTAATTACCTGGAAGATAATCAAGTCCAGTATTTAGTCCAATATTCTACAGCCTCATGCATTTGTGTCACTTGGATTGATGCATCATCTCTGTATGGAAAAGGGCTAGAAAGGTCCAAGGTGATGCAGTGGTACCTTTCTGGTGGTCATGGCATTCATTTCAAGGCATTTGAATGGCAGTCCTAGTAAAATGGAGAGGCTGGACTGGGTAAGTGAGCCAGAGCCCTCTGTAAATGCAGAAAAAAACAATAAAGGGACTAACTTAGAACTATTAGCACATTGTAACTCTGAAAAATGGAATAGGCAGTCCATATTATAAAAGCCATGAAAACAGATCCATCTATTTTCTCTCAAAGTGGCAGCAGGCTCTAGCTCTTACATCACCATCTCTTCTGAAACTGTTTTTACATTGGTCTTATGTTTGCCATTACAATTAATACTTTTCATTCTCTTTCTCTTGCCTTTGAGATGCCCTACTACTTATTTTCATACCTTTCTCATTACTTTCTCCAAGTAACTTAATAGGCTACTCTGGAACTTTGCTGTTAGCATGGGTTTTTGTTCTGTTTCATTCTTGGTTGATGAACTCACAATATTAGCAGAGTATAGGCAGAGTGAGATGCTTGAAAAGTAGGAGAGATTTCAGATAAATGATTCAGAATCTTCATCTGAACTCCTCATTTTTGAAAACATTAGGAAATCATAAGAAGAGCCTTTAAAAAGAAAATTTCTTTTAAAAAAATTACTTGGAAGGAATTCTAAGAGTGAGTTCTAGCCTTTTCCCTAACCTTTCCTTGTTTATTCCTTGGTACAGGATACATGATTGAAAGCCAGAAGAAAAACACAGGAGTTGTGTACATGTTAGTCCCTTCAACCAATAGCTTTGAGCATATGCAGAAGAGGAAGCAAAATCTTTTTCTCCTGCTGGGGCTCCAGTTCTTAAGTATTTCTCTCTTTTCTCCTCTATCTCAAAGGGTAAAATTAAATATCATAGGACAAGATTGTGCCAACTTCAGGATTAGAAAGAAAATTATTGATGATTTAAGGTAACAAATTACATATGAACAGTATTTGGGGAACATAAAATACCATGTTTGAGTTTAATAACTCATAACAAGAAGCATGTATTTTAAGAAAATATATACATACATATTTTAGCCTTTTCCAGTTTTTCTGGCCATTTTACTTCATATGCTTTCTGAGAGAGAAACTAAAGTGAAAATAAAAAATACTACTTTTAACAAGGCACCCACATTGATCGTGAGATGTGTGAGAAGTCAAATCAGGTAGCTAGGCACTTCTTTTTAAGTGTGAATAAAAGAAAGGAAAAAATGAGAAGCAAGGTATGAAACAGTAAGTGTATTGTAGATTGCTAGTTTTCAACCTCAGTGGCTAACAATACTAAACTAAATACAAATATGTATGTTGTTGTGCTTGATGCTTTTAGGTGCTCATTTAGTAATAGCTTCTATTGTTACAGTGTACCAAGATGTGGTCCTTATTACACACTCAGAAAATTCTTTTATGTTTCTCCTAGTTCAGGATGGATTTGTTTTAATCTACCTTAGATTCTTTTTTGATTTATGACAAACAAACAATAATGTTAATAGCATTTATTATTTACTATGTGTTAGCATTGGATGAAGAGCATGAGGCAGATACCAATATTATCCCAGTTTCACAGCATATACATAATATAAAAAAATCTAAGTTAGGTTAGTGTATCAAGGAATATAATTACCTAGTCCTTGTTGGGAATCAAACTGTGACATTAGCCTCATCAGAATCATATGCTAATTGCCTCTAAATAATGTTACAGCAAGTTTTCAAGCTTTAAGAAGTTTTTGGTTTTATGTTGTTGATTAACTGTAAATAGCTTACAAGGAAATACTACTTATTAAAAGAGGAGGCATTAGAGTAAAAATTACTCAGATTTTCCTAAATTTGGAGCATTATTTTAATAATCCTGGTGTTAAAAAAATTTTTAGTATTTGCAATTTACAGTCTACTGTTTAGTCTTCCAGGACAGAAAAGTGTAATTAAATTTAAAAAAACATTTAAGGTAGAATTTAATTTAAAATGTCTTGTAAATATGATTTGTCTATTTCCTGAAAATTTGTGGGTTTTTTTCAGTTGTATACAATACATCTTGCTAGTTCAGTAGGATATGGAACTTTTAGGCAGACAGATTCTAGGGATTTTGTTTGGTATTTCAGGTATATCTTCTACATGAATAATTTGAAAAAAATAAACCCAGCCCATTTGGCTGCAGGAGCAAATAAATATATATCCACAATCAATTTTCAATTTCAGTGATTAAAAACAAATTTTCTTTATGCAGTAGATCATTTTCTTGTTTAGATTATTTTGTGAGGTTCTTTGTTTACTGGAGTGCATAGCAGCTGGCAGTGGATTTGGAAGTGGCTCAGTGTGTATTTGTGAAAGGGGATTCTCCTTATAATTTAAAACATGTTGCAAATATTACTTAAAAGGTAGAGTTAGCACATGGGGAATATATTACATTTCCATTGTAGATTCAGTTTCATTTGCCTAGTATTAAAAGTACATATGTCCAAAGCAAAGCAGGCAGTCAATTCTTGACACTGTCTTGATAAGCCTTCAGGGTCTCCCCTAATCCTCCCACTGTTCCCATTGTGTGTGTGTGTGTGTGTGTGTGTGTGTGTGTGTGTGAGAGAGAGAGAGAGAGAGAGAGAGAGAGAGAGAGAGAGAGAGAGAGAGAAATCAATGTAAGATTAAGATCCAAGGGTATTTGAGGGGGGATGTAAGTCCCAAAATAACTTAAATTTAATCATTTAAATTTGGAGTTGGAAGTAAGGTTAGAGGACATTTACATTCACCTGAGGTTCAGAGAAATGATGGGCTTTGAACAAGGCCGTAGAGCTATAAAGAACAAAATTTATATTGACAGGTATATGGTATTCAACCAGAAGTTTCAATATGTTAAAAAATGAATGTTAAAACTCTGTCTTTAAAAAAAATTGTAGCAACCTACTTGCAAAGTGTTTGTCTTAGCAAAATGTAATCAAAGGAAAGCCTACTCATACCCAGTTCCCTGTTTTTTCCACTCTACCAGATTGAGGGCAGCCTGACATGTTAGCATAGAGGAATAGAAGGGCAAGATCCAGTCTTTGTTTCGATGACAATGGAGGTTTTATGGGATAATTTTTTTTTTTAAGATTTATTATTTATTTATTTCTCTCCCATTTCCCCGGTCCATGGGATAATTTTAAAACCTGGAACCACTTCCTTTTTTCACAATAGTTGCTCCCTAAGAAGTTCCGTGTCTCTCCCAGCTGTGTGTCCCTCTGTTCAATCTAGAAAACCACTCCCCTAATTCCTCTGTTCTAGGAAGGCCTCTGTAAGATTCCCTCAGGTAACAAAATGCTGCTGTTTAGAAGGTTCCATGTTGGATTTTAGCATTGGTTCTTAACTTAGAGTGTCCTGTGCTTGCTAAGGCTGCAGGTTTACATTGGATTCCTTTTTCTCTGCCCCCATAAGTCCTTTAGCTTCCCAATTTAAAAAAAAAAAACATTTTTTCATCACCAGACACAACTCTCTTCTGGATAGCTATCTTAAATGGATGCTCTTGGTCCCAAGGGCAAGTAATAAAAGATGCTAAATGGTGTACGGAAAATGAACTAAAAATATTCACCGCTAATGAAAGTCCCAATGTGTAATACAACTAGTAATAAGTGTCATATTTGTAAAGTACAAACATTTTTTTTCTCCAAAAGCTATGTCTTTATTAGACGTTGAGTAAATAGATTGCTACATACTTGAATCATCCTATTTTTTTAAACTATTAATACAGAATAGGACCCCAACCCATGGTTAAAAGTGTTAGTTTTACAAACAATGAATACTTGGTAGAAACAGTTAAGTTTAATACAACCTGGAAAAGCAGTAAATTAACCTAAAAATTATTTTAGTGCAAAATGGTGAAATCATATCTCCTGTTTCTAGTATGACAGTTTAAATGGCCTATCCTGACACTGGTGTCTAGATGGTATTATTCGATAAAAAATTTAATTTTGCCTTTATTTTACCCTACATGCATTTTTTTTTCACTTTTTTTTTCTTCTTTATTTTCTTTTAATGTTATATTAAAAAATACGAGGTTGCCACATACCCCCCACCCCACCCACCCCACCCCTCTCACATCAACAACCTCTTCCATCATTGCGGCACATCCACTGCACCTGGCGAATACATTCTGGAGCACTGCTGCACCACATGGACAGTGGTCCACATTGTAGTCCACACTCTTCCCCAGTCCACCCAGTGGGCCTTGGCAGGAGCATCTGTCTCTGGAGCACCACCCAAGACTGGAAATGCCCCCACACTATATATCTTCTTTTGTCTCCCTACCATCAGCAGCCACCATGGCCACCGTCTCCACATCACTACTACAATTTCTTCCCTTACTAATCACAATAGCTCCCCAGCAGAACACTAGTAAGTCCACTCTAATCCATACTCTATTTCTCCATCCTGTGGACCCTGGGATGGTTATGTCCAGTCCCCCTCTACATCAAGAGGGGGCTTAGATTCCACATGGATGATGGATGCAATTCTCCTGCTTGCAGCTGTAGGCACTCTTGGCTCCCTGGTATGGTGGTTAACCCTCTTCACCTCCCTGTCAGCTGGCCAAGGTAAGTCCAACAAACCAGAGAGTAGGAGCTGAAAGTCTGCTGGGGCCCAGGGCCTGGCCGTCACATGGACAGTCCAGAGAGTCAGGTCTCCTGAGTATACACCAACCCAAAAGCCAACCACAGGTCAGGTAAATGTAACAGAAGAGGCATGTGTAGAAAGGTCATATCTGAGTCCAACTCCATCACACTCAGGAACACAAACTCCAAAGTAGGACCAACTGATATGGCCCTGAACTCCAGAGCCATCTGCCATGACCATAGAACCTGTGGGTCTCTGCAGCCCTCAGGAGAACCAGCACCTGGGTTTCCATCTACCTTGGCTGTCTCTGGTACCCTGCTGAGGTGTGCGTAAGTGCCACCCCTCTGATGACCTCCCGAGTCTTTTTTGGAGACTCATAGCCATATAAACTCGCTTGTCCTTTCCATTTCCCCCTTTTATCCAAAATCCAAAAGCAGTTTTTAACACCTGATATTACATGTAAGCTGAGATATTCTGCCGGTCTGAGTTGACCCCTTTATTCAAGGTCTTTTTCTAGTTACATCATCAGCCAGTGCTTGGTAGTAATCCCTTGGTGCCAGGGAGGCTCATCCCCAGCAGTCATGTCCCACACTGGGGGGAAGGCAATGCATCTACATGCTGAGTTTGGCTTAGAGAGTGGCCACATTTGAGCAACACCTGCATGTATTTTTTAAAGTAAAATTGTCTTAATTTTAATAGACTACTAAGGAGAATGTATATGTAACCAAAATGTGGTAAATCATTTTCACAGTTAAAAAATTCAGATTTTTGTCATAGTTATCTCAGCATTTCATTGTATTTTGAGAGAATCCTGAATTTTTCCAATGATTTAATTCTCCATATCACAATGTACAAATACATCATTATGCATTAAAGTTTTAGAATTTTTTTTTTAAGTTTAAAAGATGTTTTTGGTGTCCTTTGATGAGAAAGGTTTCAAATTATGTGGTCAAGGTGTAATGGTGTAGTGGTTAGATGACAAAATAAATATTGTTTTCCTTTTGTTCCAGAATTTATTTGCACTGACCATTTCAACTCAGGTCATGTAAGAGAAGAAATAATGAGTGCTTCTCTCTGTTTTCAGTATGTAGAAGCACATTTAAACAACACTATTAGATTCTTACTCATGGACCTGGTGCTAGGAAAAGTATTAACACCCTACCAAGAATAGTGTTGATTTTTACTTATTTTACAATCTATATAAGTCCCAATCTATAGGGCTTGCTATTAGCCTGAAGACAAGGGTGAGTAGATAAGAAGAAAAATAAATATTTTGCTCTATAATACTTTGGTATTATTCTGAAACAAAGTGGATTCTTTAAAAGGAAATTTATAGGACTTCGCTTGTCATGGTGTATTATACCTGAGGTTCCTTCAGATCCTATTTGAAACCAGTGATAGAGTAACACAAGTAGGTGCAAAGAAATAGGTATCCCCAAGGAGTTCTTTTTGCCCAGACTAGCAGTAATCAATATGGCAACAACAATCACTGGTTTGTGGTGATATAAGACATTGAAGATGTGTCAGAAATCATTGGCTAATATTGAAAGTATAGGTATACCACCACTTGAAAATGAATTCCTTTAAACTTTTTAAAAATAGCTTTATTGAGATATAATTCACATGCCATACAATTCACCCATTTAAAGTGTACAATTTAGTAGTTCTTTTTTTTTTTTTTTTTACATCATGGCCAGTAGTTCTTAATATATTCACAGAGTTGTACAGCTGTCAACACAGTTAATTTTATTTTTATTACAGTAACATATAACATAAAATTTTCATTTTAACCATTTTAAATGTACAGTTGCATTAATTACAGTTATGATGTTGTGTAGCCATTACCACAACTTTTTCATCACCCAAAACAGAAACTTTATACTCATTAAACACTAATTCTTCATTCCCCTACCTCTAGTCAGTCCCCGATAACCTCTAAACTTTCTTCCTTTATAAATTGGCTTATTTTAGATATTTAATATAAGTAGGATCATACAATATTTGTAATTTTGTGTTTGGTTTATTTTCCTTAGCATAATGTTTTCAAGGTTTGTCCATGTTGTAGCATGAATCAGAACTTCACTCCTTTTTATTTTATTTTTTTAGAACCTCATTCCTTTTTATGAATGAATACAATTCCATTGTGTGTATGTACCACATTTTCTTTATCCATTCATTTCTTGATGGATATTTGCATGGCTTCCACCTTTTAGCTATTGTAAATAATGCTGCTGTAAACATTGGTGTACAAATATCTGTTTGAATCTTTGCTTTGAATTCTTTGTCCATTGCCTAAGAGTGGAATTGAAGGGTGTATTAATCAGTCAAAGGGGTGCTGATGCCAAATATTGGAAATTGGTTGGTTTTTGTAAAGGGTATTTATTTGGGGTAGGATCTTACAGATACCAGGCCTTAAGCATAAATTACTTCCCTCACCAAAGTCTATGTTTGAGTAAGATGGCTGCATCTGTCAGGGTTCAGGCTTCCTGGATTCCTCTGGGCTAAGCGCCTCTGTTTTCTCCACAAGGTCAAGCTGTAGACTATCAGGTGAATGACTCTGCTTTCTCCCTGGGGTTTCTGCTGTGTCTGTGGAGCCGTCTCTATTCCTCTGTGTTCTCCTGGCTCAGGTCCTTTCTTCCCACGGTTGGCTTCTCTTTTCTCTGCGTGCTGACTTCTTGGGGCTCCAGCTTAAGACTTCAGCATGAAACTCCAACATCAGAAACCCTCAATTCTATCCTTTCTATCAAACTGCTGCTACAAAGGGTCAAATGGTAATTCTCTCTCTTACTTTTTTAGGAACTGCCACAGTCTTTTCCACAGTGGCAGCACCAGTTTACATTCCCACCAGCAATGCATGAAAGTTCTATTTTATGCACATTCTCACTAGCACTTGTTGTTATCTGACTTTTTAATTCTTGTCATCCCTAGAAGATGTGAACTAGTATCTCTTTGTGGTTTTGACTGACATTTCCCTAATGACTAATGATTTTGAACATCTTTTCATATGCCCTTTGTTCATTTGTATCTCTTCTCTGAAGAAATGTCTATCAGATCTTTTGCCTACTGTGGCAGTTTGAAATTATTTTATGAATCCCAAAAAGAGAAAGATTATGTTTTTGAACTAATTCATTCCTGGGAGTATGAGACCCTTTCAGTCAGACTACATCAGTGAGGTTTGACTCAGGTTGCATCTCTGCCCTTTTGCTGGGTGTTATAAAAACAGACACACACAGAGAGAAACATAGATAAAGGGAGCTACCATATTTGATCCTGCAGAGTGAGAGAAAGGATTCCAGTTTCATCTGAGCTGCAAGGAGAAAACAGCTCCCATTTACCCCTCTCTCTACTCTGAGGCTCAACAAACTGAGGCTCAGGGAGATAAGAGCCATATGCTTGATAACTTGCAGACGAAATCAGGAAGAAAGCAGAACCACAGAGACTGATAGAGGAGGTCCAGAAGGAGATAAGCCCTGTGTGCCTGGTTGCCCTCAGCTGAGCTCCAGGAGAGGATAATTTTGTAGGGGAAGGCAAAGATCAGTAGTCATTCTGCTTCACCACTTGGCAGCTGGCTTTGGCAAGAAAGCATCTCTGCTTATGCCTTAATTTGTACATTTCTTGGTCTTGAACAGTAAACTTTTACCCCCAATAAATCCCCATTATAAAAGCCAACACTTTTCTGGTACTTTTTGCATTGGCATCCATGTGGCAAACTACAACACCCACTTTTTAATTTTAGGTCATTTGTCTTTTTATTGTTAAATTGTAAGAATTTTATGTACATATATATGTGTGTGTGTATATATGTATGCATGTATGTATTTTTTAGATGCAAGTCCCTTATCAGATATATGATTTGTAAATATTTTTTCCCATTCTTCTGCTTTTAACTTTTAAATAAATAGGAGATTCATTACAGGAAAGTAGGAAACCTACTCAATTGCATTCTTACGTGTTTTCTAGAGAGGGTAAAAAGGGGTGGAGTTTAAACTTGTCTGCTGGGAAACCTGTTCAGAAAGATACATCAGTGTATTAAAGTTTGGTCAAAGAGGCTGAATATCTGTGATTTAGTCTGTGGATTGAACTTTTACAGCAGGAGAAGTTAGGATAGACAGAAAAGCCTTGGCAGTTCTAATAGCATAAGATTGCCTTTGGGTTTCCAGTTTCCCTTATGTGTTTGTTCCCTCTTTTCTCCCCAGTGTCACAGTCTTACTCTGAATTACAGGTGATTGTGACATTAACTGGTTAAGATTGCTATATAATTAAGGATGAAGGATCTGGATCTAGACTTCCTGGGTTCAAATACTGGTTCTACCTCTTAGACAACCGATTTAATTTCTTAGATTATACATCTGTAAAACAGAGATAATTTACCGTTCATCTTCATGGGGTATTTGGGAAGATGCTATGAATTAGTGATATGTAAAGTACTAAGAACAGTACTAAGTACACCATAAGCACTCAGTAAATATTAGCTATTATTATATGACTATATTTAGTGGTTTGCGTGTTGTTTTTTTTTCCAAATTTCATTCTTTCTCCATATCTCTCATGTAGGGACAGTAGACACTAAATTGGGTGAATGAGTGAATAATGGCTTGCATGATCTCTTCGAAGGTTGTTGATTAGTAATATAAATGCATCTTGGTTTGTGGGTTAGTTTCCAAGATAAGGACAAATAAGCATAGCACTGATTAAATTAAATTTACACATGATCTACCCTTCTCATTTCATACATGATTTTTAATCTTCTTTCCTAATATTCCATTGACTTTCAAACTCTTTCCTGGACTCACGGTAAGAATTACATTTTACATCATGACAAAGTACATACAACACACACAAATGAAACAAACATTTTATGAAATAATTAAATTTGACAATATCTTATATTCTTTTCTATTGGTTTTCTAGTTTTATTTTATAAAATGTTGCTGGACATGTGCTGAATTTATTTTACAACCCACCAATGGATCAGTTCTGTAATTTGAAAAATATTGCATTAAACCATTTGACTTTTGTCAAAACCTTTGATTATAACCTATATTCTCTTTCTTTTCCTTCTCTTTCCTAGCTTCCCCCAGTAGTGGAACTGTAGTGAACCAGCCTTACACACACACACACTTTTAAATGCCACTAATCTATTTAGAAAGACCAGAGTTTGTGACGTTATTTAAAAGGCCTTTAAAT
Source organism: Dasypus novemcinctus (assembly GCF_030445035.2). NCBI lineage: Eukaryota > Metazoa > Chordata > Mammalia > Cingulata > Dasypodidae > Dasypus > Dasypus novemcinctus. The sequence continues at coordinate 109,710,712 of NC_080677.1, read as the reverse complement.
ACCACTTCATTTCATATTTACTTCTATTACATTTTTATCTTTAAAATGTATAAAACTCATCACTAGAAGATGGGATCCAATAATCATTTTCAATATGCTGTCTGTTAGCTATGTTAATAGTAACATTTTTCAGATTGTGATACCTAACTTCTCCTCTCACCAATTAAATAAAGAATTAAGAATGTCATAGAGGAAAATGATTTTATTATGAGAACAGAACTCCAGAGAGCTTTGTTGCTTTGCATTAAACTCGCCTTTGGTTTGTTCCTTCTTTTGCCAGCACCATTTGTGAGATTGCTGCTATGACCATGAAGCCAAACACATACCACCACCCCATCCTGAACCCTGACTCTGTGCTCTCATCAAATGAGTCACCAACCAGACCGAATAATTATTTCTTTGAAAGACTGACTACCAAACTCTTACCAATTTTACCACATACGATCTTTCCAGATTATAAACACTTGCTTTGCACACATTCTGATCATGCACATGGCCAGGTGAGTACTGCCTGCCTCTGGTCATCCTCTTGTTGCCTGCTCCACACAGCAGCCAAGCTGTCCTGGCTCAGGTACTGGGTCTAATCCAACACCTTTCCTTTCTATTGTAGGAAAGTTTGAATATTATATTCTCTTCTTTTCCTACCTCTTTTTCTGGTTTTATTCTTGTTCATGCATATATACTTTTTATCACATTTCTTCTAAACTTTAAGTTAATCTCTCTCTCTCTACACCTTTTTACTTTCTTCCCTCTTTATTCAGTTTTAGAGAGCCCTTCCAGTAGTCATTATTCTTGATAAATTCAGGATAAAATCATACTAAGGGAAAAAAACACAGTATATTTGGGGGTAAAATAAATCATAGGAGAATTCAAAGTATTCTGAAAACAAAAATATGGTTGATGCCAGCAAAACAGGCCCTTTCCTCTGCCCCATAATATCTAAGTCCCCTTTCAGCCTGAAGCAGTCAGAGTGGGCATCATCCTAAATCCCTCGAGACTGAATGAGGAATGGACAATCATAAGGGTGAGTGTAACCACAGACCAACACAGATTTATTGTTATTGTAGTTATTATCTGTGTTAATGGAATAACTTGTAACATTGATATAAATAATAAAATAAAACCAATGTATTATATATTTAAAAAAAGAGTAGACAAGCATACCATCCTAATCAAAGACCTCTCCTATATTAAATGGAAGGTTAGTTAGAACATTTCCTCCCTTGCTTCCACATTCACACTATATGAGCTTCCCTTTCCACACCCCCCCAAGGAGCTCCCTTCTTCCTAAATGGGATGCTGCCTGATTTACAAATTACTCAAAAGCTCCAAGATCCTGAAAAAAAAAAAAAAGTATGGTTGAGCATGAATTTCGAAAGTAATGTCTCTTCATTTTTATCCTTCTATTTATATGATTCTTTTTTATCCTCTCTGTCTTTGAGTACTTTCTTTATTCTGAGGGACAGGTGAAGGCAGAATATTGGAGTCTTTTCCTGATTGAACTTGAAGATCTAAGTTGACCCAGGGCAGCCCCTTCGTTCTGTTCATTTTCTCTCATATTCACTTGAAATGTAATGGCTTTTGCCTGATGAGACACACAATCTTTTTTTTTAAAATTGTGGTGAAATATATACAATATAAAATTTGCTATTTTCAACATTTTTAAGTGTACGAGATGAATTTTCTTTTTTTAAGGACTGGAAAATAGCACTTAAAATGTTTAAAAGGAAAAGACTGTTGAATTTTCCTGTTAGTAGGATATTAGAAGTATCAGCTCTTCATAAAGGCATTTCCATTTTTGTTTCTGTGCTGACTTAGTAGTATAGTTTTTGGATACTGATTACCTATCACTGATTGCCTAACACTTCAAATTCATTTCTCACTTTAAATCTCAGGGTTATCTCTTTCTCTTTCTGTCTCTCTCTCCCTCTCCTTTTTTTCTGTCTTGAGTTTAAATATATAGCCCAGAACTTACTGTGCCATGTATAGCAAATGGTCACTGGTGAAAGTGAAATCATGGCGAAGGGTCTTATACATCAAAATTATGTTTTCATTCATTTAAAGTAAACACAAAACCCTGTGTTTTTAAAATGATCTTGAACTTGAAAATATGCTCTGATATTTCTACCAAAGAGATACAAGTAGAAATTAACATCTTTATGTTAGCATTCACACAAACCAAATATATAATGGAGTTCCTAAGCTCAGTGTAATAAGCAGCATTTGAAATATGACTTGACATGACTTCTTTTTTATGTATGCCCTACTTTGATATACAAAGTCATATATAGAATAAAATGATATTGTGTAAATTTAAAAATCACCAAAATCTGAGAAAATATAAAATAGAGCCCTTGAGGTTTGTCGGTGTTGGCTCAGTAGCCATCCTGGGGATGAGTAAGTGGGTCCAAGTATTTGCATCTTCTAGCCCACCATGTCAACCAAGGCTGTTCTACTTGAACTAAATGTATATTGGGCTTTCACCTAAGATTTCATTTGAGGGAATAGAAGGGGCTCCAATGCTAACTTAGAGTTTGAGAACTCCTGCCCTCATAGATTAAAATTTTACCTATTAGGCAAAATACTTGGAAAGCCAAATGCACTAGACCACCTCATAGTAAAAGTTAAAGGTATAAGTCCTTGTAGTCCTATTTGTGTTAGAGTGTCATAGTATATAGTCACCCTAAAACAAAAGGGAGAAGAGTTTGCAAGAACTTGTTCATAAATAGTATTGTTTTCTAAGTTGAGCTCCCCTGTGCAGAAAGTTTCTGTAGAAACCTATTCATATTGAAGAAAAAGGTAAAGCCCTTCTTATTAAAAAATTAACAACATCCCTACTTGTTGGTGTAATTAATGTTCAATAACATTTTTTCCCCATATTATTATGATGAGATTGTCCCTAGAACCTTGAACTAGCTGGTAAACTGATTGGTTAAAATGGTGAATAGATAATGGAAAACTACTCTGAATTTCATGAAACTCCACACAATCTTAAGTTGGATAAAGAAGGGAAAAGAACAAGAAATATGGAAAGATGATGTCATTTTTAACTGTATTTCCGACAGTAATTCTCAATTTCTTTTTTTAAATCCTTTCTGTTCCTAGGATAAGGGAGGGTAGAGGTTGGCATCTAAAGCCAACACAAAATCTTCCTTAGAGAATGTGTTGCTGAGGTGCCCATGACCCCTGAGTCTATGTGTTCATATACATCTGAAGGAATTATTTTTTGGTGAGAATTCTTTGCAGAGAAACTTGATGCAGTACCTAGAACATAGTAAATAGTCAGTAAACATAGGTGTCTTTTCTCCTTCATTTTCCTCTTGTTTTTATCAGTGTATTTTTTGTTTTCCAGTTGTGCGTCTTTTAAAGTCATGTCCATAGTCAATCTCAATACTGCATTTTTCAGGTTTTTGTAAGCTTTTCTCTTAGTGGAGTGATGGAAAGGCAGGTAGGGAGGAAACAGCAAGTGAACACAGACTGGCTAAACTTTTTCTGGAGTTATAGATTCAGGTTATCCTCTTGACCTGATGCTCTAAGGAAAAATTGAGTCTTGAGAGTTCTTGTTGCTTCTGACTTAAGCAGTAATCAAAGACAAAATAACTGAATAATAAAGGAAGGTGGAAGCAGGTATAGTCAGCTCTTCAGTTCCATTACCTGAAATAGTAGTCCTCAAACAACTGTTCATAAGAATAAGAAAGTATGGAAGAAACTCCTACAGGACTAGTTCAAATGCAGATTCTCAGGCTCCACCCCAGAGATTCTGAGTCCAACCTTAGGCAATTCTACTGCAGATGGACCAAGGACTACCCTTGAAAACCTCTAATTCTAGAAAGGTCAATTGCAATATTGCTCCATTTTTCTTGATTTCAGTTTCTTGATTGATCACCAGTGTAGCATAGCGCAAAGATTAAATTTCTTTTTAGAATTTTCACCACTCCTTGAAGTTTGCCACCCATGGGGAGTCCCAAAACTACGTCTCAGAATTCTTGGCCTAAATAATGTGTACCTTGCCTATACTGTGTGTTTCACTTAGTCATATAACAGGGACCTGCTTTGGCAGTGGTATAAGATTTATTTGTATACTGCTAGTGACAACATAATTCTTTTCTTTGCTGGTATTGCTTAATGAAGCATTAAGATCTGACTGTGGTTTTTTCTCTTAGTGGTTTCTGTAGTGTTAGGGAGGATGCTGCAGAAAAACAGACGGTCTCGTATTTTACTCACTCAGGAGTCGCGTATCTGTTGTCCTTATGAGGTGGAATTTAAGAGGCATGCCCCAAAAGTGGCAAATCAGACTTCCACACGCATTGCCCTCACTTAGCCAATAGCTTTCTCAGGATGTGTATATTACAACGTGCAGTTTCATTCATCAAGGGGATTTCAGACTGCCAGCAAACACTCCAGTCTTCGGCGACTCCTGAGCTTTGGACTTTGCATTGACTCCACCATAAAAAAAAAGTAGGTGCATCTGGCTGCTAAAACAATTGATGGTAACCCAGGTAAGAATAAATTGGGGAAATGATTCCTTTTTCTCTTTGGGTGGGTTTGGAATTATAGAAAAATTAGTCCTCTCTTTGAGAAGAGCTAGAAGTGTTTGTCCTAATTTTTTCCCTCTGAATTACTTCATAGTGTTTACCACTGTATCACCCTTTTTGATGTGAAATCCACCCTCTTCACAACATAGTTTCATTTTGAAATTTTAAAGTAATAGGATTCCATTTTTCTTTCTCTGTGTGACAAATTTTTTAGTGAATTAACCATTGTAGTATAAGATGTTAGTTACACATAGGTTCCTCATTTAGAACTGAGGTCTTATTTTTAGGAAATATACTTAAACTGTTGGGTAGGAGGAAATATATGTTTGTATTTTGATTTAGGAAACAATGTTAAGTATGTTTCAAACTTTTCCCTCTCTTAAAGGCCAAATTTTCAGACATTTTTCTTCATCTATTCTGAACGAAGAAGCTGTGTTGATCTCCTTCTCTGCCACTTCTCTTTCGATCTGTTTTTTAAATGGTGAAATCAGCCCAGCTTTTCTGCTTAGGCATGTGGTTTAGTCTGTGTACATTCAGTGCAGTGGTATTTTTCTTGAAAAAAAGTGACTAAGGCTTCTTGGATGAATTCTCTCTTTGAAAGAGGAGGTAGAATTGCATCAGAAAGCATTTACAGTAAATGGCTCCCCCCCTTCCTGTAATGACCACATGTGAAAGAATGCATTAATTCTTGTTTTGAGGAAATGAGAATGGTAGAGGTCTATGGAAAACTCCCTTTTTATCATTAATTAACCAGATCTGAATGTTGTTTATTCCACAATCAAAATAATTTTGTGCTATATAAGCAAATGTCACAAAAATACAGCTTTTCACTTCATATTCTATTCAGAGTAATCAATTGTCCTGGATTTAAAAAGAAGAAACAATGTTGAATATGGCTATCGTTAAGGGTGTAAATCTAAATTAAATTAAAATAATTAATTCATATTTTCCATATTTAATAAATTTCTCAGATATGTTGCTGATTTGTCTTTCAGGATTTCATTCTCAGTGTGATAGAATATAATACCAAGACTAGGCTAGAAGGAAACTCTGATGGTTCTAGTCAGTAGGTCTTCTGGGAACAGCGCTGCCTCCTAGGGGACATGGTGATAATTTCTGAGGGTGACAATATCATGGAATTAAATGATCAGAATTTAAATTGTGAGATATGAGTGCCCAGGAACATGTATTTAAGGGTTCACAAATACTTGTCTTGCACTCACATTTATCTCAGATTATTATTTATTTCCTGTTCTTGTTATTTGGGTAGAATTATCTCTTCTCAAATATTTCTGAGTATACTAATAATTTTTTTTCTTTTTTTTTTAAGAATCTCTTCAGTGCCTTGACTTTTCTGTTTCTTTTAGGGTTCTTTTGTTGTTGTTTATCTTGGTATTTCTCTTCCATGTGGCATACTTTCCTTGAATTGTACTTATCCTTGATTATTCATTCATGTTAAAAATGAGGAAGCATTAAGGCTGACTGAAGGATTCTGTATGTGTGGGTAGATTTTGCCAGTGGCAGGCTTTTCTCTGGGTGGCAGAGAGCTAGCTCTCTTGTTGGGGAATTGCTAGTGTCAGAGTGAACAGGGCTTGACTTCTAGCAGTTTAGTCCACACTAGAAATTTTAATTTCTTTAGAGATCCATCTTCCTTTTTTTATTTTCAGTTTTGCCTGGAGGATTATAAGCTTTTGTTTCTTATAACGACAGGAATGGGTATGGAAGGGAACATTTGTACCATAGTCAGACTTTTAAATTAATCTTCTCTTTTCTACTTTGCTTGTCACTTCTGTCCTGTATTGTACTTGGTTTTTCTGAGTCTGGAGCCTCTCTGGAATTTCACGGGTTAAGTCAGTTATCTCCCTTCTCACCAGCAGCCGCTCTAGAGGAGACTCTGGTGTGTAGCTGCCACTACTCACTTTATTAGTCAGTATTTCTCCATCATCTTTATGGCATCCAGGCATTTGTTGAAATCTCTCATCTGCTTATGGGCTTTCATACTCTAAATTGTGGGGGCATTATATAAAGAATACCATTTTATAATTTTAATGGGATCTCTCATATGCTCTGACCACCATCTTTTTTTTTTTTTTTAAAGATTTATTTATTTATTTAATTCTCCTCCCCTCCCCCAGTTGTCTGTTTTCTGTGTCTTTTTGCTGCGTCTTGTTTCTTTGTCCGCTTCTGTTGTCATCAGTGGCATGGGAAGTGTGGGCGGCGCCATTCCTGGGCAGGCTGCACTTTCTTTCGCGCTGGGCGGCTCTCCTTACGGGTGCACTCCTTGCGCGTGGGGCTCCCCTATGCGGGGGACACCCCTGTGTGGGGCGGCACTCCTTGCGCGCATCAGCACTGCACATGGGCCAGCTCCACACGGGTCAAGAAGGCCCGGGGTTTGAACCGTGGACCTCCCATGTCGTAGACGGACGCCATAACCACTGGGCCAAAGTCCGTTTCCCTCTGACCACCATCTTGAAATGGGAAATCGTTTCATTTGTTCATTTGTCAGAAGTATATCTGTTGAAATTTTGCCAGGCATTTAGCCAGGGAAAGGATTAGATGAATCACTCTAACTGCAGTGGATATTGGGGTTTGGGAAAACTAACCCTCAAAATTACTTGACTGGGATGAAACAATGAGTTCATATTATGATACAAAGATCTCTTTCCCAGTTGTAGAAGCTGTAGTCATTAATTAGAGCCCCCCAAGAAATTCTTTAAGCTTTGTTGCTAGAAGAAAAGTTCATCTTGTTAAACATCAAACTTAGTCATTAAAAAATCTATAAAAGTAGTGCTATTTGTTCCTAATTTTAGTACAAATATAAATGTGGATTTCCTTACTCTTTAATACCTTCCCTGCCCTTCTGCTCAGGAGTTCCTGAAAATCTCCTATCCCTTCACTTCAATTTCGTTTATTCCTTAGAGTATAGGCACTTACAGTTCTTCTCCCCTTTCTTGTAAGGAGCATCTTATATTGTCTCTTCCCATTTCCTCTGAGGAAAAAATCTCCAAACTTGATTGATCATCCTTTCATCATATTTGCCATGTAGTTCCTAAAAACATACAGTAGATACTATGAAAATGTTTACTAATTCATACTTTTAACTTCCCTAGGCACAGTTGGCACCCATTTGTATCTCAGGAGAAACTCTTAATTGGGAGAAAAATCAGTTTTTCTATGAGAAATCTCTGGATATCTTCCCCAAAGTTCTTCTATAGTTAGAGCCAGTTGCCTGAACATGATTGATTATGAAATAAAGATGTGAGGATGTGAGGATGACTGTGATAATCTAGAACTCCCATACTGGTTCTGAAGCCCAGTGTATTGGTGGCTCTTCCTGTTGGATGAGGGAAGAACCAAGTTCCTTCTTTTCCTCTTAAGGAAATATCTTTTATGGATAGTCCCAAAGAGATGAGGCAGCTAGGTCCACTGTGAAATTGAACTAATTTAAACTATTGGTGGGGTTGAAGAGTACAAATCAAATTATATTCTCCCGGAGACCCTGAGGATTTCAAAACTATTCGGGAGCCACACCAGATACCTTTCTTAATTGATGTAAAATTTACATGCATTGAAATGCACAGCTGTTAAATGTACTCATATGACCAAACCCCAGTCAAGATAAGAAAATTTTTCTATCACCCAGGAAGTTCCCTCATGCTCTCTTCCAATCAGTCTTTAGCTCATTGGCAAATACTTTATTATTTCTATCGCTATAGATTAGTTTTGCCTGCTTTTAAATTTCATATAAATGGAACCATAGAACATGTACCCTTTTGTGTCAGGCTTCTTTCACCCAACCAAGTTTTATGTTTCCTGTGTTTAGTATTTCATTCCTCCTTTAGTGCTGAGTAGTATTCCATTGTCTGAATAAATTGAATTTGTTTATCCTTCTCTTATTGATGGATGTTTGGGTTGATTTAATATTTTTGACTATGATAAATATTAAGCTCCTCTGTCTTCCTTCCTCTCCCTCTTTATCAGCTCCTCTCACTCTTTTTTGGATTTGGCCTAATTGTTGGATCATAGGGTAGGTATATGTTTAACTTTATAAGAAACTTCCAAGCAGTTGCCCAAAGTAATAGCACGACTTAACTCCAGCCAGCAATGTATGAATGTTCCAGGTGCTCCATTCTGCTGGATATGAAGGGAAAACTCATTGTGATTTTCAGTTTGTACTTCTTTGATGTCTAACATGTACCTTTTGGCCATTTGTATATCTTCTTTTGTGAAGTAACTGTTCAAGTCTTTTACTCATTTTTTTGAAATATTTAATTATTTTTCCTTTTTAGTACTTTTTATTTCTTAAGTAATCTTTGCCTCTTCAAAGTTGTGAAAATATTTGCTTACATGTTTTCTCTTAGAAACTTTTTAATTTCAGTCTTTTATCTTTTCGTCTACCATGCATCTCAAATTAATTTTTGCTTATGGGTTAAGATCGAGATCAAGGTTCATTTTCTTTTTTTTGTATTTGCTTTCCTAGTTATTCCAGGATGGTTTGTTGAAACGAGTTTTTTCCTCATTCAATTCTTTTAAGTGCCTTTGTTGAACATCAGTTATCCCTGTATGTGGGGAGTATTTCTGGACTCTATAGTCTTTTCCATTGATCTGTTTTTCTGTCCTTATGCCAATCCATACTGCCTTGATTACTGTGGCTTATAATAAGTCTTAAAATGAGGTAGCTTAAGTTTTGTAATTGTTTTTATTCAAGATTGTTTAGTGATTGTAGGTCCTTTGTGTTTCCATATGTATTTTAGAATAATAAATTTCTATTAAAAAGCCTTATGGAAATTTGATAGGGAATCTATTAAATCTATTTCTGTTTATATGATAGATCCTTAGATAATAAGAAAGTGAATGGTACCCTGTGGAAGGGGAAATGTAGGGTACTTGTGAAAGTTTACTTTCAGATTCCCTGCCCCACCCTGAGCACTATTCCCATTGGTGAAGGCAGTATGGAAGTAAGGTAAGGTGGCACTAGCATGTGCTGTGTTTGGGGTTAGTTATATGGGGGTTGTATAATTTGTAGCTTGGAAAACCTATTTGTTGACCTAAAAATATATTGCTCATCTTGCCTGCACACTGCTCCCATGTGGGTTTCTGCTTTCCTTTTTTACTGAAGTTGCAATGCAGAGCTTGACTAGGGTGTTATTCATTCCGTTAAGGGAGATCGGAGCCTAGCCATTTAGGCTTCCTTCATGAAGTGTTCAGAATATAGCACAAAATATACACTTCAGAATAAATGAATTTCCTCCTTGCAAGTCTTTTTATATATTGGAGAAAGAGATTAACTGATTCTGGCCTATACTCTGAATCTACTTCCTAAATTATTTTTCTCCCAGTTTTCTATAAGTTGGATGATAATGTTTTCTTCTAGCAATAATTAGAATGGCTACTTCTGACTCATCAGCCTGTTTTACTTTTAAGTTATTATGCCATCATGACTTATTCCCTGATAATCATTTTTGTTTTATGTAACTACCACTCTTCAAAACATGGACAAAAAGAGCATGTAGCCACTTATTCAGTGTTGGTTTTCAGGCAGTTATTAGAAGAGTGGACCCTCTTTGTTCCTTCTTGCCTCCTGACCTCCACCCTAAGATTAGTGCATCATCCAAAGCTCTGCTTGGAGTTGTTTCACTCTCTCCTTTTTGTTTTTTCTTTTCATTTCTTGTTTTGGATAGAAGCAGAGCCTGAGAGCCTCAGGCTGTCATGAAGAGAGAATTCGGACATTCCTTCCTGAATGCCTTGGTAATTTTGATGAACTCCCAATTCAGGCAGCTGACCCTTCTAAATTGCCCTTAGTCTCAAGTACAAGAAATGTGGGGCCTATAATCAAAGAATGATGAGTAGAGATACCGGTGTAGGGGAAGGTTGCAGTTATGAAAATACCATTAAGCAAGGAATAATGTGTCAGATGACTAGGAGTGGTCATTCCCACAAATAATACCTGTCATTTAAAGAAAAGAAGAAACTGAAAGGCATGTCCTAGCTCCCTGATCTTTATTTATACTTGGTGCTGAAAGCTGGTATGCTGAGATACAGATGCCAAAGGAGAAAAGTAAGCAATGTGTAATTTATAATGGCGTTTTACTACTAAGAAAAAGAATGCTATATTTTTACTCTAATATACTTGCTTGTGTATTGAGTTTATAAGTAAAGATTTCAATAAGTAAAATAACTGTAAAAAAGGAGAGGATGAATATAGAAAGAATATGTCTACACATCATTCATGAATATATCCAAGTCCAGCAGGGAAAAGCTAGTCCATTATCATTTCATTTAAATGACTTTTGTTCCAGAAATGAGTTGACATTTAGGTTTTAGAAATTTTCATTACTCAAATATATTTCATTCTATACTGTGCCCTTTAGGTTATAGAAGGTTTTTATTATTGTTAGATAACTTCTTAGGATGTGATCTATACATTTTGCTTCTCTTGCAAACAGAGGATGCTTAGATACCAATAGTGGTGCCAAATACATAACTACTTTCTATCTCCCGCCTTTTTCCCAAGACATTTTTTTTTCCCCACCAAGTACATGTTGGGACCACTAAGGACATGAAGTCTTCGTGTGCCCATAATGCTAGGTTTCTCTCTAGTCTCACACTGTCACCAATCACCGGTGACCTGGAGCAGCCAGTGACAATGGGTTTCCCAAATAGTGGGAGTCTCTCAGGAGTTTACACAAACATTCAGTGGATTCTGTAGTGATTTGCATATGTTGCAACTGGCCTCAGAAGCACTTGAACAGCTTTAACTTCAGCAAACATTGAATCTGAAAGTACTTGGAAACTCTGTTTTGTTCTTCAACATGTAAATTCTTAGGAAAGTGAAGCAGAAGCCTCATGAGAATAGGGTGCTTGTGGAGGAATGTCCAGGTCTGGACCCAGGCTTCTTTTCCTGTTTATGTCTCTCTCCGTAACTTCAAGGGACAACTAGGGAAGGAAGGCATTGCCTCAGCTTCAGTGTTCAAGAAAGGAAAAAGAACTAGCAGAAGGTGGAGAAAGAAGCACCAGGAGAGTTTTGAGTCTTCCTGAAAAGACTGAAACAGGGTAAGGCAGAAATGTACCTGTCTGTTTTAGCCTTAGGGTTGGTAGGCCTTCTCCAAGGAGCTTACGTGCCATTCCTGCAATAAACTTGTCTGTTTAATGAGGCTGGAACCTTCTTTATGTTTTGTGTACTTTCATCCCACTCAGCCATACTCAGCCATACTCAAATCTTAAGACAGAAAATAGGGAGTAAGATTTTTTACTTAAATCACTACTGGTTCCCATCCACAACATTCTGCTGTCCATTTATTGTAAACATTATTTTCTATTTTGAGTTTCTGGACCAGTGCCGTATCAGTCTCCTTGGGCCCTGGGTTCCAGGGGTACATTGGCTTGGATTTCAAAGCTTTAATGGCTATGTCTGGTCTATGGTTTTCAGAAAATTCTGTGAAGGAGCAACAAGGCCTGATTCTGAAGTGTCCTGGTCTGATTGATCCACTAGGATTTGGCATCTGATTGTGGTCTTCAGTAATTTATTAAACTCAACATTAAAATTATGGAACTCTACCTACTATGATGTTCAAAGCCATCCAAAGAATGTTTATATTAGCCACATGGCATGCACTTAAAGTATGGGAAATAATAGTTCACATGGGTCAACCTTAAGCCTCAATTGATTGGCATAGTCTTTGCCTTACATATCCTGTCAGCAACTGTATGGGGGCCATCTGGACCATCTTTTGCTTATTTTTATAATGTTAACCCTGCTGAGGCATTGACATCCCAAAAGTTCCAGTATGTCCATGTTAAACGTGAAACTCTCATCTGCACAGAAATATGCAATCAAAACCATGAAATATAGCCTCAGTCTGCAGGCAACTTCAGGAGAACTAAGTATTTTAACTATTTAAATGTATTTAAATATGAAAAATAGCAGATGCATGGATTCAAAATGACTGATTTGGAATTCATAATAATTAAATGTGAATCAGACAAAAATATACCCCTAAAGAAATTTTTCTTGTTGCAAAGAAACTTGTGAAGAATAAATTGTTTTCATGAATAACTTCTGCATATTATATGCAAAAATAGATCTAATTTTAAACAAACTGTGCCTGTGAGTAGAATCTCTGCTTGGAATGGTTCACCTGAAATGTATTAATACCATTTCTTTTCAAAGATTCCTTGATTTGAAAACCAAAGGATGAGTAGAGTAGGAAATACAGCAAAATTATTCTATTACAGAGGTAGAATAAATGATTATCTCTTACTTTTTAATTTTTATATGGTGTTTTCATGACATAGTAGATAATGAAGTGATTAAGAGTAAGACACTAGTGCTGGGCTGCCTGGTTTGGAAAACCAACTCTGCTATTGACCTGCTTCTGCCTAACATGGGGAGAATAAGAGTACTCTGCCTTAAAGGGTGGTGGAACATAAATGAGTTAAAGCAGGCAAAATAGGATTTGTAGTGAGCACCATCTAACCACTGGCTGCTACTAATAGCACATTACTTCAATATAAAAAAAGAAATTCTTTTTTAAAAGGAAGAAAATAAGAAGCAAATGTATATTAAACTAGTCTATGATTCAGATATCTCACTATACATAGTAGACTCCCAAAGTTGACAGAATTGGTCAGATTTTAATATGAATTTCTACTCTTTCCCCAAGTGGTTCAGCATTAATAAAGAGATTTTTAAATTGATTTCTCCCCTCTCCCTCCATTGTCTGCTCTCTCTGTCCATTTGCTGTATGTTCTGTGTCTGGTTATGTTCTCATTGGGCAGCTCAGGTCATGGGACCTTCTTGAGTGGGAAAAAGATGATCATTCTCTCAGGACACCTCAGCTCCCTGGTCTGCTGCGTCTCTTATTGTCTCTTCTCTGTGTCTCTTTTTGTTGTATCATCTTGTTGTCAACCCTCTGCATGGGCCAGCATTCCTGCGCAGGGCAGCAGTCTGTGTGGGCCAGCTTGCTTTCACCAGGAGGCCCTGGGTATTGAACCCTGGACCTCCTATATGGTAGACAGGAGCTCAATTGCTTGAGCCATATCTGCTTCCCAAGAGTTAATTTTTTTTGTTTCATGAGAGATGCTCTGAAAATACAGTGGGTGCTTCGTATTAATTATCAAAATTACTTCTGTCTCTGAAAAAAAAAGACTATAAGAAAATACCTTCTTCAGGCTCATCTCCTCCTCCTCTGTTCAGTTAGCTCAAGTAAAATAAGAACAAATAAGTGCAAAACAAACAAGAACATCTGATCACATGAAATACCACCTTCCCTTTGTTTAGGCTTATATAGCTATGCTCAGGTCCTGGCCCCTGTTTTTGCTTTCTTTAGCCATTTCCTGCCAAGAATGGGAACAAGAGAAGAGTCTGGGAGAAGTGACTATGACAGGCCTTCATTCCCACACATGCTTCCTTTCATAACTTTGTCAGATGGAAAGTGTCTGACCCTCACTGTAATCACATGTGAACATTTAGCTGGGTTGATGATCCCAGAAAGCAAAATCCAGCTCAGACTAAACATGAAGTTTGTTAATGCTGTAGCTTCAGTTGAAATGGTGGTTTGGTTACACATGCAAACTGGGTTAGACTGTAGAGTGAAAGGGGCTCCTTCTGCATGTTACCATAGAATAGCCATCACATTCTCTGTGAAGCATTTGTCTGTTGTACACATGTGGTTAAGGTGTAAGGAGAAAATCAATACTTATTCTTACTGACCCATGTGATCTTATGGTATTGGAGATGAGACTTTTCATGAGGCCTGCTCAGTGTAATTGAGTTTTTGTGTTCTCAATATTGGGTATATGCCACAGATTCACAGAGTAGTGGTATGTACTCTGATTTGATATATGAGAGAAACACATTCAACAAGCTAACTTTCTACTGTATGGTGGTGTCTCATCTGTGCCACTGTGGAGAATTTAGGCTCTGGACTCTGCCGGACATCCCAGTGATTCTCTTTCTCATTTCCCAGCAGCTTTTAAACACAATACCCATTTCTCTGATCTGCTACTTCACTTTTTTATTCTCAGTAGATTTCTGTCCCTCCTATGTCTCAAGAAAATGGAAACCATCAAATGAGCTTTCTCAGGTTCTTGTTGTAAATCAACACACTCTATCTGCACCTGTCTGCCATCTGAGTCAATGAAAAAGGAGTTCCTTCCTCATGTGCAAGTCTCTGGACCCTGTCCCTGTCCCCTCTCACCTTATCAGAGACTGTCTCCTACCTTACACCACTCATACTCCATTGACTTTTTCCTGTGAGCATTTAAACTTATTCAAGTCTTTCCCATTTAAAAAAGACAGACTCTCCATTCATTTCTCCTGCCTGAGCTAAACTTCTCGAAAGAGTTGGCTTATTTGTTGCCTTTACTTCCTCACTCAGCCCATTCCTCAAGGCTTATTTGCTGCCTCTACTTTCTCACTCTCCCACCACTCTGGCTTTTTCTGCTTGGTGTCTTTCGTAAGCTTTTTCTAACCAATCCTACGCGCCACACTTATGTTCAGATCCAGCTCAACATCAACCACTCCTGTCCCTCCAAAGTTCTTGGTCATGGGCTTCATATCCCTTCCATCTCTCCCAACTAAATTACCACTGTCCTGTTTCTCTCCCTTTTGTTACTCTGAGCAGCTCAGCTCTTCTCTGAATGTTCTGGTCCTTAAGTTTATGTCTGTCTGAGTTTGTCCTAAAAGCAGATTCTGAAGAAGCATGCAATCTGGTCTTACTCTACCACATAAGAACTGTGTGACCTCTCTGTACCTCAATTTTCTTATCTTTAAAATAGGGTGTTAATAATACTCTGATGTTATAGGATTGCAATGAAGATTAAATGAATCAGTGCATGAAAAGTGCTCAAAGCCCTGACTGGTATAAAGTTGTGGTCAATGAAATTTGCTATAATAGTAATAATCTACTATTACTATTTAAAATGTCACTTCTTTCAGATTTCCATCCTTGACCTAGCTAGACCAGATTAGGGCCTCCTCTTATCTGTACTAATAACACCATATGCTTCCTTTTCATTATAATTGCTAATTTGTTGAGGGAAGGATGATGACATCTTGTTCACCATTTAGCACCTAGGCCAGGGCCTAGCATGTATAGTTACGTACTCAATAAATATTTGTTGAATAAAATGAATTAAATGTCTTGCTAAAAGAACATTCTAATTATTCTATATTACTTACTTTTAAAAAGCTGCCTCCTTAAAAAAGTAAAACATAACTGTCTATAAGCTGTTGTCTTTAAATCCAGCATTAGCTAAATGACCTCTGGCATTCCTCTCTGGATGTGTCTGTATCCCTGGTACAGCTCTACCTACGGGCCTTCGTCCAGCTCTAAAATTCTTTAATTCTATAATAGTGTAGAATAGGTTTGGAATACATTTTTAGGATACTCAGGGTTTCCCTTATAGTTATATTCTTTGCTGTTAGCTGATGAGAAAATGCCATCATATTACTTGGACTTGTAGGTTCTTTCCTAGTTGTGGGGAATTTTTCAAGCTGGCTATAATGAGAGAGTCTCAAAAAACCACAGAGAGGCCTGGTATGTTCTCTTCACATTAAACATAGTGTCCCCCTTATTTTCACTTTTGACCTTCTATTTCTGAGATGGCTTCTTTAGTTATATTTGAAGAATTTAGTGTCAGAAATGAGGTCTGTTTTGATGCCTGCACCCTCAACATCCTTTAAACTTTCTTTCATATTAAATCCGAAGCCTTCTTTGGGTCTTCTAATTCTGATTTTTGTTGTTTTGTTTTGTATTTTCAAAGCTTATTTTATTTTTTGCTTTTTTGAGGTACGGGGGGCCGGGGATTGAACCCAAGACTTCGTATGTAGGAAGCTGGAGCTCAGCCAAAGAGCCACATCGGCTCCCCTGAGTTGGTTTATTCATTTGTTTTGCTCATTGTTTGCTTTTTGTTTTTTTAAGGAGGCACTGGGAACCAAACCCCAGTCCTCCCATGTGGGAAGCAGGAGCTCACTGCTTGAGCCACATCTGCTCCCTAATTCTGTTTTCTTGATCGTTCTCTCTTGATATTTCTCGTTTTCATGGACAGGTCCTGCCTTCCTCTTTTGGCTCTTTACTATCCCTCCTCCATTGACCTTTTTGGACATTTTCCGGATAGCGTTCCAAATGTGAAGATCCTCATGCCCTACTTAGGACCCTCATAGAAATGCTGTATAGAGAAAACAGTTTAACTACTAAGAAATTTTACTTGTTCCCACCTCCTACACACTAACCACTTATCCCCGATGTTTGCTGATGGCCTACCAGCAGTTCTTAAATTTAAAAACATTAAAAATTCCTTAGCAATAAAGCAGATTTTTGAAGCTATTGACATTCTGCTTTTTGAAATTAACTGTTAATAATAGTAGCTGCTTTTTGACCTATCATTAATGTAATTGTGATACTATTACCTGATTTTCTTTCCTATTGTGAAAACAGTATATGACAATTGTAGAAAACTTGTATAGAAAAAATATTATACCCGATAGCACTACGTAAAGGTAGCTGCTAATATCATTTGGTGCATATTTACATATTACAGGTCATATTATTTTGTTCCCTCATTTTTGCACTTCTAAAATATAAACATTCCTTGTTAAAAAGAAAGTCTTGTAAATATATTAATGATTTTGTGCAACTAAATATTTATGGTGGTATTCATCTGTTCTAATAACATTTTTCCAATTATTACAATGACTGTTTCTTATGGAAAATATCAAACATTTCAAGTTATAAAGAAGGAATAAAAAACCGAATTTCTCTGGCTCTCCGTAAGCTTTTTAAATGTATTCCCTTCCATTCTATTTTTGAAATTGGCTTATTTTTTCCCCTCCCTGAATCGAATCTTTCCCTCCCTCACTATCCTCCTCCTCTTTCTTCTCCTTATTCCTACTCCTCCTTCATCTTTCTCTCTTTTCTTCTTTTTCTTACCTAAAAACACTGATATATTTATATACAATTTTATATCCAGCATTTTCACTTAATGTTATATTGTATTATTTCTAATGTTAATAGGTATTTTCAAAAAAACAGTGTTTAAATTTATGAATTTACTGGAATTTATTTAATCACATTCTCCTCTCCATTTTTTGTTTTTTAAGATTTTTTAAAAAATTTCCCTCCCCCTCTCCCCCCACAGTTGTCTGCTCTCTGTGTCCATTCACGGTGTGTTCTTCTGTGTCCGCTTGTATTGTTGTCAGCGGCACTGGGGAATCTGTCTCTTTTCATTGCATCATCTTGCTGTGTCAGCTCTCCATGTGTGCAGTGCCACTCCTGGGCAGGCTGCACTTTTTTCACGCTGGGTGGCTCTCCTTACAGGGCACGCTCCTTGTGCATGGGGCTCCCCTACACGGGGGACACCCCTGCATGGCACAGCACTCCTTGCACACATCAGCACTGCACATGGGCCAGCTCATCACACAGGTCAGGAGGCCCTGGGTTTGAAGCCTGGACCTCCTATGTGGTAGGCGGATGCTCTATCCATTGAGCCAAATCTGCTTCCCTCCTCTCCATATTTTATTGTTTAAGTTTTTTTTCCCAATTTTATGCTATTGTAAGTCCATCTTGTATAGTTTTTTGTGTGTGTATCTGTGATTGTTTCCTTAGGAGGTATTTATAGACATGAATCAAAACAGTTTTAAGGCTTATAAAAATATGTTGCTAATAGTCCAAAATGACTATCTCACCTCACTTCACTAACTAGCATTACTCTTTTCATTGCCCATCTTTGTGAACCTTGATGTGAAAAAAATCTTGATGTTTGATTGCTAGTGAAATTCAAACTTTTTTCAAGTTAATTGCCCTTTTATGTTTTTTTGTATAATGTCTATTGGTATCTTTTACCTACCTTTTAATTTTATAAATACTATAAAGTATATCATCCTATTTTAACTGAGCTTAACTCTTGTTAAGACTTCTTTCCCTATCCCAAATTTAGAAATATTTTCTTCCGATTGTTTTTTCTTTTTCCTTTTACATTTAACTCTTTACTCTTCGTGAAATTAATTTTAGTGAGATGAGGGTCTAATTTTTTTTCTAGGATATTTTCTTTATGAGATGAGGGTCTAATTTTTTTTTCTAGGGTATTGTTTTTTTTCTTCTGTTTACCCAAAATCCCAGTAAAGCTGTGATGTGAGATATCCGTGGGAAGGAGGAATAAGGAGTCAAACTAGATAACATCTCAGAAGCTTTACCTAACTTCAACGCAGAACTTGCCCTGTCTCCTCCCAGCCCACAATGTGTGGTGCTCGGTAAAGGCGGGTAGGGAACAGAGACAGTGGCAGTAATGAGGGTCGCAGAGTCTAGAGTGAGACTCTGTAATATTTGACTTTATTTCACGTATCCATGATTGAGATAGGCAACCAGGGTTCTGTTAATTGAAGACTTACTTGAACCTCAGGTAACAAGTGTAAGTCTAGGGAACAGGTGCTAGCCTAGGAAAGACAGATATCCCAGAGTCTAGTTTTAGCTGTAGTCACCTATCTGCGTAAGATGGGAAACTCCAACTTCTCTAATTGACTGCTTTGTAGAATGAGGGAGTTGAGATGTTACACTCTCTGAGAGTTTATTCTAGGTCCCAAAGTATGCTCTAGGCAAGTGGCAGAGCTAGGTCGTGACAGGCGTCTCTAGGGGTATTTCTTGGTAATGAGCTCATCTTTCCTTAATTAACAGTCAGCAAGTGTGATACCAAATTTAGTAAAATAATCACAAATGTCGTGTATTGCTCTACCTTGGGAGAATTTTTGCTTTTTACCTTCCCTGTCCGTTCTTAGTCTACCTACGTTTCCCTTCTGAAAGGCTTCTATCTTTCTTAATAATTTCTTCCCCTTCCCCAGCTGCCTTTTGTGTTTAAAAACTAAAGAAAGATAACTTCTAGTATACAAGAAATACCCAGAACTGATTCATGTCACTGATATAGCTCTGCCACTTGCCCAGAGCACTTTCAAAAGTGTGAAGCATTAGAGTGATGAAAGTAATGACTATGAGTTGCAAAGAACTGCCCTCAGCCATGTTAATTGCTTCTTATTGGTATTAATAAATTATCACTAATGAACATATTAATAACAGAAATTCCATTGAGAAACAAAACAACCACAGGCCAAACCTTTTGAATTTCAAAACTTGTATTATTAGTATATTCTATTTTAGCAAAAGAGCATAAACAATATGTCTTCAGTCATTTTCATAATACAAAGTTGTCTGTCAGTCAACCCATTATATTATTAAAGTGTTTTAGCTTTAATCCCCCACTTTTTGATTTCTAAAGATGAGTGAACATAGTCTGATAGTGTGCTACAGCCTATATAACACTCAAGGGTAGTTGAACTATTTAATGATTACTAATTATAGGCTTAGATAACTCAGATGACATATTTTATGGTATGAACATTTTCCTCCTGAGAATGTATTTTCTGTAATAAAATACAGCAGCCACTTGGAACTATAGAGCTTTTATGAAGTCTTGATAAATTTAAGCAGTTTTCTTTTTTTGTGTTCCAGAAACACCAGCTCCGTATATTGAATAAAACATAAACACTTATTCAGAGTTGCAGCTAGGCATTTTGTTTTGTGATATTATGTATTTCCCGATCTTCAAATAATACTGGAAATAGCCTTAAATACACTGGATGTGATCTGCAGAGAAACAGTTCCTTTGATAATTAAACTTTAATTTCTCATTCTGCATTGCGTTAATCTCTTAATATGTTTTAAAAACAGCTCTGAGGGCTCATTTTCAAGACTTCCAAATGAACTATTATTTCTCAAAAGCAGTGATACAGTCATGGCTCAGTATATCCCAAAGACAGCATTTTTAAATTCTGTATTTTTAAGTTCATTTTTTCAATGTGCTAGTCTACGGCATAATTTTCTTTGCTTTGGATCACGTGATTCCTCTCGTACATAACACGCACTTAATTTCTTACTTCCTGATTGAGCCAAGAAGATTACATAAAATGTAAATCAGTCTAAATATCTAAGAGCAGAAATTTTAAGGAGAAAATGCTGTTTTCTTTTTCTATTTCTTAATTGACCCTTAAAAATTGGAGTGTATGCTTGCCTATTTGGAAATGAGAGACTGTTAGAGATTTTTTTTATCCCCTTCCTTTCAGATTGAATCAGACTTTGCTTTCATTATAAAAAATAATGTACCAACTAGACAAACCGTGGCAGTCATATAGTTGCAGAACTGAAACCAAAATGGTTTCAATAATTGAGAGAGCTATTCATTTACTTATTACTCTTTCCATGACCTGAATGAAGAATACAGCATCTCTCAGAAGGTAACAATTTAATATTTCAGAATTGTAAATGGCCATTTAGCCTTTCTATTGCCTGATATTAATGAAAGTAATTTCTAGCAGGCAGGGTGACACTTGTTTTATCATGGATCCTTAAAATCCCTCTCATTTTCTCAAAGCGATTTTGTAGTTGTCAGAGTAACAATTGAATGTTTGGAGGGTCTTTTGGGTAGTTCTTTAGCTAGAGTTAATTACTTTTATTAATTCTGAGTGTTTTTCTCTTTACTCTTCTCTGACAAACAAGGGCTGTAATTACTCAAATATGTATTTGGTGTTATTTTGGTGACTGTAGTACAAGGACTTGATGTTTTGTAAGTGACCCAGTAAAGGAACAAGATTGCTGTCAATTGATTTCAGATAGGTTAAACTTAGGTTTTTAATAACTCCTTTGAAAAGCTGCAGTATTATTGTAGGACCAGAAGAATTTACTTTTATTTAAAGAGGTGTGTTATGGGAGGAGTTCCCCCAAATCAAATTGTGACTGATTTCCAGTGGTTACAGCTACCCTTTGCTTTGATTCTGATATATTCAAAGTAAGATGGGAGAAAGTTGGAAATGTGTCAGACTTGCAGGAGAATATTGCTTCTTTAACTCTGTATTTCATGTATGATTTTTCTGTGTACCTAAATCTTCTCTAATAAAAAAAAAGTCCCTCTCAGTACACCAAAAGTATATTCTGTAAAAGACAAAAATGGATGTTTTTGACTTGTTCAAAATTAAAAATGCGATCCTCTTTAAAACTCTAAAATATACTAACATTAATTATTGTCTAGAAAAGTTTGTTGGAATTTTTTTTACTGGGGGGAAAGTAGATCAGAATCTTCTTAGTAAGATCAATAGTAGAAATTCTTTCCAGTATGGCGATTAGTGAGAAAGGAAGCCCTTCGCTTGGCCTAGGAGAGAGGGAGGGTCAGAAGGAAGAATGGTCTGTATTGGGTCTGGATGCAAGGGCTTTAAAAGTATCAAATGTACAATGCTTTTGTTGTCTTATTAAGGTGATCAGAGAGATGTGACACTTAGAAAAGGTATCATGAGAGTTTTGTGGGTTGAACACTTGATGCCAGTTTCCTTACTTTTCAGTGGGGTTTTGTTCAGCTATGGGCCATTCGAGCCAGTGGGGCTGCAGCGTGTGTCCCCCACAACAGCAGAGGTGCTAATGCACGTCCAGTGATGTCAGGAATTACGAGGCAGCGGTTTCAAAACACTGCAGTAAACAAGGTCAAAGTGTCCCATTTTGCTGGAGGAGGATTTGTTTTTTATGAGCTGGACAGTACATGGGATGAAGTAATTTTTCAAAACAAACTTCAAATTTAAATGTTTTGGCTTCTTTTTTATTTTAAAAAATTAGCCAAATAAAATTGAGTTCGTTTTTAAGTAGAATTTTTTTGTGTGTATGTTATTGATTTTTCGTAGTTTTCACAGAGAAAATGAGAATACTTCTGATATCTAAATGCAATTTTAGAGAACAAGATATGACCATTACTTTCAAAATATGGCAAATGTCAGTCATCACTAGCAAAGTATTCCTTCTAATTTCGACTCTTTTTTGGACAAGGGTTTAAGTACAAGGAAGTGAATGGTTCAGAATACAGCGGACTGCACTCTTCTCGTCTTAATGCATTTTCCAGTCTTGAATATGAGAATGTCCAGAGGCTTACATCTCTGGACATTAATCTGAGTGGTTATCTGCTGGTAGCCTGGTTCCTGAGCTAACAAGTGGGTGTCCCGGGTGTGTGTGCAGTAACAACAGGAGCAGTGCCACGTGGCGCCCAGAGGTCGTGTCGGTCTGCCCTGGGATTGCTGGTTCTTAGGAGTGTCTTCAGTGTTTCTGAGATGAACTGTGAACTTGGGACATCTTTATAAGTGCAAGCATTCTGGAGTTCTATAGCAAACCTGGATGTAAGCATAAACACAGCTTTTAAAGTGAAAGCAAGGTCCTTGAAGAAGGAATTACCGTCATCTCATTCCCGACCTATTTACTGTGCTGGAAAACAAAGTAAGTTCTGTTTTTTTCTTTGGTAGTCTCTCCTACATGTTTTTTCTTGCTAACTTTATTTGGGAAGTAGTATACGGAGTTAGTTAAATGGCTAATTGCTTCTTTTATCTTTTCTATCTCTTTTCCTATATATCTGTCTTTCTATAACTTGGTTAGCTTGCTTGTTAGAGACTGAAATTTATCAGTGAGGAAACAAAAAGTTCTTAAAAAAAAAATCCAAGAACTTTGCCATTAAGTGAATAACACAGACGAGGCTTTTTGGATGGTGTGACCAGTAGCACATCTAGCTAAAGAGCCCGAGTTCATTGCCCTTATTTCCATTTGGAAGGAGGCGGGGTGCCTGTACTCAAGGCAGGCGTGAAAGCAGAGGGTCCCTATGCAGGCATTGTGCAGAAACTAGATGGGAGTGGGTTGTCAGGAAATGGAAAGGACTGAGGGGTTACAAATTATGTAATGATGTTGAAAAAACATTGAATATAAAAATTGGGTAAAATATGAGGACCTAACCTATCTGTGTCAGAAGAAACTGAACTTTTCCTTCATATTAGAAAGTTTTGTGCTTTATAGATTTATTTAAAATGTTTAATTGCCTTTAGAAAATAATGAAGAGACTTCATCCCTTACACGGAAGATTCTATTGCAACAGCCTAACTCTGACACTTGACCTCATCTTCTTAGGTCTTTGAAACTTTGTTTTTTGCTTTTTATGCTTTTCCTGTCTCCAGCGCTGTTGCATGGCTGATTCATTTTTAAAACAAAATTGCATGGTTTTGAAAATGTAAAACAAATAGAAATGCAGAGTGGTTTGTGATTAGGAATTAAATTATCCTTTCTTATAAGGTGGGCTTTTTTATTATAGAATTTTCTTGACTTTTTTCAAATTAATAATACTCGGAAAGTAGAGGGAGACATTGTGACAATAGTGCAGAATTGGAAAGCAGAAATCAGGAGTCTTATATCTAAATCTAGTCTGGGACGCTGTGTGAATTTGTTAGGGCTTTTGTACCATGGGATTCACATTTTATTAGAGTGGTGATAGGATTTGGGCTGGCTGTGTCTCATTTGAAGCACTCCAGACTCCTCACTTGAATGGTCTGTGGGTTTTTCAGCAGACATCTTTGAGTACCTCCTTTATGTATAGCCTCGTGCTTTTAGGTATTTTCACAATTAAATTTACAAATTCAGTTTGTTAATTAAATATTAAGAACAGTTTGAAACAAGGGTGAGTGTACAGAACACTATCATCAGAACGGTCTTGATGTGCTGGTGCCAAGTGAGCAGAGCTGTTCCCTTCTGAGCTGCCCCTCCTAATTAAAGGGGAAGGTGGCTGCCATCTGTCTTCTTTCATTCAAGGCAGTAGGGGGTCTGGGGTGGAAGGAAACGATCCCCCCCTTTATTTTTCTCCAGCTCTTTTTTTTAGTCTGCTTTCTCCCTAGTCAGTGACCCAGAAGATCATTGATGGTCTGTCTGTCTCAGAATGAATAGTAACATGAGCATGCATGGCACTTGGAAAAAAAAGTTTATAACACGCATTTATCCACTTAGTATTCCACTTGAATTATATCTGAGGGTATTGTAATCTCTGCTTTTGGTGTTTCTGCCCCTTTTGTCACTGGGGGCACCACTGGCAGGAAAACTAGGGAGTTCTGTTGGTTTTGCTTTTTCATGAAAAAAATGTTTACTCCAGTGGAAAATAATCCAAAGATGGAAGCAAGTGGCTGTCCATTGGGGGGGATATACAGACATATTATTATTATCAAAAATCGGGGTTCCCTGTTAATTATAGTGATATATAAATGTCACCTCAGGGTAAAATGTGAACAGATTTGTTAACAGATGTCCAAATTACAAAGTGGTCTACTGCAGCTTCTTGGGTCAATCATTGAAATAATTCATATTGCTTATTCTTCAGTTAAGTAGTAAGCCTTTTAGTCCCTTTCCTTTGAGGTCATCATAAAAGAATTTAGTTTAAAATAAAAATGACTCTAAGAAACAAATTGAACTTTCTTGTCTTGATTTCTACCTCTTTATTTTAAATTTTTAAATTTTTTGCTGCTTCCATTTTTTTTTTCCACCTCTTTAAACGGAAGAAATGTGTGCTGACTTCTAGAAGTATTTAAGAGAATATGAAATAATGTTTTTCTGTCTTTGAGAAAAACTTTGTTATAACTCACAAGTTCTAAAATCTTTCATTATTTCTATTTTCTGTTCTTACATGCTTAAGCAAAATTTTAACAGTCATCTAAAAAGATTCAGTCCTTACACACTGTATTTGCCCCAAGCAGTAAATGTAGACTTCCCAGAACGTGCTGGTTTTTAGAACTGTTTTTGTGACTTGGAAATGTGATATTTCTTAAACTCATGGCAATATATTGAGAAAGCTCAAATGTGAGAGTCAAGTCTTTAATTTTATTTGGAGCTTTTTCAAATTTGTCATCAGTTTGTAATGAGCTTTCTTAGAAACACAGTTGTGCATATGTTGTTAAATCTTGGCATGGTGGTGTGTAGGTTTCTGAAAACACTGATACCCAGTTTGTATGACTGGGTGATACCTGGAAAGTGGGACACTTCATAATCACTAAAGGATACAACATGTTGAAAAGGCAGATATTTTTGGCTTTTCTAGCTTTCTTCATATCATAATTTCTACTCAACTAGATGTTTGGCTAACTATACTTTTAAAAGTGATTTATCTTTTTTATAGATTATTTAAATTAATTCAAATTTACCTACCAATTTTTAGGGGCCTAAATACATGAAGTAAGTGAAGTGTATCTAGAAAAGTATGACTCTGAAATAATGTAATTATTATTTTAACTCACATGGCCAAAGACACGCAGACAATACAAATGAGTGTTACCTCCCTAAAGTACTGTGTGAGTTGGTAAGAATTTAAACTTTTACTACAGCGATGCATTTTTGCCAAGGATATATTTAGAACTTTTTATTTACCATCACCTTAACAGCTCCCCAATTTTTCTTTTCCTATCCACAGTGTTAGAAAATTTCTGTTCTCTGAAGGTAGGAAGGCACCAACCAGTAGTCAGGTCTGATGAATAAGGTGGATGATCAAGCCACTGATTTGAGTCACTGATTCATGTCATAAACATTTACTGAGCCACCTACTACATTCAAGTAGCAGGTGCTGCACATTCAAATTTAGGCAAGTCCTGATTTTCTAGGAAGACTGTTGACTAGGAAAAAATGACATAAAAAGAGGTAACACTACAGACTGATAAATACTATAACAGAATAGAAATAGAAATTTGATGGAAAAATGAGAATTTTTTAATGCAATTTATAAAATAACTTACACAATAGAATTTTGGAAATGAAACTTCTAAAAAATTTCTTCTCATTTTAAGGATAAGGAGATTGGGCTTTAATCCTGGAATTCTTTTATTCTCAGCCAGTTGAATGCCTTATAAGAAAACGAGTCTCATTCTATCACAGACACCTTTAATTTATTTTAACCAAAAGAAGTTGTGGCTATACAAAAAGGGCGGTCTAAAAAGGTTTTAAGCGTTATTAGAGTTAGTAACTCTCTATTCTTCAAAGGAGACTGTTTTGAAAAATGATTCTTAATTACATGTTAAAACTTGGTAGACAAAGAAAGAAGAAAAAAAACTTGGGTAATTTTGGCATACTAAATACACCGAAACATTGCATGTTGTATTTGTTGCTGAGAATAGCTATATATATAGCTTGTGGCAAACACTGAACTTGAATCTCAGAATACAGAAGAGAGAGAAGGCTTTGTTATAGTCCCTTTCAAATCGTGTTCCACAGGGTCAGAATTTCTGTCATATAGCCATAGTTGCTATCCCTTGTGCATAAGATCATTTAACAGTTACTTGTCTAGTGTTGTTCTCTGCCAGACACTGTTTTGGGAGCTGATCAGAAGCTCAGGAATGCTGAAATGACTGCCAGCACTGAATGTTCGGGCTCCTTGGTAGGACTTTCTGTAGGTACAGGCATTCAGCAGACATTTATGGGTGCTGTTCCTGAGCCAGATCGTGTGTGCTGGGACATAATGCTACCCTTGAAGAGCTTGAAGTTAAGGTGCTCTGAATAGATAAAATCAGAATAAACAAATAAAGAGAAAATAGGTAAATAAAATAAACATGCCTCAACTTTGTATTAAAGATATATCTGTGGCTGGGGTGATAAAGAAATGCTTTGCAGGTAAAGTAGCTGACCACTGAAAGAAAGGTAGTATTGGACTTGGGGAGAGTATCTTAGGTCAAAGAAACACGAGCACAAAGGTACAGGTAGGGATGGGAATTATGGATGCACAGAACGGGCAGTGACTGATCTGTTGTCGTTGGGCAACAGTGCATGTAAATGTGACTAATGAGAAAATAAGGTAGCAGATGAGTTGAGGCCAGGAGGGCATTGAATGTCATGTGACAAACGATTTAAATGTAATACTAAATCATTGAAGACCAACTGAAGAACTTTTTTGTGAGGAGAGTTACAGTAGGAATAGCAGTGAAAAACCAGAGCCCATGAAGCCCATTAGAGCTGTTGTGACAGTCCTGGAAGGAGGTAAAGAAGTCCTAAACTCAGGGAGACAACTGGAATGGAAAGAACTAGAAAGATTTGAGAGAGGTGAACTCAGTGATTTAGGAACTGACTGGCTAATAGGAGTTGGCTAGTGAGGAGGAAGATGGAAGCAATGACTCCAAATTTTTGAATCCAGGTGCCATTTATTATTTACATGCCGTATTCCTAGCATTTCACATACATTATTTAATTTTTAATCTTCTCCTAATCTTATGAGGTTGGTATTTTTGCCCTTTTTTCAGAGATGAGAAAACGAAAACGTAGAGAAAGCAACTAATTTGTGTAAAGTCGTATAGCCGATACGAGATAAAACAGGTTTCATTGTCTGCAAGTCTGACTCCCAAGCTTATGTTCTTTCCTCTGTACTAGGTTTGGAAGAGAGCAGATAGAAAGAGAGGATGATCTCTATCCTTTTTTACATACTCATTTTAGGTGCTTGTAAGATTCCCATGTATAGATGTCTTTCAGGTGGCTAGAGATACGGAAATGCATCTCAAGGACGAGGGTTAGCAGGATTAAAGATTTAAGAATCATCTGTAGGTCCACTTAACAGATATTTGTGGAATGTCTTTGAGAACCAATATTGTGTTAGTGAAAAATACAGCAGTGCATGAGCGTGGCATGGTCTTGCTTCACAGTACTTACTAGCTGTAGAGAGATTCAATAATGTAGGTTGAGTGTAACTGTGGAGGAAGTGCAGATTGGCTAAAGGAGTGCTTGCTTACCAAGGGGGGTTAGAGAAAGTCTCTTAAGGGAGTGGAGGTACTTAACATGAGATGCAAAAGATGAATAACAATGTAAAAAGTGAGAGAGGAATGTTCTAGGCAGGAGTAGAATGTACTAAGGCCCAGAGGCAAGAGAGAAACAAAGTTCATCTGAAGAATAGAAAATTATGTGTAGCTGGAATGGGGGAGGGAACTGTTGCAAGCTGAGACTAGACAGGTAAGCAGGAGCTGGATCAGAAAATGCCTTGGAAGCTCTATTATGGAAATTTGGTCATTAGGGTAAGGATAGAGGTAACTTATTGGTGAATTTTAAACAGTGGGTGATATCAGAGTTGTGTTTTAGAAAGGTCATTCTACCTGCTAAAGAGCAGATATTAGGAAAGCAAGAACTGGAAGTAGGAAAACTGGTAAGGAGATAGTTTTGAAACTCTTGGTGTGGGGTGGTGGTTATTTGGACGGAGAAGATTGACTCTGGTTCATATTTATGAATGGTAGATGTTTTAGAATTTGGTGAGAGGAATAAAAGTTAACGTGTGTAGGTCTTGTGGTGTGGGCCTTGCAAGATGATTAGGCCTCTCTTTAATTCCCTCTCAGTAAAGAATAACAACATGGTGTTCCTTGAAGTAGATATAGGTGACTGTCAGGATTTGCTACAGACTGAAGCAACTGCATGCCAACATTTATTTCCATTTTATAAAAAGGCACAAAAGGTGGGTAGATTTTCTGGCACTAATAGGGAAAAACTTGAAGCCACCATTAGTGAATTAAGTTAATCATAACCAACCATCAGCTTTCTAAAAGTTAACTTGTGATTTTTTTATTTACGAAAAAGAAAGATCAAGTATGGAGACTATATATTCAACTACTATCTGATTATAAATGACAATAAAACATTGATTCTAAAAAAAAATGTTAACCTGTAGATTTCTGATTGGAGCAGCTAAGTTGTTGGCATTTAATTAGGGGTTACAGTGGGTAGGTCAGATTTGGGGTATAGATTATTGGGTTTGGTAATGGATGGGCTTGGCTCAAAGAACTGATGAACTAAAGTAATTGATTAAGGGTTCTGAAGGATCAGCGTTTGTGGTCAGTAAGAGAGATGTCATAATTTATTATTTTATTTTATTTTATTTTTTAAAAAGATTTATTTTTATTTATTTAATTCCCCCCCCCCTTCCCCCAGCTGTCTGTTCTCTGTGTCTATTTGCTGCGTCTTGTTTCTTTGTCCGCTTCTATTGTCATCAGCGGCACGGGAAGTGTGGGTGGCGCCATTCCTGGGCAGGCTGCTCTCTCTTACACGCTGGGCAGCTCTTCTTATGGGGGGCACTCCTTGCGCGTGGGTCTCCCCTACGCGGGGGACACCCCTGCGTGGCAGGACACTCCTTGAGCGCATCAGCACTGCGCATGGGCCAGCTCCACACAGGACAAGGAGGCCTGGGGTTTGAACCACGGACCTCCCATGTGGTAGACGGACGCCCTAACCACTGGGCCAAGTCCGTTTCCCATAATTTATTATTTTAGAAGCATTTCAAATGGCAATAAAAGAACCAGGGTTAGTAGCGCACAGGAGTAAAGTAGAGGGGAGAGGCTGATTACAAGAGATGAGGAGGGTAAGGAAATAAGAGAACTGGATGTTGGATGGATTTTTCACATGGAAGTTGAAATCACTAAGTTTTTAGCAGGACTTGGGGTTGAGAGGGACAGAATGGGAGTTGGTCACTGATTAAGAGGTTTAGAGCGGGTAGGCGCTGAGGTGTGCATTGAAGACGTGATTCCCAAAGACTGAGTAGACAGTATTAGAGATGAAAGGAAGAAGAGAGAACAGGGGAAAGAGAAAGAATGAATGGAACCTAGGACTGAACCTATTGAGAAGAATTTTAAGGAGTATGAGGAAACCATGGAGCAGTGTTCAAAGAGGAAAACAGGAAAAGAACAAGTCCTGGAAGGCCAAAGAAGGTCAGTTCAGAAGTTTTCAGCAGTGTCAAGCTAAAGAAAGGCCAAGGAGGATCGGAACTGACGAGAGAGCAATTACTTGGAGTGATAGAAGATAGACAGTGCCTATGATAAAGAGTGAATGGATGGTCAACAGGTAGAAACAGCAAGTGTAAGCTACACATGAAAGAAATTTTAGATTGCAAGGAAAAGAGGCTTATGGTAGCATGTGAAATGTGAATTTATTGTAGCATCTAAAAATGAGCCCTGATGTTTTATATTTCTTTGACAGTCTTCTAATATTTTCTGCTGTGAATCTTTGGGACAGATTGCTTACCTTCGCTGTGTTTATTCCTCATCTGCAAAATAAGTTCCTTCTTCATAGGGTTGTTGTGAGAATTTAAAAGTGTAATAAAGCTTTTAGAACAGTGCCTGGCATGTAGTAAATGATGGTTAATAAAAGAAAAAAGGGAAATATATATGTATAGCAACGATTGTATCTTAGGCACTTTTTCTTTAGTACTTGCAATAATTCTGCAGGGTAAATAGTAGCAACCTTACTTTGCAAACAAAACAGAAGCCTATTGAGTTTAAGTTCCTTCTTCCAGGTCATGCTGATGATGAATGGTACAGTTGGTAGACAGGGCCCCTTCAGCCAGAAGTCGGTGGTCCTGCTGAACAATGCTGCATCCTTGGGCTGTAGCAAAAAGAATGTTGAACTTAGCTCTACAGCAAGAAGCTGAGGAGCTGCTCTTTTAGACGGGACATTCATGCTCTGTTTTACCTACTCCCCACCCTGTTTGTTGTACTCATTTATCTGTCTGACCCTTGTAGACTTGTTCTAAAGCTGTATCCTTTCAGTGGATTGGAATGTGTTCTACTGACTCATCCTATTGTCCAGATTCCATCTTCTATCTGCTTTAAAGGTTTTGTTCAGACTTAGAATTTACCTCTAAAGAATGTGTGCCTTATCTAAATTTGTCTGTAATACAATCTCAGTTAAGTTGCTATGTAGTCTAGAGACTTCTCACAGCAAAGAACCATCTGAGTACCATCTCTTTTGAAAGGATAGGAAGATACAGAAATTTAAATTGTTCAGTTGCTGTTGACATTAGCAAAAATCTGCATCAGGCCTCTGTAGGCATTCTTGATGTATATTGTATATTGTTGTGTAGATAAGGAATGTGAATTATGGAAGGGTTTACCTGTGGTAATGCAGGAAGTTGGTTTCCTCTGGTTTATAGTACAGTTGCTTTCTTGGTATTTTGCTCTCAAGTTTCTGTTTGCAAGGTAATAAAGTTACTAGGTTTTCCGTGCATAATTATTACTAACACTTATGGAATATTTTCTGTGTCAGGTACTAGTGCTTTACAGGTGTTAGCAGTTTTATTCCTCACATCAATCCAATGGAAGTAGGGACTAATATTATTCCCATTTTACATATTTTTAAGCCCCAAGTCTCAGTGAGCAGCATGGCCATTGCCGGGCACCTAGTGAGTAATAGAACCTCCTTGAAATCCAGAAAGCATTCCCATTACAGCAACATTGTGGGCTTTCTGCTGGGCTATTATTTCTAGTGACTGGACTTTGCTATACATCCTGGTAAAACTGGTGACCATCTGATTTGCCCAAGGTCATGTAGTAATGTGATGAAGTAGTAATGTGGATCAGTTCCTTGTCCAACAGTTTGGAGTGCTTTCTGGGAAAGAAGATAGCAAATATTTTTCTGTTTATGTCCCTTGGGTCCCGGAGAGAATCACCCTTATAAATGCCACTTACTGGGCCACATCGTAGTTTGTCACCTATCCTGTAAAAATATCTCCTTTCCTTTTTAATGAAATACATGGTCATACATGGCAAACCACTTTGTAAACTGCAATTGTATTAGGTAAATCTATATATTTTTAAACCCTATTTATTTATTATTTTATTTTTGTATATTTATTTTTGTAAGTAGGTACCGGGCATTGAATCCAGGACCTTGTATATAGGAAGCAGACGTTCAGTCACTGAGCTACATCTGCTCCCCAGCTATATCTATATTTTGTCCTATTTTTCTCTGAAATTTTTTCTCCTTTGCCTCTCATAAGTGGAAACCAGTGTTATTCTATTCAGTAACATTATATAAGCTTATTTTTCCTCTTGGAAATTCTAAAGTATGATGAGTTTGCCCCCAAAAATAGTAAATCACAACTAGGCAGCATTAAATACATAGCCTCCGTCTGCCTTATTAAATTCTTGCCATTAATTGTACACATATATGATGATTTGTGGCAGACCTATAAGTAAATAATGTGAATTCTCCATCTTTTCTCTGTACAGCAGATGCTATGGTCTAGAAGATGAGTAGCCTCAGGGCTTGTATGTATTATGAAATATATATGGGTCTATGTGTATACATACTTCTTCTGTAAGCCAAGGTTTATACCTTCTTTTAATTTTTTTCACTTAAAATCTAGACAACTAGCAATTCCCTTGTCATTGTAAAAAGTTTTAGATTTTATATCCAAACGAATACCACATAATAATGTAGATTCAGTCATTTAAAACTCATGACCCACTACTTTGTCCCAGATTGGCCCTCTGCTTGACTGTGAAAAACTTGAAAGTAGAGCAGTTACTACTTGAGAATGACCAGTCAAAATAGCAAAAAAGATAGATACAGGTAAGAATGTAATTTTTAAACATTTAGATAAAGAGAGAAGCATACATCAGAACAGAACAGTCGCATCTTCTTGAAGTTACAGAGTTAATAATACATTTGAAAAACAGACACTTAAAACCTTCTCGAACTCAAAATTGTTGCTGGCGCTCCTCTTTTTGAAACTCTACTGAACTGTTTTTCCTCTTTTTAGTAGGAGGAAGAAAAAATTCTCCTTAAGAATTCATTAGAAACTAAAATTGATTTCAGTATTTTGGAATCTTTAGAATATGGTGAAACCTGATTTGAGAGGGGAGTGCTTGTTTCTATTAGCTGTGGAAAAGGAAGATGGTCAAACACTGCGTCCTGGCCAGCACTTCTACGCCATGATGGGGAAATGGTGCTGCTTTAATAGTAATTCTTTCATTTCCTTCCTTGCCAAGACCAGTGTCTCCTGTTATAACATGTCCAAGTTACCATAATATTCAGTACCAGCTACAAAGACATTTATTCCCCTAAACTCATGCCAAATCTAACTCAGATTATCTTCTCCATGGCCATTCAAATAGATGAAGCTCTTATATAAAAAGAATAATAAAAGCACAGTCCATTTTTTGCCTGTCCTAACAGATAAATAAACAAGGTATATCATGCCTAGTGTTGCTTTGAGCTCAGTCACTTCCTCCTAAAGTAGTCCTCATACTAGTTCATTTTAAGAATTGCAACTTTTTTCTAAAGGAAGAAAATATGTTTTGAGTCCATTTGCAGCAAAGTATCTGCTATCAGTCCTGATGGGGGAAAGAAGAGTAACTCTGAAATGACTAGTTTCTACCAGGGAAAGCTCTGAACTTCTCCTGGATGAGCCTCAGCCTCAGGAGGTCTGAGATCTGGCCGGGCAGGGAGACTGCAGTGGTTGCCGAACTTCCCCCTACTAAACTTTTAACACTAAACAAGTAACATCAATTGAAAGGCAACCTGGCAAAATAGAAAAAGGTTCCTGATCAGTACATTTGTTGTGGTATGTTAATCCTGGTCCGTTTCACCTTGGCATTTGACCCACTTAATATATGCATATTTTATTCATCTTTGTTAAAGTAATTATGTTCCATTACTAACTTTATTTGTATAAATTAATTTCCCCGTATTTTTAGCAAGACTTATTTCTTTCCATGTTCAGTTTTTTGTTTTGGGGTGTGACTTACTTTCAACACAATTCATTTTTATAGGTGATATTTCTATCTTTTTAATTTTTTAATATATGCAAAAGATTATATGTAACATAAAAGGAGACTCAAGGACAATTGTAAAATGCACTTCAGTGAACAACCACTCAATTTAAGAATTAGAAATTATATATAGTTTTGGATCTCTGAGTGTGTGTCATTGCTGTTATTCTCCTGCTTTCCTACTATTCTGAAATTTGTGTTTATAATTATCTTGATATTTAAACAAATATAAACTTTTTATGTTGAATGTGTATTGCTAAAGGTATTTTGAGACATATAAAATGATTTTACACCGTATGCCGTTTTTCACAGCTTGTGTTTCTCCTATGTATTATGTTTCTAAAATTCATCCATGTATTGGCTATAGCTGTAGTGCCTTCATATACAGTGCTATAATTAATATTCCAGTGTGTGAATATATCACAATTAATACATCTGCTGACTTGTTTCTGGTGAGGTGGATGGGGTAATAAAAAGGAGTTCGGTTTTAGACATGCCAAGTTTGAGATGCCTGTTAAGAATCCAAGCGAGCTGTTGAGTAGGCAGATAGGTCTAATTCAGGAGAGCATAATCAGCATGTAGATGAAATCTAAAGGATGATCTTTCCAGCTGTTTCTAGAATGCTATTTGACACATCAATAGAGATTTTTATTTTACCATTTATTATTTTTTATTTCTAAAAGTTCTGTTTGGTTCTTTTACAAACCTCCTGGTACCTTTGCTGAAGTGTGACTTGTAAAAGATAAATGAGGAGAATGTGAGCCTCACAGAAAATAGGTGAAAGTGTTTTGCCGAACCTCAGGCGCTGTGTAAAGGTTAGGCATTACTACTGCAGCTACCACCTCCTCGAGGTCAAGTGAAATTGGATACATTCTGAAAATCTATGCTACAGTTAATTATTATGTTTGATTACGATATCTTGTTAGCTTTTTTAGGTAATAGCTAATGTTCAGTGAGTACTTACATGTATTAATTCATCTAATCTTCACAACAATCTGTAAAAGTTAAGTACTAATTATTTCCATTTTACAAACAAGGACACTAAAGCTCATAAATGGTAGACCAGAGATTTGAGTCCATTGAGTCTGCTCCTGAAAATTATTTGGTACTGCCCTTTTTTTTAAATGACAGGTTTCCCTCAACTTCTTCAGCTTCAAGAGTTCAAATATTATTTAGGATCACATTTCATGTGGCCACCTTGAACCGAGCTGGAAAGTACCACTCCAAGCAATGGGGTCCTAGGATGTCTACTTGATTTCAGTGATTTGCCTGATGCCTCCCAATGAGTCAGTAGTGGACCAGGGACTTTCAAGTGTCATCTTTGTTTTGTATTCCAAATCATAAGTTTCCAGATGATTTGGCAAAAAATTGAAAGTGCTTAATTTTAATGCAATAAAAACTCAGAATGATTTTTTTTTTAATTTTTAAATTTTGAAATGCTTTCACACTTAGAGGAGAGTTACACAAATAATACAACAAGCCCCCCCACCAAGAACTCCAACATACCCCTAAAAGTCCCCAGATACCCAGATCCACCAATTTTAACATTTTGCCATCTTTGCCCTTTCTCCCTCCTTCCCTCCCTCTCTCCCTTGAATGTAGGTTGTATACATCATGCTCTTTGGACACTTACTGCATTTCTTAAGAAGAAGGATATTCACTTATGTAGCCTCCTTAAGTGCAGTTATCAAGTTTAAGAAATTTAACATTGCAATAGAGCTTACACCTTACATTCCATTTTTTCATATGTCCCAGTAATGTCCCTTAGAGCCTTTTCTCCTCCCTTGCTAGATCCCTTCCAGTATCATGTATTGCATTTGATTGTCATTGTCTCTTCAGCTGCTTTTTCTCTTTTTTTAAATTGTGGGAATGTCCATAATGTAAACTTGCCCATCGCAACCACTCCCAAGCATATCATTCATTGGGATCAATCACATTCACAATATTGTGATTCTGTTACCACCTTCCATCTCTAAAACTTTCCCATATCCCTAAACAGAAACCCTATGCCCATTATGCATTAACTCACTATTTCTCTTGTCCTCCATCCCTGGCAACCTGTACTCTGTTCAGATAAGCATGTGTATTCTCTACTATTTTATTTGTACTTGCTATGGGCTTAAATTTAACTTTCTAAATCTATAACAATCTCATTTGCTTTGCTACCAACTTAACTTCAATAGTATATGCACAAATTATCTTCCTGTAGTCTTCCACTCTCCCCACATTTATGTTGTTCTTGTCACAAAATTGCATATTTATAC
Organism: Dasypus novemcinctus; assembly: GCF_030445035.2. Lineage (NCBI taxonomy): Eukaryota > Metazoa > Chordata > Mammalia > Cingulata > Dasypodidae > Dasypus > Dasypus novemcinctus. The sequence goes on along the minus strand of NC_080677.1, from coordinate 109,674,527 downwards.
ATTGAGTCCCAAACCACTGATTTATCTTTATGTTTTATGCATTTGCCTTTTAAATCCTGTGGGAATTAAAAGTGGAGTTATAAACCTAAAATACAACAGTACTGGCATTTATACTTACCCATATCATTACACTCTCCAGAGACCTTTATTTCTTCATTCAGCTTTGATCAATTGTCTATTGTCTTTCCTTTCAACCTGCAGAATTCTCTTAGTGTCTCTTGTAGAGCTGATGGAGTGGTGACAAATTCTCTCAGCCATTGGTTATCTCTCAGTTTTGAAAGACAGTTTTACCAGATAATGAGTTCTTGGTTTGCAATTTTTTTACTTTCAGTGCTTTAAATATATCATCCCGCTGCCTTCTTGCCTCCATGGTTTCTGATGAGAAAGTGACAATTTTATTGAGGTTCTCTTGTATGTGGTATACTGTTTCAGTCTTGAGGTTTTAGACTTCTCTATCTTGGGGATTCAGTAGTTTGAATATAATATGCCATAATGTGGTTCTATTTGGGTTTATCCTGTTTGGAGTTTGTTGGGTGTTTCGATGTATATATTTGTGTCTTGTTAAATTTGGGAAGTTTTCAACCATGATTTCTTTGAATATTTTCTCTACCCTTTCCTTACTTCTCCTTCTGGGACACCCACAATGCATATATTGATATGTTTGATGGCATCGCACAGATTCTTAAGACTCTGTTGACTTTTCCTCATTCTTTCTTCATCCTGTTCCTCCAACTGGATGATTACAATTGTCTTTTCTTCAGGTTTTCTCATTCTTTCTTCTGCCAGCTCCAATCTGCTATTGAACTCTGCTAGAGCATTTTTAATTTTTTGTTACTATGGTCTTCAGCTCTTTTGGTTCCTTTTCATAATGGCCATCTCTCTATTGATATTCTCTTTGTGCTTATCTATTATTTTACTGATTTTCTTTAGTTCTTTAAGTCCATGTTTTCCTTTTGCTCTTTGAGCATATTTAGGACCACTTTTTAAAAAAGTCTTTGTCTGGTATGCCTCAGATCCAGTCTTCCTCATTAATAGTTTCTAATGCTTTTAATCTCCTCCTTTGCCTGGACCATTGTTTCCTATTTCTTTGTATATTTTTTAACCTTTTGTTGAAACCTAGACATTTTTATTTTTTAATGCATTATCACTGGAATTTGGACTCTGAGGTGTCTGTTCTTGAAGCTTACATCCAACTAGTATTAGGACAGAGCTTTTTCTTGATTGCTAGGAGCTAACAAGAAGAAGAAAAAAAAGAAAGAAAATACCTTTCCTAGTCTTTGCAGATTTACTTTTGCAAGTTCTCTCCTTCACGGCTTATTCATAAAATGAGTTCAGAGAATAGTTACAGGCCAAAACATAGGGCCTCCCTGATCATTGCTCTGCACATATGCCATAGGAATTCTGTATCTAAATGTTCTGTCTTCCCTAGGAAACAGTTTCGTCATGGTTGGTGCACAGCAATGCCTTGCCCCAGGCAGTACAACCTGACTACTCTCCCACAGTGTTCCATAGGAGATTGGGCCAGACATATGCAGGCTCCCAGTGTGTGCATGAGGGTTACTCTGCTCCCTCTAGAATTGGGACCAGGGAACCATACTGAGAACAAAAACAGTGAGGAGTTAGGGAGAGTCCATCGAGGACACCATGGGATCCTACTGCTTTTAAGTAGGGTTTTTCTTGATTCAGCATTTGCCCTGTAACTGCAGGTCTTTTAACTGTTCTCTGGAGCTTTGAAAAAGATGTATCTGCCAGTTCTTCCTGGTTGTTCAAAGCTTCTGTGTTGGGAAAGAGCCCTGAAGCTTCTCACTCTGCCTTCTTGAATAAGGTGGGCTCTGAGAATGCTTTTTAAAGCAAAATCAAGCCTCCACCAGGGAAGGTATGATTTTCTCTTAGGGCCTTTGTTTGATATGCTCACAATAGCACTAGGAATAGATCATGTCTCCCATCTCATCTCACTTTGAGCCCCATTTTATACTTGACATACTGAGGAGTTTAAGACCTTTGCTGTGACCACAAGGCAGCAGCTCAGACCTGGACATATTCTTGCAAATGAAGATGGAATGTATGATGACCTATCCACAGAGGGCATAGCCTGATCATAGTGGATTGTCATCAGGAGGGCATGATGGGGAAGGTTACGTTCCTGGGAAGATGTGGTGACATAGGTCAAGACCCAGGTCAATTAGGGCCGACTGTCAGAATCAGCACCTCTCTGCCTTCCTTCCTTTGTAACAAGTGCCAGGCAGTTGGTTCATATAGTTTTGTATATGACATTTTCTAAAGATATATCAGTAAAGAAAAAGATGCCTCCACAAGAATGGAGAAGACACTCTGAATTATAAACTGCTTGAGGACAGGGAGTGCAAGGTGTGATTTATTACTTTGTCATCAAAAGAATGCTCAGCATTTAATAATACATTTTGATAAACTGATGGAGAAACTTGAGAGAAAGATTATAGCAAGATAAAAGTTGAATTTCCAAGGTTGGTCTGGTGTTCAAATCCATGCTGGGTGTGTGTACGTTTTTTTCAGAAGGAAAATTTGTCACAAGAGACCCACAATATGAAGGTTCTTCGGGAATACATTATTTCTCTTAATTCTCAAAATTCCCGGGGCAGCCACCGATGATAAAGTTTGTGACCACCTCTGTCTTTTGATAAAAAATCATTGGGTAGTTGTGGCAAAAGTGGACCAGATCAAGATCGTGCTCTGTTCACTAGATTAAACTTCCTGTCAGTAACCGTTCCTAGACCAAATGCTTCAAAATTATAATGGGCTGCTTGGAATTTTCTTTCCCTTAGAGAGTTCTTTGTTCACAGTTTTTCTGTAGTATATATGATTTTGTTGCCATTTTCTGCAACCTGTATCAGCTGGGCCTTTCTAAACAGTAGAGGTGCACAGCCTGGTCTCTGGTAGCGAGGTGAGGCAGCACAGGCAGCCTTTTTTTTGCCGGGGGGGGGGGAGGGTTGGGGGAAGGTGGAGGAAAAATGATTTATTTACAACCAGCTGGGCTTGGAGCTTCTCATTCCAGAATCCGAGCCCAGGCAGCCTTTTTAAGACTTAGTGTTGCATTTTGACTCTCCAGTTGGAGGTCTTTGTTTTACTATCTAAGTTGATAGTTTAAGAACTGTGATAAAGGTCTTGCATTTATTTCCTTTTTATTCATTCAACATGTCTTGGAAATATAAAGCCCCAATTTTAACTTTGGATATATATATGTGAAGAAAGAACTAGTTATCAAGAAATTCTTTTCATTTTTATCAGCCAGGGACTGCTACATAAACATATAGCTTCTGGTAAAATACTACAACTTCAGAAACTAGGATGTCAGGGCTGGAAAAGACCTCAGAGATTATCTAGTCCATTTTCTTCCCTGCCCAGTTTAGGAATCTAAGTGAGGTCAAGTCACTTGCCCAGGTCTGTTGACTACCAGCCTAGTGCTCTTTCACCTGCAAACTAAACTGCATTTTACACATTCATTGTTGTTATCAACCTTCTCCAATTGGCATTATCATTATCATATTACAGATGAGGAAATTGAGATGGAGACAGTTTACCTGTCTTGCCCAAGCTCACAGAGCTATTCTGTTGTACCTTTTAGAGAGTAGCTTTAAAGCACAAAGATTTGGTTTTGTAAGGCTAGCTAGTGTAGGCTAACTCTTAGAGATGACTATTATGGATGTTTTTTTTTTTTTCATATAGGTAAAAAAATAGATACAGATAAGTTTTCCCTAACAAGCACAAGTAACAATTTGTGGAAATTAATTTCTCACATGTGCATTATAGGATTGGATGATGACTGTAGTGGCACAGTGATAAACCAAACCAGATAGCTTTTAAAATTATTACTAGTAAAGTTAAACTCAGATGCCATATTCTCTACCGTTTTCAGAAGAGGAATTGGAACAGGGAGACTTCATTTCTGTGGTGTTTATAATAGCTGTCTGTTCTAAAGAAAATTCACAGAAAAATCCTATCAGTGTCTTCATACTGAGAACAGATAACCTGGTTTGCTGCCGGTGCAAGATGCAGTGGCCAGGAGAGTGTGATGTAAAGAAAGCCTCCATCACTGCCGAGTTGCTCTGGATGGCCAGTCAGCTGGGTCAGGCTGAGCTTCTAAACAGGAGTGCCTCTGCCTGTGTGCTGGGAGCTTCTTGGGCAGCACATTTCCTATCACTTTAGAAATAGACTATGGGACTCAGGTTCTTCCTAATCCTTGCCAGTAAAGTAAGCAAAAACAATGTCTTCAGTTCATTTAAGAGGCCTGTGTCTAAATTTTTGGAATCTGGCTTTGGATCCCCTGCAAACAAATCTCTGTCTTTATTTTTGGCCCTTCTGAATAAAAGCAGTCAGGGTTTTAAAACTGACTAGTTTTTAAAGATTTCTGAACATAGAGAAAATTAGAAAAGAAACTGATTAAAGCAGAAAATGATTTTTATATCTTTCCTCATTAGGGATAGAACATTAGACACTGAAAGTTTGTTCAGGTTTGTGAAGGATCACATGTTTAATATTAAAATACACATCTCATATTAAAGTTAAAAGTTCACTTCACTGTTAGTAGTATTATCACCATTATTTTCATGATGTTCTAGGTCTTTTTGAACAAATTAAGTGTGGTACTTTCTTTGTGGCACAAATTAACTCTAGATCCCAGTGATATTTGGCACATTCTAAATATCCAGATGGCCACAACAGCATTTGCCTTGAAGTAAGACGTGTGTAGGGTTTTAATCACATCATTTTTATTTTTTTCTCTTTTAAATATAGTCTTTTCAGTAGTTGCTTCTTAGTCAATGACTGATTGTTTACTGTGGTTTATAAACAGGAATTTGTACATTGAAAGTTTCTTATCAGGATACAGATTGAAAAAAATGTACCCTTTCATTCTCTCTTCTCCCCTCATCTCTTATATTAGAACAATAAAAATAAATTATTCTCCCTTTGAAAACTTAAATAGTTTGAAAAATCCCATCATGCTCTTTTTAAAATTTAGGTTTAAGTCAGCTCAGGGGAAATTTAATTACAGGTTTTAAACTATAAAAAGCTTGTATAAAATAAAAGCAGGAATAGGACTAGATTAAGTTTCACCTCTTGAATATAGTAATCATTTAGGACTAGAGTAAATTTAACACCTGAGTATAACCACCAATTGAAAATAAGTGTAGTTTAAAATAATTTTTGCTGTATCTTTGCAATTGCTTAATACTGAACATACTTTCTTTTTTTTTTTTCTAATTTGTTTTTTAACAGCAGGAACAAGATACAGAGTTTGTTATGTACTTAGGTCTAGATCATTTGAGTCCAAAGGCCAGATTTCAAAACAGGCCTCAGAGATACCTGTAGAGAGGGACGTGTGCCGAGTGCCGATCAAGACAGCTTGTAAGCCGAACGGATGTATTCTTTTGTAGGGGTCTTAAATGAGAGTTTCATATGAGAATTGTACCCACTTTCATCTTTGAAAGTGAGTAAATCTTCACAGCAGATTATTCTCATGAAACAAGCTTGACCAGTAATAACAGGGAAAGAAAGAATGCTTTGGGAATGCTCATTTAATTAAGAAAAGAAAGTGCAGATGAAAGGGGCTGAGTATCTCAGAAGTGCTGTTCTTCCTCCTGAACTTCTTTAGCAAATAGGAGCACAGAGTCACACCAGCAGTGTTTGCATTGCCCCCCATATGCTGTGCTCTACCCTTCCATTTCCAACACACGCACATACACACATACGCACCATCTAAGGCGACTTTTCCAGCCCCTTGTTTTCTAGAATTGGCTGTCCTCAAAGGACCAGGTCACTCTGCGTTCAAGTTAGGGTTTGGGTTTGGTGAAAATTGTTAATGCTCCAAATACGTGGCAACAGTAAGTTCTTTTCTGCTCCATGAAAGTAATGGGTAATGCTTTCATATTGCCCAGTATGTCCCAAGTTAGCACTGTATTTATAATGGAAATAAATTATTTGACACTCACATAGCTAAATATAAATTAGAATTTTGATGTAAGGTTGAAACATAGAAAGATCCTGCTTTTCAAACTACTCTGATGACTTTTCTAGACAACTTGTTTTATATAATGGTGAGTTAAGCCTGCCAGCATCTGAACACTTTTCACACATTCAAACATCTACAGTTGGGTGCTAAGGCACATGTTTAATTACTTAAACTTAAAAGATAAAATTTCCAGAAGGATGTTTTTATCCTTTAAAATAAGATGGGTCTCTCACAAAAACTATTGGCCTGTTTTCATGAGCTCCTTGTATTTCCCAGGAAGCTTATGTGCCAGCCCCTCTTGAAGAGGTTTGCTTTTAAAAATACAGGAAGTTTTTGGCTCTTTAGGGAAAGCACAGATGTCAGAGCCATCAGCAAAATCACCACAGGCTTCCCCTGGGAAGTCTGTTCTCTCAGAAACAAGTTTAATTCAGAAACTGTAGTTTATCCAGGTTTCTTGAAGGCAGTTTGCAGTGGCCAAAGGTCTGTTTTATCAGCCAGAGAACGCTTTCATTTATAAGCCGAGTTATTCACCTCTGTTCCCACTGACTCTCAGCAGCAACAGGCAATATCAGAACTCGTTTTAAATGATCCTGCCACTGCAGCAGAACAGGGCCATTTTGGCTTGTGCCTTGTTATTTGTTCCTCCAGTGGTTTCTAGCTGTTGTGACATCAAGGCTGCCATTCAAGGCAGAGAAAAAGGAAACCATGGCCTCTCTTCGCATCAGTAGCCCCGACAAGCTGTTGTTTCTTAGGCATCCAAAATGCTTTCTGTCTGGCAGAGTTGTGCATTCTCTGCCTGGATGACCTGGTTAAATGGAGGAAACCAAATGCTGTCCATTGAGTGCTCTCCAAAGCAAGCATTCCACCCTGAGCTTCTCAGGCACAGGCTTCCTTCCCTGTTTCTGAGGACTATAAATGGAATGGCAGCACTGCTTTAAATTATCCGCTTGCATATTCAGATTCTGAACAGTCTTTAAAGAGAATGATTATTAGTATCGCTGATTAATACACACTGCTTCATCATCATCATTACACTGTCTGAGGTCAGTGCTACAAATTCCTTTCGGAAAACCAGTGCTATGTGAAAAAAAATTCTTCTGGAATCATAGTAAGAAGTTCAGAACTCCTAAACCTCTAACTCTTCCTTCCCATCCCACTTCTCTGTTCCCCAGTATCAGATTTGCAAACTCTTGAAAGGCTCTTGCTTATATTTACATATTAATTTTGCACTGCTCATTATAAGGATCACAACCGTGTAATGTACAGGACCTGGTCTTTCTTTTCAGGGGGAAGAAGCTATTTCAAAGTGTCACAGAACTCCTTTTGCTTTTAAAACAAGCCGAGATCCATCGTCTACAGCAAACAACCCTTTTACAAGGCCAAAGCTCAGTAATAATATTCTGACAGCTTACATTTACTGACTTAAGAACTAAATTTTCTTTTTTTTTTTTATTGATTTTGTAAAAATATTACATTAAAAAAACAATATGAGGTCCCATTCAACCCCACCACCCCCACCCCACCACTCCCTCCCCAGCAATACTCACTCCCATCATCATGACACATCCATTGCATTTGGTAAGTACATCTCTGGGCATCTCTGCACCTCATGGTCAATGGTCCACATCATCGCCCATACTCTCCCACATTCCATCCAGTGGGCCCTGGGAGGATTTACAGTGTCCGGTGATTGCCCCTGCAGCACCATCCAGGGCAACTCTAAGTCCCAAAGGCGCCTCCTTATCTCATCTCTTCCTGCCATTCCCCATACCCATATCAGCCACCATGTCCACTTTTCCCACTCCACTCCAATGCCACCTTTTCTCTGTGGACCTTGGATTGGTTATGTCCGTGGCATCTCTATGTCAAGAGGAGGCTCTGATTCCACATGGATACCGGATGCAATCCTCCTGCTTTCAGTTGTAGGCACTCTAGGCTCCATGGTGTGGTGGCTGTCCTTCTTCAACTCCATCTTAGCTGAGTGAGGTGAGTCCAATAAATCAGATTGTAGGAGCTGAAGTCTGTTGAGGCTCAGGGCATGGCTATCATATTGTCAGTCCAGAGATTCAAATCCCCTAAATATATCTTTAAACCCCAACACCAACTACAATTCCAGTAAAGTAGCGTGGAAGTCTTATGAAAAGAGATTCCATCTGAGTCCAGTTTCATCATGCAGAAACACCAGCTCCAAAGAAGGGCCATCTGACATGGCAGTGAACCCCATCTGCCATGACCATAGTACCCGTGGGTCTCTTTAGCCCTCAAAGGAACCAATACCTGGGGTTGTATCTAGTTTATCTGTCTCTTAGATTCTGCTCAGTTGTGCATAAGGGCAATCCTTCTGACAGCCTCCAGACTCTTTTTTAGAGACTCGTAGCCATATAAACTCATTTCTCCTTTCCATTTCCCCCTTACATTAGGTCAAACAGCATTTTAAAGTCATGTTATTATATGTAGACAGGGATATTCTGCTAGATCCTCATTGAACCTTCAATTCAAGGTCATTTTCCAGTTGCATCATCAGTTGGTACTTGATAGTGATCCCTCGGTGCCAGGGAGGCTCATCCCCGGGTGTCATGTCCCACGCTGGGGGGAAGGCATTGCATTTACATGCTGAGTTTGGCTTCGAGACTGGCCACATTTGAGTAACATAAAGGCTGTCAGGAGGAAATTCCCAGGCACAGTGCTGCTCTAGGCCTTGTTCTTATTTCAGGCATATAGGCTCACAAGCATAGTCATTAGTATCATGCTCTCACTGTTGGACCCTCATTCCTTCCTGGTCCTTACCGTTGCACCTGGGGGACTGCCGCTGCTCCCCTAGTGACCACGACAGAGCACCCCCGGCCAGGAACCCAGTACCCCCCCCCAGCTGTAGTTTTTTAATTGTTGCCATTATGAGTATATCCAAACATTACCATGCACCCTGGACATATGCCCTGTATAGCTCCCTGTGAGCCATATATCACCTGTCAATAGTATCCTATACCAGTATTCCTCCACTGCCATTGTTGAACCACTCTGTGATCCAAAACTGAAAATTGAAGCCCAATATAATGTAAGGATCCCTTACTAGTAAAATGGCATAGAGCAATGGGTTTAAAGGTTAGATATAGAATACGTGTTGACTTGGAAAAATTCTACATCCTATCTTTTTCTTTTTTTTTTTTCCCTAATTATTGAACTTCTCTTCACAAGAGCCCTAGACCACAGTAATTCATATATACAATATGCAGTACTCCCACACATCCACCGTAAAACCTTTTCCCTTCCACAGCGATATTCTTATACCTTATTCATATCATATTTACTTACAGTGATGTAGAGACTCTGTGACAATAGCTTTCAAACAAGCTGACATCTGTGCTTACATTGTGGTCCATACTTTAGGATATACAGTTTTCTAAATTTTTAGTTATCCTATGTTTTACATTATGGTTTACATTATTAGTCTGTCGTCCCCTATATGTTTATGGTGTAAAAGTACATGTTTTATATCCATCCTTGTGTAATCTCGTGAAAGTCCTCTCTTATCCCACATTTACTTTGGTTCCACACATTTAACATCCATTTTCCCATCCCCTTGGTGCCCACAGTGACAACCAACCTCCGTTTTCCGAGGAGCCACGTCCAGAGATACTTGCAACAGTGTTCAGGGCCTAACTTGCTCAACTGCCCCAATGCCCTGGGAGCCACCCTTTCTCTCGAGAGATACAGTTCTCTCTGTTTGATGGCATTAGTCCTTCCCAGGATGTGGGTCCACCCCCACTCTCACTACTTGGGTCTCTATCCAATGGTACCACCCACTCTGGCAAAATGAGCATTCAGACATTCCCCAAGAGCCCGTCCCGCATCAGATCATCCCCTCCGAGCATCCTAAACAGGTAACCCTCTTAATTATATTTTAATACGATTATCTCAGCATTTTACTCTCAACCAACACCTGACACTCTCCTATGTTCATATGCTACCCGTCCCTCCCCCCACTTTTTGGGCAAGATTACCCATCCGCCCGTCCCCAGCCCCCCCTCAAACCCGCAAAGCCCCCCCCCCAAAGGCAACCCCTTGCCCCCATTTTATCTCTTCTTTGTGCTCATACTTACCACCAGCTCATCATAAATTCCACCCCTGCAGACGTCGGCTCACATCCTTCCTCCACCCCCCGATTTCCTGTAAGCCTATCATTCAGTCTCTAGCTCTCTGAGGCAGCTTTCTTATTTCATATCATTGAGGCCATGTAGTGTTTGTCCTTCAATGCCTGGGTTGCTTCACTCAACATAAGGTTCTCAAGATTCATCCATGTTATCACGTGTGTTTGTAGTGTATTTGTTCTTACAGCCGAGTAGTATTCCATAGTGTGTGTATACCACATTTTGTTGATCCACTCATCTGTTGATGGGCATTTGGGTTGATTCCAACTTTTGGTGATAGTGAACAATGCTGCTATGAACATGAGTGTACATATATCAGTTTGTGTCCTTGTTTTCAGTTCTGCTGGGTATATACCCAGCAGTGGTATTGCTGGGTCATATGGCAAATCTATGGTTAGTTTTTTGAGGAACCGCCAAACTGTCCTCCAGAATGGTTGGATCCTTCTGTATTCCCACCAGCAGTGGATGAGTGTTCCCCTTTCTTCACATCCTCTCCAGCATTTGTATTCTTCTGTTTTTTTCATGGCTGCCAATCTTATGGGAGTAAGATGGTATCTCATTGTAGTTTTAATTTGCATTTCCCTGATAGCTAGAGATTTGGAGCATTTTTTCATGTGCTTTTTAGCCATTTGTATTTCTTCTTTGGAGAAGTGTCTGTTTAAATCTTTTTCCCATTTTTTAAATGGGTTGTTTATCTTTTTATTTTCAAGATATAGGAGTTCTTTATATATGCAAGTTATAAGTTTCTTATCAGATATATGGTTGCCAAATATTTTCTCCCACTGTGTGGGCTCCCTTTTTACTTTCTTCACAAACTCCTTTGAGGTGCAGAAGGCTTTAATTTTGAGGAAGTCCCATTTATCTATCATTTCTTTTGCTGCTCGTGCTTTTGGTGTGATATTCATGAAGCCATTTCCTATTACAAGGTCCTGTAGATGTTTCCCTACACAACTTTCCAAGGTTTTTATGGTCTTGGCTCTTATATTTAGGTCTTTGATCCATCTTGAGTTGATCTTTGTATAAGGTATGAGATGGTAATCCTCTTTCATTCTTCTACATATGGCTATCCAGTTCTCCAGGCACCATTTGTTGAATATGCCACTCTTTCCCAGTTGAGAGGGTTTCATGGCTTTATCGAATATTATATGGCTATATATGTGACGTTCTATATCAGAGCTTTCAATTCAATTCCATTGGTCTGTGTGTCTCTCCTTATGCCAATACCATGCTGTTTTCACTACTGTAGCTTTGTAGTATGTTTTGAAGTCAGGTAGTGTGATTCCTCCAATTTTGTTTTTCTTTTTCAATATGTCTTTGGCTATTAGGGGCCTCTTTCCTTTCCAAATAAATTTCATAGTTAGTTTTTCTAGTTCCTTAAAGACGGCTGTGTTGATTTTTATTGAGATTGCATTGAATGTGTAAATCAGTTTTGGTAGGGTAGACATCTTAACAATATTCAGTCTTCCTATCCATGAACAAGGACTATTCTTCCATTTATTTAGGTCTTCTTTGATTTCCTTGAACAGTCTTGTATAGTTCTCGGTGTATAAGTTTTTACCTCTTTAGTTAAATTTATTCCTAAGTATTTGATTTTTTTCTTTACTATTGTGAATGGTATTTGTTTCTTGATTTCCTCCTGATCTTGCTCATTATTGGTGTACAGAAATGCTACTGATTTTTGCGCATTGATCTTATAACCTGCAACTTTACTAAACTCATTTATGAGTTCTAGAAGCTTTGTTGTAGATCTCTCAGGGTTTTCTATGTATAGGATCATGTCATCTGCAAATAATGAAATTTTGACTTCTTCCTTTCCAATCTGAATGCCTTTTATATCTGGTTCTTGCCTCAGTGCTCGAGCAAGTACTTCTAAGACAATGTTAAATAGGAGCGGAGACAATGGGCATCCTTGTCTTGTTCCTGACTTTAGAGGGAAGGATTTTAGGATTTCTCCATTGTAAACAATGTTGGCTGTAGGTTTTTCGTATATACTCTCTATCATGTTCAAAAAATTTCCTTGTATTCCAATCTTTTGGAGTGTTTTTATCAGGAAAGGGTGCTGTATTTTGTCAAATGCTTTTTCTGCATCTATAGATATAATCATGTGATTTTTTTCCTTCGATCTGCTTATATGGTGTATTACGTTGATTGATTTTCTTATGTTGAACCATCCTTGCATACCTGGAATAAATCCCACTTGATCGTGGTGTATAATTCATTTAATGTGTTGTTGAATACGATTAGCAAGTATTTTGTTAAGTATTTTTGCATCTAAGTTCATTAGAGAAATCGGTCTGTAATTTTCCATTCTTGTGGTGTCTTTGTTTGGCTTTGGTACTAGGGTAATGTTGGCATCATAGAAGGAGTTCGGCAATGTTCCTTCTGTTTTGATTTTTTGGAATAGTTTCAGCAGGATTGGTGTTAGTTCTTTCTGGAATGTTTTGTAGAATTCACCTGTGAAGCCATCTGGCCCTGGGCTCTTCTTAGTTGGGAGATTTTTAATGACTGATTCTATCTCTCTGCTTGTGATTGGTTTGTTAAGATCATCAATTTCTTCTTTTGTCAATATGGGTTGCTTATGTGTTTCTAGGAATTTGTCCATTTCCTCTAAATTGTCATTTTTGTTGGAATATAGTTTTTCAAAGTATCCTCTTATGATAGTCTTTATTTCTGTGGGGTCAGTGGTGATATCGTCTTTCTCATTTCTTATTTTGTGTATTTGCATCTTTTCTCTTTTTTTCTTTGTTAGTCTTGCTAAAGGTTTGTCAATTTTGTTGATCTTCTCAAAAAACCAGCTCTTGGTCTTGTTTATCTTTTCAAGTGCTTTCTTATTTTCTATTTCATTTAGTTCTGCTCTTATCTTTGTTATTTCCTTCCTTCTTCTTCCTGTTGGGTTACTTTGTTGTTGTTTTTCTAATTCCTTCAAATGTGCAGTTGGTTCTTCAATTTTTGCTCTTTCTTCTTTTTTGATATATGAGTTTATGGCTATAAATTTCCCTCTCAGTACTGCTTTTGCTGCATCCCATAAATTTTGGTATGTTGTGTTATTATCATTTGTTTCAAGATAGTCATTGATTTCTTTTGAGATTTCCTCTTTGACCCACTGTTTTTCTAAGAGTGTGCTGTTTAATTTCCAAATCGTGGTGTGAAATCTGGGCCTCTGTCCCTTGCAAATTTCCAGCTTGACTCCACTGGTCAGAGATATTGTTTTGTATGATTTCAGTCTTTCTGAATTCATTCAGCCTTTCATTGTGGCCTAGCATATGGTCTATCTTGGAGAATGATCCATGTGCGCTTGAGAAAAATGTATATCCTGCTGTGTTTGGGTGTAATGATTTATATATGTCTATTAGATCCAGCTCCTCTAATATACTGTTCAAATGTTTTGTTTCTTTAGTGATTCTCTTTTGAGATGTTCTGTCCAGAGTTGATAGTGGTGTATTAAAATCCCCCACTATAATTGTAGATGCATCTATTGTTTCACTTAGTTTTTCCAGTGTTTGCCTCACGTATTTGGAGGCACCCTTGTTAGGAGCATAAATATTTATGATTGTTTGATCTTCTTGACAGATTTTCCCTTTCACTAAAATGTAGTATCCTTCTTTGTGTCTCACAATTGTTTCACATTTAAAGTCTATTTTGTCTGATATTAATATAGCTACTCCTGCCTTTTTTTGGTTATTGTTTGCTTGTATGATTGTTTTCCAGCCATTCACTTTCAATCTCCATGCATCTCTGGGTCTAAGATGTGTCTCTTGTAGACAGCATACGGATGGGTCATATCTCCTTATCCAATGTCCCAGTCTGAATCTTTTGATAGGTGAGTTTAATAAGAACTAAATTTTCTGAGGGCATACTTTCTGTTTGTCTTTCTGGCATGGAAGATAACTATTTTATTAGATTCTAAAAGGTGGACAGTATAGTCACTAGAAAAAACCAAAGTTATAAATATAACCACACTTTGTATTCTAGAGTTTTCTTGGTTAAGTTAATATGCATTTGAGGTTTTCTGTTACAAATTCCATTATCTCAGTATCTCAAAAGAGCCCTTCTCTGAACCTTTGCTTGAAGGATTATTTGCATGAACCCAAACCATTTCATATATGATATTGATACAGTGAGGCCTTTTAAAGTGTGTGATTAGAAGACAAAATTCTTCATGTTTATAATTGTCTTCTGGAAAAGGTGATCTTCTGATGACTGTGTAAAGATGGAATTAGGTGGAGTAAATCAAAGTAAAGATGGGACTTAGGCTGAGGGTTACTACACTGCAGGGCGTATAACTAAATGCCATGTTTGTTGAGTGAACAGTAAATACGGTGGTGAGAATGGGACCTGGAGCCAATGAGCCTAACTTTTAAAAAAAAAATTTTTATTAGAGAATTTGTAGGTTTCCAGAAAAACCATGCATAAAATACAGAGTTCCTAAGTACCACCGTATTATTAATGCCTTGCATGAGTATGGTACACTTGTTACAATTCATTTTTATAGTTGTACAATTAACCATAGTTCATTGTTTACAATAGGGTTTACTGTGTTGTACAGTATCCTATGGTTTTTAAAATGTTTTATTCTAGTAACTTGTATAACAGCCTAAAATTTCCCCTTTTAACCACATTCAAATATATAATTCAGTGTTGTTAATTGCATTCACAATGTTGTGCTACCATGAGGACCCTACCATCCATTACTAAAACTTTATGATCAGTCCAAATAGAAACTTTATACAGTTTAATTAGCATAGTTCTTCATGGGTACTTTGAACTAGATGATTCTGAGACTCTTAAAATGAGAGAGAGACATAGGACATTAGCTTTCCATTTGTGGGCTGGAATATTAGTCCTTATTTTGTTGACTACTACTTGTATATCAGCTATTCCTTTTAGTCTTCCTTTTTCTATTACTACTATTTCAGTAGGTCCTTGCTATTTGAAGATAACTGATATCAGAAAACCAATACTACTTTAAGTGAGTCCACGTAAAACTGAATCAAACATTTGAATGTTTAAAGATTTTTATAGGGACTAAGTATTGAAATGTAAAAATAAAAAGTTGCAGCAAAGTTTGTTTTATATTATATAACAAAATTTGGGGTATGTTGCAACGAGGTGTTATTTCTTAGAACAGACATTGAATGTTGATGTCTGTGGCAGAATCATGAAAGAAGGAAGATTTTTGTACAAGCATTCAGATTTTCCCAAGAGCCTCCTCTTAATCTTTTCACATATAATCAGTCTTTATTGAAGAGTCTACCTCTAGTGCATCATCCCTGTCAACTTTCTCTTCTTCAGTTTTTGACTGTTGAGACTCTGAACCTTACTTATAACTGTGGACTCCAACAGTTCTCCAATATCACTTTCATCAACTTTTTGAAAACATGCAATTTCACTTTGTATTTGTGTTTTATTCTGTGATATTAACCGACCAAGAAAGTGAGCAGGACTAGATGCTGATGTTAGTGAGGACTAAGCATTAAGTGGTCAGGTTGTGGATATTTTTGTATTAAGATGACCTTGCTTCCTTAGGCAACCTGGTAACCACAGGGATTCAGGAAATAATTACTTATGTAATGAGGGAACACCCCCATTAGTAGGGTTTAGTGGGCTTTATAATTAACCACATGTATTAATAGATTTTTATGCCACTTCTGAAACTGAACTAGTTTATATAACCTTAGATGAGTTATTATCATGGAACCACAGATTCTTGATATGTAATATAGAGTAATGAACTCACGTTACACAGTGGCCATGGGATTAGAACCAATGTGTATAAACTCCTAGCATAATATATAGTCCATACAGCTCAAGCAATGTCCCCTATTAGGATTGTTATCACATTTGGGTGGTGCCTTTCACATTTTTTATTTTACATGATTCCTTAAAAAAACCCAGAGGCCAGTGGTGATCGGAGCACAACATTGTGAATGAAATTATCACCACTGAATTGTTTACTCAAAAGTGGTTAAAATGAGAAAAAGTTGTTATTTATACTACCAGAATACATTTTTTAAAAACCCATGGAACTGTACAACACAGAGTGAACCCTAATGTGAACTGGACTATAGTTAATAATAAGATTATAATAATTCCATGTCATAGGTTGTAACAAATGTACCGTGTTTGGTAATTATAGGGAAAATTGCATGTGGGGGGGTGGGGAGAATGTGGAAACTCTGTACTCACTACATGATTTTTCTGTAAACCTACATCTGCTCTAAGAAAAACAAAATAAATAACCCAGAGACCGAAGAGCTTAATTCTATCATTTAGGCTTGTCAGACCCTCACAGAAGATATTTAAGGAGTGCAATAACATGAAAAACTTAAAGTTTAGAAGGTTTTTTTTAACTTGGTGAGAGTGTATGTAATGGATTAGATAGACCATATAATTTGATAGCCATTTTCTTCGTGCTATAGTTGAGAACACTGAGGCATCAGGAACTTTTTTAAGATGATATGGTTTGCACTTGGAAGATCCAAACCTAGAACTCAGTATTCCTATCCCGTACTGTTTTTTTCCTACCACACAATTGCAATTTCCCAAGTGAATTCAATTTAAAAGTCTATCATAGAGGAAGCGGACTTGGCCCAATGGCTAGGGTGTCCGCCTACCACATGGGAGGTCCGTGGTTCGAACCCCGGGCCTCCTTGACCCGTGTGGAGCTGGCTCATGCGCAGTGCTGATGCGCACAGGGTGTGCCCTGCCACTCGGTGTCCCCTGCATAGGGGAGTCCCCCACGCAAGGAGAGTGACCCAGCACGAAAGAAAGTGCAGCCTGCCCAGGAACGGCGCCGCACACACGGAGAGTTGACACAGCAAGATGACTCAACAAAAAGAAACACAGATTCCCAGTGCCTCTCGTAAGGATAGAAGCAGTCACAGAAGAACATACAGCGAATGGACACAGAGAACAGACAACTGGGGGGAGAGGGGAGAGAAATAATTTTAAAAAATAAAAATAAAAATCTTAAAAAAAATAAAGTCTACCATATTACCCAGGAACAAAGTAATAAAGGTCCAAAATGCTTATTGGAAGTGGGATTGGGAAGGAAAGGCTAAATGTAGCAGACATTGAAAACAAGTGCTAAATAAACTTAGTAAAGGATTGGCTTGACTTGATGAAGAATGGAGTTAAGCACCCAAAGTTTCAAGCCTGGTTATTTGACTATACAATTAAACTAAAATAATTAGAATTTATTTTTGTTGTTGTTGTTTCCTGACTAATTTAAAGGGACTTTGCCCTGTCCAGATGGAAATATCTTGAAACTATGGTATTAAAGGTAGAAGAAGCCAGGGCTGAAGAAATAAATGCAAGGCACTAATGCACAAAGAAGCCTTGAAACCATTGTATATAAGTTTATGTACATGTAGGATATAAACCAGAATTCCAATTCAAGACTGAGCCACATCGTTACACTGTAATTGATCACCCAGTCATAATTACAAACTGCTATACCTCCCTCAGAAGGAAGAGCTATTTCCATAGATCTTCCGTGTTTGTGTGTTTGTTTTGTTGGATGAATCCTGCTGTGGCACGCTGAGACAGACTTTGCTGGGCCCTGTTTTGTAAACAAATCTGTTCATGCATGCTTTTCCTATCATTGTATGTGTACTGGCTCTGCTTTTCCCCACCGAAACATGGAAACCGAGGAATTTTGAAGTGTAATTGTTTCCTTTTAGAAGTAATCAGGCATCAAAGAAAAATGTACACATGCCTTTAAAATGTGCACATCTACCCTATGTAGGTCTTGAAATCTTCACAGTTTTAATTCTGGTTGATGGAACTCTTTGAGTAATACCCTTAGGAGACATCCTTAAAGCCTCCTCCACCACCCCCCCAAAAAAACCACTGTTGATTGACCTCAGTTAAGAAAGCTCTTATTTATCTTCAGAGTTCATTGTATGGACCATAGGTGGG
Organism: Dasypus novemcinctus; assembly: GCF_030445035.2. Lineage (NCBI taxonomy): Eukaryota > Metazoa > Chordata > Mammalia > Cingulata > Dasypodidae > Dasypus > Dasypus novemcinctus. Next base: position 109,656,473 of record NC_080677.1, on the reverse strand, counting down.
ATTAGTCACCCAAGATGATACAGCATAATACTTGTTTTCCCTAGAAGGGGTGGTCTAGGGGCAGTCTATCCCTTAAGTAGATTGAAATATGAGTTTATTACATATCTGTGTACATACAGACTTAAGTCACTTCTCACCTGTAGTTTTTTTTTTTTTTTTTTTGGCATGTTGTATATTAATATTCCAGCCAGGTTCTAGTTTTTATGACAGGAAGTAAGTGAATGGTTATGACAGGAGTAATTAACATTTGATTTTATGATTACAGCACAGGAAGTAACTTTTCACACTGAATAAATCTTTGGGGAAAAAAGCACTGGCTTATAAAATTAACGTACATTAATTTCTCCGCTTCTTGCATGCAACTGTTTTGCTCTCTTTAAATGAAAATAAAACTAGAATGGCCTTATTTTTTTTTCTTTCCTAACTTTTCTTGTCAACAAATGTCTTTTAGGAAGAGGCCTTTTTAAGTATTTTTGGTCATTACTCAACATGATAGAGAACCATTTTTAAAAATTTTAAGAGAAAATACTAAGCCCAAACTGTAGTGTAGAATAAATAGCACAAAAGGGTTGAAGACCCTAAATAGGAAATTATTTTTCCCTTGAAGGGTAAATGGCTAAATCATCATTCACCATTGAAGCCAAGGAGGCCACAAACTGCAATTTTTATGCAGATTTCTTCCAATTATACTCATAGCCATTTTCTGCAAACATATGTTAAAGACTGTTTGACATTAAAAAAAAAACTGCATATGTGCAAGTTTAGAGGAAAGAAAGAATTGGGTAGAAACTCAGTTATGGACTTTAATAGAGGCTTTGTTTTCCCCTGAATTAAAAAAAAAATAGTGGATTTTTTTCTCATTCTTCTCTTTTCATCTTAAAGCCTAAAGAACTTTAGTGAGAAAAAAAATTTATAATTGACACACCTTTCTGAGGGTTAATGTCACACATGCAAGAATAACATGAGTGAATGGATACCTGACATTAAAATATCTGTTAAGTGTTTTCCAGATGCATTCATAGCCATGTGGGGCATTTAAAGTAGGGGCACTGTAGCATGTGGTTAGCATTGCACTGGAGTTAGGGCATGGAGGTTCAAGCCTTAGTTCCATGACCATGGGCCCCACTTAACCACATCAAGGAAAACGTGATCTCTGAAACCCTTTTGTACCTCTGAAACACAGTATCACAGATTTTGCAAATAAGTTGTTGGCAAATTCTACAAAACTATTTTCAGAGGACAAATGTGTTAATTTTAGAGTCTCCAGTACTTATTTGAGATTTATCTTCTTTAAATTCTGCAGAGAAGGGTATTTATTTGTATGTGTCCTGATTAAAAATCTGCCTTGTGTTTGTAGAGCACTTGCAGCTTTCAAAGTGGTTTCCTAAGTGCATCCAGGTATGCACCACAGCCTGGATGTGACTGGCAGACGTGCTGATAGGATACATTGGAGTATAGTGGTCAAGGTCAGGCTCTCCGGCTTTCAGTCTTAGCTCCACCGTCTACTGGCTATGACCCTGGCATATCCTTAAGCTTCATGGGACTCAGTTTCTTATCTGTAGGATGGGGATAATAATGGAACTTACTTTGTAGGGTACTGTGATTATTAAATTAGAAGTTATGTGTACAGCTCTTACTAGCTCCTAAGCCAGCTCTATATATCAGATTGCTGCTCTTATCACTGATGATTAAACTGGCTTAAAGAGGCTGAGTGATCTGTGCAAGAACAAATCGTAGCAAAAGGAAGACCTGGAACCCAAACACAGACCTTCTGACTTGCTGCAGTGGGTAGCTCCCCTGTGTGATACCACTCTCACTCCTCTCTACAAAAGTGCCATTAAAAGTTTTCTGTTTGAAAGAAAACTTGGAATACACATTAAATGTGAAGGGCGTTTGCCATCGGGTTTTATTTTGTTTTGGGAGGGTGGACCCAGATGTCTGGAGAACAAAAAGAGATTCCATAAACTTGAACAGTCTAACACTTGAACCATGTCCTGCAGCATACCAATTTGCAGCAAAGCCTAGGTAGGCTCTACTCCCAAATTATCAGGAGTCCCTAAGGGACAGCAGCTTCTGTGCACCTGGCCATATCTGTTAGGTTCATATCTCTAAACTTTTCCCCCAAGCATATACATCATGATTTTTATTTTTGTTTTGCTTTACTTTTCCTTTCTCTTTTTAAAACCTCTGCATTGGCCACCCAGGACTTAACAGGAACTTTCTTACGAAACACACTCTGAAATGAGAACAACGTGCACAGAAGCATTGAGATCTACAAGCATGTGTGTATACATGACACAGTGGGAGAGGGAGTGTCCTTTTCTGTAAGTGCAGAAATTAGATATTCTAAAATTTAAGTAGTTGTTAGGCCTCTCCCTTTTGCTTTTCTTTCACCAAGCTAGGTATCAATAAGAATCTATACATTCGTAGATTTATTAAAGTACTCTCTCCATGTGCAGGGTTCCTGTTCTTGTGACATTGTACAGAATATTCTCTTCTTTCTATTGAGGAGATTCATAAGGTCTTACAGGTGAGGGAAGAGGGAGTGACTGTTATATAGTATAGTTGATTTAAGTTAAATTCTTAACCCCAGTTATGGATGCTATTTTTACTCAGCCTCAATTTACACTTCATTCTCATATCATGTAAATGGTTTGTACACTCCTTAAAATAACAGTTTGGTAAAGATTATCAAAACATACCACATTAGTGAAAACTGTCTTCCAGAGTATAAGGATAGTTTCATCAAATTATTCTTAATATACATTCTTAATGTTTTTAGTCTTCAGTTCCCATTAAGTAGACTCTTGTATTTTTGTCCTCCACCTTCATCTTCACAAGCTTCCTCTCCCCACCATTCCCACTCAACATGGAAGAGCATTAATAAGTCTGAAAAGGAAGGACAGGTTTTTTTTTTTAAGCTGCTTTTTTTTTTTAAGCAAAATATCTGCTAGTCTCTTCAGGAAATAAGTTCTTGACAGCATTAGTACTCTTTATGGTGGGATAAAAGCAATTTTCTCACTCATTTTGTCTCTGTCAAGAGATTATAACCATCTCCATGACATAAATTATTGGATTTCATTAAAGCCAAGAAAAATACAATAAGTCATATATTAGCCCTCACTGGCCTATTTCAAAGGGTGCTTTGCTGTGAAAGCCATGTGGGCCACCCTTTCAATGTAACAGAGTCTTCTAAATAAGAGTTTTTCTGCTCCTGTCACAGACAAATCAGAAGAAGTTCATTCTTCTCACAAACCAAGGGAATGGCACTCAGATGCTGTCTTTCAGTGTCTCACTGCCGGGTAGGGAAGATGATTTCCATATTTGGAATTTGGAGACCAACAAAAATAACTCTTTGAAGGGTAATGCTCTATCCAGCTTCAGATTAGTTCACTTGTATCTTAACATTACTTTTCTGGTCACATGCACTGAAGGTCTAAGTATTTGTGAAATGTTTTTTTTCTTTTTCCTCCTGATGCTGTTCTCTGTTGGCTGTCTTAATCACACAGGGGTTGAAAAACCAAATGAGAATTAGGTGTGTCTGGTAAACAGTGATCACGTTGCATGCTTTTGGCTTTGCTTGTCAGAGTCACTTCTCGCTGAGTAGTTTTCATCCCCCTCACCCCACCCCCTTCCATTTTAAGGAAATATCATAAGCTCTTTTAGAAATACTCACAGGAAGTGAGTATCCATCTGCTGGTTACTCACCAGCAACTGAGCGTTGACAGGTGAAGAATGCTGTTACAGCCTTACAGATTTATTTGAAAATTTCTGCCAGAGCAGAGGATTAAATGCAGGGTGTGTGGACCAAAGGCTTTTTGTATACCGAGGGAGTTACAAGAGGAAATTGGTCATTGCGTGTCACCTTGTGGTCTGGTGATTCAGGGAGCTGTGATGGAGGTCATCAAGGCACGTGGTTGCAGTTGCTGAGGTTTTTGTTCACTTCTCAGAGGGCAAGCTGTCTTCTAAAAATTATTCTCCCTCCACCCCCAACAACGATTCTTTTGCAGTGAATCACTTCCAGAAATGAATAGCCACAGTTTTTTGGAATGAATGTTGTGAAATCCCTCCATATTTAAGGCAGGTTTTCAGTTGGTGTTTTTATCAGACAGAATTTCTCAAGATAAAAATGAAACTTTATCTTTAAAAAGAAAAGTATTATCAATTTAGAAAGCAAAAGTATTTCCAGTCTCCTACTGAAAAACTGTCACAGCAGATCTTATGCACCTATATTTAGAGATGCCCATGTATTTGCCTTAGTGTGTGAGTTCTTGGAACTATGGATTCATTACCAATAGCTGGTGATTTCCTATGCAGAAGGTCGCTGACTATAAGAGATGTTCTATGCAGTGAGTAGGTGTAGTTTCAGAAGATTATTACTAAACCGGTGTTCGTCGTCTTGAGTTGTGGATTTAAAGGACTGCTAGTAAGCTCTTAAATACTTGTGCTTTATAGGATTTAATGAGTGGAACTTGAGGACTCACAGAAGCCTGTGAAAGGATTTTAAGAATATGGATTAATTGCATTATCATTAAATCTTTTGAATATACTAGGTCTTTTGAGGAGGAAAGGGTATTTTCCAGGAAGAAGAGGGTACAAGGGGCTTTTAGAAGAATAGCTACTGCTTTTTTATATTTATTTAAAGTATTACTCCATCTCTTATATGAAAGAAATAAATAAGTACATAGTCTCAACAGAGAAAAAGTCATGCCAATACTTTTTAAAGGAAGAGACTTCATCCACATGTTGCTCCCTACTGGACTTTTTCCGTCCTAGATTCATAAGATACCTGCCAAGTGTCTCATTCAAAAGTCAGTGTACACTCCATGGATTATTGGCAACACTTTTATCCAGGAAGCAAAGAAAGGAAATAGGATCACTGGAAACAGTGAGTATAGTTTAAGGAATTGTTCTCTTCCGGAGTGTATAAGGTGTTTGACCTACTGACTCATTTCATAGGAATTAGGAAAACAGCCTAGTGTGGTTTTCACTGTTAGTACAGGAGGATTCCAAAATCTGTGTGCCTGCAAATAAGATGAGTTGGAGAAAGGTAGTGTTGACATTTGGTGTTTCTACTTGTCTGTTCTCTTAATGGAATTCAATTCCTTGCTTCCAGGACAAGTTCAGCCTACATTGGGGATCCTTTGTGCAACCATTCAGTGGTGAGTATTTATGACAGCAGTTTCTGATTTTCTGTAAAGTAAAATCTCTGCTTACTAAATTTCTGTAAGGCATTTCATAAAAGGAAAAGCTTCAAAGAGAATTTTTCCTGGAACATTAATAATACATTTCAGACTTACTGAAGAAAATACTCTGGGTGTGATGATTATGAATGAGGACATAGTCTGTAGACAAACAATGAAAGTTAAGAATTAAGATATATTTTGATAGTTTTTTTGCAGCATATTGACATGAAGGCAATTTATATACTATATATATAATATATGTATTAAATACTACTAATCTTTGTAATGTTATTTAAAATATAAATATATAAGATGCCACTGTATTCTAACAAAAATAATATAATTACTGGCATTTAATGAAAGACTTGTGTTTTTTGGCTAGTAACATACTATTTATGTGCAGAGAAACTTGTGATTGATGATATTTTGGTTTTGAACCAATGTTATCAAATAAATTAAAAGTATCAGAGAGAACGAAGCAAGCATATTGAATTTGACTAAAAGCGAAAACTGAGGAATGATAGCCTTTTGCTTTGAAAGTGTTATTATTGCCTCAGTAATTTCATGTATGCTGAATCTTTCCAAATCATATCCTCAAATTGTGTTCTTCATTAAATGCAACAGATGTTTAATATATAATTATTATAGAATATCTCATTCTCTTTGAATTTGTCTGAGTAGTAAATTGAATTCCTCATGCTGGTGTTATTTATTGAGTTCACCATTTTATGCTCAAATATCTTGGAGTTGGAGGTCTTAAGATTTTCGTGGTGTTATAGATCCCTTTGTGAAATTATGAGGAAGCCCTATATCGTTTTCCTGATAAATGCACCCATATGCACGTGTTTGCCTGTGTTTCAAGACATTTGTAGACGAAGTGAGGCTCATTCATGGACCCTCAAGTTACGGACACTGGCCTTAGAGTGAGATCTTACCATGATTCTGCCATCCTTTAGCTTCTCAGTTAACACTATTTTTTAAATGAGACAAATCACCTAGCTCAAAAAGAAGTAATTCTCTTAGTTGCTAGATGGGGTGTGCAGCAAATATATACCTAATATTAAATAAATATCATCAGAACTTTCAGATACCCCAGAATCCCTAAACATTTAACCATGTATATTTGTAAAGTACATCGTGAATTTAGGTAGAGAATTAAAGACTCAGCGTTTAAACATCTAGGGAGAGTTTTCTTCATATATTTTTTTCTATATCTTTTCACATTATGTAACTATGAAATCAATTGTGTCTTCTCTTTTTTTCTCTCTTTTATATTGTGGATGTTACCAAATTAGGTGGGACTATAAATCTTCTGAACTCCAAAAATATAATTCATAACAGTTTTAACAAACTGAAACAAAGATTCTATGTTAGCAGAAAAAATTTGGTGAGGCTAGATACAATACAGTTTAGTCGAGTGAAAAAGAAATACCATTTTTAAAAACATAGCCCTTATTGTCCATAAAATAAAATTAAGTCAGTACCATAAAGCTGTTCTAGAAATAAATAGACATGATTCTTGGATGTATTAAAAGGAGTATGACTTAGAAGGGTAAGAAAATAAGATTTCGCATTGTTTAGACTCATTATTATGTCCAATTTGAGTCACGCTTAAAAAAATTGGGGGCATTTGTGAAGAACTCATTCTCAAGCAGCATCCTTCTGGGAAAGGTGAATGTCACTGGGGATTTTTGTCTTGCTAATGGCCTTTAAGTAGTAATGGTCTGACCTTTATTTATATTCCTGGGGCCTAACGCCTGCCTACATTCAGTAAATTGAAATACTGTGAATGATTGTCATGTTTAGGGATATTAGTGATGGTTCTATGATAGACCTAGCAGAAGTAAATGCAATAAAATAAAACCAAAGAGGTGGTGTTGTTATTTTCAATACATAAGTGATGTAACAAATATATGGGGCTGATTAATAGATAAGAAAGATTATCTTGCTTGCCAAGGTGATAAAATAGTTGAGACTAGCTGAGGGATGGATGTTATGAAATCTCTTGTTGATATATTTTTCAGGATAAAAACAGGTAACTATTTTGGGTGGTAGAAACTTTTGTTCATTCAGCAAACACTAAGGTCCACTATGCTGGGTAGAGGAGACAGAATTACAAAAACAGAATCACAGTGTATGATTAAAGTTAAGGTTGCGTAAAGATAGCTGGCCATGGGAGCTTGTGACACTTAGCCCCAATCCAGAGGCTTCCTGATTGAGGCGATGTGTGAACTGAACCTTAAAGGGCCTTTCAGGAGTTAGCCAGATGAAGAAAGCAAGTGTTATGGTGAGAGGTTCGGGCGTAGGCTCAGACATAGGAGATATGGTGGAGGGCATGGGAAAAGGAATGACAAGAGAAGCAGCAGGAGCCCTCACTAGTAACAGAGGGTCCAGTGTGACTCGCCCTGTTTGCCTGAAAATGTCCACACCTTAGAAAGATGGCACAGGCTGCAGTGAAGAGAACGGCTTGTGGGAGGACAAGGGGACATGTTAGGTGATGCGAGGAGACCAGATAGAAAACTTGTTTAGTAATCCAGTGGGGAAATGATAAGGATACCACCAGAAATGGATTTGAGAGAGATTAGTGACGTGGCAAAGGGGAGAGGGCAAAGTCAGAATAGTGGCTTAGTTTATTAAGTGTTGTCATTTGCACAAAATGAAATATGGAAGGACAGATTTGAGGAAAAAGAAGAAAGGAGGCAGCATTTGGACATGTTAGAGAGCACATAGACAGAGGAAATGAAAATGCAGGAGACAGTTTATATAGTTTTGTATCTCAAGATTTAGGTTAACAATAATAATTCAAAATCCATACCTTAGTGGTGGTCTTGACTTGCATGAGGACGTGTCTCATGAGCAGCGCACCATTATTCTTTGTGCCAGGCATGTGGTATTTTTATTGTTATAGGTGTTTACTAGTCCATTGCTTTCTTTTGTAAATTATCCACTTTCCTGTTTGGAGTATGATTGTGTCTATAATTTGTTTGTAAAGTCTCGGGTGTTTGTGTATGTATCTATGTGTGTGAGAGAGATTTGGAACAAATGTTTTTCCCAGCTTTTTCAGCTTTTAATTTTATGATTCCTTTGAGATACAGAAACTTTAAATTTTATTTAGGTGAATAAATTATTTTTGTCTGTCTTTTCCTTTGTGACTTCTTCTGGTTCCTTGGGCTTAGAAATTCCTTCACACTCTGAAGTTAGAAAGTACTCATATAATTTTAAAAAATAATTCATGTTTACATTAAATTTACCAAATTTATCTAAAGCTTATTTTTATTTTTTATGTAAGATTTGAGAAAAGGATCCAAATGGATTTTTTTTTCCCAGCATAGTAGATTTCCTAGCATTGTATATTGAGTAATCTCTCTTTTCCCAATGCATTTGTGGTGCTCCCTTTATTTTGTATTTTATGACTTATTATTATGTCCAGCTGGGTATTAGAACCTGGGTGGAGGATGTGATAATACTTTTTTTCCAATATTTGTTATGAAAAATTTCAAGCATACAGCAAAGTTGAAAGAATTTTACAACAAACGCCCCCATATTCCAACTAAATTCCATACTTAATATTTTACTGCATTTTCTTTGTTGGATATCTATCCATATAATAATTTTTAAAACCCCTGAATCATTATTGAATTAAAAAATGAATATCAGAGATTTTTTTCTTCATTTTACTTTTCCCTAATTTTTAGATTTTATTTCCAGAAAACTTTTAGCAGTTTATATTATATTTGGGTCTTTTTGTTACACTGAGGGTTAATATTAGGAAGAGTATTAAAATATTTTTTTCAAATTGTGATTGTTCTCCTTTTCAAAGAATTGATATCTTGTGTTCTCATCTAAAATCACAAGCTCACTTTGACCCAAAATTATGTTGTATGAATATGTGCAATAGAACTATACCAAGTTTTTCTAGAACATTAGGAAACTTTTGTAAGCTATTATAATATCTTATAGTTCATTAAGATAGTGAACAACATAAATAACAGAGGAAATTGCTATCCAACATGTTTTGGTCATTTATTTTGGGGAATATGGTTTGACTTTTAATGGTTATGAAATTATTCACAAGAATTTATTTTGCAAACATAATCTCCAGGTAAGAGCTCTCTACTCTGAAATGGTAGTAGTTGTGTTCTGTTCTTTGGGCTAGAAATGACGAGTACATTTAGGAGAGGCCTAGAAGGCCACAGGAGTCACTGAGGTGCTGGAGAGGTTGATGATGGGCAAGCCTTGTCAGAGCTACCAGAGGGGCTGTGCCTGGGCTCCAGGACTGGGGTTGAAGACCAGACCTAAGAGCAGGATTTGAGAGAAGACCGGCCACAGTCAGGTCACTTTCCTGAGTGACTGCTGTCACGCTCTGCCATGGGGGCACTTGGCAGAAAGGCTCCTGTGCCCTGGGCAGCCGGTCACGTCACCTCCACCCTGTTAAGGTTTGTCATTGACTTTCCCTGGTTCTCACAGTGCATACCCAGGTCAAATAGACCTGAGATCAAGGAGCTCTCTTTTTTCCATTTCCTTCCAGCCTAAATGATGAGCACCCTAAATTCCGATGAGTTTTTTGAGGCATCACAGAATCCCAAATAATTTGCACCTTAGAGATTGGTTTGTAACTGTATATGAACAGTGAACTGATAGGGTACATTTGCATCACAGTACAGCAGGCAGCTAGCTGAATGGAAGATTCACTTTCTGTGCATTAAAAGACTCGCTTTCTGTCACAGTAACTCACTGATTTTGTTTTGCCGCCCAAGCCTCAATTTCCTATCTGTACAATAAGTTTTATTAGATTATATAGAGAAGACTCTTTCTTCATCCGAAGTCTGTAATTTTAATCTAGAACTTTGAATGTAGGTCAGTATACATCCCTGTCTCAGAAATCTGAGAAGATGGTATTTTTTAGCTTCTTTGAACAATGCTTTCCCCAGGGTGTTAGGACATTAAGGACGTTCCGCAGAGTCTTTGGATCCAGGGCTAGAATTTTAAAGCCGCTAGCTGTGGCTCCTGTGAGAGGAGTGAGAGGGCATCCCTGAGATCACGCATGGTGGAAGTCTTATTCCACAGGAAGCTCGTCAGCTGACTGGCTACTTACTGAGCATAATCCCGGGAGACTCACCCTGTGGTCTGATGTCCCCTCAGTTCTAAATTCTCTGCTCTTAGTAGACTGTAGTATTTTAAAAGGCTAGCCTACAAATGCTTTGAAATTTAAGGATGCCTTTACCAGAAAAAATTTTTTACATAACCTAAATCAATGTTCTAGTAACACCAGTATTCAGCAGAGGCTTTCTATTTGAGCAAATGATTTTCAGGAAAAAAATAAAAAATAATCTGAGTTTTTCCCCCGTACACTTTTGTGCTCCAGCAAGAGCCGACTAGCCAACTGTTGCTTCCCGAGTCCACACTGCTATTTTCATGTCACTCTGCCTTTGAAAGACAGTGCTCTCACCAGGACACCTTGACCCCTTTGTCTACCCTCTCCAGCTCTGAGTCATGCTTTAATGTCACTCCACTGGAAAACCAACCCAGAGGTGGCCCCACGGTGTTAATCTCTCCCAGGTCAGTATTGCTTTAACATTACAGATACATAAGTACAAAGGTATTGACTTTATTTGCGAGGAGGGTAGTTACAGAACACCTACTCTAACCTGTTATTTTTTCCTAACTGTTAAAATGCAAAGAAGACTGATGTGAAAGAAAACCATTTCCTTCCACTAGTCATCATCATTACATAGGGTTTATGATTCATCTTCTGAACACACAGCTAGCTTTACAGTTTAGCTTCTAGGCTGCATCTGAAGGAAGTTAGATTATGTGTGATCCTAAATTCTATGGAGTAAAGATGAAGTTATTTACCAGGTCCCATAGTGTTGGCATGAAAAATTCTAAGGAAGGTGTCTTTAGGAAAGTTGAAGTGCAGTTTTATAAGCTGAGTCGTGTGTATATGGGTGCACTCATGGATAGTAGGATTTTATAACAGCTTGGTAAGGAAAATAAGAGAGATCTGAGGTACATCCTTAACTTTTAAGGTAGATACCTTTGTTGAAGAGAAAGTGTAATGAAATATACTGTGCTGTTACTCTCAGGAAATTTTTAAAAATATAATAGAGGATTCTGAAACAGTATTTTAGGTAGGTCAGGGATGTTTCCCAGAGTGGCATTTTTAATATACATATTTAATTGGATGCTTCTCATATGAAACTGAAAGATCACCAGTGTCATGATAAAGTATCAGTTAGCTGGAACCTAATATGTACCAACCATTAATAACCAGAACTCCAGATCACTGTGAATGCATTTTCTGTGCCCATGGTGTTCTGGGGTGGGGGTTAAGAGAGAGATATTTCATTTGTGTTCAGTTTTTAATTTTTCATACATATACATGTGTGAGAGTAGACCTACCCAACATAGGTACAAGAGATTAATAATAATTACAGCAGCTAACACTGCCAGGTACTGCACCAAGTCCTTTACATTGATTCTCTCTTTTAATAAACAATTCTGTGTGGCTGGTACTATTATATATATACCCATTTTACAGATGAGAAAACTGAGGCTTGGGGAAGTTAATTCATTTCCTCCAAGATTATGTAGCTACTAAGTGGAGGAACCAGAATTCTAATCCTATCAGTCTGGCTCTTAAGCCCAAGCTTTTATTTCATATCCTATTCAGTTTTCATAAATGACTCATATTTTGGAGGGATTTTTATTCCTTTAGGTCACTCAGTTTCACTTAATTAATTTTCTTTTGTAGTGGTTTTATTGTATTAGGGATAGATGAACGCATCCCCCGGAGCTGTGCATTTTTGTGCCAAACCTCATTCTTCATCATCTCATTACAGTTTGTTACTTATGATACATATTACCACAACCCACCCCTATGACTCCAGCCACTGTAATGTTTATTATAAAGTTGGTTCAAGGAAAATAATTAACAAAGCAACTGTTGCAACACCAAGGAAAAATTCACATTCCATGATGGAATTCCCTTTCTTTTCTTATTGGAAATGAATAAGAGTTCACTGTTGTATCTTCCCATAGCTTCCAGCCACATAATTTAAGTGCCCTCTCACCAGAAATCTGTTGTCTTATGATATTATTGCTGCTTGGTTGACTCCACAATGCCTCTGTAAGGGGAAGCTGATTTCACCCTGACACAGCACAAGACAAGAGGCCATTCCTGGTCTGGCCCTCTTCTCAGCAGTAGCCCCATCCATCCCTATTCCTATTTGATGGTCTCTCGTCTAGCCGAATGGAACTGGTCATGCTTTTCCTCTGCCTGGGAACTCCTCCCTCCCCTCTTTTCCTGGGCAACCACTGTGTTCCCATGTTCCCTTCAGAACATAGATGAAGCCTCCTCTAGGCAGCCTTCCCTGACCACTCAGGAGAGGTAGGTGGCCCTGCTGCTTTTACAGCAGCCTCTACTTAACCCCTTTGTGCATTTTTCACTCTGTGTCGTAACTTCTATTTTCTTGTCTATCTTCCTTGACCTCTGTTGGCCCCTTGAAAGCCAGGACAGGCTATTGTTTACTTTTGGATATATACCCAGACAGAGGAAATGCCATACTTGGCAATAATAGAAGTGAATGAATACATTGTCTGGGACTGTGCAGTTTATAGAGTGCTTTCATATACGTTACTTCATTTAGTCCTCATAGCAACTCCGGGAAATAGATTTCTTTATCCCCATTTTGCTGATCTGGAAACATCAACTTGCCCCAGTATATACATGATTTTGAATAGTTGGTAAATTATGACTTGAAGCCAGGCCTTTTGTCTCCAGATCTTGTGCTCTAATATACTATGTGGATATTCCAAGGCAAAGCCTATCAGACAGTTATTAGAATTTTTAACAAAAACACCGTGTCACCCTTGTCCTAATCAATTAGATTCAAAGGGAGAATTCATAGATTTTAATTTCTCCTTTTCTCATTTCCTTCTCCTTCTTTAGCATCCTCCTACCATCCCACAAATTTCCAATGATAGCCTTAAACCAAAATGGTGGCTACTGTCCAAATTCAAGGTGTTGACAGTAAGTCCTTTGTATCCAGACCCAGTTGACTGCTTCCCTTTTATTCTTGTGGGTAGGACCTCTGGAAAAGTGGAAAAATATGGTTCAGGTGAAGTACTTGAGCAAATTGAATAGATAAGATCATAGTTGTGTTAGTGAGAACTGAACAGAATGGAAGATGTGTGTGCCTGGGCAATGAGAAAATGATCAGGAGAATGTGAGTAGGCAGCTGGTTTGGTTGGCGAGTAAGAGGTTGCAGAGAGGTTGACTGGCTGGGATGGGCTGTGTAATTAAATAGTTGAATAGATCTTAATAGCAGGCTGGGGTGGTGTTTTCCACAGGCCTACAGGGATGTGCAGTGAAAGCAAGTGAGTAGGCTCACAGTGCTAGATGTGGATGATTTGCCTGGAATGTAGGGGCTACAGCATATTCACAAGCAGGTAACCCAGGGAATACAGCATATTCAGAGGAGAGGAAGTAGATATTCGGGGCAGCATTCCTGCCAAAACCTTAAAAATTCAGAATTTAATACTCAGTCTTGGTATCCTAGGTAGCCCAGGCAATGTTATCAAAGGGAGGGTTTTTAAATTTCATAAAGAAGTGAATTTTGCCACCACAGTAGAACATTAGACCAACTTTATAGTTCTCTTCTGTGACAATTATGAACTTCTTTTATATCTGGTTATTTGCAGTAAAAGGATACATCAGCATTTAGTATGGTTCAGTTGGGAGGGGGGGCTGTCAGGAAGTAATGCAGATATGGTTGGAGATATAATCTATGGAGATAAGGTTGGAGATACCTTCTACAGGACAATCAGAGATGAGAGCAACTCAGGAAGGCCAAGGCAAGCTAACAACTTGCTCATTGACACATTCAAAGAAGATTTATTGAGCTCTTACTGTGTATTAGGCACAGAGTATGATGAAAAAAACAGGCATGCTCTCTGTCATCATGGAACTTATAGTCTTAAGGCTGAGACAGCGTGAAACATGTAAACATAAACACACACACAGCAAAGCTGTGAAATACAAACCAGAACATGTATCATGAGGGAAAAGGTCTATGAGACTAAAAAGGGGGGCTTCTTTAAGAACTTCTCTCAGGAGGTGATTTCTAAGGTGAGAACTAAAGGATGAAAAGGAATGTGTTGGTGAAAGAGTTGGGGATGGAGGCTCCAAGTATGGAGAACAACACATTTGAAAGACTCTGGAGTGGGGAATGAGTTTGACCTTCAGGGATGGAGAGAAAACAGGTGTGACCTGGGATGAGGGTGAGAGGACAAGTAGGTGCCGCCACTTGGAGGCCGACGCTTGTCTGTTCCTGCTCTGGAAGGAGTGGGTGATGAAGGCTTTCCCACTTCAGGAGTCTCTTGGCACCTCTCGATACGCCCTCTGAAATTGCCCCACTTTGGGGCATCCACCAGACTGTTAGGAGAACCTTCCTCCTCCACATCCTCCTTCAATTACTGTTCCTTGTTGAGGGGAAATAAACAAGAATATTACAATGAGAGCAAATTACAGGGAATTTGAAACCAGGAGTTACATTAGGTGCTAAAAAGCACGAAAATCTTCCCAAATGACTATAAAATGACTTTAAATGGAACTGGTTTTAAAAGAGATTATCTGACTTTCCCTCCTGGTAAGTTTTATGAGGCTAAAGAACTGGTGGTGACTGTAACAAGGTAGTAGGATTAAAAACAAAAACGTTGATTAGTTCTGAACTTTGAAAACTATTTTCGGATGCCTGAGATGTCCTGGGGAAGATTATCCACCGCATTAAGTAGAACCGTCTCCTGAGGACTGTCATCCAGATCCCGTTTCTAGTTTTAAGCCTTCTCAAGATTGGGAATCACAAGAGAGCAGCCGGGCGGCCTCATGCGTGTGGAGCTGCCTTCGAGCGCCCCTCTTGCTGCCGGTTCACCCTGTCCTCTGTGCCCCCAGCAGCACCTCCGCAGCAGCATTGGGAAAGCACCCTGTGAGCCTGGCTCATTCACTCCTGGAGGATCTTCCTTTCTGTGTGCTCTTTTAACTACCGTCTCTCCCTCTGTTTAGAAGAAATGAACTTCGAACTTGGGTGGGTGTTATGGGTAGGGCTAGGAGGAAAGAGCGTTAAAAGGTGTTAGTAAACGGCGTGTTCCAGATCCTTCTAATCTTTTATGACCTGTATGGACAGGTGAATGCAGAGACACTTCTGGCAGGAAAGGCTGATTTTTCTCAAGGTTATAGGTTATGAAATTGAGCAGAACATCTTTGAACCTGCAGAAACCACTCAGAGCAGCTTGTTCACAAAATATAGCAGGCAGAACTTTCCCTTTACAAGATGTTATATGCTAGAGTATCATCAGGAATTTCCATGCCAACATTTAGCTGTATAGCGGGAGTGAGCTATTAGCTCTCATCTGTAGTTGAAGTAAACAGTGGTTTCTTTAATTTTCTTTATTTTTATTTTTTAAGGACTCTACTTTCAAAGTTTTCCTGAGGTGCCAGTCTGAAGCAGTTATCATTTGTTGCAGCTGATTTTGAATAGTATATTGTTATATCCTAATCTGTAATTATGTACTAATGTCAGAGAGGGAGATAAACAATGAAAGCATTCTCTCTTTATCCAATAAGAAAGTTGAGATAAACAGCAATTTAACAGGTTATATCAACCAGGCTGTGCTGAGTTTGCGTCTGGGTTAGTGACCAGACAGATGAAAGAAGAAGTAAAGATATTTTTAGCACATCAAGTCTGCTTTGACACACATTCATCTCTCCCTTTCCCCCCATAATTCCAGCGAGGATTCAGTGGCAAGTGCATTTGCTCTAATTCAATGTGGAAAATAATTTACATCTTTATTGTACTTTAAAATATTCATCAGGAATGGTGAGTTGATGATTTGTCAAAGGAGTAGCTTTGAAATCCACATCTGTGGACTTGTTTTTTAGCATCCCTTAATTCTCCCTAAATGCAGCTGAAGGCCACTCCACCTGCTATTTACTGTGGCCCAGGAACCACTCTTTCCCCTCAGAGGTGTGGTTTGCTCTGGAAATGGGGGTTTGAAGACTTAGTTGGCTTTGTGTCAGGTGACACCCAGTCCTTTTCCTTTGTTGAGGTGATTTAACCATGTGTGGGGATTCTGATGTCAAGAAAAACTCAACCCGAACATTTAGGTGATCATTTTTGATGCACCAATTTAAAGCACTAATAGCGTTAAATCACTTAAAAACTTCACTGACCTTATAAAGCAAGTACACTTTATGTGAAGTAATGAAAGAAAGAAATCCCTCCTGGGATATGTAGACAGTCTCTAGATAATCACTTTTGAAAACTGAAGGGCTTTTGCATGATCTGTCTTCAATTTGATTGTGGGCCAAGCTATCTCTCCTGGTCATCGAACCAGGGGAACTGCTAAATAGGAGACACCACATGGTGTTGTGGAGTCAGCACTGGTGTGGAGCGAGCAGGTGGGTTCTCATCTCTTCCCATCAGCTCCTTTCCATCCTCCCCAGTAAGGGCTGTATGATTTCACATAGGTAACTGGCTTGTCTTTCCTCATAGATAAGGTAATAGCTCTGAAATCAGGCTGCCTGGGTCTGAACGGCAGTCTGTCACTTACTAGTTAGGTAACTTTGGGCACGTTAGAGTTACTTACTGTTTTTATACCTCTGTTTGCTCATCTGTAAAATAGGGATAATAGTGCCCACCTCATAGGGCTCTTGTGAGAATTAAATGGTGGGGTAATAATGTGTGAAGTTCTTAGAAAAACAGTACCTGCAAGGTGATTTTGTCATTCCTGTGACCCTCCGTTCCAGGTGATAGAGTCTTACTCTTTCTTCTGCCTGTTAACCTAGCTTTTCCACTGAGTGACAGATGCCTGATGTCCACTCTGTTTACAAGAGAGCCAATCAGAGCACGTGGAGGGACCAGCGAGCCGAAGGAGGAGCCCTTCGGGCTGTGGAGGGTGTCGGGTCGGCATCTCCTCCGTGTGCCCACCTGTATCCTTCCCTTGATGTTTAGACGGCGGCCCTGCCTCATCTCAGCCACGTGTAGAACACAAGCTCCGCCATCTCCCTCAGATAACATGCGTCAGGGTGGGTGGTTATCACTAACCTGGGGTGAGGGTCCTATCAGGTTCACCAAGGTCTCCAGGCAGAATTCGTCAGTTTTCCAGCACTTTCCAGGGTCAGAACCAGACTGAGTCATGGTGGCCAGGCCCCTCACTAGCTTGGTCTCTTGGCGGTAACTCATTGAAGCTTTTCAGTCTATGAAAAGTTGAAACCTATGTTGTTTCTAATTCTCCACATTTTTCCAAGGGCTCAGCTGGTTACCCTTAAAACAGCCCAGTGAGGAATAAGAAAATCACTAGTTTTCATGCTGCTCACCCCAGGTCAGCAGACATTTCATTGCTTGTAAAGGCTTCTGCAGAGGTTTTCAGTGGAAAGAAAATGTGTTTATGGGGCAAGCTTAGAGAGCTTGTCTCTCCTTTTCAGAATTTATTTAGTGGTTCTGCCCTATGTGGTGGTGAACCTCATTCTCTTAAGTTTGGGTGGTTCTAACCAATTTTCCACTAAGAATTACACACTGAAAGCTAGAAGGCCTTCCGGGCCATCTCTGGGCAGAAGAAGGCCGTTCTGCTACCCTGATGCAGGCTTGTAAACTGGCAAGGGGAATTTCTGAACCTGAGGGGTTTTAGAAGGTGGGAAACCTGGGAATAAAAAACTAAGGTGTGAGGGCAAGTAAAGTTGTGCTAATTGTCTGGCAAGTATCACACATGAAATTTTGTCAGATCCCATGAGGGTACGGGGAGAACTATCCTGAAAAGGTAGTGTATTAAATAGACTTCACAGTGAACTAAGCTGTGAAAATTATATTCGTTATCACTGAAAATTATTAACCCAAGGAGCCTAGAAAAGGTCTGCCTCTGCTGGCAGTCAAACCAAGTGCCCCAGTTTTTGCAAAAGCCTGGAAATTCCTTTCACCTGGCTGCGAGAAAGGCTGTGTGCGCCTGCCACCTTGTGGTCAGCACCAGGTAGTGTATGTGTAACTTCTTGCTGGGTTCTCTCTGGAAATATATTCATTTTTAAAGGTGTTTTAATGAAGACCATGGTCAGTCACTCACTTAACATCCCTTTCCATCTCCAGGACCCCAAAATTCTGCCTTGGCATCTTTCTAACCTGAGCTTTTCCCTCTCTTTGACTCGAGAGTCACTACTTACAATCATTTCTTCCACTTTGCCACCAGACTGATCTTCCTAAAATGTAAATCTGATTGTCTCTCCCTGACTTAAAGCCCTTTGATGGCTCTGCATTTTCTAGGTCCAAAGTCATCTCTCAGCAGATTCCTGAATAAAGGTCCTCCTCCCCAGACTGCATCTTTTTAAAAAATAAATTAATTTTATTGCTACATATTAATAAAGCATAAATCCAGCCAAAGTGTAAAATCAATGGTATTCGTTGTAATCACATATCTGTGCATTAATCACTTCAGTCATTCTTAGAGCACTTTCATTATTCCAGTAATAATAATAAACAAAATATAAAACTCATCATCTCTCAGTCAGTCTAGCTGCTTTTCTTCTTCCCTCTCTCTAGTATGTTTGTATTTATATTTTGTAAAAACATCCAGACTGCATCTTTGTATGTGATTTTTCTCTCTTCCTCATATGCTCTACCTGGCTAACACCTGGTCATCATCCTTAAGATTGAACTCAGTTATCACCTCCTCCAGGAAACCCTCCGAATTAAAATAGGTTCTCTCGTATACATCCCTACCTTGCTTTCTTCATCTCAAATCCTCTTTTGGAAAAACCTAGAGAAAGAAGAGGATGACCAGAAGGCTAGAAAGTAGGGAGGGCAGGAGGGAGGGTGGGAGGAAAGAAATACTAGGAAATTTATCACACTGTGTATTATAACCAGATGCATTTCCTTCTTTCTTGAGAAAGCTTCTTGAGGGTAGAGACTGTCTTTCATCTCTGTATTCCATCTGGAATAGCACACTGTCCGACATGTAACTTATTCATCAATTATTAGAAGGAAGAAAGGGAGGAAAAATAAAAGCAAGACCTCAGTCACCAAGCATTCTCCTTAAGTATGACAAAGCTCAGAACGAACGGAGTTAAGTTCAGGGAGCCATGGAGTAAAGGCTCTGCATATCAGTACTGACGGCATCCAGGCACCCTCTCCTCTATCAGCAGTGCTTATTAACCTTTCCTTGGTACTAATAATGGCTTAGGGGTTTCCCTTTTCCATCCAGCCCACCCTAGCTGCCAAACTGGTCTTTTAAAACATGGCTTCACTCATAGCATTTCTTTACTCAAACTCTTCTATAGAACAAATCCATATTCATTAGTCTGGCAGTTCAGGACCTCCAGAGCATAACCCCAACCCACCTGTATTTCCCACCATTTTTTTCTCATGTAGCTTAAGTACCATCTGTATTCTACATCCCTGTGAGTATTTTCTGATGAATTTAATTACTTACTTTGGAGAGGCAATGTGACAAAAGCGCATCCTACAATTTTCAATTAAAAGTGTTTTGTTAAACTTTCCTGGATACGGGGCACTGTGCAGGTCAGTGTGGAGCCATCGAAGCAGGGATGTGTTGTTCTGTGCCTGCAAGGAACTGATAGTTCAGCTGGGTGAAAGACAAAAATGCCAGAGACATTAAGGAACGGGACAGCAGAAATGAACATGCCACACGGCAGTGTGCGATTAATTGTCCAATAAATGGCTCAAGAATTTGGTGGTGGTTAAGTAATTGATTAGTAATGGAAGAAATTATAGCACTGATGTGGAGAAAGAAGCCACGGTAGTTGCTGAGGGTGGGGAGAGGGAAGAAGATATATGTGGGGGCATTTTTCAGGACTTGGAGTTGTCCTGGGTGGTACTGCAGGGACAGATGCTGGATGTTGTATGTCCTGCCATGGCCACTAGGTAGACTGGGGCAGTGTGAACTACAATGTAACCACTATCCATGTGGTGCAGCAGCGCTCCAAAATGTATTCACCAAATGCAATGAATATCCCATGATGATGAAAGAGGTAGTTGATGTGAGAGGAGTGGGGTGAGGGGGGTGGAGGGTATATGGGGACCTTTTATATTTTTTGAATGTAACAATTTAAAAAAATAGAGAAAAGATAATGTATAATAAAAGTGCCTCTACTTTATAAAACTCCCAAGTTCAGATCAATCGCACAATCTACCCCTCTTTCCTACATAGGAAATAGCTCTGCTGTTTATACTTTGTACATTATAAGTACCGTACATGTGTAAATCAGCTTGTCATCGTCCCCTCTTCAACCTCCTGTGCCCCCCACCCCTGCACCCCAAGCTGCAGATACTGAGGCAAATATATCATGGTGTTCAGCACACATGTTCTCTCCAACATTCTTCCCCATCTCCCTTCCTTGTCCATCTGAAAAACTCTACCCTTCCTTTAAAATTCAACCTAGAGTTCCTCAGGAAAGCCTTCTCTGACACCCCAGGCAGAACTTGCCACTCCTTTGGCTGAGACTCCACTTTCAAACAGATGCTCATTACCTGTACTGAAAGGCATTGCACACGTTTCTCTTTTCTGTGGGACCTCCACCCCATGGCAGCGACCATATCAACTTCATTTTTATATTTCTAGCATCTAACACAATATCTGACATAGAGTGTATGTCTCATAAATGTCTGTTGTTGATTGCAAGTACTTAACACATTGTAGGCACTTTGTAAATACCATTGGCTTTAAATTGCAAAGACATAAACGCTGTGAGCTCTGAAGAAGGTGATATACCAGAATGGGTCCAAGGAAGCAACATAGAGCAAGTAGGAATTATTGAACTGGAACTTACATGTTTCGTACATTTAAAATGGGTACTGCAGTAAAAAGAATTTTAGGTAGATAGTTCTGTGTCTTTGACTGCTAGCAGCTCAACTCTTCTCTCAGAACACACCAGGGGGGAGAAAACTTGCCTCTCAGAGGCAGATCCTTGTAGTTGGAGCAGAGGGTTCATCTAAAGGAAGTAGAGAGAATGCGTGGAGGTGGATGGACCAAGATGGTTGAAAAGCCTCAGATGCACTCACTTATATAGATTGTGGATGTCGTTACTACTTTTGAAAATCACGATGACTTGATCACAGTGGTGTTTTAGAAAGATTATTCAGGGTAACACTTTCCTTGAAATGAGGAGGCATCCTGTCTGACATGTATTGTGTGTCTCATAAATGTTTGTTGTTAATTGCAAGTACTTAACACGTTTTAGGCACTTCGTAAATCATTGGCTTTAAAGTGCTAAGACATAATAAGCCCTGCCTTCATTTATTATCTTGGTGTTTCCTTGATTTCCTTTGCAAGGCTCATGTGTTCAACCAAGGTGCTTAGGACCCAGGTGCAGAGATCTTCCTTCTCCTGTGGAAGGCTTCTCCTTTAAGGGCTGGATCTTTCTTTGGGGAACAAAGGCTTTTCCTTCTGGCCCAGCTCTTGACCTGCCTCTGAGCTATTCTGTGGTCTTTGAGTCCTTTCAGCTCTGTCCTGTCCCTCTGCCCTCTTGACTGGTAATGATCGGGAAGGCAGCCACGCCCAGCAGCAGGTGGCCCCCCAGAGCTGAGTCACCACCCTGGGAACCGTGCCTGAGGGGCCGCCTGGGTGAACTGGGTCTGGGCAGGGGCAGGGGCCTTTCCACCTGGCCTCGCGTCAGCATGAGGCTCTTGCTCTATCACATAGAGAGCAGAGGGAAAAACATCCTTGTTTTGTTTTTTTATCATTTAGAGTCTCATTGAGCTGATAAGAAATTGATATAAAGCCAATTGAAAAACTAAAAAGGAAATTTATCCTAATGATAGTTTCTAGCTGGTGTCTTGAGCAAAGCACAATGTTTTTCCCACAACTATAGTTGTGGTCCATGGGTGTTTTATTTAAACACACCAAAATTACCCATTTACAGATAGCGTTAAAAATGGAAATGAGGGGGATTTTAAGGTGATGTTTTAAGATTCTGTTTGACCTTACGAATTAAGGGAGCTCCTTTAAGGAGAAACCTGACATTGATGATATTCTAGAAAATGAGCAAAGTGAGGTTTTGGGTGTGTGTTTTTTTAGTTGTTTTTATTATTCCATTAGTATTCTGATATATGTTTAAAAAATTACAATGCTTTTTGTTCATTCCCAGAGAAGAGTTGCTTTTGAAAGGAGTGTGTGTGTATGTGTGTGCATGTGTGTGTGTGTTTAAAAAAAAAATTCTGGCTTGTTTACTACATCAATGAATAGAATGACCTCAGTCTAAAAAAAAAAAACAAGTTAGCCATAGTATCTCTTCTTGACTGGGAAAATAAGCCTTTATCAAGTAGCAAAAGAAGAAATGCTCGTCTCACCACCCAGTCATCATTTCAGCTGGTTAGAAATATCCAAAAAACAAAACAAAAAGCCCTCTACATTTTAACAACTGGATAATAACTCTTAGGAAATACTACTAGCTTACTCAGTTTTTAGAAGGCCACAAGAAAGTCTGGTGACAGTCAGTTGCTTAAATGCAATTATTATATGTGGTTAATATGCTTTCACCACTATGAGCTCTTGAGATTGGAAAAAAATAACATCATGTCTCTTGCTTTTCGTGTATGGAATTTTTAACTTTAAAGAAATATTTAACTTTTTTACTTTATATATCACATGCCCAGTTAATGCTGTACAGCTGAAGTGTCCCTGTAGGCAAAAATCCAATCATTTTCTTGAGCAAATAAAAATTCTCAAGTGTATGTGCATTCTCTCTAGCCAACCTCTAGAGCATAGAGGAGATTTCAGCAAGTCCTTTGAACTCGACTACTTAGTTGCCACATGCACTGTGGATGCTGACCTAAAACCTGGAGTTTATGCCTTTATTTTTGTTTACTTTATGAGTACTATTTTTATTTAAAAATTTCTTACACAAGAATATGAGTGGTCTAAAAGGTTTCTTAGTTTTGCTAAAGCAGAAAACTTCAGGCAAATGCTGCTAGAAACCAGAACCATCTGATTCCTAGAACTTTTGTGATATCAGATCAATATAGTGAAATCAAATCCTGTAGGAAGTTAGAGGTCAATTTATTCTAGAATTTATTCCAGTTGAAAGAATCTCTAGGCTCACTGCGTTTGCGAGTCTGGTTAGCAGGGAGAAGATTTCAAAAGGGAGAAAAGCTTTATTCTTTTATACTGGGTGGAGTAGGAAGACTAACCTACTTTTGGATAGAGGCTATGAAAAAGTCTATCTGAATTAACAGCACTGAGATATATGTATCTGAATGTGATTAAAATGGGAAATATTAGATTATATATGTGGTAATAGAATAAAAAAATTTTTTAAATCATTGGAACTATATACTACACAACAGTAATCTTTAAGTTAAACCTTGAATTATAGTTAGTACAATATAGTGCTTTCATCTGTTTAACAAATATCCCACACCAAAGCAAGGTGTTGGTAGTGGGGTGGTATATGGGAATATATATGCATATATATATTTTTTATTCATGATTGTTCTGTAAACCCACAACTTCTCTAATAAAGAAAAAAAAATTTTTTTTTTTAATTTTAAATTTTTACAGCCTATCTGGTTACCATACAAAAAGATTAGTGGTCATTCAAAACTGAATTAGGGGATGCTGCAGAGCTGGGACCCAGAGCAGCTCAGAGGTGGTGAATAATAGTTCAAGTCTGGGAAAAAAAAAAAAACCTCCAGTAAAACTGCATTGCAAAAAATGGGAAAGAAGCAGAATGAAAGAGTAAAAAAATTGAAGGGGCAGAGTCTGAAGAATTTGTGGTGGAAAAAGTACTGGATGTTATGAAGGAATTTACAGATGCTGACAATGCTTGGGAGCCTAAGGAAATTTAAATTGCTGTGAGTTCATTGAAGCATTTCTTCTCAAAAAGTTGGTGAAGAAAAAGATGGTACACACAAAAAAATCTTTATCTGACAGAGAATCCTGATGATGGCAAATCATAGAAGGAAAGAGATGTTGCTGATAAACCAAGAGACTTTGCTAGTGGTCTTGATCATGAATGCATGATTGGTGCCGAAGACAGCAGTAGAGAATTAAAGTTTCTTATGAAGTGGAAAGATTCAGATGAGACAGACTTGTTGCTGACAAGACAGGCACACATGAAGTGTCCTCAAATTGCAGTTGCTTAGACTAACTTGGCATGGCATTTCTTGTCCAGAAGATGAAGATCAATAATTGTTTGCATTGCATTTATATATATAATCAAGGTCTTGGTTTTTTAATTTAGTAGTAGTAGACAAATAACTATTAATACATTTAATGGAAACCAAGTTTGATGTTTGTTGTGAAAGTAGTAGTATTGGAAGAGTTGTTAGGGTTTTTTTGGGGGGGAGGGTTTGGTTTGCGTTGTGATTTTTTTTCATTAATACCACTGGTTACTTTGAACAAAAGCTTTCTGAAGTTGCTTCATTTATCAGAAAAGAACATTTGCTACCATAGCATATTATTTCCTCTTGCATTAGAGAACAGCTTTTCTAAATGTGGGAAAAAATTTCCTTAGTCAATACTGAATCAAAACTTGTGTTTGACCCATATATGCCTACGGAACATTTTGACCATTTGGGGGATTTTTTTGTTTGTGTGTGTTTGTGTGTATATATAAATATATAAGTAATTTTTATTTTTTGGTTTTGTTTTTTTTTTTACATTCACCAAAAACAAAACCATTCAAAATAAACATGGCATTTCACAATCATGGATAAGTCCGTGGTGTTTCTGGGGTGCCATCATTCTGAGCTAACCCAGGAATCACTTCAGGTTAAACTGAAATTTTTCCTAAAGTCATAAGTTTTCAAATCAAATAGTTGATTCCGTGATTAACTGGACAATTGAAATATAAATCATTTAAATTACATAATTTAAAGCAGACAGATAAAAAATTATGTCTATGTCTATAATTGTATAAATGTAAGATATTTGCAACACTGAGACGAAAACCAACAATCTCCGAAGCGAGATAAAAAAACAGGGTTAATGCTTGTGTTTTCATAGCCAAGTAAGGCTTTGTTAAATGGTTCCTGCTAGAGGACCATTTCTTTGTTGGAAGTTGAAATCCTTGTGCTATATTAACTATAAAAAGGTCATAATTCATGGAAACTAGATCAGATGGCTAGAGATGTTGCAATTCAGGACCTGTTGGCAAAAATGGGGAAACAGACTTTTGTAATGTAAACTATTGACCTGCATGTTTTTTCTTTATCCCCAGTGCATTCCTTACATGTAGGCTCAGTCTTTTCATATTTTAGCTTACTTGTTCAGCAGAAACCAGGAAAAAACAGTAACTTCACAGTAATCATAATGTTATCCAACTGTATGTCATTTACTTATTGTAAACTCTGGTGAAGAGTGGTCAGTACAATACATATTGTTATATTCCTTTAAAAAAAAAAGACAAATATTACCAACTTTTTTTTTTTGAGAAGGTATTGGGGATTGAATGAACCCAGGACCTCACACATGGTGACAAGCAGGCACTCAGCCACCTGCTCCCTATCACCAACCTTTTTGAAAGCTGTGTTAATAGTACAGATATGACAGTATTAAATATAGATGCCGTTAAAAGGTACTTGGGAAGGATTTGGGTGCTGGGAGTTAAAAAAAAAAAAAAGTTGAGAAATCAAGCAAGTTTCCGCCTAGGCATGGGTTTTTGTTTATCTTGCTTCTGAAGTCAGAGCCAACATTCTTAATGGTTTTTCAGCGATTCAGAATGTTTCTTTTTCGGCTGGGCCACTTTCCACACATGAGCTATGTCTGAAACCCCGTAGAGGAGGCCAAGGCAGAAACCAGCCTTGTACTTAATGTCATATTTTAGAAGCATCTTATTTTAGAGCAGAAGGAAAACTGTCAAATACAACTTCCTTATTTCTGACACAGAGATCCTGAACCACAGAGGCTTCAGTCTGCCGGGTGGCAGGCTGGATGGGGAGGCCAGCCTGAAGCCAGCCTCTGCGTCCCACTCTGGCCTCCTTTCTCCGCACCGTCCTCTTCTTGGTCAGACCTCGGAAGGAGGGTCCAGCGTGTGTCTCTGACCTCCCAGCTGGCATAGATAGCGTTTCCTTTGAGGGACGTTTGGAAAATTACTTAGGTCTGAAAGGAGAACCTCATTCTTCCAGGACGAAACAAATCAGTTGTTTATTTGCCAGAGGCAGTTTTTTCAAAACCACCTTTTTCAGTGATGGGAATTTTATTAGTCCCTGGACAGAACCAAGAATAATAACATTCCTATCTATGTGCCAACACAAGAGACTTTATATACCGTGGTTTTTTTTGGGGGGGGGGGGGTTACTATGCTATGCTAGTTCTTAATAAAACAAACTTTCAATCCTTCCTACTGGAGAAAGAATTGAACAGTGTTCTAAGAATATGTACTTTTTTGGCACTGAGAAAATCTGGTATTTGTAACTCTAGAATAGGGGTTCGTAACCAGGGTCCATGGAAAGATGTCAGGAGGTCCTTGAGCATGAATTGAAAAAAAATCATTTATCTTTATTTTCTCTGACCTCCGATGTTGAGTGTCAAAACTATCTGTTGCTACATTCGGAGAAGAAGTCCGTGGTTTTTACCTGACTGGAGAAGGGATTCACGGAACAGAAAAGGTTAAGAATCCCTTCTCTGGAAGCTTTAAAGTGCCTTTTGGCAATAGAATAAAGGGGGGAAATGGGGAATGAGCCGAGAAAGAGAAACCAAACCAAATGAGGAGGGCCTGCGAAGAGCTGCTGACTCACCGTCCTCCTGCTCGTTGGAGGCCTTCCGGGAGTCAAAGGCCACAGAAAGAACTGATGTCCTCATAAGCCAGGGGTGAGCCAGCCTAACCCTGTTCTGCCTCCCAAGACATCGTCAGTCCTGAATGTCCCGTCTACGGTGGCTTGTGTGGCAAGACCTCACACCGTGTTGACCATCCCCATGAGCCAGTGATGGGCCATGCGGGCCCACCAGGAAAGGACAGGGGCGGGTATGTAGCACCCTCCCTGCAAGTGGGCACCCTGCCAGCCACTTCCATATGTCACCACTTTAAATCCCCAACCGCAAGCCCGTAGGAAGATGATGCCTTAGTTTGTGTAAGGACAGATACAGATAATTTGTATCCGAGCCAAGAGATTAAATAATTTGTCTAAAGAGGAAAAGTACGTCAAGGAAATAGGATCCCCTAGTGGAATAAATCCTGTACCTAGTCCTCCCAGTAGCATGTAAGCAAGTGTCGTTTATCACTTTGTTGTTTTAACAGCATGATTATTGCAAAGTAAGTTTTCTCCCAAAAATGTAAACCATGTTGTAAGAATCAAGAATAAGAGTCTCCGCCATGATATTTCAGGAGGAGGAGCTCTTCTTTAGTCCTGGTAACAGTAGGTTCCACCCCTGCCAACCAACCCGTATAACATGAGGAGGAAAACATACCTTGTTTTTAGCTTCTAACATGATTGTGGAGATAGATAGCAATTTCCCCCCATCACCTATATCACCTATATCTTCATTTTTAATGTCGATAATTTATTTCTATATTTTATAGATACTAAAACAACTAACATAAAATCAATAATAAAATAAGATCTGATCAAATATTATACCCATGATCAGTTAGTCTTGCTTTACAGCGTAGAGCCTGACAGACCCAAAGCCTGAGGTGAGGTAAGTTGACCTGTGTACTGGCTCTTCCCTTTCTCCAGCAGAGCATGAACCCCCATTCAACCATCAAAAGCCACCCTAAACTTGATGTCGCTATCCTACCTGGCTGTGCTGTAAAATGGCACAATTAAGATAATTTTTAAAAGAGCTACTATAGAGAAGAATTCCGTTGCAATAGGGCCACCATGTGTCCATAATGGCCTTTCTTCAGGGTCACTCTTTAAGGGAAGTAGGGCCATCTTTGGTTACTGCCTTTGTGAAATAGTGTGATGGTGATATTTTAACTTGAATCTACCTTGGGTGGTTCTTCTTTTTCTTTTTGCTCTATTTGTGGCTGCTTAGAAAATTATAAAACTAGCAAATGTTTTAAATTTAAGCCATGGGTAAACTTTTCCTAACAAAGTTAAACAACAAACCAGAAAATGGAATCACAAGCAGCGTGTGTTCTTTTCTTCTTAAGGCTTTATATCCTCATTAGTTTAGAACTTCCCCACCTCCCTTTGCTCCTGCTTTCTTGGAGCCACATGCCTCACTCATAGTCTTCTTATTTGAAATGGACAATTCAGGATGGCGACTTTGCATGCTCCTAAGTCCCTGCCTAAAATACGTCCCTCCTCTTCTGCTGTTCTCTTAGTCATGCTAATTTCCTTGCATTTGCAGTTATATGGAAAATGTCTTCTTGTTTTAGCTGTACATGTGAAAGTCATTCCTGTGTTTCACCTGCAGTGTGAGTGTAATTCAGAATCCCATGGTGCAATCATCCCTCTTTTGCCTTCTAAAGGAGTTGGGTTTGGGGAAGGGGACTCCGGTTGAGCTGAAGGGTATTTACAGAGTGTCATTTAATCGGTTCTCTTTGTCTTCAGCCAAAACTGCATTCCAGACGAATGGATAACTGTATGCCCTATTCATGAAGACATCCTGAGAAAGAAGCTCCCCAGCCTCTCTGGGAAACTCAGAAGGGACTGACCAGCCCCCATTTCTTTTGTGAAGATGGTGAATAGGAAGCCCCTTGGAAGGCTTGTCCTTACCCCAAAGTATGATGCCCTACCTGTGGGCCCCCACAGCCCCTAAAATTTCCCCATCCTAATATTTATTTCACTGCAGTAATTATCTGCTTACTTGTCTGTACTCCGATTCCCCACACACACTAGTTTGTAAACTCCAGGAAGACTGGCACCGTGTCCTGTTCCTTTTGTGTCTCCAGCACTACTTCCCACATATTAGTCTTAACAAACATCTCTTTCTTCTAACTCTTCATAAAACTCATGTTTCTTCTAATCTCCTGCCATCTCTGATCCCAATTAACTTTCACCCCGGGGGATATGGGATATGCATACATACATGCACTGCCACCACTTTCTGCATTCCTATCATTTCAAAACTCTTGCAGTCTTAAGTTCCCAAAGCTCCTGCTTGCCAAGTGCAGTAGATTTTCCCCCATTCTTGTTTATCTTTACCTCCTTATTACATTTAATGTGATTTTACTGTTCCCTCCTTGAAATTCACCCTTTCCTTCCACTTGCCCAAGCCACCAGCCCTGCAGAGCCCAACTCAGGCCCCTTTCCTCTGTGAAGCCTCACCTGACTACATCAGCCTGCTGCAAGTTCATGTAATCTCAATTCCATTTGTACTCCCTGTCAGTTTAACACACTTTAGCACTTTATATTTACACTTCCCTCCGCAATTAAATTATAAGGTCACATGCAAACCTGTCCACATCGTCGTCCACATCCATAGTTTTCTAGCAGTGTCTAACACAGTACTGGGCTTTCAGAGGGCAATCAGTAGATACTTAATGATTGATTTGAAGATGTCTGTCTTTATCACAAGTATTGAGAAGTGTTTTAGGGCTTTGTAGTACTGCTGTTGGTTAATTCCTCCATGAACGGTGTGACTGTCCCAAATTGAATGTGCAATCACTCCAGTGTCTGTGGCTCAGGGACCAACACTTTCTCTTTGCCCCTTTGTTTTCCTTTGCAACGCTTATTATGCTTCAGTCTGCTTATGTACTTATTTGTACTAGAACAGTCTGTCCTGTTTGCTTTCTTTTGGGGTCATCTGTAACAGACGGTTGTCATACTGGGAATATAAGTGTATCTTTGACTCCTTGCCTAGAAAGGAAGCAAGAATCCCATTAGCAAGACACGTTCATTGGCTGGGCTGCAATTCATTGCTCTCCTCTTTGGTAATAGGTTTTGGTGCAAGCTTCAGCATCAGTTCTAGACTTGGATTAGAATCCCCAGGAACTTTCTGGTGGCCTTAAAAGGAAGGCAGGGATGGTTGTGGGAAGCTGAAAATGCATTTGCCAAATCCATATCCTGAGAGTTGAAAAACCTTATCACGAATTCATTCAGTTTTCCCAACCAAACCTTTCTGTACTCTAGTTTTCCCATCTATAAATAATGCCTGTACATGTAAATACTAGGAGACTGCATGTACAATGGTTATAAAACACTCCGAAGTTCAATGGATGGCCAACAGGTTAAAAGAAGCATTCTACATAATTAGGTGTTACTCTATGCTTTCTTATGGAACAAATTAATTGAAAGAGGACTTCTTGTTGCTTAAATGAACTGATTTAAGCAATTCAGACAATTTAAGAATCATGCCATTATTTTATAGTAGTATTTAAGTATTCTAGACTCCTATGTGATTAATGATTCCACATTGATATTTTTTGCAGGTTTTTTTTTACACTTTTAAAATGAAAGTTAATAGATCACAAAGAACATTACATTAAAAAACATAAAAAAGCATAAAAAACCTAAAAGGTTCCCATATACCCCAACCCCCCACCCCATCATTTTTGTAAATTGTATTTTTTTGAAGATATATACATCACACAAAAAAAGTTACATTAAAAAATATAAGAGGTTCCTGTATACCAACCCCTCTCTCACCCCACTCCTCCCACACCAACCACCTCCCCTATCATTGTGGCACACTCATCGCACTCAGTGTACATATTCTGGAGCACTGCTGCACTACATAGATACTAGTTTAACCTGTAGTTCACACTCTCCCCCAGTACATTCAGTAGGTTATGGCAAGATATATAAAATGCAGCATCTGACCCTGCAATATCATTTAGGACAATTCAAAGTCCCAAAAATGCCCCCACAGCACATCTCTTCTTCCCTCTCCCTGCCCTCAGCAACTACTGTGGTCACTTTCTCCACCTACTCTCTAGTTCATTGGACTTACCCAGGTCAGCTAACAGGGAGGTGAAGATGGTCAACCACCACACCAGGGAATCAAGAGTGCCAGCAACTGCTAGCAGAGGAATTGCATCCATCATCCATGTGGAATCTAAGCCCCCTCTTGATCTAGAGATGGAGTGGACATCACCATCCCAGGAAACAATAGAATGAAGGAATAAAAGATAGATTAGAGTGGACTTACTGATATTCTACTATAAAACTATTGTGACTAGTAATAGAAGAAATTGTAGCATTGAGGTGGAGAAAGTGACCACATTAATTTGAATTTTGTTTACTCTTAATTAAATATCTTCCTTCCCATCTGTACTTCCACCTTGACTATGCCAGATTTGTTTTTCTGCCCTAATTCAGTATTGACTATAACTATGGCTTTGTCTGGCCATTTCTTTTACTGGTCAAGATCCTCTCAAATTTTAATTCCATTTCTCAGGAATCTTCCCAACACATCATGTTTCTGTCTTGAAATGCATTAGCTTCCTTACTCACTAAAGGTGTGTTAAGTAGCACTTAGCTTAAAAATTACACCTGTGAACTGCGAATTGTTTTCTTCAGTAATCAGTTTTAGTGATTATCATCCTCTCCTGCTGATAAGCATGAAGTGCTCTGTGACCTCGGCCGTGTTTAAGTTCCTTTGTGGACTTGCCATTGTTAACTTTAGAAATGACAGCAGGTGGTAACTTGCCAGAGTGGACTTTTCTTCAGACTGCTGAGTCTCTCAGCTCTTGCCAGGAGAAATGCGAGTTTCTGAGATTTGAGCCTCTTATAAGAAACCCTCCTTGAAGCTGTTCTGTAGATGCTTCCAGTTGCTGTGGCAAGTGGCCTTGTGCGGGCTGAAGCGTGGTATCCTAAATAGTCAGTTTTCAGAAATGAGGACCTCTACATCAAGGTCCTCTGGTGATGTGATGAAAGATGCATTACAGCTGTAAAGGTAGACCATGCAGGCAATAGTGCATTGTGTCTTCAATTCTTTTAAGGGCCCCCTGCTTGGTTTTGAAGCAATAAAAGAAGACTGGACTTACAGGCTAGTGCTACCCTCTTCTGGCCTTCTGGGGTCTGTGCTGCTACATCATGACGTTACAAAATCAGTTTTGAAAATAGGAACCTCTTCATACCTTCCAAGCAGGCTGTTTTCCTGCCTCTTTTCTGTGATTGGCTCTATAGACTTGTATCTGTTTTCTTTTTCATAAGACATCTTGCTGAGCAAAACCTGATGATCCACAAAATGCTCAGCCTTGTGTCAGGGAACAGTTTCCTTAGCAACCACCACACCTCAGTACGGAAAGAATAAGCATGAGGAGGCATATGCTGCTCATTGCACAGGAACTTTCCCAGCCTCTGTGTCTCAAGAAAGAGAACATGTTTTTTTTTTATTTCTTGTGTTTCATAAATGCATCTGTTCATGATGTATTAATAGGTGGAGTAACTTGCTTAAGAGAAGATAACTGGCTTTCATGTCTGCTACTGTCATTTAAATTCCAGGTGCTGATCATCTGAACAAATGCCTCCTGAGGATTTCTGTGCCTGAAAAACACCTGTCAGCAGATTGCTTTATATACCTCTACGTCAGTCAAGGTTTGTGCTCATAAATCAGTCTCAAGAGAGTTTTCCTTTATTTCATTTCTGGATGATTCCCCCATGATATTTTTTTAAATAGCCATCAGTATATGATCTCTATTCCTGTTTCTTAAACACCCAACTCCCAACTTACTGTCAGAAAATCTCTGTTAATGTGAACTGATTGAAAGCAAGGGTATAGATCCCATAGTTAGGTTTTAGGAATGAGATGGAGACGGCAGAAAATACTGAAGATATTCATTTGAGTAAAGTCAGATGAGATCCCATTTGTAGTCCCAAGGGAATCTTTTCAGATCCTAATACTAATTAGTGTGTGGCAAGATGTGTTAAGCAGGATCTATGAGCCACTTTCCATTTACGAGCAGTAATCTTTTTGTCACATTTCTGTTTATATGCGTTGAAGGAAAAATGATTTTTTAAATTTCATAGCTACCATTCTTGAATGTTCACATTGTGCTACCACTGATTCTAATTGCTTTACTCGTCTCTCCTTATTTATTCCTCACAACACCCTTATGTGGTTAAGTACTGCTATTATTCTTATTTTACAGATAAGGAGACTGAGACACAGAGTTGAAGTACCTTACCCAGTGTCGTGCAGGAGCCTAGCATTCTGGCTCCAGAAGTCTGCCCTCAACCATCTCGCCATACTGCCTCATAGACACACAAACTTAGGAGAAGGAGACTACGGAACCATATTTTAGAGTATTTTAACACTGTCATAATCACGTGTGTGATTATGCTCTTCTGACTTCAGCTTCCTTGAGATTAGTGGGAAAACAACAAGGCTTTAGAGAAGATACGAATTGCTTAAGGGCATGCTGCAAATCAGAAATGTGAGTGAGGATCCAAGTCTTCTGATAATTCACTGCCAGCCACATCCTACTCATTTCAAGTTTTCTCCTTATCTTGGTGAGGTAAGTATCTTGGTGGGGTAAGCTGCTTCTTTTAAGCAGGGCCAAAGCTGGTTGTAATGGTTTGCCCATATACTCGTTGTTGAAACCCTGAGCCTTTGAACTAGCTTAGGTTCAGAGTTCCATGTGGTCATGTGAAAATTGGTCACCAGAGTATATATAAAGCCCTGAGCAGCAAAGGATGATGGCTTAGAGCCTGGCCTTAGATTCAGGCAAACTGAAGTTTAAATACTGGCCTTAATACACAAGCTTCATGAACAAGGGCAGGTAATATATGCTTTTAAAATCATTATTGCCTCACCTGGAAAATGGAGATAATACCACCTACCTTGTTAGGTGATTGTGAATGCTGAGAGAATGCATATAAAGCATGTATATAGCACAGTGTCTGGCAAGGAGTAAGTGCTCCAGAAATGGAAGCTATTATTGTGCAGAGTATCCTTCCCAGTCATTTTTCATTTCATTCTGGTTATCACTCTAAAAAGACACTCCAGAGTTCTGATTAACAAAATAACGAATTTTTGTGCTTTAAAATTTACAGACTGTTTTCATACCCTGAATTACAGTGATTCTAACAACATTTGCAGTGTAGGAATTTTTGTCTCCATTCTGTAGATCACAGTACCATGGCTCAGAAAAATTAAATAATTTGCCCAACGTCTCAGAGATAGTAAGCAACATAGCCAGGACTTCAGCTCAGAACTATGCTCTGGATCCTATACTACATACTCATCTGCTTCCTGTAAGAAAACATTCATTAAAGGCATGTAGGTCAACAGAAAACGACTTAACATCGCCATAGCAATCCTAGTTTCACCTTTAGTCTGGCTAACTTAAATACTCGAGTTAGAACTGCTGTGCCCCAATGTCCCTAACATTTTGAAGCCAGGTTCTAAAGAGTTGTCATAGCTCGATACAATTCTTCTTGTGAAATCTCCAAGCCCCGAGGCAAGTTATCTTAATCTAGTTTTCTCGTGCAAGAACAGACTGGCATTCACTTGAATACGAACAATGTACTTCTACTGTTCAGCTTTTTGCCACACAGGAGTTACTGGTGGGGATTATTGATTCACATTTCAGACTTCACCCTACTATCAGATTTGGAAGAAAAATTACAAAGAAGGGAACTTACTCAAAAACAACATAAAACATGGTAGTACAGGCAAGGTTTTGAAATAGAGACACGTTCCCTGGGCTAAGAGACAACAAGGGAGGATTTTATTCTTGAAAGATGATGATTTCAGTGCTGGAGATGGAGGGTTTGACAATTTTAAGTGTGTGTTCTGTATGTAAGAAAGAGTTATTAAAAAGTAGCTCTCCTTTTAAATGTTCCCAGGACTTTAAAAATTGTTGATGGTTAAAATTGTTTTTCAAATAAAATCACCCAAATCACAGAATTTCAGCCCTGGTGTATACTGGCCTAAAAAAAAACAAAACAAAAAACAGAAGTATCACGTTGATTGTTGGAAACTGGAGGGTACGGAGGGTTGGAAACCTGCTAATGTTTAATGAGTAGGGATGTGCTTGCTCTTGGCATGTCACTGAAAGACTAAGCAAAGTAAGAGACATCATTTGCTATCACTCTTTTCCTGTGCATGAATGAGTCCCTATTAATTGATCAGATTTTTTTTTCATTTCCCTGCTAATGAACTATGCCTTTTTTCCCTGTTATTTTGGTAGCCAGTGTTCTCATGCAGACTTATTTTCAGGAAAGTGGTCTCTTGCTTTAGAAGAGTACTTTATATGAAAACAGGGGCCCAAACTCAAGATCTCTATCTCAGTGTGTCTTTTCAAGTCGCTGTAAAGCCACTTACCAACTTTTACCTCAGTTTTCCCCTAGAGACTTAAACACAGAAAAGTACACCAAATGACTGATCTCTGTGCTTATGCACAGCAGATGTACTAGCAAACAAAGCATAATTGCCTTGTCAAATTGTACCCACATGAAGAGACATAGATGCAAAAGAAGATATCTTTAACCTCCTGCCAAATTTTTTGAGAAGTCTGCTTTAAGGATAACATAGAAAAATTTATCACATTTGTTTGCTTCTACTAAGGGTGCAAACTTGTATGATTGTACATATAGTGTGTATATGTATATGCATGCTATGTACATATATGTAAGATATGTATGTATGATTTGTGAGATACACATGAGATCTTTCCAGCATAAGCAAAAGGAAGAAATTAATTTTTCAGAAATTTTTTTCCCATAATGGAAATGTCATTCATTTGGAAAAAAACATTAAGTAGCAGTAGACAAAAGCTGTGGCTAGTCCTTTGTAAAAAATGACCAATCCTTTTTGTTCTGAATTTTGGAATTTTTAATTGATGAGAATAATCTGGCCAATTCTTAACATTCTTCATTGTTCCTATGAATCACAATAGCATAAGCAGGAGGAACAGTGGAACTCTAAATCACAAAATTAATGAAATAGTTATTTCAGAGTTCCAGTAATTATTCTGTCCCAGTACTTTTTTCACAATGGCTGTACTAGATTTAAGTGCTTGAGTTTACCCTCCAAATGGAAATATTTGACTGTCTCTTCACAAAATATGTACATTTCTTCACAGTCTATGTAGTAATTGCTGCAAATCTATTCAGCCCTTGTATTCTATTCCTTTATTTACAAATAGGAAAAAAACTATCCCAGCAGCAGTAAGCCTGTGTTTTGGATTCTTTTCCATTTTTAAGGATGAGTTTTTGTCGGGATCTCCTTATGAAGAGATAATCGACCAAATTTACAAGGAGTAAGAACTATAATCATACCAAAGCCGAAGAGCCTTGCATCTCCTAACTTGATATCCCCAACTGCAGTGCGTTGTAACTGGATGTTCTTCTCATACTCAAGAAAGATTGTAAAATGGGGATGATGTATACAGAAAATCCAAAGGAGAAACTGAATTTCAATTAATGTATTTAAGTAAAAGTGTAGGGTAAATGAATGGTACAGCCAGGATTAGAAACCATTTTCACAAAATTAGTATCATGATAAAAGGAAACAAGTTGGGGAGAGGATGTAAAGTCTTAGTGAATGAACCTCCATGGTATCTGGGTTTGAAAACAAAAACTATAAAAGACTTTTCTTTTTTTAGAAAATGGGGAAAATTTAATACAAACTGTATATTAGATGATACTAAGAAATTGCTGTTAATTGTCTTAGGTATGATAAAGGTATTGTGACTATATAGAACAGTGGCCTCACTTTTTAGACCTGTGTGCTCAAGTAGTTAGGAGCAAAGTGTCCATATGATCTTCAAATTACTTTCAAATGATTCAACAAAAATAAAAAGATGTTATTTATTTATAAAACATATATATAACATAGCTAAAGCAAAAAATGGCTAAAAATGAACTATTATTGAATTTAGGTGGTGTGAATTTAGATTTTCATTTTTTTTATTCAACTTTTTTGTACATTTTAAAATTTTTACAATAGCAAATTTTAAAAAATAAAGCATATCCCTTTAGTTAGGTAGCCCAGGTACATTAAATATCTTTTTGGGTGCCTAGGATTTTAAAGAGAATGATAATAGGCTGCCTAATAAGATGGTATTAAGAACTAAAGTGAAGGAGAAAAAACTGTGGCTAAAAATAATTTGTCAGGAAAAACTAAGAGAACAAAGCCTTACCTTTGAACTGGAGGGGAGGAGAATCTAAATTATAAAGTTAACAAAAATCCCTAACTAATAGAAGCAATCTAAGGCATTCCATTCTGGGTAAAACATTAGGATCTCATTAACATCAACGTATTACTTTACCTCTCAGCTATCCACTGTCTTTCTTGGACCCTAATAAAACCACAGTAATCCTTTAAATCAAACAAAATTATCATGAAGTGAAAGTATGATGTTTCAGAAAACATTTTCTCCCTCTTCCACTCTACAGCTTTGTGCTGTCCTAGCCCCAGAGCACCTGCGTACTTTGTATCATTTATGTGTATGTTGTAAGGTATTTCAGGACCACTTTCTGGTTAGCCTACATGTGGATACTTTGACTATAGGTTGAGCTCTGGCTTCTCTCTTGCCATTGCATCCTTACCCCCAAGTAAGGGATTTTCCGTAATTGCTCACACAGAAGTCCTGTCCCTCTACCCTTAAATGATGAACCTGAACCTTTGAGCAACCAAAGAACAAGAAGAGTCACAGGCATGACTATCCCCATTCCACCCTTCCCACCACATACACACACCAGATTAGACAACATCAGTATGTGAATATAGGAAATTTGCTAAAGCTCTGCTTAAACCATGAAGTAAAGGACTCACAAATAGGTTTCAGGTTTTTTTCTCTCTAGGTTTTCTTGCATGTACTATAAAGAGCATTCTGAAGGAAAAAAAAACAGAACATAAAGCTTCTTCAGGAAGCTGGTTTCATATGGTGGTTTAGATTTAAATAGTGATTGTCTAGCACCATTTGAAATCAGTGTTTTTGGAGAAGACCAACTGCACTTCAAACAGCAAAAGAAATGACTGGACCATCCTGAAGTATTTGCAAGTAAAGCCAAGATGGCTCTAAGAAACTGCCTTACATTGTAATTGATCCTTTCCTTACCCCTGTCAATAGTAGTGATATATATAACAAATGAATTACATGGAATGTCTTATTATTAGAATTCTGTATTTGTTTGTGTAATAATTCTTTGCTTGCACTTATCATGTAATACAAACTCTTATCTTGCCTGGGTTAAATGGTCAAGTATGTGACAGATTTGTTTGTTTGGGCCCTCCCAATCCTCAAATCCTCCTGTGACCCCTTAGAGGATGACTGATTTCTTTTGGTGTTCAGAGTCAATATAATTTTCTAGCACCATCTGAAATCGGTTATAATGATTGGGGAAGAGCACCATGCAGCTGACTGATGGGAGAAAATTCATTGGTAAATATTTGGGACCACAAATAGGAAATAAGAAAACAGAAACACAAAGCAGAAATATCAACTTTTTAAGTTGAGTTTCATTACCCTGAATTTCAGGTATTATGTTATGACACTTTGCCTAATAATGGTTAACTGTTAGCATAATACTAATGGTTATATTTTAGAGAAATTCCATGAAATTTGTAGGAATATTTGTTTTGGTGATAGATACCCAGAAAAAATGCATAAAATTGATGACTAACGTGAATGATTTAAAAGGAGCAGTGAGGTAGTAAATTTTGTTCACAGTGAGAAGGTCTTGTAATCTTTTCTGTGAACACTCTCCTTCCTGGCCATGGAACTCACCCCATGGTTAACCCAAATAATTTTCTTAAAAGGCAGTCCCAGGTCCAAGTGGGCTAGACATTAAATCTAAAAAGGCATGTAATGAATAATGGTACAGAATAACAAGGTGTTCTGTATCTAGGACAGAGCTAAATTAGTACATGTCAGTTCAGTTTAGAAAGCAAGGTGAAGAGAGCAGGAGGTTATACTTGAACTATTAGCCTGTCTTAGATTTTAACTTCTTACCGGTCTGAAGCCACATAGCCTAACAATCAAACAATAATAGCTACCCAGCTTAACAAAGCTTGGGTCTCTTCCTCTTCTACCCTTGGCACACCCTCTTCCTGCCATTTGACCCCATTCTTTATAACTTGATCGGGAAAGCACTTTTCCACTCAGAGCTAAGACTTGGACTTTGTAGCCAGAACACAAATCAAGTGAGAATTAGGATCATTTCGCTTCTTCTGTTGTATATTTATTATATCCTAAAAACTCTCTGACTTTCTTGCCTGCTCTTTCTTTTCCCTGAGTAAGCTCATCTCCTCTTGTTCCAAATTCACCACCTACCTGTGTGCTGATTTCCCAGAAAGAAAGCCCTAGCCTCAATTATTTTTCCAGTAATCTTTATTTCCATGTTTTCAAATGGCTCCTAGAGCATTTATAATAGCAGTTATACATGCTATTCAAAAACATACCATAGCCATATTCAAAGACATGCCGTAGCCATACCTATTATCTTTTTCTCAAAAGCAGTTCTTCCTGCTCTAACCCGTGGGTAAAGCTGAGCACCTTAGGATTCTGTGACTTTTCTTCCCTTATCCCTGGCCACATCCACGCTCAGCAAGGCTTGCCACTCTTCTCTCTTAACTATCAAAGTCACCACTTTCTCTCTATCCTCGTTAACCTCCTTGGTGGCTTCCTTGCCCCAACCCACCTCTAGTCCAGACTCTGCTTTACTACCAATTATCTTTCTAAAACACAAATATGACCTTCTTCCCTCAAAAGGTCTCCACTGCCTTTGGACAAATGCTAAATGTCTGTACACAGCATGAGGGATCCTTCAGGATTCTCGCTCCTCACTGCGCTCTCCTGTAGCCACGCTCCCTCTCACACCTAGTTTTCTGGGCTCAATGAGCTGCTTGCTGTTGCTGTTGTGTAGCACTCCAAGTACTTTCACATTTCTCAGCCTATATATATTATATATATATATAAATACTGTATATATATATACAGCCTATATATATTATATATATATATATATATATATAATATATATATATACTGTTTCCTCTGCCCAGAACTCCCCTCTTCTCCACCTTGTCCTGGGAACTCCAACTAATTATTCAGCCCCTGGCAAATGTTTGCTTGATGTGAAGCCTTCATTTTGCCTTAAGGCTTAGAATACACAAAGTGTCTCGCTTCTCTCTGCCCCCTTAGAAGCTTACAACATTTTTCATGTTGTTCTGGAATTATTTATTTCCTAGTCTTCTCTGCTAGACTGTACAATCCTTGGATTAAGGGAGAATTATAGGTAGGGAAACACACACACCGTGTGCCTACAATTCTTATTCACATACGTATGACGTATCTTTTGTGTAGATGTCTCTGTAGATGTTCTTCTAGACTTCTGCTTCCATTTTTCAGCCGATGCAAGTTTCTCTTGACTTTAATTTGTTATATGTGCATAGAGTGGAAGCTGCTTCCAATGATGACCTAAATTAAGTAGAATAAAGAAAACAAACCTGCTTCAAAGAGCATATAACCCTTTCCAAAACTTTAAATATGATTTTGATGTACCTTCCATTATGGATTATCCATGTGTTTTCTTTCTTCTGTAAGCATAAATAATTAACAATTGAGTTAGAGAGCCATGAGAAGGAGAATGATTATTGAAAGATTGTTGTCCCCATTTTAGAGAAGAGCAAACACACCAAAACAGTTGTTTCCAAAAAAGGATGAAGTTCTGATAGATGCTACAACCTGGATGACCCTTGAAGATGTTATGCTGAGAGAAATAAGCCAGACACAAAAGGACAACTACTATAGGATTACACTTATATGAAATACCTAGAATTAAGCCAACTCATCAAGACAGAAATTAGATTAGAGGTTACTAGGAGCTGGGCGAAGGGCAGAATGGGGTACCTATGTGTATTAGCCAAAGGGTGCTGATGCAAAATACCAGAAATTGGTCAGTTTTTATAAAGGGTATTTATTTGGGGTAGGAGCTTACAGATACCAGGGCATAAAGCATAAGTTACTTCCCTCACCAAAGTCTATTTTCACGTGTTGGAGCAAGATGGCCACTGACTTCAAGCTTCCTGGGTTTCTTTCTTTCAGGGTCTTTCTTCTCTCTGGGCTCAGGTTCCTCTCTTCTTGGGACTTGCTTCTGTTTCCTCTGTGAGCTTACTTCCCAGGGCTCCAGCTTAAGGCTTCAGCATCAAACTCCAACATCAGAAACCCTCGACTCTGTCCTTTGCTATGCCTTTTATCCCCACTGTGGAGTGGGGACTCAAAGCCCTAATGATGTGGCCCAATCAAAGCCCTAATCATAACTCAGTCACAACCAAGTACAGACCAGATTACAAACATCATCT
Organism: Dasypus novemcinctus; assembly: GCF_030445035.2. Taxonomy (NCBI): domain Eukaryota; kingdom Metazoa; phylum Chordata; class Mammalia; order Cingulata; family Dasypodidae; genus Dasypus; species Dasypus novemcinctus. The sequence goes on along the minus strand of NC_080677.1, from coordinate 109,615,140 downwards.
AGTATCTATTTTTGGAATTCATAACCATATCAAACTGCTACATCATGCTTATTGGTACGGTTTCTGTTTGGGGTAATGAAAATGTTTTAGAAATAGAGAGTGATGATGCTTACACAATATCATGCCACTGAACTATACATTTCAAATGGCAAACTTTATTATATGTATTTTATCACAATAAAATTTAAAACAAACAGATGTTCCTTAACTCAAAATGGCAAGAGATTCATGCTAAGCAGCATGGGCCCCTTAGAAATAATAATTTATAGCTGTTGAATGCCGACTGTGATTGCTGCTCATCCCTCCTCAGAGCACTAATTTCCTTTTCTCTTGATTCCTAAATAGTGTGATCTGGGCAAATCACTTGGTCTTTCTCGGTTCATTTTCTTTAATATCAATGGTATTTCTAGGGTTTTGCTATGAATTTATCATTTCCTACAACCACGTAATAGTTGTAGACACTTTGCAATACAAAGCTCTATATAAAAAGATAGTAAAGTGTCCTGTACCCTAATTGCTTCAACTTTTAACTGCATTATTTTGCAGTATTTCCAAATTATGATTAAAAAACAATCATATAAAAGTGAAACTCTCAGGAAGGAATGAGTGTGCTGCCTATAGGGGAAAGGACACCTAACTTTTATGTCTACCTTCCTTGTTGAATTTTAAAATAGCATGCGTACTAATGAAAGATGCTAATGTGGGAAGCTGTGTGGGGGGTATATGGGAATCTGCTGTATTTTTGATGTAACAGTTATGTAATCTAAAGCTTCTTTTAAAATAAAAGTTTAAAAAATAGGGTGTGTAAATGAAAAAATTAAATTTTGTTGAACTTTGGATACTAAAAACCTGTTAAGTTAGACAGGATTAAAAATAGATTCTTGGTGACCTACCAAACAAAAAACAAAAAGCAAATAAATCATAAAACAAAAGAAAGCAACAACAACCAAAATACCAAATTTAACCTTTGAAAATGATGTGCTCCAGAAACTCTGAATCCTGGGGGCCAAGGTTTGCTTCTTGGCTGGACCCTGAGGTTGAGCTCTTCTTTGAAGCCAAAATGATTCACCTGATTTTCAATAACTGACTAATTAAATACAATAGATGTTGAAAGGGAAGGGGAGTGGGGGTTGTGAGGATACATAGGAGAGAGAAATGAAATCTAATTGGAAAAAAAGGCAAAATACAGTGCAACCTCATTTACAAGACATTACTACCCAGAACTCTGAATTCATCAAGTTTTCTGCTCTTCTCTACTTTGAAATGAAAATAAAATACAAGAAAGCAAGCTTCTCAATTTACTGAATAAAGAACTCCATACTTAAATAATTTTAACATTGTATTTTGAAATTAATGCAATTAGTTTCTGTTTATTGTGCCTAAAATATAAAACAGTATTGTTAAAAAATTTCGATTATCCAGAATGATGACTGATCCTTGGATACTGTGAAAATCGTAAATCATCCGTTTTATTTACAATACTGTGCTTACCAAGGCAGAAGAATGTATAAATATGTTTTTTTAAATGATTTATTTATTTATTCATTTCTCTCCCCTTCCCACCCCCCACCCCCCACCCCCCACCCCGGCTGTCTGTTCTCTGTCTATTCGCTGCATCATCTTCTTTGTCCACTTCTGTTGTTGTAAGCAGCACGGGAATCTGTGTTTCTTTTGGTTGCGTCATCTTGTTGCATCAGCTCTCCGTGTGTGCAGCGCCATTCCTGGACAGGCTGCACTTTCTTTTGCGCTGGGCGGCTCTCCTTACAGGGTGCACTCCTTGCGCATGGGGCTCCCCTACGGGGGGACACCCCTGCATGGCATGGCACTCCTTGTGCGCATCAGCACTGTGCATAGGCCAGCTCCACACGGGTCAAGGAGGCTCGGGGTTTGAACCATGGACCTCCCATGTGGTAGACGGATGCCCTAACCACTGGGCCAAGTCCACCGCCTAAATACGTTTTAGAAACTTTATAAACAACTCTTCTTTTAACCAAAACCAAAATGTAATGTGTATGTTGTATACAGAATCCATTATGCCATTATATAATGTTCCTTAAATTCTTTTATCAGGCAAAATTCACATAACATAAAGTTTACCATTTTAACCATTTTAAATATATAACTAAGTGATTTTTTTAGGCCAGTCATAATGTTGTGCAACCCTTACCACTGTCAAATTCTAGAACATTTCGTCACCCCACTTGGTACTTATTAAGCTGGCATTCCTCATTCACCCCTCTAACCAGCCCCTTGCAACCATTATTTTCTTTCTTTCTAATGTATTTGCCAGGCAGGGCATTTCATAAAAATCAGGGGTTCTTAACCTTTTTTGTTCCACAGACCCCTTTGCTAGTCAGGGGAAAACCACAGTCTCTTTACAAAGTCCACACTGTACTGTGTATATTATTTAATAAATATATCACATCTGCACCAACATGTCCCCACAAAAATAATGTTTTATTGAATTTCAATTCAAGCTCATGGACCCCTTGTTAAGAACCCCTGATATAAATGAAATTACACATTATGTGGCCTTTTGGGTCTGGATTTTTAACTTAGTGGAATGCTTTCAAGTTCATCCACATTGTTGCAATGTGTCATCAGTACTTTTATTTCTTTTTTTATTGTTGAATAATCTATTGTATGGATATACCTCATTTTGTTTATCCATTCATCCATTGATGGACATTCCTCTAAAAACAGCTAGGAAATAGAATCTCCCCTAAAGATGCGAGTAAGGATTTCAGCCTTGATTTTAGCCCAGTGAGACCCATTGTGGACTTCTGATCTACAAAACTCTAAGGTAATAAATTTTTGTTGATTTGAGCCAATAAATTACTGGTAGTTTGTCACAGCAACAACAGAAAATTAATAGGGTAGAGATCAGCTGTTTCACTGGGGATTCCCATTGATGTTACTTATAATTTTTTTCCCTCTGGGTCTGGTTTCCTAAGAGATGAATCCTTCAATCTTCTGCTGGGGGTTATAGCAGTGTAGGCTTAGTTTAAAAGAGTGAGTATAAATATACAAGAATAAGGGGTTTACTATAGGCATTAGGGCTTCCACAGATGTGGGAGATACTGAGGGAGTGAAGGCCTTGGGAAGTTGCAGCTACAGGATCAGTGAAATAGTCACTAAAGACTTGAGCCTGCAGAGCTGGAGCAAGGGAAGCTGGAAGTGATGGGAAAATCCAAGTAGGCACAGCATCTGCCTCCCAAAGGGGGACTGTGAATTGGAGCTCGTGGAGAGGTCTGTGAAACCACTACGTCTTTTGGCTGGAATGATGGCATTCACCTCACTTCATTTCAAATCTTAGGCAAGTTCCTGTCACTGGCATACTGTAACCATACAGGAAAGGGTATTCTGGGAAGCATAGTGACAGGTGAGTTGACAATAGACAATCCACCACAGCAGCAATAAGCCTGGCTGCCAGAATCTGAAAACTGAACTGAGGAAGGAAGGGGGCTGGGACTTCCCACTGTTAAGAACATGAACTTAAATTTAACTCCTCATGTTAGTATGACACGTAATCCTTCCTCAGCTTTGTCTGAAGTCTCTTAGTCCAGAGATTTTTTTGGTTCAAGAGCCCCAGCAAGTGAATCTAGTGTTGGGGAGGAAGAGGGAGAAGACCGGAATTTAACTGATCTTTGTACAGACTCTCAGCGAACCCTGTTTTCTTTCTCACCCACATCTTCACAGTTAACTCTCCTCCAATTCCTGAGTTTTTTTCTGTGTTTCTGCCCAGGTATCAAATTGCTTCTTGTGGGCTCTATTCTCTGGGTCTTATGTTTCAGCTTTTTCTGCCCTGCTTACTTGAGTTACCACACATCTGTCTTTCCATTTTCTAAGATTTTGTAGACCGGCATCTGTTGGGGTCTACTCCCATTCTGTTGGTTCTTATTGTTTTACACATTGTTAATTCCTTTTATTCCTTTATTATTATGCAAGTATTCAAGCCCATGTGTTTAACTGAAAGTCTGTGAGATTCTTAAGATAAATAGTATGATACCGTGCAAAGGGCTGAAAGTCCAATGGCCAGGGTTCTCAAGTTCCAGCCCTCTTGTCATTTAACTTTTATGGAGCCCAACTTACCTCTAAAACAGGTTGGTCCATTGGATTCCTTTTAAGACTCTAGTGAAAGCTGTGGCCCCTCTCCCTTTGAAAAAAAAAAAAAGGAGTACAAATATACATATATTTGTACTTGTACCCCAAGTACATGAACCCCCAAGGGTATTAACCCCCAAGTTCAGAACCTCTGGCCTAGATATTCTCTGAAATCACTTCTAGAGCTGATATTCTGATTCTCAAAGAGGTAGGGTTTAAATATAGTAGATTTCAACATGACATGTCATGCTAGTCCTTTTAAAATATAATGAAATAGTTTTCAGTGCAACATTTATTAGGAAACCAAAAAAGTTGGATTCCAGGAATTAATTCATTTCAGAGGTGTCAGGGGCTTAGAAGTTTTAAGTGGCTGTTGACTACTACGTGACTGCTCAGCATGATTAATGGAAGGAAAGTGACCAGAGATCAAAGAAACCCTCTGTGATTTTCTCACCATGTAAAATGCCGTTGAATTATAGAGAGAAATCTACGAAGAGATATTGCCAATAGGCATTTAGTATACTCCAAATTATGTTAGCAGTGGCTTCTCTGACCATGTCCTCTCATGGCTGGTAATTTTGAGTAATAATGTTAACAAAACAAGCTAAACCAAACAACAGATTAGGTAATAGCATCACTATGTACCCAAACGATCCTAAATTATTTGTAGTCTTTATTTCCAGCCCTAGGAATAATTGCCTTCAGGGTGATTCAGGGACAGCATTATTCTGTACATGTTCTATTATATCTAGCTAAGGAGCAAGGTGACTTCCTTAGGGCTACAGGTAAGTGTCTGTTTTTCTGTATTCAGAAAAACAGAAATACACTGTTTTCTGTATTTCTGACAAAGATGAGAGTAATGAGGAGGACACAGTTTTTCCCTAGGTCAGGAGGAATTGGTAGGTAAGGGTCTTCCAGAAAATCGGGACAACACTGCAGTTGCAGCAGTAACTTTATCCCTATACCTGAAATGAGCTAAATGTCTTCATATTTGATATCTGGTGCAGGTTACTTGAAACTCCAGATGACGTGGCACAATAGGGGTATTGTTGAGTAGATAGATACCACACATCTTTAGTCTTGGTGCCATATTTGTCTTATGTAATTCAGTTCAGCCTTTCTTCTTTCTTTTATATGGTGTAAGTTTCTTCACAGAGTTGAACCTGCTGAATAAAAGTTGTATTGGACTAATTCATATAGCATATAGCTAAAGCAGCAGCTCCACCAGTCAATCATTCCTTTGAAAAGAGACACTGAGATAGTTTTTAAATAGTATTTACCCCATTCTACAATTGATAAATAGAGGAGTAAGAAGGGAGAACAGTTTCCTCAGGACTTAAATAGAGTCAATGAGGGTTGGGAAGAGGCTCTAGCATTTTCTCTATTCAATAGGTATGATGGCTACCTTATAACAGTGGAACCCCATAGAAGTGATATCTTGTTAGTAAGTTGACTGAAAGGTTTTTTGGCATTGATTTTGAATTCCAAAGATCTGCTTCTAGAGAAGTTTTCAGTTCCACACCCCTCGTTTGCACTCTCTTTAAGGACTGAGAAACAAACTTTAGCCTACTGCTTTGGAGCCACCCTGCTTTGAAAGAGCTTGTTCCACCCAGGTGGCCTGAGTGCAGAATGGCCAGCCCTGTCCACTGCATGGAAACAGTAGATAACTGCCATAGAAAGGATTAAGCTGGCACTGCCCTGGTATGTGGGTGCGGTTGTGACGCTTTGGACCAAACTGTACAGACTTGCTGTCTCAGGATTAGCACTTTCTAAAGCCAGAGAAGAGACAAGGGGCAGTAGATATATTACTCATACTCTTGGAAGGTAAAAGGGATCTGTAGGTGGACATACAGCTTGCTCATCAAAAATGGTAGGAGGAAATTGAGGAGGAGGATTGGAAGAATGGTGGTGCTTCTACCACATATACAAACTTTGCCTCCATAGGAAGAGAAAATAGTTCACAAAATTATGCAAAATTAGCAATACGTATCAACCCTGAACATGTTGGGCACCGCCCACTATGGATTGGGCAGGAGATGAGGCATGCCTGGCAGGGATTGAGTAACCAATACTGTGCCAAAGTCTTGGTGTGGCAGGAGGTGACAGGACAAAGGTATTAGGATGTGCCAGTTGGGTGCCAGCCTTCTTGGCTGTCAGAACTGGTCTCAGAGAAAAGCACAGCCCTTGGGTGTACTTCTGTAAGAAGCATTTTCACTCTATGCAAACATCTGCCTCTCCCTTCAGGCTTCCTTCCTGTGACTGAACAGGTCAGAGGGGAAGGTCAAGGGCAGCCAGGAGGACAAAGACAAAGATGTACAGCGTGGATTGTACATAGACCCACGTTCTAATTGTGGCTCGCTTACCGACTCCTGCATGTGCTAAAAGCAGTATTAGAGAGTTGGGTGGGAGAGAGGCTGGAAGAACAAGAGTTTCAGTAACAAAACGTTTGACAAATGTGAGATTCTTAGGGGGACCCTTCTTGTGAATGACTTTGGAGAAGATCCTGATTCAACGTTGACTAGGCATGAGGGAAACACTCGCCTTGTTTTCTCTATATAGCAGGTAATGTAAATAGTGACACCTCTTTGAGATTTCTTGAAAGTTAAAGTGGCATTGTCTCTAAGGGGGGGAGGGTGGGTTGTGAACATAGATATTGGCCTTTTTCATCTAAAGCCAGCATGAAATGAAGACAGGCTGGATTCTGATTTCCTGGGTGAGCTTTTCCTGAGCTCAGACATCTTCTCACAGCAGCAGTTCCCCGGTGCTATACAATCTGAAGCTTTTGGTCTGCCAAGTTGTGAGAATGTCCCAAAGGACCAGAACACATGGTTAGCTTCTCTTTGCCCTCTGGAATAGAACAATGGCTCTAGGAAGCAGTCACCCCTCTTTTCTTTAGTATTGCAGTCATAATTTAACTGAATGAACATTTATTGAGTACCTACAATGTTCCGGGCACTATCCAGGCATTGAGGAGGAGGGTCTCCTGTAACACACCCAGAGTTGTGCTCCTTAGGCCATTTCCATCCCAAATATTGACTTAAGCAGTTAAACTAATCGCAAGCGCCATCCTTTCATGCTTCTTAAAAGCTGCTGTTCTCCTAGATAAAGTTTATATCCTGGCCTAATAGGCCCCAGCTTTCTCTCTCAAGTACTTTTTTAAGATCTGAGAAAGGGATCCTAGGAAGGGGAGGAGTGGGAAGAAGACCCTGAAGAACCTGATGTTTAATTAGATGAAAGACCCTCTCATTGTATTACTCACCAGTGTTAGCCCAAGTTAGCCGGAGAAGAGGCAGTCATAGGGCTTGTCCCTCCTAACCAAATTCCTCCCTATCCCTGTGTTTGCACTGCTTCCACACCCTAATCTCTCTGCCTTATGTTTGCTGGTGGCATTGACGCTGCAGTTCGCGTCCATGGAACAGACTAAATGCTATCTGCCCGAACCTGCCTGTGACTGTCTTCTCACTGGACTGCAGTGGTTGGAGGCACAAACACAATCCACCCAGGCTTCCAGCAAGCAGGACTCCCAGGATTCATGATCAAAATCTCATAGCAAACTAGAAGTTATCTCTAAAAACAGGATTTGGGTTGACCAAGCTTCGTTAGTTTAGGTATGTTTGCCCCTGTGCTGCAATGGAAGGTGAGTGGAAGGTCAAGACCAGGGCCCAAGATTCTGAGGAACTCACTCTCTGGTTAGGTTGCAGGGCATGGACCACTGCCCTGTCACTAATCTTCTAACACAGGATGTCTGCATTAAAGCATGTAGCACACTCTGATTTGCATATTTATATTTTTTAAACCTAATGGACTGTAAACTTCTTGATGTCTGAATCCATATTCCTAGCACATGCCTAGTACAAAGTAGGTGCTCCGTGTTTAATTAAATTGGTATGAAAAGTGCCATTTCCCACAATTTTTGTCTCTAGGGGACAGATGCTTTATGCAAACACAGATTTTATGGATGTAAATGGAGATGTATGTATCCTGAGATCCCACACCACCCCCTCCCTGAGAGCAGAGGCCTCTTTGAGGTAGTCGTCTTAGGATCTGTGACCATCCATTCTTATTCCCCAGAAATGGAGAGAAAATTCTGGTGCTTGGCCTGCATTCAGTTTACTTTGGAGCCCATTTGTTTTCTATTCAAAAACCTACTGACAGCCTCAAACCTCATATTCAGATGGAGTTCAGGAACTGGGAGCGGTGTAATCTACAAATTTTAGCTAGAAATTCTCCAAAGATCTTCTACCTTACCTATGTAAGCTATGTGCTTAGTGGAATTCCAGGAAAGAAGAGGGTCATAGGCTCTTCACCATAGCACTTTCAACAGACCCTACAACTATGAAAGTTTGAATCTGCTGCTATTGTGGGAGCTGAATTTTCAAGATCAGATGATTCAGCACCATGGTCAGAGCCAACAAAACAACAAAATTTCGGCCTGAAGAAATCCTCTCTGTAGGAGAATAAAGAGAAATTTCACATCAAGAATTCTCTCTCTTCCCCCATTCTATGGGCCTTCAAGCAAACACTCAGGTGAGCCAGAGTGAAGACCCCAGAACCTCCAAGCCTATACTATCACAGCCCCACTGTGTCTGCAGACGTCCTTGGACCCAGCACCTGAACTTCATGCCAGTAAGTGTCTTTCTGACTTGGTGAGTGCTTTCTTCCTATTGATTTTCTGTGTCTTCTAATCTGTGAAATGGAGAGTCACCATATCTCGTAGCTGTGTTAATCTCAATCTGGGAGAGATCTGCCAGGTCAGAGAAATTAAGAGGCTGACTTCAAGGGCCCTGGTGGAGACGATCTGGCCCGTGGAATCACACCGCAGCTGCTCCTAACGGCGACCTAAGGGAAAAGTTAAACCTCTGCAACTAAAGACAAATTTATGCAAATGGCATTGAAGAGAAGGAGGGAAAGGAAACTAATCTCTATTGAGCAGCCTCTATGTGCCAGGTGTGAAACATAAAATCGTTTCATTTCATCCTCACTACGACACTATGAAAGTGAGAACACTATGGAAGTTTTTTCACAAGTATGTTTGCAGAAACAAGGATGCAAGCACAGCCACAGTCAGGAAAACTATTCTTCTTACTACCTGTGTGCCCCACTTTACAAATACTTAATGACATATGTGAAGGTAAGCCACAGATCAAATCCTACTAATTTCATATTAATTATGGGCCTGTGGTCTGGAAGGTGGGGAATGGCAATTATAGTAGAGACTCTAATAGGGCCGGCACAGTGCTAAGTAAGCATTTATATGTAATCTCATGAACTTCACAACAATCTGTGAAGTAGGTCTGCTATTACACTCATTTTGCAGGTTAAGAAATGAAGGTAAAGGGAAGTTGATTAATTCATTCAAGGTTGCACAACCAATAAGAGGCATAGTCAGGATTTGTTTGGTTTTTTTAAAAGATTTATTTTTATTTATTTCTCTCCCCTTCCCCCCCTCCCAGTTGTCTGTTCTCTGTATCTATTTGCTGCATTGTCTTTGTCCACTTCTGTTGTTGTCAGTGGCACGGGAATCTGTGTTTCTTTTTGTTGCGTCATCTTGTTTTGTTAGCTCTCCGTCTGCAGCGCCATTCTTGGGCAGGCTGAACTTTCTTGCATGCTGGGCAGCTCTCCTTACGGGGCGCATTCCTTGCACATGGGGCTCCCTTACACGGGGACACCCCTGCGTGGCACAGCACTCCTTGCGCGTATCAGCACTGCGCATGGGCCAGCTCCACACGGGTCAAGGAGGCCCGGGGTTTGAACCGCGGACCTCCCATGTGGTAGATGGACGCCCTATCCATTGGGCCAAGTCCGCTTCCCCATAGTCAGGATTTGAACTGAGATCTGTCTATTTTCCCTGCCATATCACTACAAGATGTATAAATGTGCTGTCTTTTAAAAATTCCTCTGGAATAGATCAGAAAGGTCACCTTTCAAGTTTTTTTCTTATTTCAAGTTTAGAATCTGGCAGAGATAGCAATGAAACCCTTCCCCTTGGTAATATAAAATGTTACATGAAATACCTGGTAGTAGATGACGCCTTGCTTCTCTATGCTAGTAGGAAGTATAAAATTGAAACTGCAATAAATGAATATTACAGACTGGCACTATCACACACTTGCACCCGCACCCTCTTTATGCTCTCGTATTGTTACCCTGAAGGTGCAGTCTCAATTACAGGGTGTTCCTGGGAAGCAGATCAATGATTAAAATTCCACATCTCAGGCTTTCTTCAAGGACTTATTAGTTAATTCCTAACTATTACTTGTGTGTGTTAGTGCTTTCTTCAAGAACTTCCTCAAATTCTTTTTTATTCTACTTGCAAATTCCAAAAACAGATGTTTTCTTTTATGGAAAAGTCTAATTACTGTGGAATCTAATGTATGTCCTACTTTCATATCCAAATTTCCTCTTTCCTGTTTAATTGACAACTTTCCCATGACTCACCTTTAGGGTATTTTCTGCAAGGTACCACACCTTTGTTGGTCCTGCCAGCACATATTGCTAAGTGTCTTTGACTTTTGAGAGAGAAGCATTCATGAATTTTATTAATAATGAGACAATAAAAGAGACTTGTCTTATAAACATAAAACAGTAAAAGGCAAATTGGATTCCCTTTAAGCCCGTGTGCTTCTCTCCCACACCCCAGAGTCTATACTTACAAAAATTTCTGTACTTTCGTGGCATCACACATACATGCCTGGAAAACTCATCATGAGATAGTATATGCCTAGTTAAATATTTGTCAGTTCTAACATTTAAAGTTCTTTTCGAACTTTGAAAGGTGACAAAGAGAAGTGAAACCCAGCTACTTAATGGGCAATGTTAATTAAACAAAAATGAGTTACAAAGCTATAAGAAAAGTGAAACTTTGGTGTTTTTTTTTGGATGGTAGAAAATGGCAGCAGCCATCTTGCAACCATGAGGTAATAAGCATGAGAATTATGGCCTATAGGCTAAGGATGGCAGAAAAAGATGGAAGGAAACCTGGATCCAGTATGACACCATTGCCTCCCGTACCAGCTCTGGGCTCTAATTGCTTGAAATAAATAAATACTGTACTGGTTGTTGTTAATGTGGTTCTTTGTGGCTTGCAGCCAAATACAATAATAACCAATTCAACCTTACACATCTTAGCTTCTGTTTCTGAATCCCCAAATTAAAGTTACACATTTCTCTCAAATTCAGGGAGAAGCTAGGTAACCATGTTACCCTAATTTTGCATCTAGACTTTGAGGCTCCACAATAACCTGGGGCATTCATTAAATACCATAAATTTATAAGTAATTATAGATTAATAATTATTGGCTGTGAGGATGAGGGATAACTAAATATAAAAGCAATGGAATCATACTCTTTAAATTGGCGGAAATCATTGAGTCTGACAACACTAAGGTTGTAGAGAAATGGGGTCTCTCATACACACACACCAGTGGTGAGTGGATAAACTGGTACAACTACATTGAAGAACAATTTGTTCCTATCTAGTAAAGTTGATGATGAACATCTGAAGCAGAAAAAGCAGAATTTTTAACACTTGTCAATTCTAGGTTGTAAGTATAAAAATGTCTAGTATTCTCTATGCTTGTCTCTATTATTTAAATTTCAAAATAAAAAAAGCAAAAAATAAAATGGGAGTCAAAGAAAATTGCCTGTCATGTTCCATTAACTCCAAGTCATCGTTTAAACTGTTGGTAAGGTTGTACATAATCATAAAATGTACAGAATAGGCAAATCAAGAAAAGCATATTAGTAATTGGAATGGAACTGTGGAAAGGAGGAATTGGAGTTGATGGAAGTTTGCATTTTTTATTAGATTTTCTTATATACTATTTTAGTTATCTAACTTTTTTCTCAGATCAACTAAGGTTGGACATTGGGACTAAGAGCCATTGGTGTTATCTTTTTTATGCTTCTATTTTTTTAAAAAAAACAAGTGTTACTTTTTAAATGGTGACAGTTATGTTCCATACATAAACAATGAGGGTACCTTCATGTCTTGGATTTAAAAAAGAGACAATACATCCTTGATACTGATTTTTTTATAGAGACATATAAGTCTTTCCAAAATTATTTGAAGTTCCCATTCAAACCAGCTGGATGAGAATAAGAAAATTCCAGATAGGTTAAAGTGTTAAATTTAAAAGATGAAACCATAAAGGAAATGGAAGAGATTATAGATGAATATGATCTGAACTTAGAAAAGAATAGACTTACGTATAAAAGCAATCACATGAGTATTGATTACATAAAAACATAAACCATATAACAAAAGGACCACTGACAAAATTAAAAAGGTAATCCACACACTGAAAGATCTGAAACAATGAAAAACAATATATATTTTTTAAAGATTTATTTATTTCTCCTTCCCACCCCCGTTCACCCTGTTGTCTGCTATCTGTGTACATTCACTGTGTGTTCTGTGTCTGCTTGTATTCTCATTAGGCAGCTCTGGGAACCGATCCTGGGACCTTCAGGAGTGGGAGAGAGATGATTACTCTCTTGCGCCACCTCAGGTCCCTGTTCTGCCATGTCTTCTTATTTTCTCCCCTCTGTGTCTCTTGTGTCATCTTACTGCACCAGCTCTCCGCATCGGCCAGCACTCCTATGCAGGGTGGCTTTCCCAAACTGGGCAGCATTCCAATGCAGGACCACATTCCTGCATGGGCCGGCACTCCTCATGGGTCAGCTTGCCACATGGGCCAGCTTGCCCTCACCAGGAGGCCGTGGCCATCAAACCCTGGACCTCCTCTATGGTAGATGGGAGCCCAGTTGGTTGAACCACATCCGTTTCACACAATATATTATTATTAATAAATAGCTCTTTAAAATCAATGAAGAAAATACATAATTAGAAAAGGCATAAAGGGACAATTTATAACAGAAGGATTACAATGGCCAATAAAATAGAAAAAAAGACTTTAAGCTTTATAGGTAAACAGAAAATAAAATTATGTACCATTTTCACCCATAAAATCCATAAAGGCTAAAAATGTGTTCAAAGTATTGTGTATATATATGTGTGTATGTACAGATATGTATATAATCCTTTTGGCATTATCTTTCTAGACGGAAAATTGGCAACATATTTAAAAAAACTTGGAAGTGTTTTTAACTCTAAATCCAATAGTCCCACTTATAGGAGTCTGTCCTAAAGAATATATCAGCAATGGGGCAAAAAAAGTTGTGTGCAAATATAGTCATAGAAAATTATTTATTTATAAGATTTATTTATTTCTCTTCCCTTCCCCCCCACCCCAGTTGTCTGTTCTCCGTGTCTATTTGCTGCATCTTTGTCCGCTTCTGTTGTTGTCAGTGGCACAGGAATCTCTTTCTTTTTGTCACGTCATCTTGTTGTGTCAGCTCTCCATGTGTGTGGCACCATTCCTGGGTAGGCTGCACTTTCTTTCGCACTGGGTGGCTCTCCTTACAGGGCACACTCCTTGCGCATGGGGCTCCCCTACGCGGGGACACCCCTGCTTGGCAGGGCACTCCTTGCGCGCATCAGCACTGCGCGTGGGCCAGTTCCACATGGGTCAAGGAGGCCCGGGGTTTGAACCGTGGATTCTCCCATGTGGTAGACGGACTCCCTAACCACTGGACCAAGTCCGCCGCCATAGAAAATTATTTAAAGTAGGAAAAACATAAAAATTATATCCTAAGAATAGAGGTATGATTAAATGGTCAATCATCCAATAAATGGGGAAAGCTCTAGGAAGAGCTTGTTTTGTTTATTACTGTATCCCCAGTACCTAACACAAAGGAGAGAACATTGTAGCTACTCAGAAATGTGCGAAATGAATGGATACATGTTTTGATTTGGATAAAAGTATAACACAAACATTGAAATGTTTTCAAAAATAATGAAAACAGGAAAATATTCATTACAAAATAATGTGTGAAAACAGGATATTAAGCAAAATTTATCATGGTCCCAATTTTATTGTACATGTATGCCTAGCATAAAAAACTGGAAAGAAATATACTAATCCATTAAGTGATTTTCTAAATATATGGTGAAGTTACTCTGATTTTTAATAATTTCTTCATACTTACAGGCGTTTTCCATATTTCTGCAATGAACCACTTTTCTAATTATAAAACATATCAATAAGCCTAAAAATCAATTACAGGAGGACCACTTCATTTCAAATATTAAAACCAGATAGTGAGCCTATAAACCAAAGAGAGTAACCAACAACCACATATGCTGTGAAGAGAGTCCAAAAATCCTGCTTTAAAGCTTCCTTTATCCAATAACTCCATTTAATATGTGTGTATGTTTACCAGGTAAATCTGCAGATGATACCCATGTGTAGAAATGCCTGTCCCTTCCTTTTGGGGTAGTAGATTGCTTCTCTATCCCATACCTCAGTTTTTCCACCTGATATTAATACTCTTTCTTTAAATGTGAAGACAATTTAAAAACTTAGCTTAGAAAAAGTTGTCCATCTATTAAAGCAAACTAATCATGTGCTTCCAGATCCACCTCAGATCACCTAGAGATGATTAAAATGATTCAGCACCCCTCGTTATCTCACAGTTTCCTACCCATCACATTAATTTGATGGTTAGTGACTGAGGACTGATATTCCAGGTGTTTTAACTCTGGGCTTTTGCACTTGTTCATGTAAAGTATGTTTTTATTGCAGATTTGTGGGTGGAAGAACTGGTCATATACTTGCATGCTGTCCTTATGTGCGGATGATGACACTGAGCTTTGCTAAAAGGTGCCATCAGATGAAAGCCGGGAGGACTGAAGGGAGGAGGTCATGCACCCAGAGGCCGTTGGTTTACACCCACGTATGCTGACAGCCAGTAAATTCCAAAAGAGTGAACAGTTACTAACTGTCTTTGTTATAAGCATCCTGCTCTTGCCTTTTGATCCTGCCTAGTCTTGTTCTACCTTGTACATTTACTGCCTCACTTCTTTCTTCAGAAATGGCAAGTTTTCTTTTTGCTCTGTTAAGTACATAAACTGAACGTCTAATCCAGAGTGAAGTCTGCTGCAGATGCAGAGGTTTGGGCCAGGAGGAAAAACAAAGTTGTGAGACATGAAGGAGCCTGGCAATCTGAGGGATGGCAAGGAGTATGGTGTGCCTGGAGGGCAGGGCATGTGGGAAGTGGAGAGGGTGAGGAATGTTCCACACATTCACCTGTAACCAGGGACACACAGTTGTGAGACAGCTGATGGAAGGTAAGGATGTGAGCTGAGTCAAGATCTAAGTAAAGCTAACAGAGCTACATAGACAGCACTCATTGGCTTTCTTGTCACCTTGCTCTAAAAGTCACTGCCCACTTCCTTTCCTAGTATCCCATGAATTTCTAAGTTTGGAGAATTTCACACCTGTGGAGATGGACGTAAGTGAAGACAAACTAGGAACACCTTGCCCCCGATGAAGAGTGACATGTCTGGGGTAGAGCCAACAGGGACTGGTCTTTGAAATAGGAGATGGCCCACAGGGAGATACCAAAACTATTTGGCAAGTCTTGTTTGCCATAACATCAGGAGGCAGCTTTGTCTAATTGAACTTTCTGCAGTGATGGAAATTGTCTATATCTGTGTTATCTTTTATGGAAGCCCCTAGCCATAGTTGACTACTGTGCACTTGAAATGTTGCTAGTGCAACTGATGAACTGAATTTTAAATTTAATTAATTTTATTCTAGCCACATGTGACTAGTGCTTACTCTATTGACACAGCACAACCATGAGGTTTCAAAACCCATGAGTGTGTCTCCCAACATACAGTTTGGGGAATGAGTACCCCCAGATTAATCCATTGATACTCTTGCTATTGAATGTTCTATATTTGTATTATTGGCCATCTGAAGAGTTGGGTAAGGCCAATGAGAATCATGGCACTTCAGAAAAGACCCTAAAACACTGGTAGACAGAATTACCTAAACTGCAGGACCTAATTTGCTAAGTAGTAAATTAGAACATATTTGCAGGAAATGCTGTCATTTGTGGTAGCCAAGTGCACATCATTATAAACCCCTGTCTGGTAGTTACTTGCAACTCTAGAAACATAGAGCTAAAAGTTCCCATTTGGGGCCCCTTTCAAGGGTCAGTTTTATTTAGTTCAATTTTTGGCAGATTGACAGGAAAATCTCTCCAAGCTGTTGGGAGCTTCATAAACAGGAGAAAAATCACATTTTTCACGCTTGTAGTCTTGGGAGAATTTTTGTTTAAGTGCTTAGAAGTGTGATGAACTAGAAAAGAAGAAACATCCCAAATTGAAAATGATGAGAGAGGAAGAAGACTGAGCAAGAAAATTATTTGGCATTTGGTCCCCGGCATGGGTGTGTACACGCAAGCCCACTAGCTCATATTGGGTAGGAAAGTGTTTTGCTGGACTAAGTGGTAGACTTGGAAACCCTGGAGGCAACAACACTGCTCTTCTCCTTAATGACTGAGCCACTCAGTCAGCCTCAGTGGGCTTACCTGTTTCATCTGCACAGCTGGGGGAAAATGCTTTCTCAGGGTTTCTTTGAGGAAAAAGATCAGAATCATTATAAAGCATTTTCACACATGTAAAGTACCCCTCAATATAAACTGTAAGTTTTGGCTTGAAAACAAAATTATATATAAATTATAATACAAATCACAAAGATGTAACTCACTTGATTTCCCTTTTTTTAGGGAAACGAAGCATTATTTGACTATAGTATAGAAATGGTTCAACAGAACTACTACAACTGAGTCTTTAAAAACTGAACAATTTCACAAAATGATCTTGAGGTAAAAATAGTACTGTTTAGTTTCACACGCCAGATATTAAGAGATTTATTACTGATTGAGAGGAAGTGAGTAGGCACAGTAGATACTGTGACCAGTTATCAAATAATGATTCTAACTTGAGTCATTTTCCAGAAATAAGCAAACAAATTCCCTCACTCTGGCTGCTGGGTTATAGTGATCAAGTCCATCTGCTGCTTGTACCCATTAGAAGTCTCCATCTCACATATTTTGGAAATGGTCATCCTGAGTCAGACCGAGTCATCATAGTTAATAATTTTGGCTTCCTCTCATTTTTTCATTCCATCCTCTGTGTCTATCCCAATTTTTTTCTTCTTTCCTTAGAGCTGCTTGAGCATCAACCTTAATCTTAAAGATCAAGAGGGAAGTTTCCATGTTACTAGAGGAACCACCACTAAAAATTGGGTTACCACATAATTTACTGTTCAGATACTTTATTATGTTGTATAACTTCGCCTTTCCTGATGATAAGTCAAAAAATTATACTGAAAATATCAGTAAAGGACTAAGTGTTACACCAGAAAATATTCACTTAATGCAAAAGAAATCAGATGAGGAGGAATAGAGGAACCAAAAAAGGCATGAGATATATAAAAACAAAATGTAAAATGGCAGCTATGGATATAGACAAAATCCAGCTATATCAATGATAACATTAAATGTGAATGGATTAAACAATCTAATCAAAAGATGTTTTTAGACTGAATTAAAGAAAAAACACACACAAAAAACAAGGTCTAACTATATGCTGTCCAGGGGTCACACTGTAGGTTCTAAAAATAGGTTGAAGGAGGTGGATTTGGCTCAATGGATAGGGCATCCACCTACCACATGGGAGGTCCAGGGTTCAAACCCAGGGCTTCCTGTCCCATGTGGTGAGCTGGCCCACGCACAGTGCTGATGCACACAAGGAGTGCCTTGCCACGCAGGGGTGTCCCCCATGTAGGGGAGCCCCATGTGCAAGGAGCGTGCCCCATAAGGAGAGCCGCCCCACACAAAAAAAGTGCAGCCTGCCCAGGAGTGGTGACACACACGTGGAAAGCTGATACAGCAAGATGATGCAACAAAAAGAGACACAGATTCCTGGTGCTGCTGACAAGAATACAAGAGGACACTGAAGAACACACACTAAATGGACACAGAGAGCAGACAACTGGGGGGGGGGGAAGGAAATAAATAAATCTTAAAAAAAAAATAGGTTGAACTAGAAGGATGGAAAAAAGTTATATAAACAGCAACCATAAGAAAGGAGGGGGAAAAAAGGAGTGACTATACTAATATTAGCCAAAATTGACTTGAAAACAAAAAATAGTTCTTGAGATAAAGCAGGACATTTTATAATGATAAAAGTGTCAGCCCATCAGGAAGATAGAACAATTTTAAACATATATGCACCTGACATCAGTGTCCAAAAATACCTGAAGCAAAGGCTAGCAGAACTGAAGGGAGAACTAGGCAACTCAAGAATACAATTCAGAACTTCAATACTCACATTAAAAGTGGATAGAACAACTAAGCAGAAGATCAACAAAGAAATAGAAAACTTGAACACTATAACCTATCTAGACCATCTGGAGAACACTGCTCCCAACAATAGCAGAGTAGAATATAGAAAAAACAAGAACTATTGTTTTTAGGGTCATACTAAGAAAGATAAAATTTTAAAAGCATGCTTATCTCCAAAGCAACAAAGGAAATGTGGATGCAAATAGCCTTAACAAACTAAATAAGAGTAGGACAAGCCCTTTATAAGTGAAAGAAAGCTGTGGACAGTTTTATATCTAAGGCTCAGTGTCTACTCTGGGCATAAATGAGCAGAGAAATGGGCTAACTGTAAATGGATATATTTTGCAGGGAAATGGAAAAACCTATTGATTTCTTCACAATAGTGTGGGTTGGCAAGACAGATTGGAATTTGGAAGAGCACCAGTGAAAACATAAATTACTCAGCCCAGTAATTCTCCTTCACTCTCAGGAATTTGTTGAACAAGTGGCAAAGGGGATGTCAGAAACATCAGTGGAAGTGGAACTGGAAAACAATGAATTTTCATAGTCTTTTCATGCTCTAATTTCAGTGCCCATCCGTAGATGAATCTAAAGATCAACCGAAATCGACTGCAGTACTGACAGACCTCCTCTCAGTTCAAATTCTGACACTAACAAGGGCTCAGCACCTCTTAGCCATAGTGCATGAAGAGCAAAATAAGCTCAAAGAGCAAAATAAGATTTCCTTCATTCCATTTGAAACCAGAGGTAAACTCAATCTAATTAAAGCTGTGGCCCAACTCCAGCTTCCTTCTAGTTTTCAACTCTTAGTGGACACTGGATGAGCAACTTGTTATCCTAGGTACCTAATAGAAGGACTTGCAAATTCTGGAAAAACAAAAGAAAAAATTACTTCGATCTCCACTGTTGTTATATTCACAATTTTGGGCATTAAGTAATTATGAGACAAGTGAAGAAGCAAGAAAATGTGATTCATAATCAAGAAGAAAATAGTCAATAGGAGACCCACAGGTGACCTAGATAGCGGAATTAGCAGACCTTATAACAAATACTAGAATATGGTAAGGAATTTACAGGAAAAATAGGAAAAATGAAGACATGGAAGATACATGAACTGGAATTTCACTGAATATTCTTCACAGCATATTGGACACCACAAGTAAAGATTGTTGAAATTTGAGCACAGGACTATGAAAGTTCTTCAAACTGAAGAACAGAGAGAAAAAGACTGAAATAAAAATAAATAGAGCACCAGTGACCTGTGGGACAACTGAAGTGATGGTACACACACACACACACACACACACACACACACACGGTATTAGACATGGTCCTCTAGGCAAACAACTGACAGGAGATACCTATAAATATTATGGGATTTTATAAAATTGTCTCATGTGACTGTGTGGATGCACAAGTCCAAATTCCAGAAGGCAGGTTGCAAGCTGGGAATGTTGATGAAGGTTTTTGATTAATTCCCCAGAAGCTGACTGACTGAAGTAGAAGTGAAAATTCTTTCTTCTGACTGCTGAAATCATCACTACTCCTTTTAAAGCCTCCAACTGATTGGATGAGACATCTCTCTTTGCTGAAGGTAGTCTCCTCAGTTGATTGTAGATGTACTTGGCCATAGACACAATCAACTTACTGATGATTTAAGTTCATAAATGTCCTAACAATAACAATTAGGCCAGTGCTTGCTAGACCAAACAACTGGGCACCATTACCTGGCCAAGTTGACACATGAGTCTAACTATCACCTGCATTTTTGCACACATATATAATTGAAGTCTGTGAAGGACAGGACAGAGAAAATGAGACAGGAAAAAAGTATCCAAATTTGATAGTAAATATTCCAACAACACCAAGGACCTTAATAACCCCCAAGCAAGATGAATTAAAAAAAAAAACTACCCTTAGGCAAAGTATAGTCAAACTGCTGAAAAGCAAAGAGAAACAGAAAATCTTCCAAGTAGCTGGGGATGGGATAGGAGGAAAACATTATGTGCAGAGCTACAATAAAAAGAATTATTATGATTGTCATCTTATTAAAAAATAATAGAAACCAGAAAAGAATGGAACATTTTTTTAATGCTAAAAGAAAAGCGTCAATTAGAATTTCAGCATGTTCAAGAAACATATCCTCCAAAAATGTCAAAATAAAGATATTTACAGATAAATGAAATCTGATACAGTTTGTTGACAGAAGACCTGCACTACGAGAAATATAAAAGGAAGTTCTTCAGGATAAAGGAAAATAATATCTATTAGAAGGTAAATCTACAGGAAGAAATGAAGAGTAGCATAAATGGTAAATATTTTTTTAATGTTTTTTGTTTTCTTCATTTCTTTGAAGGAAATTTGGCTAAAGTAACTAATAATGTATTGTGTGATTTACAATATATGGAAATTTTTATTTCTACATGTTTTAAATAACAATAGTGCAAAGGACATATTGCTTGAAATGTAATTGTAGTGTTCTTGCATTATATATGTGAAAAGGTACTATATTAATTCAAAGGAGACTGTGATGAATTAGATATCTATACTATAACCATCTATAAGAAGAGGTATAGCTAAAACATCAATAGAGGCAATAAAAGGGAATGCAAAAAAAAAAAAAAAAAAAAAAAGGAAACTGATTAAAAGAAAGCAGGGGAAAAACCCAAAGGAACAAAGAACAGTTGAGACAGACAAAAATCAAATAAGATGATAGACTCAAATTCAACCATATCAGTAATTACATTAAATATAAATGGTCTAAACCTTTTGATTAAAAAGCAGAAATTGTGAAACTGGTTAGAAAATAAGACTCAGCTATATGTTGTTTACAAGAAATGAACTTTATGTATAAAGATATATTGAAAGTAAAACAGTGGAAATGTAGTATGGAATTACTAATCATAGAAAAACTAGAGTAGCTGTATTAATATCAGACACATTATACTTAAGGAGTATTAACAGTGACAAAGAGGGACATTTAATAATAAAAAGGGTCATTTCATCAAGAAGATATACAATTCTAAATGTGTATGCACCTAATAACCAATCTTCCAAAAATATGCAGCGGAAACTGACAGAATAAAAAGGGTTAAATAGACAATTCCACAATTATAGTTGGAGATTTTAATACTCATCTCACAGTATTTGACAGAACAAGTGGACAAAAAATGCATAATTATATAAAAGATTTGTGCAACACTATGAACCAGTTTGGTTAATTTATATTTATTAAATATTACATCTGAAAACTGCAGAAAAATACATTCTTTTCAAGTGTACATGGAAACAAGATAGATGGTATGCTGACCATAAATCAAATCACAATAAGTTTCAAAAGATTAAAATTTTGCAGAATATATTCTCTGACCACAACAGAATTAAATTTAAAATCAATAATAACAATATGAGCAAACATCCAAATTTGTGGAATATGTCATATATTTACCTTAGTAGATATTAGGCAATGGGTTTATGGTTACCCTCTGTTCTGTTTTTGCAACTCTTCTGTAACTCTAAAATCATTCTAAATTTTTTTAAAAAAAACTTAAAGACACTTAAGAAAATGAAGACAGGCCACAGACTGGGAGAAAATGTTCACAAATTATATATCTGACAAAGGACTTATATTAAGAGTTTATAAAGAACTCCTACAACTCAATAATATAGACACAATCTAAATAAAAATGGATAAATTTTTTGGAAAAACACTTCACAATAGTAGATATTGGAGTGGTCAGTAAGCATATGAAAAGGGACCCAACATCTTTATTTATCATGGACATGTAAATTAAAACCACAATGAGACACCACTTCACACTCATTAGAATGTGGGTGAGGAACGCTCACTGATGGGAATGTAAAAATGGTACAAACTCTTTGAAAAAGTTTTGGCAGTTTCTTGTAAAGTTAAACATACATCCTCCTCCCCTATGACCCAGCAATTCCAAGAAAAATGAAAATCTGTCTTCACAAAAACTTGTACACAAATATTTATAACACCTCTATAATAGTGAAAATTAGAAACAACCCAAATGTTCAGCAGGGGAATGGATAAATAAATCATGATATACCCATACAATTGAATACTGTTCACAATTAAAAAGAACAGATTACTGATCTATTCAATAGTATGAATTAACCTCTGAAATATCATGCTGGGTGAATAAAATCAGACATGAAAAGGACATACAGTATGATTACATTTATGTGAAGTACAGAAACAGAAAAACTAGTAATATCTGATGATAGAAATTAGAACAGTGGCTGCCTGTAGGGGTGAGGATTTACTAAAAAGAACACAAGGGAACTTTTTGGGTGATAAAAGTGTTCTATATATTTATTCGAATGTTAGTTTAATAGGTTTATACATTTGTTAAAAGTCATTAAAATGTACACATAAGATCTGTGCATTTTACTCTATGTAGAGTTATAGTCTATACCTCAATAACACTGAGTAAAAGAGGAATACCTCAATAAAACTGAGTAAAAGAGGAATTTCATGGAACAAAAACGGAATTTCAGACATAAAATCTCTGATTATTAAATAAGCCAAAGTTTTAAATCTGTTTTGTTTCTGCCGTTCTTCTGCTCTAGTTATTGGAGAGGGCACCTCCAATCACAACATAACTTTGTGGTTCCTGAAGCATATGTAATTTTGGGTGCCCATTAAGCACAAGAGGATGCAAATTTACAAATATAAAAATTATGCATGAACAAAGATGTTTATTTGAAATGAGAAAAAAATCACAGTTTTAAAAAGCTGACAGATATCTCAAACATCACAAATATAAATAATATTTATATTATTTACTATGTGACTGACACATCTCTAGAATACTTTTTCCTACATTTTTTACTGCATACTCTTTAATTACCTGCTTATACAACAATGATTTTGTAATACCATTTTCTATAGAGAAAAGAACTGAATCCTGCACATGTGGAACAATTGCAAGAATGCCTTGTAAACTGGCTTTGGCTTCCATACCTTCCAAACCTTGCTCCTCCTCTACACCCCCACATAATTTTGGTGCTGGGCACACATTCCTTTTACAATAGCACCACCACTTTGTGCCATGATGCTGGGTGAATTTAGGTCTGTGGATGATAGCAGAATTCTTGGAAGCTGCTCCTGCAGCAGGGCACCTAGCAATAACGTAACTATACCAAAATGACTGCAAATCAAATAAATACGTGAACTAACCCCAAACTAAGAATTTCCCCAGCTCCACTTCACCTTATCCAGACCCAGAAACGCTCAAGACCAATCAGCAGCACTCAATCAGGAGAGGCGTGTGACTAAGGGAAAACTGAAGAATGAATAGCAACTTTAAATATCTGTGGTTAAAATTTTGACCATTTGAACACATTCTGAGCCTCTTCCTGGGATCTTGGAAAGGGCCTATGCAAGTGAGGGGTCCTGAGGGCTCATTTCCATTAACTCTATTTATGTAAATCTGTCTCTGCTCTAATTCTTTGCCAGTGTGGACACTATGTTCTCTTCTCATTCTGATTATGCAGAACCCTCAGCTGTTCTTCCTGTACTAGAAAATCAGGTTTAATTTGTGTCTGATGAAAGGGTCGTCCAGTTCCTGACAAAAGATGGGTGAGCAGTTCTTCGAACACATTCCAAATCTTAAATTTATACTGTAGTTCATCATTCAGAGGAAGCAAAAGAAAGCAAGCCCAAACGCAAACTCAGTGTAGCAAATGCGCTTACTTGAACCACAGCGCCCTCTATGGGAAAATAAAATCTTTCTTGACACAAGGAAGTTTGTGAGGAAACAGAATTTTGTTGGAGTTGGGTCTCAAACGTTTTGTGCAGTATCTTCCATTACAGTGAGAGTAAAAATAGGAAATAACAGCACATATACTGGCAAAAGGCACATATACAGGGAAATTGGGATGCATGCTTGGAAAATTCACTCAGTATTTCTGGGAAAAATTTGCCTGGAAAACCGGGGTGAGTTATTTTCTCTGAAAGGAGGATGAGTTAGTTATGTCCTCATGGGAAGAGACTTTCTGGGACAAATATATAATGGGTATGTACCTAAATAAGTGAATACTTACATAAATAGCAATCAGAAACCCTTCCTCCCTCAGTTCTTGTCAGTAGATGACTGAGAGACAGTATGGAAAAGCATATGAAGAGGAGTTGAACAAACAGGGTTCCAGGCTCTGCTCTGCCACTTACCACCTTTCTAACATTGGATAAGTTAAATAACTCCTCTGATACTCCCTTTCTTATTTGTAAAATGATATTAATAATCATACCTCCTTCATAAGGTTGTCGTGATGATTAAATGAGATAATACATAGAAAGCGCATGGAGGGAAGCAGGTTTGGCTCAACTGATAGAGCGTCCGCCTACCACATGGGAGGTCCAGGGTTTAAACCCCGGGCCTCCTGACCCGTGTGGAGCTGGCCCATGTGCAGTGCTGATGCGTGCAAGGAGTGCTGTGCCACGCAGGGGTGTCCCCTGCATAGGGGACCCCCACGCGCAAGGAGTGCGCCCCATAAGGAGAGCCGCCCACCGTGAAAGAAAGTTCAGCCTGCCCAGGAGTGGCACTGCACAGATGGAGAGCTGACACAGCAAGATGATGCAACAAAAAGAGACAGATTCCTGGTGCCACTGACAAGAATACAAGCAGACACAGAAGAACACACAGCAAATGGGCACAGAGAGCAGACAATTGGGGGGGGGTGCTGGGAAGGAGGGAAGGGGAGAGAAATACATAAAAAATAAATCTTTAAAAAAATAAAAGAAAGCATGGGGAATAATGCCTGACACAGTAAATATTCAGTATATGTTAACTATTGTTGTTATGGTTACATGATTTAGAATCCTTGGTCTGCATCATACGAGCCATGACACCTTGGGCAAGTTGTGTGACCTTTTCAAGCCTCCCTTTCCTCATCAATAATATTCAAGTCTACCTCACAAGATTTCTATTCTGGAGATAATATGTATTGCATAATATGTTTGGGCCACTTTGTAAATGGAAATTATCATACTGAGAGCAGACAGCAGTTGCATACCATTGAGGGTATTTGACCTGGGAGGAGATACAGAGTGCAAAATGGCATACCTTTTCTTTGAGGTTTCTGACTTTTATGTATTTTTTACTTTTTAAAAATACTTTATTTTCAAAGAAGTTTTAGACTACAGAAAACTTACGTTAAAAATATAGCGGACTCCCATATGCCCCACCCCTTCCCCTGACACATTTTCCCCTATTAATAACATATTAATGTAGTACATTTGTTACAATTGAACAAATATTGGAGCATTGCTACTAACCAAGGTCTATAATTTACACTACAGTTTACACTTTGCATGGCACAATTTTATAGGTTTTGACAAATGTATAGTGGACAGTATCCATCAGTCCAAAATCATGCAGAACAATGCCAGTGCCTCTAAAATGCCCCATATTCCACCTATTCTTCCCTCTCCCTCCCCTCAGACCTCTAATAACCACTGTCTTTAAATCAATGTTACAAGTTCTTCCATTACTAAAATAATAATGTCTGTCGCAGTGTGGGCTCGCCGGAGGGCCGCTGCAGGGGCGGTGTGGGCTCGGGCGGAGGGCTGCAACACACGGAGGGGCCTTCCGAGAGGACGCGCAGTAGGAAGAAGACTACCGGGGAGACCAGGATCTGTGCGCAAGTCTGATTTATTCAGGAAGTACAGCGGTTAATATAGGGCGAAGACGGGGGACGGGCAGGGGGCGTGGCCGGGGGCGGCAGACGGCTGATAGGTTCGTGCAGGGGTGCATCACTGGTTGCGGGCAGAAGACGGGGTAGCCAGGGTTCTCGGCGGCAGCGAGGCAGGGCTGTCATGGCGCGGCGGTGGCCCTCGGGGGAGAGGCAGGGTTAGGCCACCGAGGGGGAAGCGGGTGCAGCTGGGCAGAGGGGCGGGCAGTATGCCCGAACCCCAAGCGGAGGGCCTTAACGCCCGTTCCCGTCACCCGGGTCCGACTCGCACCGGCGCCTGGAGACGAGCCGACCCTTGCTGTCGCCGTGCTCCCACATGGTGCCACCCTACAAATGTCTTCTTTGGACCATGGTTGCATTCCCCCCTTAATTTTGCTCATTCCTCAATCTTGATGACTTTGGGATTGTGATGCCCACTCTGCTTCAGATTGAGAGGAGACTTAGATTTTATGGGACAACATACATTTTTAAAGACATGCAGTAGCCAAATTGATCCCCAAACGCTCCCTACCTCCTGGTATTCACTCCCTTTTGTAATCCCTTCCCACACTGTATCAGGGTTGGTCTCTGTGGCCAATAGAATATAGCAGAAGGATGTCACTTTTTCATTGAGATACAATTCAAAGGCATAAAATTCATCCCTTTACAATTTGGTGAATTTTAGTATATTCAGAAAGCTGACAGCTGTCACCACTATCTATCTGATTCCAGAATATTTTCATTGTCCCAAAAAGAGAAATCCCATACCCATTAACAGTCACTTCCCATTTACTTTTCTGCCCCAGTCCCTGACAATCACTAATCTACTTTCTGTCTCTACAGATTTAACTGTTCCGGGCATTTCATGTAAATGGAATGAACATAGAGTAAGTGGCCTTCTGTATCTGACTTTTTTCACTTAGCATGTTTTCAAGGTTCATCCATATTGTAGCATATATCAGAACTTCATTCCTTTTAGTGGATGAATATTCCATCCATATGCCACATTTTAATTGTCCATTCATCTTTTTAAAAAAATATTTATTTTACTTTATTTATTTCCTCCCTCCCCCTTGCTGTTTGCACTCACTATCCGCTCTCAGCTCCCTGCAGTGATGCGGGCCAGCTTGTCTTCACCAGGAGGCCAGGAATCAAACCAGGGCCTTCCAATTGGTAGCTGGGAGCCCAATCACTTGAGCCACATCTGCTTCCCTGTCCATTCATCTTTTGATGGACACTTCCCTTGTTTTCACCTTTTGGCTATTTTGAATAATGCTGCTATGAACACGGGTGTGAAGTAGTATCTTATTGTGGTTTTGTTTATAAATCCCTAATGGCTTAAGATGTTATCAACTATTAATTTTTACTATTCTTATTGGAATTGGCAGTCAATGCAGTGAGAAAAGTTAATCAAATAAGAGGAGTATATATATAATACGTACACGTTATTATACATTTACATGATTATATATGTTTATCTTTATACTTGCAGATTTTATAAAAGAAAACCTAAATTAATCCAGAAAAATTAGAAATAATAAGAACAGTTAATAAGGCAAAAGTTTACAAAATTCAGAAATAAAACTTTTTATGTTCAAATTACAAGCATGAATTTACATTGCACTGGAAAAAATTTATAGTTTTATAAAGAAAACAAGATTTCATTCACAAAAGAATAAAACTAGAACTATATAGGACTGTTTAAAAATACTTAAAATTCCTCCAATTCAAATAGTTTGTTTTTGAATGATGTAAATATATTATCTATCCAAAAAATTTTATAATTTTATCTACATAAGAAAAAGAAAAACCCAAATTAAAAATGTTATTCCAGTGTCAAAAATAACTATTGCTAACATTTTGATGTATACCCTTTTTTCTTTCTTTCTAATATGTTATTTCATTCTTCTCCTACCCTTTCCCTTCCTTCTCTAAAACAAAACAAAAATACCATGTGTAGTGGGATCTAAGCCCCCTCTCAATATAGAGGTGGAGTGGGCATCGCCATCCCCGGGTCCTCAAGATGGAGGAATAAAATATGAGTGGACTTACTGGTATTCTACTATAGAATTATTGTGACTCTAGCAATGGAAGAAATTATATCATTGATGTGGAGACAGTGGCCACTGGAGTTGCTGAAGGCAGGGAGACGGAAAAGGAGGTGTGATATGGGGGCAATTTCAGGACTTGGAGTTGTCCTGAATGATATTGCAGGGACAGATGCAGGACATTATATATTTTGCCATAACCCGCTGAATGGACTGGGAGAGAGTGTTGACTACAATGTAAATTATAATACACTCTGTGTAGCAATGCTTCAAAAAGTTTTCATCAAATGCAATGAATGTACCACACTAATGAAAGAAGTTGTTGTGGGAGGAGTGGGGGGTGTGGGGAGTGGGGCATATGGGAACCTCCTATATTTTTTAATGTAACCTTTTGTGTGATCTATGTATCTTTTAAAAATAAATAAAAAATATATTTTAAAAAATATCATGTGTTTTGCTCTGTAATTTTCTTTGTTCCCCACGTGGTAATATATTGTGGCAATTTCCCCCATACTGTGCAGGATTTTTTTAACAAGCTATTTTCCATAATTTATTTACCCAGTCCTCTATTGATAGACATTTGGCTTTTTTACAGTTATTTGTTTCCATAAATAATGTGCATGTGTCTTGTATTTGTGTATTTCTTTAGATTTAAATATAACTAAAGAACGAATTCCTAGACAAAGGACAAGCCTGTGCACTTTTAAATTTTGATGGATGATGCCAAATTGCCCTTCAAAGAAGTTATACCAAATTAGACTCACACCAATAATGGAGAAGGCATGTTTTCCCACACTATTTTCAACAGATTGAAGCTTCAAATATATTCTATTTACCAACAAATCGATAAAAATGGCATTTTGTTTTCATTTGCTTTTCTTAATGAGTGGGCTTATGCATTTTTTAAGGAAAGGTTCAGAGAGATCAGAGTTAATTATACTTAGTCATGGAACACGCGATCTTTGTCCTTTCATGTCTTTTCTTTTGTGTTACTTAATTTTTATTATTATCCTTAGTCACTGATTTTCCCATTATACAAACCCTCACTCCAATAGACCAGGGGTTCTTAACAAGGGGTCAATGAGCTTGAATTAAAAATAAATAAATAAATATTCTTGTGGGGACGTGTTGGTGCAAGTGTGATATATTTTTAAAATAGTACACAGTATAGTGTGGACTTAGTAAGGGGTCCGTGTTTACAACTGACTGGCAAAGGGGTCTGTAGAATAATAGACACTGTCACTAATGTGATTAACACAAGTCCTTGTTTATACAGATTGTCCTTGCCAACAATGTTGTATTGTGTTTGTAAGTGAATGTTATGCTCTAGACTTATAGATTAATTTGGGGAGAACTGACATCTTAATAATATTTACTCTTCCCACTCAAGAACATAGTATGCTGCTTCTGTTTTTCAAGTCTTTTATATCCTTCAAGAATGTTTTGAAATTTTCTTCATATAGTTCATATACATTATTAAACTAATTCCTAGATATTTTATCTTTTTTCAGTGTATTTTATTTTCAAGCTGATTATTTACATATAGTAAAGCTATTGATTTTTGTATATAATTTTGTACTTATTTATTTTATGATTGAGTGAAAGAATGTTCTCATATTATTTTGAATTGTTTTTCAGTTTATTTGTTTGAGTTTTCCAGGTATGCATTCAATATCATCTATAGATAATTATTCTTTTTTCTAATTTTTATACCTCTTATTCTTATTGTTACCTAATTATGCTAGCTCATACTCCAGACTAATGTAAAAGTCAGTAATAGTGAATATCCTGTCTTTCTCCAGATGTTAATGAGAATGTATCTAGTGTTTCACCACTAAGCATGACGCTGGATTTTGGTTTGAGATTACACACACACACACACACACACAAGAATTTAGATGTATGTATTATCCTTGGAAAACAACAAATGAGTTGTGCTTAAATGTGAATGTTATGCCAAAGATTCACAGATTAAAGAAATATGGGAATGGATGTGGCTCAAGCAATTGGGTGCCTGCCTCCCACATGAACGGTCCTGGGTTTGGTTCCTGGTACCCCTAAAGAAGACGAGCAGATGATGGACAAATAACATACCAAGGAACTAGGAGTGCTTACAACTGCAAGCAAGAGAGTCCCATCAATTGGATGTATGGAATCAAAGCCCCCCTCAGTTCACGGTGGAGTGGGCATCACCATCTCAGAGTCCTCAGGATTGGAAAATGAACTATGTTTTAAAATAAATATACTAGTATTCTACTATAGACTTACTGTGATCCTAGCAATGGAAGAAATTGTGGAGACGGTGACCCATGGATGTTCTGGGGTTAGGAAGAGGGAAAAACCGGAGTAATGGGGTGCATTTTCAGGACTTGGGAATCATCCTGAATGACATTAGAGTGACAGATACAGGCCATTATATATCTGGCCTTCACCTACAAAGTCCAATGAGAGAGAGTGTAAACTACAATGTAAACTATAATCCATGCTTAGTGGCAAAGCTCCAAAATGTGTAATTGCAGTGAATGTACCACACTGATGAAAAATGTTGCTAATGTGGGAAAATGTGGCAGCTGTGGGGAGTGGGCACATAGGAACCCCCATATATTCTCGGTAACATTTATGTAATTGAAGTAAAAATTTTAAAAATGAAAAAAAAAAGAGCAGATACTGCAACCAACAGATGCCACAACTGCTGCAGCCAGCATATGATGCAACCAGTACATGACACAACCAGCAAGGAGTGGAAGTGGCTCAAGTGGTTGAGCACTTGCCTTCCACATGGGAGATCCTGAGTTCTGTTCCTGGTGCCTCCTAAAGAAGATGAGCAGACAATGAGAAGACAGACGAGGGTGCCATCTTGGAGGGCAGAATTTAAGAGTAAAAATTTTAAAAATTAAAAAAATATATATATTGAAGCCTACCCAAATGCTATATCAGAAGGAATTCCAGGAAGATGACAATGGAGAAGGTATCTTGCAAAAGCAGCAGAAGAGGGGCAGAAGCTGCTCAAAAGAGCTGCTTTGGGGATCTGCAGACCAGGAGAGTGCTGTACTCATTGTCCAGAGGTAATAGGGACAGAGAGATGAAGAGCCCAAAAAAGAAAATTATGAGTTACTAGCTCTCACAACTGGGAATGGCACCCATTGCTCACCCTCAGGAAAAAGAGCCTCCATAAAACTAGTGGTTGATGGCAGCTAAGAAGGGAATGGACATCTTCCTCTCTGGGAAGAAGGAGGGTGTGGTGGAGAGCTGAGTATGGTTTCTCTTTGGCTGGTTTAAACAGCAGGACCCAGCTTAGAAACACAAGCCTGTAGAGGTTGAAGCACCTCCATGGAAAGGTATGATGAAGGGTGCCACCTGCTGGAAAGCTGGTAAAGTGAAGGAAAATAAGACTTTCTGGAGTCTACCTTGTCTCCAATCCCAGGAACATTTGGATGTGGTCTGAGCCCCCTTCGAGGGTCCTTGGCTCTATTTTCATAAAGCAAACAGAGCAGTTTTAAAGTTCTAGTATAAAATGAACCAAAAATCAAGAATTGTAAAACAAAACCACTAGGCAAGAGAGAAAAATTGACCATCAGAGTAAACTCACTAACATAATCAGATGCCTAGATGTCAGCAAAAAATTACAAGCCACACTAAGAAACAGAAAGCTATAGACCAGCCAAATGAACAAATTAGAAGTCCTGATGAGACACAGGATTTAAAACAACTAATTGATGTTGTTCACACAAATCTCCTAAATCAAATCAAGGAGTTGAAAGAAAATGTGGCTAAAGGCATAAAGATTATTAAGATATTGGCTGAGCATAAAGAAGTATTTGAAAGCTTGCAAAGAAAAGTAACAGGTTATGGGAATGAAAGTTACAATGGATGACATTAAAAATACAATAGAGACATATAACAGCAGATTTGAATTTTCCAAGGATCAAATAAGCAAATTGGAAGAGAGAACATCTGAACCTGAAAAGACAGAAGAACAGAAAGGAAAAAGAATGGAGAAAAAAAATAAACAGGGTCTCAAGGACTGTGCATAACATGCCAATATATGCATTATGGGTGTCCCAGAACAAGAAGAGAATGGAAAAGGGGAAGAAAGAATATTTGAAGAAATAATGACTGAAAACTTCCCAAACCCAATGAAAGACATAAATATCAATATACAAGAAGAACATCACACCCCAAACACAATAAATTGGAACAGGCCTACTCCAAGACATCTACTATTGAGAATGTCAAATGCCAGAGATAAAGAGAGAATTCTGGAAGAAGCAAGAGAAAAGCAATCCATCACATACAAAAGACACTCAATAAGACTAAGTGTCAATTTCTCATCTGCAACCATGGAGGCAAGAAAGCAGTGGTGTGATATATTATGGGTACTGAAAGAGAAAAACTCCCGGCCAAGAATTCGTTTTTTCTAAAAGATTTATTTTTTATTTCTCTCCCCTTCCCCCCACCCCAACCCCATTGTCTACTCTCTGTGTCCATTCACTGTGTGTTCTTCTGCATCTGCCTGCATTACCCAGTGGCACTGGGAAACTGCATCTCTTTTTTATTGTATCATTTTACTGCATCAGCTCTGCATGTGTGCAGTGCCACTCCTGGGTGGGCTGTACTTTTTTCATGCAGGGCGCACTCCTTGCACGTGGGGCTCCCCTATGTGGGGATGCCCCTGTGTGGCATGGCACTCCTTGTGTGTGACAGTACTGCATGTGAGCCAGCTCATCACCTGGGTCAGGAGGCCCTGGGATCAAAGTCTGGACCCTCCATATGGTAGATGGACACTCTATCAGTTGAGCTATGTCCACGTCCCTCCAAAAATTCTTTATCCATCAAAATTGTCCTTCAAAAGTAAGGGTGATTTTAAAGTCTTCACAGACAAACAAAAACAGAGAGTTTGTCACCAACAGACAGGGATTACAAGAGATACTGAAGTGAGTGCTGCCACCTGAAAGGAAAAGACAGGATAGAGAGGCTTTGAGAAGAGTGTAGAAATGAATATTATTTGTAAGGGTAACTAAAAGGACAAAAATACAGACAATAGTAAGATATGACAATGGAAAACAAAAGGATAAAATGAGCAAAGTAAGTAATACCTTTACAGTAATACCATTGAATGTTAATGGATTGAACTTCCCAGTCAAAAGGCAGAGAATTGCAGAATGGGTATTTTTTTTAAAAAAAGAGCTATTTATATACTGTCTACAAGAGACTCACCTTAGATACAAGGACATGAATAAGGTGAAAGTGAAAGGTTGGAAAAGGTATTCCATGCAAATGCTAACCAAAAAAGATCTGTAGTAGCTACATTAATAACACACAAAATAGATTTTAAATGCAAAACTGTTATAAGAGATGAGAAAAATCAGTATATATTAATAAAAGGGCCAATTCACCAAGAAGAAATAACAATCATAAATATTAATGCACCTAACCTGGGTACCCCAAAATACATGAGGCAAACAGTGGCAAAACTGATGGGAAAGATAGATGTCTCTTCAGTAATAGTTGGAGACTTCAACACACCACTCTCATAATTAGATAGAATATCTGGACAGAGGCTAAATAAAGAAACAGAAAATTTAAATAATATCATAAACTGGGCCTAACAGATAACTATAGACTATTATACTCTCAAACAGCAGGATACACATTATTCTCAAGTGCTTATGGAAATTCTCCAGACAATATATATTGGGTCACAAAACACAACTCAATAAATTTTAAAAGATTGAAATTATACAAAGCACTTTCACTGATCAAATGGGATGAAACTAAAAATAACAGTTGGAAAAAGTGAAAATTCACAAATATATGGGTATTTTAAACCACTCTTAAAAAATCAGTAGGTCAAAGAAGAAATTGAGAGAAATCAATAAATATCTTAAGGCAAATGAAAATGAGAACACAACATATCAGAAACTATGGGACACAGCAAAGGCAGTGCTGAGAGGGAAATTTATAACCCTCAATTGTTAGATTAAAAAAAGAGAGAGAGAGAACTAATATCAAATACCTAACTGCCCACCTGGAGGAACTAGAAAAAGAATAGCAAACTAATCCTAAAGCAAGCAGAAGGAAAGAATTAACAAAGGTAAGAGCAGAAATAAATGAAATGAGAACAAAAAGGCAATAGAGAGAATCAGCAAAGCCAAAAGTTTATTCTTTGAGATCAACAACAAAGCAATAAACCCTTAGCTAGACTGACAAAGAAAAAAGAGAGAAGAAGCAAATAAAATCAGAAATGAGAGATGGACATTACTACTGATTCCACAGAAATAAAAGAGGTCATAAGAGGATACTATGAACAACTGTATGCCACCAAATTAGACAACATAGATGAGGTAGACAACTTCACTGAAATGCACAAACAGCTGCCTGAGGGAACCCACAAAGCAGGAGGCTTCAGGGCATCAACCTGGAGTAAGTGCAACAAAAAGAGTGATTGCTCATGATAACACTGTGAGTTTCTGGTGCTTGAGACTGGAGCTGTGGGATGGCTAAGTCCCTCACTCAGGGCAGGAAGCTGTGGCATTCCCTGACCCTTGCCAGTCACCAAGCTTCCTGCTGCTCTGAGAAAGAAAGTAGGGAAAAAAGGGGGGGGGGGGGAAGCAGGGAAGCAGACATGGCTCAACTGATAAAGCATCTGTCTACCATATGAAGGGTCCAGGGTTTGATCCCCAGGGCCTCCTGACCCATGTGGTGAGCTGACTCGTGTGGTACTGCCACACACAAGGAGTGCTGTGCCACGCAGGGGTGCCCCCATGTAGGGTGCCCCATGTGCAAAGAGTGCACCCCACAAGGAGAGCCACCCTATGTGACAAAAGCACAGCCTGCCCAGGAGTGGTGTGGCACACATGGAGAGCTGACATAGCAAGATGATGCAACAAAAAAGAGACACAGTTTCCCGGTGCCATGGGATAATGCAAGCGGATGCAGAAGAACACACAGTGAATGGACACAGAGAGTAGACAACAGGGGGGAAGGGGAGAGAAATAAATAAAACAAATCTTTAAAAAAGGGGGGGAGGGAAGGAAGGACAGATTCCTAATCAGCAGTTTATCCAATTACAAAGAGTCAATCTTGCCCCAGGGAAAAGAACTCTTTCTGAAAAGCTAATCAACACAACAAGAAAGTTTAGCTCAGTAGAGGAGTTTCAGCCTTGAATATACAAAGTCTCTAGTCTGATTCCCAGCTCCTCTTAGAGTAGTGACCCACTGAGATATTAAACATCTAGTTGATACTTTAGGGCAGGAAAAACATAGACATTATCTTTGTATTCCCTTGGGTCTCTTATTTTTCCTTTTAAAAAAACAAGGTTACTTTTATTATATAATTTAACTTAGTTTACTCACTAAAACCCACTTCAAAATCTGCAGTGAGAAAGCTGCAGGGTATGATTGGTAAACACTGGCAGCTTGACAAACTCCACAAGGGCTTAAGAGGGAAGTCTGTTTTTTCTTAGTGTTTGGTTGACTTCTTGCTTGTGAGTTTGTCTGTTTTTTGTTTGTTTGTTTTCTTGTCTTTCCTTCCTCTTTATCTCCTCCTTCCCCTTTAAAAAAAAATTAAGTGCTGCTAGTTCATTTCTTGTTTGCTGTGTTTCCTCTTCCTTGATTTCCTCTTTTCTCTGTGTACTGATTTTGGCTACCAACATTATCTCTTTTCCTTCCTACCTATTTCTATCTTCTGCTTTCTTTTGTTGCTCTTACATTCCACCTCTTTGTTTAGCCCCCAATTTTTCTGGCTTTTTTATTTCTAACACATCTATTCTGTTTTCTAGCTTTTATTAACTCTTTCCATTTTTGTCCTTTCTTTTCTCTTTTCCTCTATCCTCATCACACTGGCCTTTTAATTTATGCTATATTCTTCTGCATATTCAGTTTCCCATTTCATTGTAGGTACTTCACTTTTTTATTCCTATAACTCTACACTACTTACATTAGTTTAATATTCATTCTCCTAGGTCTTATATGGTTTTTCTACTAACTTTTACTAACAATGTTACTATTATACATTTTCTTTTCTTATCTTTTTTTCTTTCCCTGGCCTTAATCTTTTTCCTTCAAGGGAACTTAGACAACAAGGAAATAATGTAAGAAGAACAAAGTATCAAAGAGAAAACTTAACACACACACACACAAATAGCAACTAAATAAAACTTGAGACTAGAGGGAGAAGCTAATCAATTGAACAAATCCATCAAGATAAAATGATGACCAGACAGCAACAAAAAACTACAAACCATACCAATAATCAGGAAGACATGACCCAGTTCAATGAACAAACTAAAAACCAGGAAGAGGAGCAGAACATCAAACAACTAATAAAAGCTGTCCAAACAAATATTATGGACCAATTTAATGAAGTGAAGGAAGAGATTAAGGATATTAAGAAAATGCGGTCACCCCTCGGGCTGAAGTGTGGTTTGCTGGCCTGGCGGGGGAGCAGCCGCGGCAGGCCAAGCCGCTGCCCCGATAATAGGGTGGCTGGTCGGACTCACCGCCACCCCTGAAGGGAGCTCGGCATGGGCGCAGAGTGCCCTCGGGTCTCCCCTTCTCGGCAGCCATGCTTCCGTGGCCGCCCCTCCTCCCGGATGGCGCCACATGATGCCTTATGAGGCAACACCCTTCTTCTTCTTTCTCCCTGCGCAGGCGCAGGGCGGAAAAATCCAGTCTGCCCTTTTCCCTCCCCCCGACAGCAGCAACAGCCAGGCGTGGGCGGAAAAATCCAGTCTGCCCTTTTCCCTCCCCCCGACAGCAGCAACAGCCAGGCGTGGGCGGGAAACTCCAGTCTGCCCTCTACCCCAGCAACAGCAGCCACCAATCACTAAACCCTGCCACTTCCCCCAGCAACAGCAACAGCCAATCCCTAACCACCACCACTCCCCCGTCCAGTACCGCCCACTGACCTTTCCCCGGCAACCAATCAGAACAGGGCGTGGCTTTGACCAATCAGCCTTCCCCAGCCCCTATAAAACTGTTGCCTCTCCCTCAATAAAGTTGGACTTGCGTGTTTACCTTGTCTCCGTGGTAGTTCTTCTGCCGTGCGCCCTCCAGTCCTGAGAGCCCCCGACAAGGGCCTGGCCTCCCTTGTCCCCAGTTCGTCGCCTGCTTCTCCGGGCGACCCCCTCGTCGCCGGCTTCGCCGGGCGACCCCGTCAGCCGAACCGCGCAACCCCTGTGAGACCGACCCCTCGTCTGCTGCCGGACCGACCCCTCGTCCCAAGCGGGACCGATCCCTCGTCCCAAGCGGGACCGACCCCTCGTCCTGAGCTGGACCGACCCCTCGTCCGCAGCCAGACCCCACCTCTACCGACCGAGCAAACCGCCGCAAGGAAAAACTTGGAGCACATACTGAAGAAATTGTAAACATACACAAAAAGGTAATGGATATATTAGTGATGAATGGCACAATCCAAGAAATCAAAAATACACTCCCACCAAATAACAGCAGATTTGAACAGGCAGGGGAAAGAATTAGTGATGTGGAAGACAGTACTGCGGCGGCTTGCTCGGTCGGTAGAGGTGGGGTCTGGCTGCGGACGAGGGGTCGGTCCAGCTCTGGACGAGGGGTCGGTCCCGCTTGGGACGAGGGGTTGGTCCCACCTGGGATGAGGGGTCGGTCCGGCAGCAGACGAGGGATCGGTCTCACAAGGGGTTGCGCGGTTCGGCTGACGGGGTCGCCCGGCGAAGCCGGCGACGAAGGGGTCGCCCGGCGAAGCCGGCGACGAACTGGGGACAAGGGAGGCCAGGCCCTTGTCGGGGGCTCTCAGGACTGGAGGGCGCACGGCAGAAGAACTACCACGGAGACAAGGTAAACACGCAAGTCCAACTTTATTGAGGGAGAGGCAAAAGTTTTATAGGGGCTGGGGAAGGCTGATTGGTCGAAGCCACGCCCTGTTCTGATTGGTTGCTGGTGAAAGGTCAGTGGGCGGTACTGGACGGGGGAGGGGTGGTGGTTAGGGATTGGCTGTCGCTGTTGCTGGGGAAAGGGGCAGGGTTTAGGGATTGGTGGCTGCTGTTGCTGGGGTGGAGGGCAGACTTGAGTTTCCCGCCCACGCCTGGCTGTTGCTGCTGTCGGGGGAAGGGAAAAGGGCGGGCTGGATTTTTCCGCCCACACCTGGCTGTTGCTGCTGTCGGGGGAGGGGAAAAGGGCAGACTGGATTTCTCCGCCCACGCCCGGCTGTTGCTGCTGTCGGGGGGAGGGAAAAGGGCAGACTGGAATTTTCTGCCCTGCGCCTGTGCAGGGAGAAGGAAGAAGAAGGGTGCTGCCCCACAAGGCATCGGGTGGCGCCATCTGGGAGGAGGGGTGGCCGCGGAAGCATGGCTGCCGAGAAGGGGAGACCTGAGGGCACTCTGCGCCCATGCTGAGCTTCCTTCAGGGGTGGTGGTGAGTTCGACCAGCCACCCTAGTATGGGGGCAGCAGCTTGGCCTGCCGCGGCCGCTTCCCCGCCGGGCCAGCAAACCACTCTTCAACCCGAGGGGTGACCGCATTTCCCCCTTCTTTTCAAATAAGGACCAGGATGGCAGCAGCAACAAGTAGCTGAGGCCCAAGAGGCAGTAAGCAATGAGGGAAGCGGGGCTGAAGAGGGAGGTGAGTATGCCAGGGATATAAATGTACAATTTAGGGGGTGGTATCTTGCCGTTGCAGGCAAGGGTGGCCAATGTCCAATTCTCGTTGATCTCGGTGGCTATAAGATCCATCTGTTGTTAAAAGTCCAGGATGACAGCACGTTGCAGGTAGTTGATCTCTCTTTGGCAGCGAAGACATTGTAGGAGAGGATTACTTTTTCCTGCCAGAGGCTTACTGTCCAATTAAAAGGCTGATGGCTGGGGTTGGTGAGTGCAATGGGGAGTGTGAGGAAAAGAAGGGTGACGATTTTGGACAAGAGGAGGCTTGGTGAAGTCATTATGGGAGGAAGATAAGGAGTAAAGCATAAAAGAGGATAATAAACAGAAAGGCGATGGAGAGTAGAATTCGTTGGCCGAGGTTCCAATCTTCTGGGGCGGTAGTGGCTAGACAGATGGCGGAAAATATTATCAAGAAAGCAAAGGTTATGAGGAAGAAATAAAGTATTAAAGGCTGTGGGGGAAGTGAGAAGATCATTTAGAGGATAGGGTTGAGAATGGTATGTTTAAGACAGAAGCTTTGTGGTTTGTAGGAGACTGCTTTATAAACGAAGGAGAATGAGGGCAGTAAATATAGTAACGATAGATAGGAAGATGACAGTGAGGAGGTGTCTTTAAGGTTCCAATCGTCCGGCGCAACAGTGGCTAGGCCGATAGCGAGGGGTGTTGCTAAATAGACAATGGCTGCAAAGACAAAATCATCTTCTGTTTCCTTAAGAATAACTTTTCTTTAAATACTTAGTAGCATGCAATATTAGAAACCGTTTCCTAAAAGCAAGTTGGCAGGGGAGCTTGGTTGCTGTTAATCTTTCCTGTTATAAAATTACCTTTTATTATTATTATCATCAATTTAGTTTTATATATATATATTTAAGAATGACCTTTTGGAATTAGCCATTTAATACCTTAATGTAAACTATTGAAGATAAATTTTATCTTTACAGAGCACATTCCCTTACGTAAAGTTATCACAATACCTTTTACACTTGCCGCATGCAAATTAAATTTCAAGAGTTTATGAAAAATTAGCCATCTTACTTTAGGACAAAATACGTCTTTTTGCAAAACTTATTACATTTCCGTTAGCATTTTTACAAACTTTTAACCTTTTTAATATTCATATAAGTTTTACATTCTTTATATTATCCTGTGAAGAAAAATAAGTTATTCATTTTAATCTAGGCAAGAACAACTTTTTATGAAGACGTACAGTTAATTTTGTTAATTAAGACTTACAATTTTTTTAAATTGTAGATATCTTATTAACATTTAAACTTATGTATTAATATAATAAACTTAAGTATTAATATAAGCGCTTATTTAATTTTTGGCCATTTGAATAGAGCTCTTTTAAAGATTTCTAGTAATTTATATTTACCATCCGGAGGTATTACAATATACGTTGACATTGAACGAACAGACAGACAAACACAGAACAATTACAACACATTAACAGAAATATATAATTTATTTACAGTTGACTTATAACTTTTACTTTCTTGGTATAGCTGCTTTTAAATCCTTTTTTATACAGCATATCATAAATTATACCCTTCAAGATTTTTTCTGGACTTTATGTTGCCTGTAATAAGCCAGGAGGGAATCTTTTACCTTCCTGCTCCACAGCAAAAGTGACCCTATCTATAAGGTGAGTATAGGTGTCCGGGTCCCAAAGCTGACATGTGGTAAGCCACGGATTAAAGGGGAGAAGAAGGTCCCAATATACTTGAAGCTGTTTGAAAGAGATCTTACACCGGTGAGTGTCTAGGAGAACGGCAAGAGCCCGAACTTGCGGGGCTTGCTTAGCAGATAGGATGTTACCCATTGCTAATGGCCTTTTGGAGCCGATAAGAAAAGGGGCCCTTACCTTGAAAGCGCGGCGATGGGAGCCGAGGTGCGCGGTGAGACGAGGGGTTGGAGCCGGTGGGGCTCCGACGGTGGTCGCGGGCCAAGAGAAGGCCCCGACGAGGGGAGGGCGGGATGATGAGCAGTGGAGCAAGGCAAAGGGGAGCAAGCACGGAGGGGAGGAGGCAGAGGTGAAGGCAGGGGTGGAGGTGCTCAGGCACGCGCTCCTGAGAGTTTTATTGGCGCCTCTTAATCATAGCGGGTCGGTATAAACCCCCGACATGGAAGGAGAAAGCCATCCAGCGATTCTCCCAGACCGCCGTGGATCATATGAGGTCACCAAGGTTCAGGAGCAGCAATGCAGAGCGAAAAGATAGGGGTGAGAAGAGAGGAGAGCGTAGGGCTATGGTAGGGTTACTTCAGACGTGCAAGCGCGTGCTCCCGAGAAATCCAAGGCTCCTCTTAATCATAGCGGGTCGGTATAAGCCCCCGACATGGAAGGAGAAAGCCATCCAGTGATTCTCCCAGACCGCCGTGGATCGTATGAGGTAGCCAAGGCTCAGGTAGCAGCAATGTTGCACGAGAGAAGTCCCAAGGTGAGAAGAGAGGAGGGCGTAGGGCTGTGGTAGGATTACTTCAGACGTGCAAGCACGCGCTCCCGAGAAATCCAAGGCTCCTCTTAATCATAGCGGGTCGGTATAAGCCCCCGACATGGAAGGAGAAAGCCATTCAGCGATTCTCCCAGACCGCCGTGGATCGTATGAGGTAGCCAAGGCTCAGGTAGCAGCAATGTTGCATGAGAGAAGCCCCACGGTGAGAAGAGAGGAGGGGGGGGCCGCCAGGTTATGGAGTGAGGCTGTGGTGGGGTTGCCTTGCCCCACATTGGGCGCCAGCTGCGGCGGCTTGCTCGGTTGGTAGAGGTGGGGTCTGGCTGCGGACGAGGGGTCGGTCCAGCTCTGGACGAGGGGTCGGTCCCGCTTGGGACGAGGGGTCGGTCCCACTTGGGACGAGGGGTCAGTCCGGCAGCAGACGAGGGATCGGTCTCACAAGGGGTTGCGCGGTTCCGATCCCTCGTCTGCTGCCGGACCGACCCCTCGTCCCAAGTGGGACCGACCCCTCGTCCCAAGCGGGACCGACCCCTCGTCCAGAGCTGGACCGACCCCTCGTCCGCAGCCAGACCCCACCTCTACCGACCGAGCAAGCTGCCGCACAGTACATTTGAAATCAAACAGATGGTAGAATTGATAGTTAAAAAGATAGAAAAAAATCCAGCAGGGACTTAGGGATTTGAAAGACATCACAAAACTCACAAACATATGCATTATAGGCATCCCAGAAGAAGAGAAGGGAAAGGGAGCAGAAGGGGCACTGAAAGACATAATGGCTGAAAACTTCCCAAACCTATTGAGAGAGATGGATGTACATGTCCAGGAAGTGCAGTGCACCCCAAACAGTATAAAACCCAACAGGCCTACTCCAAGATATTTACTTGTCAAATTATCCAATGCTGAAGACCAAGAGAAAATACTGAGGGCAGCAAGAGAAAAGAGAACCATCACATACAAAGGAAGCTCAATAAGATTAAGTGCTGATTTCTCATCTGAAACCATGGAGGCAAGAAGGCAGTGGTATGACATAGTTGAGGTGCTAAAAGAAAAAAAATTCCAGTCAAGAATACTCTATCCAGCAAAGATGGCATTCAAAAGTGACAGAGAATTCAAAATATTCACAGATAAACAGAAACTAAGTGAGTATGCC
The DNA here is from genome assembly GCF_030445035.2 of Dasypus novemcinctus. Taxonomy (NCBI): domain Eukaryota; kingdom Metazoa; phylum Chordata; class Mammalia; order Cingulata; family Dasypodidae; genus Dasypus; species Dasypus novemcinctus. The sequence continues at coordinate 109,572,797 of NC_080677.1, read as the reverse complement.
AATAAGAAACCTGCCTTTCAAGAAATACTAATGGGAATTCAGTCAGTTGAAAGAAACAAAGAGAGACAGAGTTGGAGGAGAACAACTAAAAAGACAAAAAAAAAAAAAAGGAGTGAAAACATAAAGCATACACAAATCCAAAGAAAATATGGCTAATGTAAGTAATTCCTTGAGAGTAATAACAATGAATGTTAATGGATTAAACTCACCAGTCAAGAGACACAGATTGGCAGAATGGACAAGGAAATATGACCCATCTATATGCTGTCTACAAGAAATCCTCCTTAGACGTGGGATTCAAGGAGGTTGAAAGTGAATGGCTGGAAAACAAACTTGCAAGCAAACAATAACCAAAAAAGGGCAGGAGTAGCTATTTTAATATTGGACAAAATAGACTTTAAATGCAAAACAATTGTGAGAGGCAAAGATGGACACTACATATTAGTGAAAGGGATAATCTTTCAAGAAGAAAGAACAATCATAAATGTTTATGCTCCTAACAAGGGCACCTCCACATATGTGAGGCAAACACTGCAAAAACTAAGAAGGAATAGATGCCTCGACAATTATAGTGGGGGACTTTAACACACCACTGTCACCATTGGATAGAACATCTCAAAAAAAGAGTCAATAAAGAAACAAAGACTTTGAACAATATGTTAAAGGATCTGGACATCATAGACATATACAGAACATTACACCCAAATACACCAGGATATAAATTCTCCTCAAGTGCACATGGATCATTCTCCAAGATAGACCACATGCTAGGTCACAGAGTAAGTCTCAATGAATTCAGAAAGATTAAAATAAATACAAAACAACTTCTCTGACCACAGTGGAATGAAGCTGGAAATCTGCAAGGGCCAGAGACCCAGATTTGGCACCAAGATATAGAAGATAAACAACACACTCTTTGAAAAACAGTGGATCAAGGAAGAAATCTCAACAGAAATCAATAACTATCTTGAAACTAATGAAAATGACAACACAACATATCAAAATTTTGGGGATCAGCAAAAGCTGGACTGTGAGGAAAATTCATAGCCATAAATTCATATCTCAAAAAGGAAGAGCTAAAATTGAAGAACTACCTGCACAACTGGAGGAATTAGTAAAAAAACAACAACAAAGTAACCCCAAAGAAGAAAGAAATAACAAAGATCAGAGCAGAACTAGAGGGCGGGGCAAGATGGTGGCTGAGTGAGCTTACCTGGCAGCCTCTCCTGCAAAGAAGTGGCTGGGCAGCATTGGAGGTTCTCCAGGACCAGGCTGTTTCAGGATTTTTGCAGGGCAAGAAGTGTCTGGACATTGATTTGGTGGGAAGGTAACGGAGAGGATTAGTCTATAAGATATAATTGAAACTCTATTTCACGGAGGTGAGAGCTGCGTGCAGGACGCTCCCTCCTGGGGTGGGTGGAGCCGTGCAACTGGCGCTGTGGCCATGCTTTTTGGAGACTCTGCGGTACTGGGGAATTCACGAGCCCTGGGCGGGTTGTTAGGGGGTTGATAGGACGGGACGCCTTTGCAGACCGATTTGGGGAGATAAACGGGGGTTTTGTTGTGAAGCGGGGAATTTTTGATTGCGGACACAAGTAAAAAGTGCTTCCGCCTGGAGCCCCGCCCCCCCAAGACTACCTGCCGATCTGCAGCGGACTTAGATTGCTGGCAATAAAGGGATGTAACCGGGAGGCTGTTACAGGGAGTGGCGGGGGAGGCGGGGGACATGTCTGGAAACAGATTGGGGGAATATTTTGTGAAGCTTGGGAATTTCGGTTTTGGACTCTGTTGTTGGCATTTTCGGCTGGGGCCCCACCCCCGGGCCTGGCTTCTGCTCTGCATCATTAAATTGGCTGCAGTGTAGAGGCGCCCTCAGGTGGCCATTCCGGGGGCTTACAGGGTGGGAGCTGTCCTGAAGCCGAATTGATGATACATCCACAGAATAGACCCCAGTGAGTGAGTGAATTGCGGGGTTCAGACACATAAGATAGAGTTTGTGGATCTGACTTCCCCCATAGGGATGGCACCCAGCTGCAGCGATCACTGAAGGCTGTGTTACACTGCGGTGCTCCCAGGCTCCCTGTTGACCAAATTTGAGGTTGCCAGGTCTGAGTCCCCTAAACCCTGGTGGCCCACACCCCAGAGACTCACACCTCTTGAGTCTTCAATATCTCAGACTTTCCATCCCTGAATCCATCATACTCTGAGGTCCATCTGAGGTCCTTGAATGTCCTAGCCCTCAACGTTTGCATTTTTTCTTTTTTATTTCATTTTGTTTTGTTTTTATTTTCATTTTACCTTATTTTTTTTTATTTATTTATTTTAATGTCCTGATTGCTAACATTGCATTATCCCCTAGTCTTTTCTCCCAGTGTATCCCCCAAAGTCCTTTTTTTTTTCCCAATTATTTAGGGTTTTTTTTTTTGTTGTTGTTGTTGCTGTTATGGTTGGTATATATCTTTTTTTTCTTTTCCCTATCTGTTCCCCGCCCTTTACCCACCCCCATTTTCTTTCTTCCTTTCCTCTCTTTTTTTTTTTCTGTTTTTTTCTCTCTCTGTTGTCCCTCATTTTCTTCTTATTTTATTTTATCTTAATTATACAATAGGTGCTGCAGGGAACACTTTACATTTGCTGGGTTTCCTCATCCTCCACTGCCTCATCTCTGTGTGAACTGATTTTGGCTACCTACACTATCCCCTTTCCCCTACATCTTGATATCCTCCATCATCTACTGTCTCTCCTATATTACACCTCCCTTTCTTTGATCCACAAAGTGTCTAACTCTTAATTTCTAATACCTTTGTTTTGTTTTATGTCTGTTATCCACTCTTGAAACTATTACCTTTCTTTTCTCTTTCCCTCTCTCATGAAAATACTAGCTTTTTAATTCATACCATATTCCTCCCATATTCAGTCGACTACCTCATTATAGGTACTATACCTACTGCTATAACTCTACACAACTTACATGAATCTAATATCCATCCTCCCAGATCTCATATTGCTGCTCTGTTAACATTTATCACCAATACTACTTTACACTATTTCCTTGCTTACACAATTGCCTTTCCCTGGCCCTAATACTTTCCTTTAAAGTGAACTCAACCAGCAATAAGAAATTAGAATAAGAAGAACAAAGTGACAAAGAGAAGATATAACACTTACACAAAAACAACAGCTAATTAATCCCCAAGACTAGACAAAGAAGCTAAGGAACTGATTAAATCCGTCAAGATAAAATGATGACCAGACAGCAACAAAAATCTACAAACCAAACCAGTAATCAGGAAAACATGGCTGAATCCAATGAACAAACTAAAAATCAGGAAGGGGAGCAGAACTTCGCACAAGTAATGAAAGATCTCAGAACATTTATCACCGACAAATTTAATACGTAAAGGAAGAAGTTAACAACATGAAGACAACACTTGGAGGGGAAATTGCAGACATACACAAAAAGATAACAAATATGATGGGAATGAACACCACAATTCAAGAAATCAAAAATACACTTGCAGCAAATATCAGCAGACGAGAAGAGGCAGAGCAGAGAATTAGTGATGTGGAAGACAGTACATCGGAAATCAAACAGATAGTAGAATTGGTCGATAAAAAGATAGAAAAAATCCAGCTAGGACTTAGGGACCTGAATGATAATGCAAAATGGTCAAACATACATATTATAGGCATTCCAGAGGAGAAGAGAACGGAAAGGGGTCAGAAGGAGTGTTGCAGGAAATAATGGCTGAAAACTTCCCAAATCTACTGAAGGAGACAGAAGTACATATCCAAGAAGCACAGCGCACCCCAATCATCATAAACCCCAACAGGCCCACCCCAAGACATATACTGGTCAAATTATCCAATGCTCAAGACAAAGAGAAAATTCTAAAAGCAGCAAGAGAAAAGAAAACCATCACATACAAGGGAAGCTCCATAAGATTAAGTGCTGATTTCTCATTTGAAACCATGGAGGCAAGAAGGCAGTGGTATGATATAGTCAAGGTACTAAAGGAAAAAAATTTCCAACCAAGAATACTCTATCCAGCTAAACTAGCATTCAAAAATGATGGAGAGATCAAAATATACACAGATAAAGGGAAACTGAAAGAGTATGCCAACAAGAAACCTCCCCTTCAAGAAATTCTAAAGGGAGTTCTGCAGGAAGAAAGGAAAAAACAGGACAGGCAGAGTTGGAGGAGAGTGTAAGAGCAACAAAAAAGACAAAAAGAGAAGGGAAAAAAAAAAAAGCAAACAAAATATGACAAACACAAGTCCAATCAAAATATGGCTAACACAAATAATTCCTTGAAAGTAATAACACTGAATGTCAACAGATTAAACTCACCTATCAAAAGATTCAGACTGGGACAATGGATAAGGAAATATGACCCATCTATATGCTGTCTACAGAGACACATCTTAGATCCAGAGACTCATGGAGGTTGAAAGTGAATGGTTGGAAAACAATCATACAAGCAAACAATAACCAAAAAAAGGGCAGGAGTAGCTATATTAATATCAGACAAACAAGACTTTAAATGCAAAACAATTGTGAGAGACAAAGAAGGATACTACATTTTAGTGAAAGGGAAAATCTGTCAAGAAGATCAAACAATCATAAATATTTATGCTCCTAACAAGGGCGCCTCTAAATACATGAGGCAAACACTGGAAAAACAAAGTGAAACAATAGATGCATCTACAATTATAGTGGGGGATTTTAATACACCACTATCAACTCTGGACAGAACATCTCAAAAGAGAATCACTAAAGAAACAAAACATTTGAACAGTATTTTAGAGGAGCTGGATCTAATAGACATATACAGATCATTACATCCAAACACAGCAGGATATACATTTTTCTCAAGCACTCATGGATCATTCTCCAAGATAGACCATATGCTAGACCACAAAGAAAGGCTTAATGAATTCAGAAAGATTGAAATCATACAAAATAATATCTCTGACCACAGTGGAGTGAAGCTGGAAATTTGCAAGGGTCAGAGGCCCAGATTTCACACCATGATTTAGAAATTAAACAGCACACTCTTAGAAAAACAGTGGGTCAAAAAGGAAATCTCAAAAGAAATCAATGACTACCTTGAAACAAATGATAATGATAACACAACATACCAAAATTTACGGGATGCGGCAAAAGCAGTACTGAGAGGGAAATTTATAGCCATATATTCATATATCAAAAAAGAAGAAAGAGCAAAAATTGAAGAACTAACTGCACATTTGGAGGAATTAGAAAAAACAACAACAAAGTAATCCAACAGGAGGAAGAAGGAAGGAAATAACAAAGATAAGAGCAGAACTAAATGAAATAGAAAATAAGAAAGCACTTGAAAAGATAAACAAGGCCAAGAGCTGGTTTTTTGAGATGATCAACAAAATTGACAAACCTTTAGCAAGACTAACAAAGAAAAAAAGAGAAAAGATGCAAATACACAAAATAAGAAATGAGAAAGGAGATATCACCACTGACCCCACAGAAATAAAGACTATCATAAGAGGATACTTTGAAAAACTATATTCCAACAAAAATGACAATTCAGAGGAAATGGACAAATTCCTAGAAACACATAAGCAACCCATATTGACAAAAGAAGAAATTGATGACCTCAACAAACCAATCACAAGTAAAGAGATAGAATCTGTCATTAAAAACCTCCCAACTAAGAAGAGCCCAGGGCCAGACAGCTTCACAGGTGAATTCTACAAAACATTCCGGAAAGAACTAACACCAATCCTGCTTAAACTATTCCAAAAAATCAAAACAGAAGGAAATTGCCTAACTCCTTCTATGATGCCAACATTACCCTAGTACCAAAGCCAAACAAAGACACCACAAGAAAGGAAAATTACAGACCAGTTTCGCTAATGAACCTAGATGCAAAAATACTTAACAAAATACTTGCTAATCATATTCAACAACACATTAAATGAATTATACACCACGACCAAGTGGGATTCATTCCAGGTATGCAAGGATGGTTCAACATAAGAAAATCAATCAATGTAATAACATATAAACAGATTGAAGGAAAAAAAAATCACATGATTATATCTATAGATGCAGAAAAAGCATTTGACAAAATACAACACCCTTTCTTGATAAAAACACTCCAAAAGATCGGAATACAAGGAAATTTTTTGAACATGATAAAAAGTATATATGAAAAACCTACAGCCAACATTGTTTACAATGGAGAAATCCTAAAATCCTTCCCTCTAAAGTCAGGAACAAGACAAGGATGCCCATTGTCTCCCCTTCTATTTAACATTGTCTTAGAAGTACTTGCTTGAGCACTGAGGCAAGAACCAGATATAAGAGGCATTCAAATTGGAAAGGAAGAAGTCAAAATTTCAATATTTGCAGATGGCATGATCCTATACATAGAAAACCCTGAGAGATCTACAACAAAGCTTCTAGAACTCATAAATGAGTTTAGTAAAGTCACAGGTTATAAGATCAATGTGCAAAAATCAGTAGCATTTCTGTACACCAATAATGAGCAAGATCAGGAGGAAATCAAGAAACAAATACCATTTACAATAGTAAATAAAAAAATCAAATATTTAGGAATAAATTTAACTAAAGATGTAAAAAACTTATACACTGAGAACTATACAAGACTGTTCAAGGAAATCAAAGAAGACCTAAATAAATGGAAGAATATTCCTTGTTCATGGATAGGAAGACTAAATATTATTAAGATGTCTATCCTACCAAAACTGATCTACACATTCAATGCAATCTCAATAAAAATCAACACAGCCTTCTTTAAGGAACTAGAAAAACTAACTATGAAATTTATTTGGCAAGGAAAGAGGCCCGGAATAGCCAAAGACATATTGAAAAAGAAAAACGAAATTGGAGGAATCACACTACCTGACTTCAAAACATACTACAAAGCTACAGTAGTGAAAACAGCATGGTATTGGCATAAGGAGAGACACACAGACCAATGGAATCGAATTGAAAGTTCTGATATAGAACCTCATATATATAGCCATAAAATATTTGATAAAGCCACCAAACCCTCTCAACTGGGAGAGAATGGCCTATTCAACAAATGATGCCTGGAGAACTGGATATCCATATGTAGAAGAATGAAAGAGGATTACCATCTCACACCTTATACAAAGATCAACTCAAGATGGATCAAAGACCTAAATATAAGAGCCAAGACCATAAAGACCTTGGAAAGCAGTATAGGGAAACATCTACAGGACCTTGTAATAGGAAATGGCTTCATGAATATCACACCAAAAGCACGAGCAGCAAAGGAACTAATAGATAAATGGGACTTCCTCAAAATTAAAGCCTTCTGCACCACAAAGGAGTTTGTCAAGAAAGTAAAAAGGAAACCCACACAATGGGAGAAAATATTTGGCAACCATATATCCGATAAGAGACTTATAACTTGCATATATAAAGAACTCCTATATCTTGAAAATAAAAAGATAAACAACCCATTTAAAAAATGGGAAAAAGATTTAAACAGACACTTCTCCAAAGAAGAAATACAAATGGCTAAAAAGCACATGAAAAAATGCTCCAAATCTCTAGCTATCAGGGAAATGCAAATCAAAACTACAATGAGATACCATCTTACTCCCATAAGATTGGCAGCTATGAAAAAAACAGAAGACTACAAATGCTGGAGAGGATGTGAAGAAATGGGAACACTCATCCACTGCTGGTGGGAATGCAGAAGGATACAACCATTCTGGAGGACAGTTTGGCGGTTTCTCAAAAAACTAACCATAGATTTGCCATATGACCCAGCAATACCACTGCTTGGTATATACCCAGCAGAACTGAAAACAAGGACACAAACCAATATATGCACACCAATGCTCATAGCAGCATTGTTCACTATCGCCAAAAGTTGGAATCAACCCAAATGCCCATCAACAGATGAGTGGATCAATAAAATGTGTTATATACATACAATGGAATACTATTCAGCTTTAAAAACAAATACACTACAAACACACGTGATAACATGGATGAATCTTGAGAACCTTATGTTGAGTGAAGCAACCCAGGCATTGAAGGACAAATACTACATGACCTCAATGATATGAAATAAACAAGCTGCCTCAGAGTGCTAGAGACTGGAAGATAGGTTTACAGGAAATCGGGGGGTGGAGGAAGGATGTGAGCCAACGTCTGCAGAGGTGGGATCTATGATGAGCTGGCGGTAAGTATGAGCACAAAGAAGAGATAAAATGGGGGCAAGGGGTTGCCTTTGGGTAGGGCTTTGCGGGTTTGAGGGGGGGCTGGGGATGGGCGGATGGGTAATAGTGCCCAAAAAATTGGGGGGAGGGAGGGGCGACATACGAACATAGGAGAGTGTCAGGTGTTGGTTGAGAGTAAAATGCTGAGAAAACTGAAACAAAATATAATTAAGAGGGTTACCTATTTAGGATGTTCAGAGGGGATGGTCTGACACGGGACGGACTCCTGGAGAATGTCTGAATGCTCATTTTGCCAGGGTGGGTTGTACCATTGGATAGAGACCCAAGTAGTGAGAGTGGGGGTGGGCCCACATCCTGGGGAGGACTAATGCCATAAAAAAAGAGGGAACTGTATCTCTCGAGAGAAAGGATGGCTCCCAGGGCATTAGGGCAGTTGAGCAAGTCAGGCCCTGAACACTGTTGCAAGTGTCTCTGGACGTGGCTCCTCGGGAAATGGAGATTGGCTGCCACTGTGGGCCCCAAGGGGAGGGGAAAATGGATGTTGAATGGATGGAACCAAGGTAAATGTGGGGGTAGGAGAGGAGTTTCGTGAGAGTACACAAGGATGGATATAAAACATGTAATATTACACCAAAAACATATAGGGGACGACAGACTAATAATGTAAACCATAATGTAAAACATAGGATAACTAAAAATTTAGAAAACTGTATATTCTAAAGTATGGACCACAATGTAAGCACAGATGTCACCTTGTTTGAAAGCTATTGTCTCAGAGTCTGTACATCAGTTTAAGTAAATATGATATGAATAAGTTATAAGAATATCGCTGTTGAAGGGAAAAGGTTTTATGGTGGATGTGTGGAGTACTGTATATTGTATATATGAATTACTGTGATCTAAGGCTCTTGTGAAGAGAAGCTCAATAATTAGGAAAAAAGAAAAGAAAAAGATAGGATGTAGAATTTCTCCAAATCAATACGTATTCTATATCTAACCTTTAAACCCATCGCTATATTCCATTTTACTAGTAAGGGATCTTGACATTATATTGGGCTTCACTTTTCAGGAAGTTTTGGATCACAGAGTGGTTCAACAATGGCAGTGGAGGAATACTGGTATAGGATGTTATTGACAGGTGATATATGGTTGACAGGGAGTTATATAGGGCGTATGTCCAGGGTGCATGGTAATGTTTGGATATACTCATAGTGGCAACAATTAAAAACAACAGCTGGGGGGCTAGTGGGTTCCTGGCCAGGGGTGCTCTGTTGTGGTCCCTAGGGGAGCAGCGGCAGTCCCCCAGGTGCAATGGTAAGGACGAGGAAGGAATGAGGGTCCAACAGTGAGTCCCTGATACTAATGACTATGCTTGTGAGCCAATACGACTGAAATAAGAGCAAGGCCTAGAGCAGCACTGTGCCTAGGCATTTCCTCCTGACAGCCTTCATGTTACTCAAATGTGGCCAGTCTCGAAGCCAAACTCAGCATGTAAATGCAATGCATTCCCCCCAGCGTGGGACATGACACCCGGGGATGAGCCTCCCTGGTGCCGAGGGATCACTGCCAAGTACCGGCTGATGATGCAACTAGAAAATGACCTTGAATTAAAGGTTCAACGCGGACCAGCAGAATATCCCTGTCTACATATAATAACAGGAGTTTAAAATGCTGTTTGACCTAATGTAAGGGGGAAATGGAAAGGAGAAATGAGTTTATATGGCTATGAGTCTCTAAAAAAAGACTCTGGAGGTTGTCAGAAGGATTGCCCTTATGCACACCTGAGCAGAGTCTCAGAGACAGATAAAGTAGATACAACCCCAGGTATTGGTTATTTTGAGGGCTAAGGAGACCCACAGGTTCTATAGTCATGGCAGATGGGGTTCACTGCCATGTCAGTTGGCCCTTTTTTGGAGGTGGTGTTTCTGTGTGATGGAGCTGGACACAGATGGGATCTCTTTTCACAAGACTTTCATGCTATTTTACTGGAATTGTAGTTGGTGCTGGGATTTAAGATATATCTAGGGGATTTGAATCTCTGGACTGACAATATGATGGCCAGGCCCTGAGCCTCAACAGACTTCAACTCCTACACTCTGATTTATTGGACTTACCCCACTCAGCTAACATGGAGTTGAAGAATGTCAACCACCACGCCATGGAGCCTAGAGTGCCTACAACTGAAAGCAGGAGGATTGCATCCAATATCCATGTGGAATCTAAGCTTCCTCTTGACATAGATGTGCAATGGACACAACCAATACAAGGTCCACAGAGAAAATGTGGCATTGGTGTGGGAAAAGTAGCCATGGTGGCTGATGGGTGCAGGGAATGGGAGGAAGAGATGAGATGCAGAGGCATTTTTGGGACTTGGAGTTGTCCTGGGTAGTGCTTCAGGGAGAATTACTGGGCATTGTAGATCCTCCCAGGGCCCACTAGATGAAACATGGGAGAGTATGGGCTATGATGTGGACCATTGATCATGAGTGCAGCGATGCCCAGAGATATACTTACCAAATGCAATGGATGTGTCATGATGATGGGAGAGAGTGTTGCTGTGGGGGGAGTGGTGGGGTGGAGGCGGTGGGGTTGAATGGGACCTCATATTTTTTTAATATAATATTTTTTAAAAATGAATAAAAAAATTTTTAAAAAAAGAAACTAGAAAACAAATTATCAAGGGGCAGGTGTGCCGTAGTCCAGCTCAGGGGTTGCTGCCGGGAGGCCGGGGCCTGTTGGGCCGGCAGCAGGCGGCTCAAGGTTTGGCGGGGACGCACGGTGAGAAAGAAGGCACCGTGGAGACGAGGTCTATGCGCAGGTCTGCTTTATTAAGGAAGTACACTTGGTTTTATAGTGCTGGGTAGGGGAGGGGTTGGAGCTAGGGCGGGCTAGCTACGGGGTGATAGTGGATAGGTGGGTAAGGGCGGGTGGCTATGAGGTAAGCAGTGACTAAGGATGGAGGTAGATTCTATGTTGGCAATGTGGGCGGGACTGGCGGGAAGAACAGCAATGGCTGGAGGGGGAAGATAACAATGGCTGGGAGGAGGGGTGAAGGGAGGCAGCAGCATAAGCTGCTGCTGAGAAGGGCTATAGTACAAGGAGGTTACTAAGAACTGGCAGGCTGGGGAATTAAGGTGGGGAACAATGGTGGAGGTAGGGAATGTGGAGTTAGTGCTTAATTGATATAGAATTTCTATTTGAGGTGATGGAAAATTTAAGCAGTATATAGTGGTGATGGCAGGGCAACATTTTGATCATAATAGGCAAGACTGAGGTGTATATTTGAATGTGGTGAAAGAGAAATTTTAGGTTGTTTTTATGTTAATAGAATGAAAACTTAAAAAAATGAAAGCCATTGGCCTGTACAATAAAAACAGTGAACTCTATTGTAATGTAAAAACAAACAAACAAACAAAAAAGAGCAGAACTAAATTAAATAGAAAATAAGAAAGCACTTGAATAAATAAACAAAACCAAGAGCTGGTTCTTTGAGAAGATCAATAAAATTGACAAACCCTTAGCTAGACTAACAAAGAGAAAAACAAAGAGGATGCAAATACACAAAATGAGAACTGAGAAAGGGATATTACCACTGACCCCACAGAAATAAAGAGGAAAATTTGAAAAACTATATCCCAACAAGAAGGACAAATTAGAGGAAATGGACAAATTCCTAGAAACACATAAGCAGCCTACATCGATGAAAGAAGAAATTGATGATCTCAACAAACCAACCACAAGTAAAGAGATAGAGTCGGTAATTAAAACTCCAACTAAGAAGAGCCCTGGGCCAGATGGCTTCACAGGTGGCTTCTACCAAACATTCCAGAAAGAACTAACACCAATCTTGCTTAAACTCTTCCAAAAAATTGAAACAGAAGAACATTGCCCAACTCATTCTATGATGCCAACATTACTCTAATACCAAAGCCAAACGAAGACACCACAAAAAAGGGAAATTACTAACCAATCTCTCTAATGAACCTAGATGTGAAAATCCTCAACAAAATACTTGCTAATCATATTCAACAACACTTCAAATGAATTATAAACCATGTTTAAGTGGGATTCATCCCTGGTATGCAAGGATGGTTCAACATAAAATCAATCAATATAATACACCACATAAACATATTGAAGGGAAAAAAAAACATGATCATATCTATAGATGGAGAAAAATCATTTGATAAAATACAGCACACTTTCTTGATAAAAACACTGCAAAAGATAGGAATAGAAGGAAACCTTCTGACCATGATAAAGTGTATATATGAAAAACCCACAGCTCATATCATTTACAATGGTGAAATCCTAAAATCTTTCCCTCTAAGATCAGGAACAAGGCAAGGATACCCACTATCACCCCTTCTATTTAACATTGTCTATAAGTACTTGCTCAAGCACTGAGGCAAGAACCAGATATAAAAGGGATCCAAATAGGAAAGGAAGAAGTCAAAATTTCACTATTTGCAGATGACATGATCCTATACATAGAAAGCCCTGAGAAATCTACAACAAAGCTTCTAGAATTTATAAATGGGTTCAGTAAAGTTGCAGGTTATAAGATCAACCCACAAAAATCAGTAGCATTTCTGTACACTGATGATAAGCAATCTGAGGAGGAAATCAAGCAAAAAATATCATTTACAATAGTAAATTAAAAAATCAAATACCTGGGAATAAATTTAACTAAAGATGTAAAAGACTTATACACAGAAAACTATACAACACTTTTCAAGGAAATCAAAGAAAACCCAAATAAATGGAAGAATATTCCCTGTTCATGGATAGGAAGACTAAATATTATTAAAATGTCTATCCTACCAAAACTGATCTACAGATTCAATGTAATTCCAATAAAAATCAACACATTTTTAAATGAACTGGAAAAACTAACTATGAAATTTATTTGGAAAGGAAAGAGGCCCCAAATAGCCAAAGACATATTGAAAAAGAAAATGAAATTGGGGGAATCACACTACCTGACTTCAAAACATATTACAAAGCTACAGTAGTGAAAACAGCATGGTATTGGCACAAGAATAGACACACCGATCAATGGAACCAAATTGAGAGTTCTGATATAGCTCCTCGGATATACAGTCATCTGATATTCAACAAGGCCATCCAATCCTCTCAACTGGGAGAGAATGGCCTCTTCAACAAATGGCGCCTAGAGAATTGGATATCCATATGCAAAAGAAGGAAAGAGGATTACCATCTCACACCTTATGCAAAAATCAACTCAAGATGGATGAAAGACCTGAATATAAGAGCCAAGACCATAAAGACCTTAGAAAATAATGTAGAGAAGCATCTACAGGACCTTGTAATAGGAAATGGCTTCATGAACTTCACACCCAAAGCATGAGCAGCAAACGAACAAATTGATAAATGGGACTTCCTCAAAATTAAAGCCTTTTGCACCTCAAAGGAATTTGTCAAGAAAGTGAAAAGAGAGCCTACCCAATGGGAGAAAATATATGGTAACCATATATCTGATAGGAGACTTATATCCTGCATATATAAAGAAGAACTCCTATAACTCAAAAATAAAAAAACAAAAAACCCATTTTAAAAATGGGCAAAAGCCCTGAACAGATGATTCTCCAAAGAAATACAAATGACTAAAAAGCACATGAAAAAAAATGCTCAAAATCACTAGCTATTAGGGAAATGCAAATCAAAACTACAATGAGATACCATCTTACTCCCATAAGATTGGTAGCTATCAAAAATCAGAAGATGGTTGTGAGCTGACACCTACACGGGTGAAGTCTATGATAAGCTGGAAGCCAAAATTTGGATGTGAATGCTGGAGCATGAACAGCCATGATGGGCCATGAGATGTTTGGTAGAGTGACAGCTAGAAAGAGTTTCAGCTCCTTGTGATCATGGAGTCACTGTACCAGCTCTGGACCGCCTACTTATGAACTTTCTTTACATGAATAAGTAATAAACTCCTTTAACCACTGTTCTTTCAACTCTGTCACAAAGTAACTCACTGCTATTATAGCTGGACCTGTGCAGTCCAATATAGCAGCCAGTAGTAGTCTCATGTGGCTATTGAGCCCTTAAAGTATAACTAGTTTATATTGACAGGTGATGTAAATGTAAAATGCATATCAAATTTCCAAGGCAGTGTTTTAAAAAAGAATGTCAAATATATCGATTTTATATGTATTTTATGTGGAAATGATAGTTGTTTTTACTGGATTAAATAAAGTAAATTAAATAAATAAAATTTAAAAAAAGAAAAACCCACAGCTTACATTGCACTCAAAAATGAAAGACTGAAAGCTTTCCTGCTGAGATAGGAACAAGATGGATGCCTGTTGTCACCACTGTTATTCAATATTGTGCTACAAACTCTAGCTAGAGTAATCAGGTAAGAAAAAGGAACAAAAAGCACCCAAATAGGAAAGGAAGAAATAAAACTCTTGTTATTTGCTAATGATATGATCCTATACTTAGAAAATCCTAAAAGTACACAACAAAGCTACTAGAGCTAATAAACAATGGGGAGGGATTTAAGATTAATAACAAAACTCGGTAGTTTCCTAAAAGAAATCAAATATGACCTGAACAAATGGAAGGACATTCTGTGTTCATGGATTGGAACACAAAATATCATTAAGATGTGAATTCTACCCAAACTTATTTACAGATCAACACAATCCCAATATAAAGTCCAATAGCCTCTTTTGCAGAAATGGAAAATCCAGTTACCAAAATTATTTGGAAAGGGTCCAGTACAGCCAAAAATGACTTTAAAAAGAAGAACGTTGAAGGACTCTCACTTCCTGACTTTAAGGCATATTACTTAGCTAAAGTGGTAAAAACAGTATGTGACTTGTATAGACAGACATATTGACCAATGGAACTGAATCGAGAACACAGAAATAGACCCTCACATCTATGGCCAAATGATTTTTTTTACATGGCTGCCAAACCCTCCCTGGGCCAGAACAATCTATTCAACAAATGCTGCTGGGAGAACTGCATATCCACAACCAAAAGAAAGAAAGTAGACCCCTATCTCATATCTTATACAAAAATTAACTCAAAATGGATCAAAGACCTAAATATAAAAGCTAAAGCCATAAACTCCTAGAAGGAAATGTAGAGTAACATCATCAAGATCTTTTAGGAAGTGGTGGTTTCTTAATGCTTGAGATTATTTATGAATCCCATAAAATAGACATTATGTTTGTAAACTGGTCTGTTCCTCTGGGTATGATACCCTTTGATTGTATTAAATTTAAAGGTTTTAAGTCTACTTGATTAAATCAAATATAGGGTTTTGAATCAACCATGTCAGTAAGGCATGACTCTGGTTGAGTTCCCCACTCCCCCTGGTGGACTGACATAAATGGACACTCGCTCAAGAAGACACACAGAAAAGGAGAGAACTTGGTCATTTCAGTCTTGTGATGTGACAGAACGGAGAAGGCTCAAACAGCTAAAGCCTCAGGAAAAGGGATGAACCATTCACCTGATAGTTTGCAGTTGAAGAGAACAGAGCAACCGAACAGCTGAGAAGACCCAGAAAAAAATGAGCCCAGTGCCAGGCTATAGCTGAGATCAGAAGAAACTAATACCACCAAGCCTTAAGAGGAAGAAAGAGAAACCAGGCAGAGAACGTGTGTCATCTTGCTTCAACATGTGGCAGTTGATTTTGGTAAGAAAGTACCTTTTATAGTATTGTGAATTGGACTCTTTAGAGGCCTTGTAGCTGTAAACTTTTACCCCAAATAAATACCCTTTACAAAAGCCAACAGATTTCTGGCACTTTGCATCAGCATGCCTTTGGCTGACTAATACAATTTTGAATTGTCCATTACTTTTCTCCTTTCAATTATAATTTTGCATCAGTATTTTAGACTCTCTCTTAGGTCTATATACTTTTATAATTGTTATATATTCTGGGTATATTGGCCCTTTTATCATTATCAAATGTCCTTTTTGGTTTCTAGTAACATTCATCTTGACTGATAATAATATAGCTATTCTAGCTCTATTACGATTACTATTTGTAAGGTATATCATTTTCCATTCTTTTACTTTCATTTCCATTTGTGCCTTGAATCTGAAGTGTGGTTTGTAGTTGGCATATTTGGATGTTATTTTTTACCTGGTCTGTATATAACTTTCGATTGGAGTGTTTAGTCCATTCACATTTAATGTAATTGTTGATCTGAAATTTTTTGGTTTCTATGTCTAATATATTTTTTCCTCTGTTCCTCCTTTACTGCCTTCTAATGTGTTAACAATTTAATGCACTATTTTCATTCATCTGTTGTTTTTAGCTTCATTTAAAGATTTATCTTCTTAGTGGTTTCTCCAGCAATTATAATAAATATCTTAAGTTATCATCATAAACTTCAGGTTACTATTGATGAAATTCTGGTAAAAAAAAATACAGCAACTTCACTGCACTCTAGCTCCATTTCCTACCTCCTCCTTATAGCTATACATCAATAGATTCTATTACCTCTACATATATTATAAAAGGGTATTGATATAGGTATAGCATACAGATGTACTATAATGTCTGTGTATGCTATAAACCCAACAACACAGTGTTATAATCATTGTTTTATACAAACTTTTATGTTCAAATAAATTAAAAGAAGAAAAGAAAATATATAGTATTTACACAGTTTTAAAAATATTTATCCACAAATTTACCACTTTTAGTGCTCTTTATTTCTTCTTGTAGATTCAAGCGTGGTATAATTTCTTTTCAGCTTAAAGATTTTTTCCCCAAGATTTATTTATTTATTTTATTTTTCTTTATTTATACCCTTCCCCTCCAAGATTTTTCTCTCATCTGTCTGCTCACTGTTTGCTCACCTTCTCCAGGAGGAACCAGGAACTGAACATAGGACCTCCTACATTAGAGGCAAGTGCCCAGTGGCCTGAGTCACATTCGCTCCCTGTCGGCTGTAGCATCTGTTATTGTGGCATCTGCTTGTTGTGGCGGGGATGGCATCTAGCTCATTGCAGTGGGGACAGCATCTAGTTCACTGCAGTGGGGGTAGCATCTGCTCATTTTTTAGGAGGCACCAGGACCCAAACCTGGGACCTCTTGTGCAGTAGGTGGGTGCCCACCTGGTTGAGCCACATCCACATCCCAAGATTTTCTTTTAGTATTCTTATAAATAGGTTTTATATCAGTGAATTCTCTCAGGCTCTGTTTATCTGTTTATTTCATCTTCATTTTTGAAAGATACTTCCGTTGGATATAAAAGTCTTGCTTGACAGTTTCTTTTTAGCTCTTTGAATTTGACATTCCACTGTCATCTAGTTTCCATTGTTTATTATGAGGAGTAAGCTATTGATTGTGTTGTTATTCCCTGTATATAATTTTCTCTTGCTGCTTTCAAGATTTCCTTTTGTCTTTGGCTTGACTGTAATCTGTGTATGTGTGAATATCTTTTTGTTTATTACTTGAGGTTTGTTTCACTTCTTGGATCTGAGAGTTGATGGTTTTCTTCAAATTTGGAAAAGCTTTGGCAATTATTTTTCAAATATTTTTATGATCCCATTCTCTTTCTTTTTCTTCTTTAACTCCCATTGCACATGTGTTGGTATGGTTGATATGGTCTGACAGTCTCTTTGACTGTCATTTATTTTGTTTAATTGTGGTAACACATATATAACATAAAACTTGTCATTTTGATCACTTTCCAACATACAATTTAGAGACAGTAATTACATTCACAATGCAATACTGCCATCACCACCATACATTACCAAAACTTTTCCACTACACCAAACGGAAACTCTGTACCCATTCAACATTGACTCCCCATTCTCCTCCTGTCCTCACCCCTGGTAACCTGTAATAAATTTTCTGTCCCTAAGTATTTCAATGTTGTAGTTAGTTCATACAAGTGAAGTCATATATTATCTATTCTTTTTTAATTTTTAATCCTTAAGAAACTTTAGATTACATAAATGTTACATCAAAAATATAAGGGATTCCCATATAACTCACCCATTCCCCTTCCCATGTTTCCCACATTGACATCATCTTTCATTAGTGTGGTACATTTGTTACAATTGATGAACACATATTGAAGCATTGCTACTAATCATGGTCTATAGTTTACACTATAGTTTATACTTTGCACCATAAAATTTTATAGGTTTTGACAAAATGTATAAAATGGCCTGTATCCATCTTTGCAATGTCATGTAGAACAATTCCAGTGTCCCAAAAATGCCCCCTTTTACACCTATTCTTCCCTCCCCCCCCTCCTCAGAACCTCTGGTGGTCACTGCCTTTATATCAATGATGCAAGTTATTCCATTGCTAGAATAAAAATAAGTCTACTTTAGTCCATAGTTACATTCCCCTCTTACGTTTGTTCATTCCTCAATCTTGAGGTTTTGGGGATGGTGATGCCCACTCTGCTGCTGACTGAGAGGGGGCTTATATTCCATTGGGCAGATGGATGGAACTGTCTTGCTTGCAATTGTAGATACTCTGTTTTTTAGGATGGGCTCTGTCCATCATCATCCTTTTTTTAGTTGTCTTGGGCAAGGAATGCAAAGGGGTGTGGAGTCTTTCTTATTGGAGTAATGAAATGTTTCTAAAATTTTTTAGATGATGAATGTACAGCATTGTGATTATACTAAATGCCATTGATTACATACTTCGGATAGATCATATGGAATGTGACTATATCTCAATAAAACTGCTTAGTAAAGAAAAACAAATACAGAAACAAAACCAAAGAATGGTGACAGTGGGCATCCTTGTCTTATTCCAGACCTTAGAGGGAAAACCTTTAACATTGAATATGATGTTAGCTGTAAGGTTTTCGTAAATACCCTTTATCATATGGAGTAAATTTCCTTCTATTCCTATCTTTTGAGTGTTTTTTATCAAGAAACAATGCTGTATTTCGTCAAATGCTTTTTGTTTGTTGTTTTTTCTCTTTTGTTTCCTTTTTTCCCTTTCCTTATTTTTTCTCCTTTGTTTCTTTATTTCTTTCCTTTCTTTCATTTTGCCTCTGTGCATTTTATGAAATGCTCTTTCTGCATCAATACAAGTGATCATGTGATTTTTTTTTCTTTTGATCTGTTAATGTGGTGTATTACATTGATTTATTTTCTTATGTTGAATCATCCTTGCATAGCAGGGACAAAACCCACGTTGGTCATAGTGAATAATTTATTTTATATGTTGTTAAATACAATTAGAAAGTATTTTGTTGAGGATTTTAACATCCAGGTTAATCAGAGAGATTGGTCTGTAGTTTTCCTTTCTTGTGTCATCTATATGTGGCTTTGGTAATAGGGTGACATTGGCATCATAGTATGAATTAGGTAATGTTCCCTCCACCTCTATTGAGAAGAGTTTAAGTAGGATTGGTGTTAGTTCCTTTAGAATGATTGGTAGAATTCACCTGTAAAGCCATCTGGTCCTGGAATCTTCTTTCTTGGGAGGTTTTTGATGACTAATTCATTGTCATTACTTGTGATAGGTCTTTTGAGTTCATCAATTTCTTCTTTCATCAATGTAGGCTGCTTGTGTGTTTCTAGGAATTTGTCCATTTCATCTAAATTATCCATCTTGTTGGCATACAATTTTGCAAAGTGTCCTCTCATATACTCTTTATTTCTGTGGGATCAATAGTGATATTCCCTTGCTCATATATATATATATATGTATGTATATATATACAGAAGTTGTGAACTTAAAAACAATCATGCACATGTGTAGAATTCCCATACAACAACACTTTAACAACACACCACAGAATTGTGGAACATTTGTTACAGATTATAAGACAACGTCATCAGACTATTACCACTAATGACGGTCCTTAGCACACATTTGGCATATTTTTTCCATACCCCCCATTATTAACACAGTATATCTTTGGCATTGATGCAAGAATATTACAGTATTGTTGTTAGCTATATTCCATAGGTTACATTATTGCATTTTTCCCATGCTTCTCCACATTCCCACCACCCTGCAATAGAGACGTACATCCATTCTAATTCACAGGACATTCTTACGTTTGTACTATTAACCACAATTCTCATCCATTTCTAGAATCGCTGTGTTATTCAGTCCCTAGATATTCTCTAGCTTTCTTTCAAATGACATTTACATCCCCAGACTACCCTTTTCAGCCACAATCCCATTTATGAGCCAGCTGTTGCTCACTATAATATGTTACTATCAACTCTATATCCACACATTTACAGTCAAGCTAATTAAAACTTCTATACAAATTAAGCATCAGTACTCCTTCACAGCCTTCCTTTTATCTCCTGATAACTTATACTCTAGGTTTTAACTCCATGCATTTATTCTTTGTATTTAGTTCATATTTATCCTTTAGTGTCTAGCTTATTTCACTAGCATAATGTCTTCAAGATCCATCCATGTTATCATATGTGTCCCAATTTCATTTCTTCATACTGCAGCATAGTATTCCATCATATGTATATACCTTATTTTGTTTAGCCATTCATCATTCATGGATACTTCAGTTGTTTCCATCTTTTGGCAATTGGAACAATGCCACTATGAACATTGGTGTACAGATGTTTGTCCAAATCACAGTTTTCAGTTCTTCTGGATATAGTCCTCATGGAGGAATTAATAGATCATATTGTAGTTCTATATTTAGCCTCCTGAGGAATTGCTAAACTGTCTTCCACAGAGACTGCACCATTTTACACTCCCATCAGTAATGATGGAGTTCTCCTATTTCTCAATATCCTCTCTAGCACTTACTGTTGTCTGTTTTTTTAATAATGGCCATTCTATGCGGTGTGAGATGCTATCTCATTTCGATTTGCATTTCCCTGATAGCTAGAGACAGTGAACATTTTTTTCATGTGCTTTTTGGCGATTTGTATTTCCTCTTTGAAGAAATGTCTATTTAAGGCTTTTGCCCATTTTTAATTGGATTGCTTGCTCTTTTATTGTTGAGTTGTATGATCTCTTTATATAGAATGGAAATCAAACCCTTATCAGATATGCGGTTTCCAAATATTTTCTCCCATTGAGTGGGCTGCCTTTTTACCATCTTGACAAAGTCCTTTGAATCACAAGTGTTTCAAGTTTGAGGAGGTTCCACATTCCATGTTTTCTTTCATTGTGCTCTCAGGCTAAGTTTTAAGAATGCACCACCTACCTCCAGGACTTGGAGATGTTTTTCTACATTTTCTTTTAGGAGTTTTATGGTTCTAGCTTTTATAGTTAGGTCTTTGATCCATTTTGAGTTAATGTTTGTATAAGGTGTATGAGATGGGGGTCCTCTTCCTTTTTTTTGGGCTATGGATATATCCAGTTCTCCCAGCACCATTCATTGAATAGATAGTTACACAGCTGGGAGGGTTTGAGAAGGTGACAAGCACTGCTCTCGGGTGCAGGGCTGTGTGCAATGCAGGGAGCAGGGAGCCAGCGCCATCTGCCCACTATGCCGCCGATCCAGCGCCCTGGTGAGCAGGGGCTCCAAGCCACATGCAGCCGGGCCTCACCGCAGCTGCTGCCTCAGCCACGGGAGTCCTCACAGGACGCTGGGAGCCCCACAGGACTAAGAAATAGTTTCTTCACGGTCCTGCAAACTGCACTGTATATCCTATAGCTAGCAATCCCTTGCCAAACTCACTTGGTTACTCTTCCAGAGTGTTCTGTAAGAATGCTCTGTGGACCGTCTACATGCAAGGATCCCAAGATGCAGTTGGTACTGAAAGCCGTGGAGGCTGGAGCTGCTCAGGAACCAAAGAAGCTTCTCCCACCTTTCTCACTTGCCCGGGGTAGGAATGGGGCTGTGGTCATGTGACTGGCCCAGGCTGTTCTGGAAAGCACTGTCTGTGGTTGCCCGGAGAGATAAATGAATCTCATGCCACTGCCTCCCCTGCCTGGGGTGGGGATGGAGCCGCAGGTGTGGGCAGCACACTAAGCCCTGGGAATCAAAACTGACCATAGTTGCCCAGGTAGTCTAAACCTGTGCTGCCCAGAAGAGTAACTACTAACCATTGGCTATTGAGCACTTGAATTGTAGCTATTCTGAATTGAAATGTGCTGCAAATATAAAATATACACTGGATTTGGAAGATTTATGAATAAGAGAATGTAATTATTGCATTAATAATTTTTAGGTTGATGGCATGTTGAAATGAATAAGAATGTAATTATTGCATTAATAATTTTTAGGTTGATGGCATATTGAAATGAAATTTTTGATACTTGTTAAATAAAATATTTGGTAAATTTTATTTAACCTGTTTCTCTTCACATTTTAAAGGTGGCTAATGGAAAATTTCATATTAACTATTTCAATTGCATGTGTTGCTCATATTATATTTCTGTTGAACAGACCAAATACTTTTATTCCTTTTTTTTTTTTTGCCCATCATAGAAACTTATAGTAAATTGTATATTGGTTACACAGTAGGATTTTAAATTAAATGACTGTATAAAACCAATAACTAGTGAAGAGATTGAATCAACATTTAAAAATTTCTCTAATAAGAAAAATCTAAAAAATTTAAAAAGCAATACAAATCCAAAAACCTCCCCAAAACCCAGGACCAGATGGCATCATGAAGATTTTTACCAAACATTCCAAGAAGAATTAACACCATTCCTGCTTAAACTCTTCCAAAAAATTGAAGAGGTGGCAACACTCCCTGTTTCACTCTACAAGGCCAGTGTCACTGTCATACCCAAACCAGATAAAGATATCAGAAGAAAATTGCAGACCAACATCCCTTATGAATGTAGATACAAAAATCCTCAACAAAATACTAGCAAACTAAATCCAGTAAGACATTAAAAGAATTATAAGGGAAGTGGATGTGGCTCAACTGATAGAGCATCTGCCTACCATAGAGGAGGTCCAGGGTTTGAACCCAGGGCCTCCTGGCCCATGTGGTGAGCTGGTGCATGTTGTGCAGTGCTGCCACATGCAAGGAGTGCCCTGCCACGCAGGGGCGTCCCCCATGTAGGGGAGCCCCACGCGCAAGGAGTGCACCCCACAAGGAGAGCCGCCCCGTGCAAAAAAAAGCTCAGCCTGCCCAGGAGTGGCACCACACATATGGAGAGCTGACGCAGCAAGATGACACAACAAAAAGAGACACAGATTCCCAGTGCTGCCGAGAACTCAAGTGGACACAGAAGAACACACAGCAAATGGACACGAGAGCAGACAATGGGGGTGGGGGGAGAGAAATAAATAAAATAAATCTTAAAAACAAACAAACAATTATAAACCATGATCAAGTGGGATTTACCCCAGGTATGCTAGGGTGGTTCAACATAACACATTAACCGAATGAAGGGAAAAAAGCATGATCATCTCAACTGATGCAGAAAAGATATTTAAGTGATTATCTTTTGTGTTGGCCTCTAGAAAACTTAGCCCCTCTGATATCTCTAAATACTATTTGGTATGCATTTTTATGCACAATCATGCCTCAGTTTATTTTCAAACACAATATAAAATATATCCAAATACCCTCACATAAATTTTGGTCCAGGAAAATAATGTATAATCTCATTTATTTTCAAGAAAATTCAATTTCATGTATCTTTTGGAAAGAAAGCTTTTCCCCCCCACAATTTGAGAACATTTCCCTATAGGGAATAAAATAATTGTAGAAAAAGTTTAAAGGGTAGCCTGTCATACTCTTACATAATAGGAAAATGATTTAATTTTTAATAGAATAGACTTGAGTTGAAAGTGTTAAGTATGGTATCTATAATTGTAGAAACAGTTATATTTTTATTAATATTTTGCTTGTTTACTTTACATATACATTGCTTCATTGATAACCTCTCAAGTGATAGCATACTACACAGAGGATTCAGTAACTTTTAAGTGAACACTTTTAAAAAGAAAAATACTGTGCTAATTGTATGATATAGAAGCAGTAATACAAATTATTTTAGTGAAAATCTTTTAATTTACTTATAAGTTCCATTTAATTTCAAATTGTCCAGTATAGTAGCCACTAATTACATGTGGCTATTGAACATTAGAAAGTGGCTAGTTCAAATTGAGATATAAGTGTAAAATAAATACCAGATTTAATATGAAAAAACTAATGTAAAACATCATAATTTTTATATAGATTACATGTTGAAATTATAATTTTTGGCTTTATTGGCTTAAATTAAAATATATATATACATATATATTTTATCACTGGACCATAGAAGTGAAGGTCTGTTTCTGAACCATCAGTTTGATTCCATTGGTCTATGTGTCTATCTTTATGCCAGTATCATGCCGGTTTGTGTGTGTGTGTGTGTGTGTGTGTGTGTGTGTGTGTGTGTGTGTGTGTGTTTAGGTACCAGGGATAGGGCTTGAGCTGGGACCTCATATGTGGAAAGCTGGAGCTCAATCACTGAGTCACATCTGCTCCCCTGAGCTGGTGTTTTTCGTTTGTTTGCTTGTTGTTTTGAGTTTTTTTTTTGAGGAACCAGGAACTGAACCCAGGACCTCCCATGTGGGAAACAAGCACTCAAGTGCTTGAACCACATCCACTCCTCATGTTGTTTTTACCTCTGTAGCTGGGTAATATGATTTAAAGTACTCCAACTTTGCTTTTACTTTTTAAGACACTTCTGGATATTTGTGGCCCTTAGCCTTCCAAATAAATTTGATAATTGTGTTTTCCATTTGTTTAAAAATTGCTGCTGCAATTTTTATTGGTATTGTATTGAATCTGTATATCAATTTGAGTAGAATTGACATCTTAATGATATTTACTCTTTCAATCCATGAGTGTGGAACATTCTTCCAATTATTTAGGTCTTTTAAAATTTATTTTAGCAATGCATTGTAGTTTTCAGTATACAAGAGCTTTACATCCTAAATATTTGATTCTTTTAGTTACTATTGTAAATAGAATTTTTTTCCTGACTTCCTCCTCAGATTACGCATTACTAGTGTATAGAAACATCACTAGGGAAGCGGACTTGGCCCAATGTATAGGGCATCCGCCTACCACATGGGAGGCCTGCGGTTCAAACCCCGGGTCTCCTTGACCCATGTGGAGCTAGCCAATGCACAGTGCTGATGTGCGCAAGGAGTGCCGTGACATGCAGGGATGTCCCCTGTGTAGGGGAGCCCCACGCACAAGGAGTGCACCCCTAAGGAGAGCCACCCAGTGCGAAAGAAAGTGCAGCCTGCCCAGGAATGGCGCCGCACACACAGAGAGCTGACACAATAAGATGATGCAACAAAAAGAAACACAGATTCCCGGTGCCGTTGATAAGGATAGAAGTGGTCACAGAAGAACACACAGTGAATGGACACAGAGAGCAGACAACTTGGGCGGGGGGAGGAGAAGGGGAGAGAAATAAATTAAAAAAAAAAAAAAAGAAACACCACTAGTTTTGTTTGTTTGTTTAGTTAGGCCAGTAAAAATAATTTATTGAGAAATGGGGGGAAAGAACGGAACTTGCTGAGATATGGGGAAGAAGGAAGGAAATATGCAATGATATTTGATGCAGACTCCTCTAGGCAGAGAAAATGAGATTTGGCTTGTGTGTAGTTACCTTTTAAGCTATTAATTATTACTTTCCTTGCTAATGCTAAGGAGAGAGGCCCCAACTATAATTGGTTACCCCACCAATGGGGTGAGCCAATGGTGAGGCCTGTTAGGAATATTTGGGACCTCCCCACAGCCCCTGAAAAAGTCCTAACTGGGATCTCAAGGTTAAGGTCAAGGTCTTGGCAGGATCTCATGGCCATGTTGTATGTCAGCCATGTTGTGACTCATCTTCTCCTTGTTTCCTTGTACTAACCTGCCTCAACTCCCCTCAGAGAGTTCTCACTCTTATTCTTAATGGGGTGCTGAGGGGCAATGGGCATTCTTCTGTAGTTACTTCCTGCTGGTTAGGGCAGTAGTTCCTGCCTGACAGGGCATAAACCTCTCCAGCTATTCTATTGTGGTTGAGGGAAAATGAGTCAAACACCCTAATTGTAACTGGAGGAAATCCCTGCATAACTAATATGGCCTTGATTCTCTAAGAAATAAGCTTAATTAGAATTTTGAATATACATGGTCTTGTTAAAAGGATAAAGAAGATGGTGGTAAGTGGGCCCATAAAGAGGGCTAGCTATGACACACTGGACCAGGTACCTTCAGAGGCTATCTCCTCCCAAAGTTGATGGGAAACAGCATTCTTCCTTGAGTTATTTGATGCTGTTGGTTAATTCTAGGAAAAGATTGAACACCACTGACTTTTGCATATTGATCTTTTATCCTGACACTCTACTGAAATTGTTTATTAGCTCTAGCAGCTTTGTTGTAGATTTTTCAGGGCTTTCTAGGAATAGGATCATATCACTTGTGAGTAGTGTAAGTTTTACTTCTTCCTTTCCAATTTGGATGTCTTTTATTTCTTTTTCTTGTCTGATTTCTCTAGCTAGAACTTCTAGCATTATATTAAACAACAGTGGTGATAATGGGCATCCTTGACTTGTTCTGAATCTCAACAGAAAAGCTTTCAGACTTTCTCTATTGAGTACAATGTTAGCTGTGGGTTTTTCATATATGGCCTTTATCATGTTGAGAAAGTTTCCTTCAACTTCTATCTTTTGTAGTATTTTTATCAAGAATGGATGCTGTGTTTTGTCAAATGCCTTTTCTGCATCAAATGATAGGATCATGTGATTTTTGTCCTTTAGTTTATTAATGTGGCATATTACACTGATTGAATTTCTTGCATTGAACCTCCTTTGCAGGCCTGAACAATTCTTTTAATGTGTTATTGGATTCACTTAGCAAGTATTTTGTTGAGGATTTCTGCATCCATATTCATTAGGGAAATGGGTCTGTAATTTTCTTTTTTGTAATATCTTTACCTGTCTTTGGTATTAGGGTATAAAATGAGTTTGGTAATGTTCCTTCTTGTTGAGTGTTTTTAGAAGAGCTTGAGTAAAATTTGTATTAAATCTTCTTTGAGTGCTCAGTAGAACTCACCTGTGAAACCATCTGGTCCTGGGCTGTAATGAATTCAGTTATAGGGCAATTGAGTTTCACAGGAGAAACCATCTGGTCCTGGGCTTTTCATTCCTCCAATTTCACCTTGTCAAAGGGAAGTAGGCACTCAACCACTCACAGATGAAACCAGTTGGTCCTGGGCTTTTCATTCCTCCAGTTTCCAATAATAGTTTCATCATTTACTTCTAAGACTTCATAGAAAGTCTCTTTAGCATCCATATTCTTACCAACAGTCTCTGCAAAGCAATCTAAGCCTTTTCTATCAAGCATCTCCAATTCCTCCAAAAAATAGCCCTTACCCATTTATAAAACCATTCCAGCATTTTGGTAATTGCAAAAGCACCATCCCACTCCTGGTACCAAATTCTGTATTAGGCAGCTAAAGGAGTTCTGATGCAAAGTACCAGAACTCTGTAGGCTTTTATAAAGTGTATTTATTTGGTGTAAGAAGTTAAAGTCACAAGGCCCTAAAGAGTCTGCCTCAAGGCATAAGAGGTACTCTCTTACCCAAACTCATTTGCCATGTTTTGAAGCAAGATGGTAGATGATGTCTATGAGGGTTCAGGTTTCCTCTTCCTCTTAAGGCTCCATGATTCCAGCTTCTCTGATCTCAAATGTAGACTGGCATAGGGCTTGTCTCTCTTCTGGGGGCTCATTTCTTTCTGGACTCAGGTACTCTGTTCTCTTCATGGGGTCAGCTGTAGACTATCAGGCACATCTCTCTTCCTGGGGCCTCTGCCATGGCTAATGAGCTTTCCTTTGACCTCTGCATTCTTTTTCTCTGTGTCTGTACTTCTGTGTGAAAGTCTGTTTTATCAGAGTATGAGCTGCACTCCAATGATATAGTTGAATCAAAGCCCTTATCTTAACATAATTTAATCAAATGTCTCAGCTGAATCTAATACAATCAAAAAGTTATCACAGGAAGCGGACTTGGCCCAATGGATGGGGTATCCGCCTACCATATGGGAGGTCCACAGTTCAAACTCCAGGCCTCCTTGACCCTTGTGGGGTTGTCCCATGCATGGTGCGGATGTGCGTGGGGACTGCTGTGTTGTGCAGGAGTGTACCCCACATAGGGGAGCCCCACTCACAGGGGGTGTGCCCCATAGGGAGAGCCGCCCAGCATGAAAGAAGGTGCAGCTTGCCTAGGAGTGACGCTGCACACATGGAGAGCTGATGTAGCAGGATGACGCAATGGAGGGAGTCACAGATTCCCAGTGCCGCTGATAAGGATGGGAGCAGTCACAGAGGAGCACCTGACGAATGGACACAGAGAGCAGACAGCTAGGGGTGGGGGAAGGGGAGAGAAATAAATAAATAAATCTTAAAAAAAAAGTTACCACACCCAGAGGAACAGACAGTTCACAAACATAATCTCTCCTTTTGGAATTCATAAATAATCTCAAACTGCCATACCATCATTTTTGTTCCCTGAGACCTTATTCAGTTTTTTCCATTCTTTCTTCATCTGTTCTTTTTTTTTAAAGATTTATTTTTTATCTATTTCTCTCCCCTTCCCCATCCCCCCATTGTCTGCTCTGTGTCCATTTGCTGTGTGTTGTTCTGAGTCTGCTTGCATTCTTGTCAGTGGCACTGGGAATCTGTGTCTCTTTTTGTTGCATCATCTTGCTACATCAGCCCTCTGTGTGTGTGGTGCCAGCCTTGGACAGGCTTCACTTTTTTTTATGTGGGGCATCGCTCCTTACAGGGTGCATTCCTTGAGTGTGGGGTTCCCCTACATGGGGCCACTCCTGCATGGCACAGCACTCCTTGCATGCATCAGCACTGTGCATGGACCAGCTCACCACATGGGTCAGTTGAACCAAGTCTACTTCCTTCACCTGTTCTTTTGTATGTTCACTTTTGGAGGCCATGTCTTCAAGTTCAGCAATCCTTTCTTCTGCCTCCTCAAATCTGTTGTTTTATGCCTCCAGTGTATTTTTTATTTCATTTATTGTGCCTTTCATTCAATAAGATCTCCTATTTTTCTATGTATGCTCTCAAATTCTTCTTTGTGCTCATCCAGTATATCCTTAATATCCTTAATCTCTTTAGACATCTCATTGAATTTATTAAGGAGATTCGTTTGAACATCTATGATTAGTCATCTCAACTCCTTTATGTCATCTGGAGGCTTGTCTTGTTCCTCTCACTGGGCCATATCTTCCTGTTTTTTGGAATGGATTGTAATTGTTTGTTGTTGTCTTGGCATCTGGCTTAGTAGATGTATTTATTCTGGGCATAGTTTCTCTCTTTAGTTTAGGGATTTCTTGTCCTTTCTCCTTTGCTAGTTGTGTAGGAGGAACTGAGGATGTAGTCAATACAGTAAGTTGTGGAGGCTGAAGCTGTCCACCTTGACCTAGGACCAATGAATTTTCTCCCACCTTTTTCCTCTGACAGGGGTAGGGACAGAGCCACAACTGTGTATAATAATCCATATTTTACAGACCAAGACAATCTGTAGTTGCCCAGAGAGACTGATGAATCTTCATGACCCTTTCTTCCCTGCATAGGGCACAGATGGAGCTAAAGAGATGGGCAACAATCTATGCCATTTTGATCCAAAATGACTGCAGTTGCCCAGGTAGGTTGATGTAGCACTGTATTATTCAGCCATATGGGTGCTGATGCAAAATACCAGAAATCTGTTGGCTTGTATAAAGGATACTTTTTTGGGGTAGGAGCTTACAGTTACCAGGCCATAAAACATAAGTTACTTCCTTCACCAAAGTCTTTTGCCACATGTTGGAGCAAGAGGACTGCTGATGTCTGCCAGGGTTCAGTCTTCCTGTGTTCCTCACATCCCAGGGCTTGCTTCTCTCTGGGCTCAGGTTTCCTCTCTTCCCAGGGCTTGCTTCTCTTTCCTCACAACCAAGCTCCACTGTGTGCTTACTTTCCAGGGCTCCAGTTCAAGACTCCAACCTCCCTTCTCTGTGGTGCAGTTTCTCTGTGAGTCCCCATCCCTTAGTGGGTGGGGACTCAATTCCTACTGATGTAGCCCAATCAAAGCCTTAATCATTATTTAATCAAGTAAAAGTAAAACCTCTGAATCCAGTACACTCTAATATGCCCAGAGGGAAAGACCAGTTTACAAACATAATCCAATATGTATTTTTGGAATTCATCAATAATGTCAAACTGCTACAAGCACCAACCCCTCACCTCCCCTGCCAGGGGAGGGGATGGACCCTCTGGAGTACCCAACAATCTTATCTATGCAGGTCAAATATGTCTGCAGTTTCTCTGAGAGGCTGAGGAGTACTGTCCCCTGCAGTGAGCCAGGGGTTTTACCAAGGCTATTCACCTTGAGAGTGGGGTATATGTGTCATTCCCAGTCATAGAGGCAAGTAACTCATAGTTTTTGTTTGGACTCTTTGTCTCTCTGTCCCTCTCCCTCCTGGTCTGCAGATCCCAAAGGAGAAAGAATAGCTTTTTGCTCTTCCTCCATAGTTTTTGTGAGAGATGTGAGCCCTGCTTACCTACTTCCATGCCATCTACCTGGAAGTTTTTATTATCTGTCTTTTGACTCTTGCTTATTTCACTCAACATGATGTCTGCAAGGTTCATTCATATTGTAGCATATATAAGAACTTCACTGTGTTTTATGGCTTTTTTTATGACTGAAAACTATTCCATTGTATGGATATACTAAATTTGTTTATCCATTCATCTGTTGATGAACAGTTGGATTTCTTCTACTCTGGGCTAGTGTGAATAGTGCTGCTATGAACATGGGTATACAAATATCTATTTCAGTCCCTCCTTTAAATTCTTTTGCGTATATACTTGAAGTGAGATTGCTGGGTCATATGGCAATTCTATGTTTAACTTTTTAAGAACCACCAAATTGTTTTGTACAGTGGCTATATCAATTTACCTTCTTACCAACAATATGCAAGATTCCTATTTTGCTGCATTGTCTCCAAGACCTGTTATTTTCCATTTTAAAAATAAAAGCCATTCCAGAGAGTGTGAGGTGGTATCTTAATGTGGTTTTGATTTGCATTACCCTAGTGGCTAATGATGTTGAGCATCTATTCATGTGTTTATTTGACATTTGTATATCTTCTTTGAAGAAAGTCTATCCACAGTCTTTTCCCATTTTTAATAGAGTTGTTTGCCTTTTTGTTGTTTGAGCTGTATATATTCTGGATATTAATCCTTTATCTGATATATGGTTTCCAAATATTTTCTCCCATTCTGTAAGTTGTCTTTTTACTTTCAGGATAAAGTCCTTTGATGCATAAACATTTTTAATTTTAATGAAGTCACGTTTATTTTTTCTTTTGTGGCTCATGCTTTGGGTGTAAAGTCTAAGAATCCTTTGCCTAATACCTGCAAAAAATTTCCCTATGTTTTCTTCTAAGATCTTAAAAAATTTTAGCTTTTATATTTAGATCATTGATCTGTGTGATGCTTAGTTTCATGTGTCAGGTAATGATTAAGTTTCTGTTTATCAATTTCTTCTAAACATTTAGCTCAAATATTATATTTTTTTGCCAGATTCAGATAACATGCAAATAGAAATTTAAAGTTGAAATTAGCTTCTGTACATTTGATCAATAGAAGATCTGTACCTGTGTAAATATGAACAAGCTCTGACCACCTCTGCAGGTTAGTTTCCCTATTTGCAAAATAGAGACCACAGTAGTATACACCTGGCTTAGCTTATGAAGACTCTAAACAAAGTTTGCACAGAGCAAACATCCAAACATACTATTCATCATCTTAATTATTTTTATTCATGTGTGTGGTGGTTTAAAACTGTATGTACCCCAGAAAATCATGTTCTTAAAACCAATCCATGGCTGTTCATGTAAACCTATTGTAAGTAGGACCTTTGCAAGAGGTTACTTCAGTTAAGCATGGCCCAGGATGGGTCTTAATTTTCTTACTAGAGTCCTTTATAAATGGATGAATATAGAAAGGGAGAGAAATAAAGTCATGGAAGCAAGAAGATGAAAACAATAAAACCCAGAAGAGAAGGAAGAGACCAGCAGACACCTCCATGGGCCTTGCATATGACAGAAGAGTCCAGGATCACCAGCAGCCAGTCTTTGGGAAGAAAGTATTGTCTGATGACACCATGATTTGGACATTTTTCTCAGCCTAAAAACCATATGCTTATAAGTTAATAAATTCCCACTGTTAAAGCCAACATATTTCATGGTATCTGCTTTGAACAGCTTAGCAAACTAAAACAGTGTGCAAGTCCAAATGTCTCCTTTCATCTAAATTTCAACTCACTTTGAGTACATAGGATATTTCTGAGTTCAAAAAGAGCTAAATTATAAATCCCATTTAAAATTTTTCTTCCTAGAATAATTTGTGAGGTTTCTTTTTTTTTTTTTTACATTTGTAAAGAAAGAAAATATAAAGGGGTAACACAATTCATTGAAAATAACTTTCTTTTCTTGTTACTGTTGCATGGATGTTAAAAGTTGGTTTTACACATTATCTCTTTTGCTTTTCCAGGTGAAGTTCCAAATATACTGAAGAAATTGACATTTGAGAGAACAGAGAGAAAAATTGTGTATTTAACTTGGGATAAAGAGAAATGTAGCCATGAAAAAGATTTTAGAGTGGTTGAGTGCCTACTTTCCACATACAAGGTCCTGGGTTCAATCCCAGGTACCTCCTTTAAAAAAAGATTTTATAATGATACAAAATTAATAACTCTCTCTCTGGTCTTTTTTTCTTTTTTTGGAGTTACCTTCTCTTCTTACAATAACAATAAAAATATAAAGGGGAAGGTGATGTATGATGTTATACATGTTTGTTTTTTAAGTTCACAACTTTTACTACTTATTATTTATCTATGAACATGTGTGAATGAAATACTTTAATAAATTGTTTTTAAAATGAAAAAAAAATTAAATAGTTCTATGTAATCAGAGAGAACTTTTAAAATAGAATCTGCCAAAACTAGGGGAAGGACAGATGTTTCTCTAAGTGATGAATATACTTTATTAGTAGTAATTTATCTAATACCGATTTTATCACCTGCAAAATCCAATGTATAATGCTGTAGACTTCTAAATTCCTTTAAATAATTATTTACTTAACAATAAATTTAAAAACATATGAATATAACAAATAAGAGTTCCTTGGATGTTTAAACATTAATGTCAACTTTAATTTTGCATGTCTTATAGGTGAGATTCTTGTAAATTATTTACAGTTCTTTAAGAATAGGGGAATAGGTGTAGATGGGAAGTGGGTGTGGCTCAACTGATAGAGTGTCTGCCTACCATATAGGAGGTCCAGGGTTCAAACCCAGGGCCTCCTGACCTGTGTGGTAAGCTGGCCCATGCAGTGCTGCCATGCGCAAGGAGTGCCGTGCCATGCAAGGGTTTCCCCCGTGTAGGGCTGCCCCACACGCAAGGAATACACCTCCACAAGGAGAGCTGCCCAGCATGAAAAAAGTGCAGCCTGCCCAGTAGTGGCACCACACAACAGAGAGCAAATGCAGCAAGATGATGCAACAAAAAAAGTAACAGTTTCCCAGTGCTGCATGACAAGAATGCAAGTGGACACAAAAGAACACATGGCAAATGGACACAGAGAGCAGACAATGGAGGGAAAGGGGAGAGGAATGAAAAAAAAGAATAGGTATAGAACAATACAATAATTACAAAACAGATACATACTTGTAAAATATAACTTATTATAAAAGTATAATTATTTAAATTTCTCTTTATCTTTTTATTACATCAGGGAGATTTATATCAGTGAAAACTGGAGTATTTCTCAACTAAAATCTCATCCTCCCAGATCTAAAATCATTGCAGTCATCTAATTTCACTTGCCAAATTAGGATTTTTAATCAATTTAGCCCTTTTTCTGTTTTAAATCTGAGACAAGGGTTACTAACTCATCTATATTTTTGTTTTAAGTAATGAATTCAGTTACAGGGCAGTTGAGGACTTGTGCTTCCTAAGCTTTTCATATATAAATGAATTTGCCTGAATCAATGATCTGGGGAAGGTGAATTCTAATTTAGAATTATCCTAGGTGAAGAAATACCAATTATCAAAATGTAAATTGCTGGTATGAATAAGCTAATGCCTCATACTTAGGGCTTTTACTCCCCATCCCTTTGTTTTTATCTTTCTTCCCCAAATCCAAGCTGACTTAAGAATATGAATCCTGACCCAGTGCAAGATCAGAAGATAAAGATGTACAATGTTCTATGGAAAGACCTCCTCACATCACCCTGAAGACAGGATTGCAACTCTGCCATGTGAAAGTTCCTATTACTTCTTTGGAGGTTTGGATTTATAAATTACCTATCTTGAGCTCATAAAAATCATCTTACCAAAACTCCTAATGAATTGGCCTATTGAAGCAGAGGAACCTCTTATGCAGGATGCCAATGGACTAGGTGCACTTTTCAAGAACTACCAGAAGAATGAGAAACTACACAAAGGACCAGGTCTTCAAGAGCTGAATGGATTCTGTTGCAGGGCAAGTCCCTCCACCAGACTGGCCCACATAGAGACTTTAAATGCTCACCATCCTTACCTTACCACAGAGCCAACTGTAGTAGAATACAGACTGCACCCAGACTGGGGTTTATTTAAAAGAGCTAAAGAGGATTCCAAAGAGTTATTAAATACATTGCCATCAGTAATGAAGGTATGGTGTACTTTAAGTGTAAAAAAATTACAAAAGCATTTCCAGATATCAGTGCTAGATGTTAGAGTTTTACTTTTGGATATAGATTCACCATTGTGTGGAAATTTTCAGGACAAAATGAAAAACCAGGCAATGGAAAGCCAAATTTGAGGAAAACATGAATATGAAAAAAAAAATTGATAGGAAAAATGCCCCCAGAGGAAGCAAATAATAAAGCGAACAGACTAGTACTGGAAGAGAAATTTAGTAAATTCAGAAAAATTTAGGGAGATACTTAATCCATTAAAAAAAAAACTGGATTCCATATAAAAAGAACATCAGAGAACAGAAGATTTTGTAAATAAAAATCTGGTTTCAAAATGAAGAACAATAATTGGGGTAAGACCTGAAAAATAAAGTCAAGGAATTCTAAACAAACTTAAAGAAAAAGTCAAAGACGTGGAACATGTGAGAGAAAAAAAGTAAGAGGCATCGAGAGGAAACAGAAGGGTCCAAATCTGAAAAACAGGAGTTCTAAAAAGAGAGAACACAGAAAATGAAAGAGTACAAATCATTAAAAACAACCAACCAAACAAATAAAACAGGAAATAATTTCCCAGAATAGAAGAAATATATCAGGCTTTTTATAGAATGTCCTCATCAAGTGTCCAGCATGCTTAAATAGTGTCAACTGGTCCCATGTCATTAACCCAAATTAGCATTCTTAACTATGTCTCCAAGGCCTTGCTGGGTCTTCAACCACACACAGAAAATCCAATTTGAATGGTGCGCAGGATTTTTCCATACTATTTTTTGCAACTTCCTTTGAATCTGTAATTAATTCACAATAAAAAGTAAAAAAAAAAAAAAATCAAATAAGACATAAATGTTTATGCATTGGAAGACTCAATTTGACAATATCAATTCTCCCTAAATTGATATATACAGTCAATGCAACTCCAAAAGATTTTCAAAACTAACTTGGCAAACAGGATCTAAAATTTATATGGAAATGCAAAGGACCAATAATTACAAAACACCCTTGAAGAAGAACAGAGGAAGAGAAACTGTTCTACCAGATAGGAAGATAAAGCTATCGTAATAAAGAAGTATGGTATTACCACAAAGAATAAGCAAATTGACCAAAGGAACAGAAAAGAGTTCAGGGAAAGAAGGAAATAATGAATTTAGGAATCCTTGATTAATGACTAAACTGGCATTGCAACATAGAAAGATTTTTCAAGAAAAGGTGCTGGGAAATGTGAGTATTTGTATATAAAAAAAATGATATTAGATACCTGTGGCACTTTGAGATTATTTATGAATCCCTAAAAGAGAAAGATTATATTTGTAAACTAATCTCTTCCTCTGAGTTTGAAACCCCTTTGATTTCATTTAATTCAGCTGCTATGTCTTTGATTAGATTACCTGTTAAGATTGCTTTGAGGACTATTAAATGACCTCACTGATAGGAACTAAGGATATTGAACAGACTCAAAGAGCTTGAAGCTGGAAGACTGGTTATCAGGAGACAGGGAGCAGAGTGTGATGAGGCAATGCTCAATATGGGCAAGACCTATGATAAGATGGAAGGGAGTGGTTGGGTGGTTGGGCAGTGGATAGGGCTGATGTTAGTGCAGGGATTTGAGGGGGGTTGATGGTGTGGAATGTGAGGGAGAGTAGGGTGGTTTGGACTATCCATGAAACTACAGGGAGGGCTGGAGGAAGGAACAGGTGAACACTGGGGATTTGTAGGTCTGTAGTTAAAACTACAGTGTTAGGAATGTTCTTTTGGCATATATGACAGGGGAAGTTTACTGGTGCAAGGCATCAGGGGTGGGGGGATATGTGGGATAGAGTGCATGTGTCTATAGAATATGAAAACAGTCATCTTGTCATGGTGTGTTATCTCAGTGGGTTGAAACCCACACAACAAGAAAATTTTAAACTCTCATCCTGGGGAGTCCTGCTGTGTTCTCAATTGGAGGGACAAGTATCTCTAGAAGATAAGCAGTGCCTAATAAAAGGAAATAGGCAAATATGTCAAACCCTCAATTTTTTTTAAAAAAAGATTTATTTATTTATTTCTCTCCCTTTCTCCCACCCATCCCGGTTGTCTGTTCTCTGTGTCTATTTGCTGCATCTTCTTTATTGGCTTCTGTTGTTGTCAGTGGCTCAAGAATCTGTGTTTCTTTTTGTTGCATTCTTGTTGTGTCTGGCAGGCTGCACTTTCTTTTGCACTGGGTGGCTTTCCTTATGGGGTGCACTCCTTGCACATGGGGTTTCCCCACGCGGGGGACACCCCTGCTTGGCATGGCACTCCCTGTGCGCATCAGCACTGTGCATGGGCCAGCTCCACATGGGTCAAGGAGGCCCCGGGTTTGAACCACAGACCTCCCATGTGGTAGACGGACGCCCTAACCACTGGGCCAAGTCCGCCGCCCAAACCCTCAATATTAATGCATGTAGCCATGAACCTTATTCTTCAAAAACTGAAACTTA
Organism: Dasypus novemcinctus; assembly: GCF_030445035.2. NCBI lineage: Eukaryota > Metazoa > Chordata > Mammalia > Cingulata > Dasypodidae > Dasypus > Dasypus novemcinctus. The sequence continues at coordinate 109,535,459 of NC_080677.1, read as the reverse complement.
GTGGTTAAGATAGGTCCTGAAGGGAGGGGGAGGGAAGCATAGAATAGATGGAAAATAGGGCATTTTTGTAACATTGGAGCATTGGAATTGTTTTGCATGATCTTGACTTGATGGATACAGACCATTATAAATTTTGTCGAAACCCATATAAGTGTATGGTACACAATGTAATCCATAAAGTAAACCATTGACTATGGTAAGTAGCAATGTTTCAATATCAACTATAACAAATGTACCATACTCATATAAGATGTTATTAATATGGGAGAATGGGACAGGGGGAAGGGTTGGGTAGAAGGGAATCACCTATATTTTCTATGGGACTTTTCTGTAACATAAAGTTTCTTAGAAATTCAAGCAAAAAAAAAAAAAAAAGCACACAAGACACTGGGAACCATACAGAAGAAATTGTTACTGTACATAAAAGAAAACATCTTACAGTGATGACAGACACATTGAAAATGTTTTATTATTTATTTTGTATTGTATTTAAATTATTTTATTATTTTTATTCATTTATATTTTGGCTTTGTTGGGAGGTTTTGGATTGCAGAACAGTCACAACTATGGCAGGAGAGGAGCACTGGTGTGGGGTGTCAGTGATGGGGGGATGTATAGGGAGGGGTGCACCTGGGCCATGCCTCTATGGCATATGAATATGTTCAAGTGGTCATAAGGTGTTGTATTGGTGGGTGGGGACCCACACAATAACCAAAAGAAATTTGAATTCCCATCCTTGGATGTCCTGCTACATTTTCTAATAGAGCAGAAATAATCCTCCAAGTCATGGGCAGTGCCTAGTGAGGGAGGACAGACATTATGCCAGGCCCTTGATGTTAATGGTTGTACATATGAACTTTTTCTTGAGAAATTGAAACTTAGCCTAGTATTATATATTGCCTAAGAGTTATCTCCTGAAAGCCTCCTTGCTCAAATGTGGCCTCTCTCTAAGCCAAACTCAGCATATATACGTACTACCTTCCCTCCAGGGCGGGACATGATCCCCGGGGATGAGCCTCTCCGGTACCAAGGGATTATTACGAAGCACCAACTAGCAATGCATTTGGAAAAAGACCTTGACCCAAAGGGGAAATATTAAACACAAATGAGTTTTTATGGCTAAGAGATTTCAAAGTGAGTCGGGAGGTAATTCCAGAGGTTACACTTATGCACACCTCAGCAGAATCTCATTGACTGCCACAGTAAACAGTGCTTCAAGCAGGGGTCTCCTGAGGGCTCTAGAGACATCTAGACACTATAGTCAGGGCAGACAATCTCAGGAATTCGGCATCCATAGTGGGCCTTACTTTTGAACATATGTTCCCCAATAAAACTGAGTTAGACTCATTTTTAATTTCCCTAAACATGGCTCTCCTGTCCCTTTTATTTGAAGCTATAATTAGCCCTGTACTCATTAAAAACATGTACCAGAGACTTAAATCTTTGGTTTGTTCATATGCCAGTTGAGCCCTGAATCTCAGCAGTGTTGCAACACCTACTCTACCGTTCATCAGACTTGCCCAGGACAATTAACAGAAGGCTGCTGATGGACAATGCCCACCCTCAAAAAACAGAGAGTATCTGAAACTGCAAGCAAGACAGTTCCATCCATCTGCCCCATGGATTCTAAGCCCCCTCTCAATCAGAAAAAGTTGGCAACACCATCCTAAAATCCTCAAAATTGAGGAATGAACGAACAAAAGGGGGGAATGCAACTGTGGACTAAAATAGCCTATATTCTAGCAATTCTGGTCACATTGATATAAAGGCAGTGGCCATCAGAGGTTCTGAGGAGAGGGAGAAGGAAGAATAGGTGTAATATGGGGCATTTTTGGAATATTGGAATAGTCCTGTATGACATTGCAATGACAGATAAAGGCCATTATACATTTTGTCAAAACCTACCTTAGAGGGAACAGATCTTCGAGGTAAAGCGTTTAGCATTTCATCATTGAATTTTTTCATTTATACTATTTATCATGTTCAGGAAGTTTCCTTCTATTCCTATCTTTTAAAGAGTTTTTTATCATGAAAGGATGCTGTATTTTGCCAAATGCTTTTTTTATTATTTTTTAATAATGCCTTTTTTAAAGATTTATTTATTATTATTTATTTCTCTTCCCTTCCCTGCCCCCACCCCCCAGTTGTCTGCTCTCTGTGTCCATTCACTGTATGTTCTTCTGTGTCCGTTTGTATTCTTGTCAGTGGCACCTGGAATCTGTGTCTCGTTTTGTTGCATCATCTTGCTGCGTCAGCTCTCTGTGTGTGTGGCGCCATTCCCGGGAAGCCTGCACTTTTTCATGTTGGGCAGCTCTCCTTACAGGGTGCACTCCTTGCACATGGGGCTCCCCTACACGGGGGACACCCCTGCATGGCACAGCCCTCCTTGTGTGCATCAGCACTGCATGAGGGCCAGCTCAGCACATGGGTCAGGAGGCCCTGGGTGTGAACCTTGGACCTCCTATGTGGTAGGCGGATGCCCTATCCATTGGGCCAAATCTGTTTCCTGCCAAATGCTTTTTGTTTGTTGTTTTTTTCTCTTTCTTTCTTTTTTCTTTTCCTTGTTTTTTTTCTCCTTAGTGTCTTTATTTCTTTCACTTTTTCCTCTTTCATTCTATCTTCTTTTGTTTGGTTTTCTTTTTTCTTCTCTTCTCATCTTCCTGGTTTTATTTTCTTCTTGTTTCATTTTTTTATTCCACCTTTTTAATTCTTATTTGCTGAGACCAGCTCAACAATAGGTCTGCATAAAGGGAAGGCAATGCAGAACTGAAGAAATAGGACAGAAAGAAAGACACAAGAAAGGAAACAAAGATGGGACCAGGGGACTTCACAGCTTTTGAAATTGAGAGCCTCAACCCTAGTTTCCCCATCGTTTTTATTTGAAAGCTAATGAGCAGCTGTGGGCTACAGGAAGCAACTTGTAACATCTTCTACAGTAGCAGGAAGCAACTTGCAACATCTGCAATAAAGTAATTTACAATAACAGGAAGCAATTTAGAACATCTCTACAATAACAGGAAGCAACTTGCAACATCTACAGTAAGGTAATTTACAATAACAGGAAGCAACAAATACATAAACCAATTTCCCACAACACTTATTCCTTTGGGTTTTTTATCATTTTCACTCTTACTACTTATTTATTTTCCTGGCTCTGTAATAATTCCTTTCCTATCTTTTATTATTATTTTTATTCTTGCTCTTTTCTTTTCTTCTCTCTTTCCTTTTCTACAGTCTTAATATTTTTTTCAAGGGAACACAGACAACTACAAGGATATTGAATAAGTGGAACCAAGTATCAAAGAGAAACACACAAAAACAAAACAAAACCCTAGAGTAGAAAGAGAAGCTAACCATCTGAATAAGCCCATCTAGATAAACAAATGCCTAGGCAGAAAAAAAAAATTAGAACCCAAACTAAGAAACACGAAGACATGGCCCAGTCTAATGAACAAACTACAAAACACGAGGAAATGCAGAACATGGAGCAACTAATCAAGGATGTCCAAACAAATATCATGAATCAATGTAATGAATCGAAGGAAGAGATAAAGAATATTAAGAAGACACTGGAGGAATATACCGAAGAAATCATACACATACATAAAAAGAATACAGATTTGATTGTGATAAATGGCACAATGCAAAACATCACAAATACACAGGAAACACATAACAGCAGAGTTGAACAGGTAGAGGAAAGAATTAGTAACATCAAAGATAGTACATCTGAAAAAAAAAAAGATAGTACATCTGAAATTGGACAGATACTAGAACAGATAGATAAAAAGACAGAAAAAATTCAGCAGGGACTCAGGGAATGGAATGACAATATGAAATGCACATGTGCATTCTAGGGATCTCAGAGGGAGAATGGAAGGGAAATGGGGAAGAAGAATGTTGGAGGAAATAATGGCTGAAAATTTCCCAAATCTTTTAAGGGATGTGGATGTACATGTCCAGGAAACAGAGCACACTCCAAGCAGTATAAATCTTAACAGGCCTATCCTGAGACATATACTTGTCAAATTATCAAATGCTCAAGACAGAGAATATTGAAAGCAGCAAGAGAAAAGAGACCCATCACATAAAAGGGAAGCTCAGTAAATTAAGCACTGATTTCTCTTCTGAAACCATGGAGGCAATAAGGCAGTGGTATGACATAGTTAATGTGCTAAAATAAAAAACTGCCAGCCAAGAATTCTGTATCCAGCAAAGCTAACATTCAAAAATGAGAGAGAACTCAAAATATTCATGGATAAACAGAAATTAAGGGAGTTTGTCAGCAAGAAACACTAAAGGGAGTTCTGCAGGTTTAAAGGAAAAACAGGAGAGTATTGGAGGAGAGAGCAGAAAGGAAGAGTATTAGTAAAAATAACTAGAAAGAAAAATAAAAACAAAATATGATGTATGTAAGCCTAAGGAAACTTTGGCTAATGTAAGTACTGCCTCAACAGTAATAACATGGAATGTTAATAAACTCTCCAATCAAAAGACACAGATTGGCAGAATTGATAAGGAAATATATATTTTTTGTGGCCATTTTGTTTTACTTGTTTTTACAGGGAACCTCTGTTGGTCTTTACAATGTAATTTAGAAATGTTATAACTGATGTATTTTTGCTACCAACAAAACAAATACACATAACAAGATGAATGCAAGCTCATTTCAGCCTGTAAGGTTTGTTTTACAATCATTCTCTTTGCAGGCAGAGAAAAAATAGGAACTCATTTCTTTTCCCTCTCCCAACAGCAAGCTGATTTCCCCAACCCATGTGGACAGTTGAGCATTAAGTTCAGCATGCTGACTTATGTTGTGCCATCTATGGACACAAACGCACCTAGGCTTGTACACTGAATGCAGCAAGACCCAGTCGGCATGTTCGACTCAGAAGATTGTGCTGACGATGTAGCTATCCCGTGACCGCAGAACCTGCCCAATGTAAAAAGAAAGAATATTCAGCGTAAAGTGCGCAGTTGCTCCCAATTACTGCCTCGCATATATACGCACTGTACTTCTCGCCCCACGTGTGTTCAGAGTGCTGGATTGCACACACACACGCACACCACACGTGCGCACCGCCGTCACCCAGCCGCAGGTCAGGACTTGTCCTCCACCCATCCCAACCTCTCTGCCGCCTCTCCCCGAACACCCAACTCCACGTGGGCGCACCCCGGTGCCAGGAGGCTGTGCGCCCCACGGAGCTGCTCGATAAAGAGATACCACCCATCTAAATGCTCTCTTAAGAAACTCACCTTAGACCCAGGGACACAAGGAGGTTGCAAATGAATGGTTGGAATATGATTTTATATGCAAACAATAACCTAAAAAGGGTGGGAGTAGCTATACTAATATGAGACAAATTGACTTTAAATGCAAAACTATTGAAAGAGACAAAAAAGATACACTACATATTAATAAAAGGGATAATTTATCAAGAAGAAAAAACAAGATAAACATTTATGCACCTAACCAAAGTGCCGCAAAATACATGAGGCAAACATTGGAAAAACTAAGTGGAGAAACAGATGCCTCTACAATTATAGTGGGTACTTTAATACACCATTATCACCACTAGACAGAACATCTCGACAGAGGGTCAATAAAGAAACAGAGAGCTTGAAGAATCTAGACCTAATAGACATATATAGAACATGATACCCAAATACAGCAGGATACTCTTCTTGAGCACACATGGATCATTCTCCAGGACAGACCACGTAATAGGTCATAAAACAACTCTCAATGAATTTAGAAAAACTGAAATTATGCAAAGTAATTTCTCTAACCACAATGGAATGAGGCTGGAAATTAATAAGAGGCAGAGAGCCAGAATAAGTACAAAGATATGGAAATTAAACAGCACACTCTTAGACAATCAGTGTGTCAAGGAGGAAGTTGCAAAAGTAATCAGTAACCACCCTGAAATGAATGAAAATGAGAACACAATATATCATATTGAAATCTACGGGATGCAGCAAAAGCAGTGCTGAGAGTGAAGTTTATAGCCATAAATGCCTATATTAAGATTTTGAGTTTTTTGCCTCATAAAATTATGAGTTGGCAAATTGTTATCTGCTGTAATTCATTCCAATAAGATATGAAGAATTCCTAAATAGAAATTTGATTATCCAGAAAGAATTATGGCCTAAGTGGAAATTAAATAACTAAACCAATAATTTATTTCATTCTTAGAGATTATTATGTCCAGTAGTTACAATTATAATAGTTATAATTAATTTCTATTATATTTGAACTATTATTTACTTACAAATGTTTGTTGCTATACTATCTATTTCTTATACTTGATTATATTAAATCTAACCTGGTCTTAAAAACAAAGAAAGAACTAAAATCAAAGACCTAACTGCACACCTGGAGGAACTAGAAAAAGAACAACAAACTAATTCCAAAGCAATCAGAAAGAAGGAAATAACAAAGATTAGAGCAGGGCTAAATGAAATTTTAAAACACTAGAAAAAATTGACAAAACCAAAAGCTCATTCCTTGAGAAGATGAATAAAATTAGCAAACCCTTAGCTGGACTAACAAAGAAAAAAAGAGAGAAGATGCAAACACATAAAATTAAAAATGAGGGAGAAGATATCACTATTAATCCCACAACAATAAAAAAGTATCATAAAATGATGCTTTGAAAAATTTTATGCCAACAGATGAAATGGGAAAATTTCTAGAAACACACAAGCAGCCTACATTGAGGAAAGAAGAAATCAATGAACTCAATAGACTAATCACAAGTAATGAGATTAAAGCTGTCATCAAAAACCTTCCAGCTAAGAAAAGCCTAGGACCAGATGGCTTCACAGATTAATTCTACCAGTTAGTCTAGAAAGAACTAACACCAATCCTGCTTAAACTCTTTTTAAAAATAGACATGGAAGGACTGTTGCCTAACTCAGTCCCTAATACTCTGTCATTTTTGATCCTGCCATGTGACAGAAAGAAGAAGACTCAAACAGCTAAAGCCCTGATAATTTACAGTACACCTTGGGAAGAGAGCCTTAACTTATATTGGAAGCCTTATGCCAGCCTGCAGCTGAAATTGGGAAGAAGCAGAGCAGTGAAGCCTAAAGCAGAAGAGGAAGCCCAAAGGGGAAGGCAGAGACCAGCCAGAGATTTGCAACCACCTTGCTTCAACACATGGCAACTGATTTTGGTGAGAAAGAGACCTTGAGTTGGACTTTTTATGGCCTTGTAACTGTAAGCTTTTACCCCAACTTAAATACCCTTTATAAAAGCCAACATATTTCTGGTACTTTGCATCAGCAACCCTTTGGCAGACTAATACAGTACTTAGCTCACATCAGAAACAAAAGTGAACTCTAGTGGATTATAAATCTAAAATATGAAAAGGACAACAATAATGTTATTAGAAGATAATATAGAGAACCTGTTAATGACTAACTCTAGCATAGGAAAATATTTCTCAAGATGCAAAAAGCACTAACCTAAAGGAAAATATTGATAAATTTAACTATATTCAATTAAGAACATCTGTTTATCAAAACAAACAATAAAGAGTGAAAAATCAAACCACCAAGTAGAGAGATATTTACATAACATACAGCACTCAAAATAATTTTTAAAAGACAAACAATCTAATAGGAAAAGAAAAAAATGTCCAGCAGACATGAATAGGTAAAAACAAAAAAGAAACCCAAAAGAACAATCCACTGATGAAATGGTGATTAATCCCATTAGAAATCAGGGCAATTCTAATTAAAACCACAAATTGGATAAAATAAGAACCACACCGCTGGTAACACCAAATGCTGGTGAGGAGCAACAGGTATTTTCATTCATTGCCGGTGGGAATGCTAAATGCAAAACCATTCTTGAAGACATTTTGGCAGTTTCTTACAAAGTTAAACATAGGCTTACCATATGATCCAATGATCACGCTCCTAGGTATTTACCCAAATGAGTTGAAATCTTATGTCCACCCAAAAACCTGCACATAAATGTTTATAGCAGCTTTATTTATAATTGTCAAAATTTGGACATAAGCAAGATGTTCTTCTGTAGATCAATGGAAAGACTAACTATAGTACCAATACAATGGAATATTATTCAGAATTAAAAAGAAATGAGTTGAATAAAGAATGAGGGAAGAATGTGGGAAGATGGTGGACCAGGGAGCTCCAGGACTCAGTCCTTCCACCAGAACAACTATTAAACAGGCAGGATTGTCTGAAACAAAACAATTGTTTTGAAACTCTGGAGACAAGAATACTGTACAGCATCCAGGGAAGAGTGGGGGGAAGTGGCTGATAAATTGCAGTAAAGAACTGTAAATTGCTCTGTTAGCATGGTGGTTATTATTCCTGCAGCAGGCCACCATGGTGTCTAGCCCCTGGCTTGCTTGCTGCTAATAGACAGGGACTTAAAAAATTTCTCTTCCCCAAGACTAGGAGTGAGGTCAGTCAGTCAAACGCAGTGGCAACCATGGTTTCAATCTACCCAGGACAAAACCTGGAGCAGAGGAGGAGACTTAAAGACACTACACTTCCTCAGGGCTGTGAAGGACAGATAGTTAAAGGGCTACATTTGTTAGGCAGGCCGAGAAAACTCAGCTTTGGGGAGCCATGAGAGAAGTTTTTGATGTCATTCCTGATCCCCTCCCCTGGGCACTTTGGAGTTGGGTGACACCCCCTTCATGACCTCTGTAAAAGCCCAAGTCAGTATATACTGACTTGATAATGTCCTCTCCAGGGTGCTCCTCCTGTCAGAATTTGCCCTTTAGGTAAAGGCAACTTGAGACAATGAAAGAGGTGTAAGAAACTATAGAGGTGGACAGTCTAGGGCAAAGGCTTACTGGCTTCAAACCCCTGGGAGACAAATGTCTGTTTCCTGGGAAACAGAGGGGGAACTCAACCTCTATAAAGAGGGGAACACCAAAGCAACTGAAAAGCAAAAGGCCAAGATAAGTCACAGGCCCAGAAACACAGGGAACACCCTAAACACAGCATCTGCCTTGGGCAGACCTTCCTATAAGAGGCTGAAGCTCAACAAAATCTCCCTTTTTACCAACTGATTACAAAATCAAGAAACAGATATCTCAGGGAATAAATTCAAGAGTTAACATTTTAAAATATTAAAATGTATATTATGCAACAAAAGAATCAAGAAAAGAAAGGAAATGATGGCCCATCCAAATGAAGTGGATGAAGTGGATAAAAATCCAGAAAACACCAAAGGAGAAGATCAGAATGTGGACATATTGAAGAAAGCTTTGAAAAAAATGATCTTAAAAATGTTAAAGAAGATGAAGGAAAATACAGGAAAGAATTAAAGGACATATGGAAAACAATGAATCAACAATATGAGAGTTTCAGTAAAGAGAAATTTTAAAAAGGAACCAAACTACTACTGGAAATAATAGAGTCAAAGACCACAATAATTGAAATGAAAAAACGCCCAGGAGCATTTCAAAAGCAGATTGGAGCTTGCAGAAGAAAGAATCAATAACTAAAAGACAAGACTCTTGGAGTGAGTCAGGTAAGGAGAAAAAAAAAAAAGAATTATAGGGAGCAAAAATGCCCATCTCTGGTACGCCAGGTAGCATACCAATATATGTATTATCAGAGTCTCAGAAGGAGAAGAAAGAGAGAAAGGGGATGAAGGAATATTCAGAGAAATAATAACAGAGAGCTTCCCAAACTAAGCAAAAGACATGAATACGTACATGCAAGAAGTCCAGAGAACACCAAACAGGATAGACATGAAGAAGAATACACCCCATCATACATGGATCACACTATCACATGCAAAGGACAAGAAGAGTGTTCTGAAAGCTGCAAGAGAAAGGAAATATGTTATGTATAAGGGAGTCCCAGTTAAACTGAGTGCTGATTTCTCATTAGAAACTATAGAGTCAAGAAGTCAGTAGGTTGAAATACTTAAATGCTGACACAAAACAACTGCCAAAAAATAATTTTATATCTGGTAAGATTTTCTTTCAAAAATGAGGGTGAGATTAAGACATTCCCAGATAAATGAAAGCTGAAGTTCATACCACTAGGCATGCCTTACAAGCAATGCTAAAGAGAGTTCTTCAGCCTGAAAGGAAAGAACACCAGAGAGTAGTTCAAAGTGGTATAAAAAAATAAAGAATCATGGTAAAGGTAACCATCTGGGTAATTATAAATGCCAGTATTACTATACCAAATTGTTTGATGTATAACTCCAATTCTTTCAGAGGTATTAAAATGCAAATGCATTAAAAATAATGATAAATCTATGGTTTATGCATTAAAAGTAAAGATAAATCTATGATTTTCAATACAATATTCAAAGTAGTAACAAGTACCAAATAAAGAATGTGGGGAAAGAGGGATATAGGAAAAGTATATGTGTATGCTATTGAAGCTAAGTGAGTATCAAACTAAATATGATTGTTATATATTTAGGATGTTAAATATTAACACCATGGTAGCAACAAGGAAAACACATGGAAAATAAATTCAGATAGAGAAGACATCCAAAATGGTATAACATCAAAAAAAATTAAATAAATATGAAAGTAGGAATTAAAGGAAGAATTGAGGGACAAAAGAGGTATAATACATACAAACATTAAATAGCAAAATGGCAAAAGAAAGCCCTGCATTATGAGTAGTGACTTTAAATGTTAAAGGATTAAACTTTCCAGTCAAAAGGGAGATATTGGCAGGAGGAATTAAAAAAGAATGACCCAAGTATATGCTGTCTGCAAGAGACTCACCTTAAATTCAAAGATGCAAGTAGCCTGAAAGTGAAAGGATGGAAAAAATATACCATACTAGTAAAACTTAAAGAGACGTGGGGTAGCTATACTAATATCAGATAAAATAGCCTTTACGTCAAAAACAAATTGAGGCAGGAAATGGATGTGACTCAAGCAGTTGGGCTCCCATCTACCATATAGGAGGTCCAGGGTTCGATGCCCTGGGCCTCCTGGTGAGGACAAGCTAGCCCACATGGCCAGCTGGCCCACACAGAGTGCCATCCCGCACAGGAATGCTGCACCATGCAGGAGTGCTGGTCAATGCGGAGAGCTGGTGCAGCAAGATGACACAATAAGAGACACAGTGGAGAGAAAATAAGAAAACATAGCAGAACAGGGAGCTAAGGTGGTGCAAGAGAATAAACGCCCCTCTCCAACTCCGGAAGGTCCCAGGGTCAGTTCCAGAGCTGCCTAATGAGAATATAAGCAGACACAGAAGAACATACAATGAATGGACACAGAGAGCAGACAATGGGGGTGGGGTGGGGAGAAATAAATAAAATAGATCTTTTAAAAAAACAGATTGAGGGACAATGATGGTCATTGTATACTGATAAAGAAAAGGGCACTTCAACAAGACGTCACACCTATATATGCACCTAACAGCAGAGCCCCAAAATACATGAAGCAAATACTGACAGTTTGAAGGAAGAAATTGACAGTTCTACATTAATAGTAGGACACTTTAATATACTACTTTCAGAACATTTAGTCAGAAGATGAGTAAGGAAATACAAGATTGGAACAATACTCTAAACAAACCAGACCCAACAGACATACATAGAACACTACACCAAACTAAAACAGAATACACATTCTTCTTGAGTGCACATAGGCCATTCTCGAGGATAAGCCATATCTTAGGTCACAAAACAAGTCTCAAAAAATTAAAAAATATTGAAATCGTATGATGTATGTTCTCTGACCACTATGGAATGAAGCTAGAAATCAATTACAGAGAGAAAAATGGAAAATTCACAAATATGTGGAAATTAAGCAAGATACTGTTAAACAACCAATGAGTAAAGAGGAAATCACATGCAAAATTAGGAAATATATTGGGGCAAATGCAGATGAAAATACAACATACCAAAATTTATGGGATGCAGCAGAGACATTCAAAGAGGGAAATTTATAGATCTGTATACATTATAAAAGGCAAAAGACTTCATAGCAGCGACCTAACCTAGAAACTGAAGAACTAGAAAAAGAAGAGCAAACTAAACCCAAAGCAAGCAGAATAAAGGAAATAATAAAGATTAGAGAGGAGATAAGTGAAATAGAGGGAAAAAAAATAGAATCAACAAAAAGTTGGTTCTTTGAAAAGTTCAGTAAAATTGACAAACCTAATAAAAGAGACAGGATTAAAAGACAAAGAATAAAAGAGAAAGGATACAAATAACAAAAGTCAGCTTTAAAAGGGGGACATTACTACTGAACCTGCTGAAATTAAAAAAAAACTTGGGGATACTAGATAACCTAGAAGAAATGGATAAATGCTTAGAAACACAGAAACTACCTACATTGACTCAAGGAGAAATATAAGATCTCAATGGACAAATTATTATTAACGAGAGTGAATTAGTAACCCAAAACCTCCCAATAAAGAAAAGTCCAGGACTGGATGACTTCACAGTGGAATTCTACCAAATATTCCAAGAAGACTTACTGCCATTTCTGCTCAAATTCTTCCAAGAAATTGGATAGGAGGGAACTCCCCCTAATTGATTCTATGAGGCCAACATCATCCACATACCAAAGCTAGGTAAAGATACCACAAGAAAAGAAACCTACAGATTAATATCTCTCATGAATATAGATGTAAAAATCCTCAACAAAATATTGGCAAACTGAAACCAACAGCATATAAAAAGAATTATATACCATGATCAAGTGGCATTTATACCATGTATGCAAGGTTACTTTAGCATATGAAAATCAATTAGTGTAATATACAACATTAAGAGAATAAAGGGGGGAAAAAACCACATGATCATCTCAATTGCTACAGAAAAGGCATTTGACAAAATCAAGAACCACTTTTTGATTAAAAATAAAACGCTTAAGACAATAGGGATAGAAGGAAACTTCAACATGATAAAAGGTATATATGAAATGCCCACAACTAACATCCTACTTAATGGTGGAAAACTGAAAGCTTTCCTTCTAAGATCAGGAACAAGACAAGGATGCCCACTGCCAACACTGATATTCAACATTGTACTGGAAATTCTTGCCAGATAATAGGAAAAGGAGGGGAGGGGAGGAATCCAAATTGGAAAAGAAGGAAAACTTTACCTATTTGTAGATGACATGATCCTATATACAGAAAATCCTAACAAATACACAGCAAATCTCCCAGGGCTAATAAATGAATTCAGCAAAGTGGCAGGGTACAAGATTAACAACCAAAAATCAGTAGTGTTGATATATACAAGCAATGAACAATTGGAAGAAGAAATCCAAAAAAAAGTTCATTCAAAATAGCAACTAAAAGAATCAAATACCTAGGAATCAATTTAACCAACGAAGTACAGGACCTATATTCAGAAAACTACAAAACATTGCTAAAAGAAATTAAAGACCTAAATAAATGGAAGGTCATTGTGTGTTCATGGATTGGAAGACTAAATATCATTAAGACATCATTGCACCCAAAGTGATTTATCCATTCCACACAATCCCAATCAAAATTCCAAAACTGTCTTTGCTGAAATAGAAAAGCCGATTATCAAATTTATATGGAAGGGTAAGAGACCCTGAAAAGTTAAAGCCTTCTTGAGAAAGAAGAATGAAAGAGGATTCTCATTTCCAGATCCTAAAACTTATTACAAACCCAAAGTAATCAAAGCATCATGATGCTGGAGAGCAGGTGTATCTCACTGGTTGAGCACCTGTTTTGCATATACAAGGTCCTGGGTTCAATCCCTGGTACCTCCTAAAAGAAATCATGGTGCTGGCACAAGGATAGACATATTAACAAATAGAATTGAATTGAGAGCTCAGAAATTAATCCTAGCATTTATGGCCAACTGATTTATTTTCTTTTAACTATTTTATTCGCACACCATACAATCTGTCCAAAGTGTACAATCAATGGCCCTCAGTATAATCACTCATCACCACTCTCAGTTTTAGAATATTTTCATTACTCAAAATAAAAAAAATACACTGTACCCCTTATATCCTCCTATTATTGATCCTTAGCATTGGTATAGGACCTTTGTTACAACTGATGAAAGAATATTACAATATTACTGTTAACTATAGTCCATAGTTTACATTTAGTTGTATTTTATACCACCATATTAACACCTTGTAATAGTGATGTATGTTTGTTCTAGTTCATTGGACAACATTATTGTATTTATACTATTAACCACATTCATCAACCACCACCAGGTTTGCTGTGTTATAAAGTCCCAAGTTTAGGAAGCAGTTGTGGCTCAACTGATAGAGCATCTGTCTACCATATCGGAAGTCCAGGGTTTGGTACGCAGGGCCTCCTGACCCTGTGGTGAGTTGGCCCATGTACAATACTGCCATGAGCAAGGAGTGCCATGCCACTCAGGCATGTCCCCCATGTAGGGGTGCCCCACACGCAAGGAGTGCACCCCACAAGGAGAGTTGCCCCTTGTGAAAAAAGCGCAGCACACCCAGGAGTGGCACCACACACATGGAGATCTGACGCAGCAAGGTGATGCAACAACAACAACAAAAAGTGACACAGTTTCCTGGTGCCACATGACAAGAATGCAAGCTGACACAGAAGAACACACAGAGAATGGACACAGAGAGCAGACAACAGGGGGAAGGGGAGATAAATCATTTAAATAAATTTTTAAAATGAATAAATAAATAAATAAATAAAGTCCAAGTTAAACCTCTAGATTTCCTTCTCTTAAAGTATATGACCCTAAATTGCCCCTTCAGGGAAACGGACTTGGCCCAGTGGTTAGGGCGTCCGTCTACCACATGGGAGGTACGCGGTTCAAATCCCGGGCCTCCTTGACCCGTGTGGAGCTGGCCCATGTGCAGTGCTGATGCACGCAAGGAGTGCCCTGCTACGCAGGGGTTCCCCCACGTAGGGGAGCCCCATGCGCAAGGAGTGCATGCACCCTTAAGGAGAGCCGCCCAGCACGTAAGAAAGTGCAGCCTGCCCAGGAATGGCGCTGCCCACACTTCCCGCTGACAACAACAGAAGCGGACAAAGAAACAAGACGCAGCAAATAGACACAGAGAACAGACAACCGGGGGAGGGGGAGAATTAAATAAATCTTTAAAAAAAAACACAAAACTTCCCCTTCAGCCACAATCACATACATAAATCAGCACTGTAAATTATATTCATATTAATATATTACCATTGTCTCTAACCATTTCCAAACATTTACAATCAACCTTATTAAAAATTCTTTGGACATTAAACATCAGGTTCCCAATATCAACCTCATTCTAGTTCCTGGTAACCTACACTCTAGATTTTAACTCCATGAGTTTGCTCATTGTAATTAGTTTGTAGTAGTGAGACCAAACAATATTTGTCCTTTCATGTCTGGCTTATTTTACCCTCATAAGTTCTTAAAGGTTCATTCATGTTGTCGCATGCATCAGGATTTCATTCCTTCTTACAGCTGAATAGTATCCCATTGTATGTTTACAGCACACTTTGTTTATCCATTCATCAATTGTTGGGCACTTGGGTTGTTTCCATCTATTGGCTATTGTCAATATGCCTCTATGAACATTGGTGAGCAAATGTCTATTCATATTCCTGCTTTCAGCTCTTCTAAAAGTATACATAGTAGTGGGTTTGTGGGATCATATGGTAGTTCTATATTTGGCTCCCTGAAACCTCCAAACTGTATTTCATAGTGGCTGTAGCATTCTATATTTCCACCAACTGTGAATGAGTATTACTATTTCTCCACATCCTTCCTAGCATATTTAATTTTCTGTTTATTTTTAGTGTTCATTCTACAGGGTGTGAAATGATATCTCATTGTAGTTTTGATTTGCATTTCCCTAATAGCTAGTGATGTTGTACATCTTCTCATGTGCTTTTTAGCCATTGTAGTTCCTCTTCGGAAAAATGTCTTTTTGAGTCTTTTTATCATTTTTAATTGGGTTGTTTGTTGTTTTATATTGAGTTGCAGGATCTCTTTATATATCCTGGATATTAAATACTTATTTGATATGTGATTTCCAAATACATTCTCCCATTGATTAGACTGTGTTTTCACCCTCTCTACAGAGTCATTTGATAGAAGTATTTAATTTTGAGGAGGTGCCATTTATCTATTTTTTTCTTTTATTGTTTATGCTTTGGGAGTAAGGTTGAAGAAACCACCTCCTACCACAAGATGTTGAAGATGTTTCCCTACATTTTCTTCTGGGAGTTTTGTGGTTCTAACTTTTATATTTAGTTCTTTTATCCACTTTGAGTTAATTTTTGTATAAATTGTGAGATAGGAGTCCTTTTTTTAAAGGAGGTATTGGGGCTTGAGCCTGGGCCCTCATACGTGGGAGGCAGATGCTCAACAACTGAGCTACAACTGCTCCCCTAGGGATACTTTATCTTGCTTTTGGAAATAGATACACAGTTCTCTCTTTGTTGAAGAGGCTGTTCTGTCCCAGCTGAGTGGACTTGACAGCCTTGTCAAAAATCAATTAAGCATATATGGAAAGAGAAAAACTGTCAGCCAAGAATCTGTATCTGACAAACCTGTCCTTCATAAATGAGGGTGAGTTTAAAGACTTCACAGACAAACAAAACCTGAGAGAATATGTTACTAAAACACCAGAATTACAAGAGATACTAAAGGGAGTGCCACAGCCTGAAAGGAAAAAACAAGGGCAAGAGACTTGGAGAAAAGTATAGAAAGGAAGATTATTAGGAAGAGTAAATTAAAGGGTAAAAAGAGGGAAGTGGACTTGGCCCAGTGGTTAGGGCATCCATCTACCATATGGGAGGTCCGAGGTTCAAACCCCGGGCCTCCTTGACCCATGTGGAACTGGCCCACACGCAGTACTGATGCACGCAAGGAGTGCCATGCCACACAGGGGTGTCCCATTGTAGGGGAGCCCCACATGCAAGGAGTGCGCCCCATAAGGAGAGACGCCCAGCATGAAAGAAAGTGCAACCTGTCCAGGAATGGTGTCGCACACACGGAGAGCTGACACAACAAGATGACCGAACAAAAAGAAACAGATTCCCGTGCCACTGACAACAACAGAAGCGGACAAAGAAGAACACGCAGCAAATAGACACAGAGAACAGACAACCAGAGTGGGGGGGGGAGGGGAGAGAAATAAATTAAATAAATCTTAAAAAAAAAAGGGTAAAAAGACAGACCATAATAAGATATGACAACTGAAAGCCAAAGGATAAAATGGACAAAGTAAGTAATGCCTTTACAGTAATAACATTAAATATTAATGGGGGAAGCAGTTGTGGCTCAACTGATAGAGTATCTGCCTACCATATGGAGGGTCCAGAGTTAGATATTCAGGGCCTCCTGACCTGTGTGGTGAGCTGGCCCACATGCTGTGCTGCTGAGCACAAGGAGTGCCATGCCATGCTGGGGTGTCCCACACATAGGAGTGCCCCATGCACAAGGAGTGCATCCTGCAAGGAGAGCCATCCCACTTGAAAAAAGCTCAGCCCACCCAGGAGTGGTGCTGCACACACGGAGAGCTGATGCAGCAAGATGACATAACAAAAAAGTGACACAGTTTCCCAGTGCCGCATGACAAGAATGCAAGTGGACACAGAAGAACACACAGTGAATGCACACAGAGAGCAGACAATGGGAGTGAAGGGGAGAGAAATAAAATAAATCTTTAAAAAATGTTAATGGCTTGAACTTCCCAACAAAAGACATAGATGAATAGAATGGATCAAAAATATGAGCCATCTATATGCTGTCTATAACAGACTCACCTCACACATAAGGACACAACCAGTTGGAAAGTGAAAGGTTGGAAATAGATATTCCATGCAAATATTAACCAAAAAGATTTGGAGTAACTATACTGACAAAATAGATTTTGAATGCAAAACTGTTATAAGGGATTAAGATGGCCATTATATACTAATAAAGGTGGCAATTTGCTGAGAAAAAATAACTATAATAAATATTGATGCACCTAACCTGGGTGTACTGAGGTACGTGAGGCACACTCTGGCAAAGCTAAAGGGAGAAATAGACATCTCTACAATAATAGTTGGAGACTTTAATACACAACTCTGAGCATTGGCTAGATCATCTGGACAGAGGCTAAATAAAGAAACACCTTGAATAATATGATAAATGAACTAGACCTAATAGTTATAGAGGATTACACCCCCAAAAAGCAAGATAAACATTCTTTTCAAGCATTCATGGATTCTTCTCCAGGATAGATCACATATGGGCCTCAAGACAAGTCCCAATAAATTTAAAAAGATGGAAATTATACAAAATATGTTCTCTGATCATAACAGAATGAAGCTGGAAATAAATAACAGATGGCAAAAGGGAAAATTCATAAATATATGCAAATTAAAAACACACTAAAAAATCAGTGGAGGGAGCAGATGTGACTCAAGTGGTTGAGCACCCACCTCCCACATGGGAGGTCCTGGGTTCAGTTCCTGGTGCCTCCTGAAAAGCAACAACAACAACAACCAGCAACAAGCAAAACAAACAAACAAACAAAACTCAGGGTAGTTAATGTGGCACAGTGGTTGAGTGTCAGCTTCCTACATATGAGGTCCTGCATTCAATCCCCAGCCCCCAGTACATAAATATATATATATATGTCAGTGGGTCAAAGACGAAATTGCAAGAGAATTCAGTAAATATCTTAAGAAAAAAGAAAATGAGAACACAACATATCAAAACCTATGGGACACAGTAAAGACAGTGTTGAGAGGGAAACTTATAGCCTTCAATGTTTACATTAAAAAAGAAGAAAGAGCTAAAATCAAAGACCTAATTGCACACATGGAGGAGCTAGGAAAAGAAGAGCAAACTAATTCCAAACCAAGCTGAAGGAAAGAAATAAAGATCAGAGCAGAAATAAATGAAACTGAGAACAACAATAAAATAGAGAGAATCAACAAAACCAAAAGTTGTTTTTTTGACCACAATTAACAAAAACCAAAATTGACAAACCCTTAGCTAGACTGACAAAGAAAAAAAGAGAGAAGATGCAAATAAATAAGAAATGAGAGGAGGGGCATTATTTACTGAGCTCATAGAAATAAGAAAGATCCTGAAAGGATACTATGAACAAGTGTACACCAAAAAATTAGACCACATAGATGAGATGGGCAAATTCCTCAAAACACTTGAACAACCTACAGTGACCCTAGAAGATATAGAAGACCTCAACAAACCAATCACGAGATTTAAACAGTCATCAAAAACCTCCCAAGGATGAAAACCAGGATCAGATGGCTTCACAGGTGGATTCTATCAATCATATAAAGATGATCTAATAGCAGTCTTCCTCAAGTTCTTCCAAAAAATTGAACAGGAAAGACTACTACCAAGGTGGACTTCTGGGAAGATGGTGAACTAGAAAGACATGGGACTCTCTTCTCCACCAGAAAAATAGCTAGAGGACAGGTTGAAACAGCCTAGAAAATGATCTTTTATGGTTTAGGGCACCAAGTGAAGGCTGAACACCACCCAGAGGAGAGAGGGACAAAGGAGGGAAATCGTGATGATGGAACTGAGTTGAAAAAGTGGTTGCTGCTGCCAGCACTATCCCCCACACTAACGACACTTTAGAATTCTTGAGCCTCTGGGCCTGCGACTACAGACAAAGGGGGCTCCAGAAATCTACTACCCCAGGAAAGGGGAGAGAGAGGGACACAGCCAACTCAGCTTCTGACCCACAAATTTGGTCTACTGTGTCCCGCAAGCCCTTCCAGGCCAGGTGGGATCACACACTGGTTTACTGGGAGCTGGGGAAGGAATGGAGAAATCTGACCCTCTCAAACTCCCTCTCCTCTAGCTGGGACTAATAGTTGAGGAAGCCCCAGGAAAGGGGAGAGAGAGGGACATGGTGTAAGGCTGACTCAGCTTTTGACTCACAAATTTGGTCTGCTATGTCCCAGGAGCCTTTCCAGGCCAGATGGGACTGCACCATTGTTTACCTTGGAGCCAGCAAGAGGATAAAAATATACAACCCTCCCAATCAACTCCTTTACTAAAAGAGACTGATTGTTGAGTCAGAGGGGAGTGGAAATATTTCTGACCCAGGAAAAGGGAGAGGGCTGCCAGAGAAGGCTGAGTTGTCTCGGAGAAAGTTTGAATTACAAGGCTCATAGACTCCAAACAGGAAGCTGTATCACATTGATCAGGTCTGAGTTACAACAATATACTCTGACCAGGCATTCAACTGAGAGCTGCCAAAGAATGCCATCTCTGTCAGACCAAGGAAGTGCACACAAGAAAATTAAAATAAGTAGGAGAGGATTTTTTCCATCCTCTATAGTCTCCCTCCCCAAGGCTCTAGGAAGTGACTCTACAACCAATTACTGGGTCCAGTGCCCAGTTCTGAGCAACGAGCACAACAATCCTAACAATCCAGGTCAAGCCAAGAATTAAAGAGCAGTGGTAACACATAGCCTCCTGCCACTAAATCCCTACAAAAGAGAAAGAAATTGAGCATCTGAGTAAACTACATTCTAATCAGATGCCTAGATATCAGCAAAAAATTATGAGCCATACTAAGAAAATATAAGTCATGGCCCAAGAAAATGAATACATCAAAGTCCCAGAAGAGATGCAGAATTTGAGAGAACTAATCAGCAAGATACACAAAAATTTCCAAAATAAAATTCATGAATTGAAAGACAATATGGTCAAAGAGATAAATAATATCAAGAAGACATCAAGGGAGTGCACAGAAGAATTTGAAATCCTGAACAGAAAAGTAACAGAGCTCATGGGAATGAAAAACACAATAGGTGAGATAAAAAACACGTTTGAGGCATGCAGCAGACTTAAAATGATAGAAGAAAGAATAAATGATACCAAAGACAGAACAGCTGAAATTGAAGAGAGAAAAGAACAGAGAGAGAAAAAATTGAGCAGGGGCTCAGAGAGTTGAATGACAACACAAAATGAAACAACATATGTGTCATGGGAGTTTGAGAAGGAGAAGAGAAGGCTAAAGGGGCAGAAAGAATATTTGAGGAAATTATAGTTGATAATTTCCCAACTTTCAAAAAAGAAATGAACATACATGTCCAAGAAGCACACCATGCCCCAATCAGAATAAATGTGAATAGACCTACTCCAAGACACACTACTCAGAATGTCAAATGTGAAAGATAAAGGGAAAATTCTCAGAGCAGCAAGGGAGAAGCAAACTAGCATAAAAGGGACATCCAGTAAGACTTAACACAGATTCCTTTTCAGAAATCATTGAGGCAAGAAGACAGTGATATGATACAATTAGGATACTGAAAGAGAAAAACTGCCAGATAAGAATTCTTTATCTAGCAAAATTGTCCTTCAAACATGAAGGTGATTTTGTGTGATTTATGTATCTTTTTTTAAAAAGATAATAAAAATAAATAAAAAATATGAAGATGAATATAAAATATTCCAAACAAACAGAAAATAAGAGAGTTTGCAAAAAAGAATCCACCTTTGCAGGAAATATTAAAGGAAGCCTTAGAACCTGAAAGAATAAGACAGGCTAAACAGGCTTGGAGGAAAGAATAGAAGAAAGAATAGCAGAAAGGATAACCAAAAGAGTAAAAAGACAGACAAAAAATAAGATATGACATATGAAAACCAAAGAAGAAAATGAAGGAATAAATAGTGCATTTACAGTAATATCATTGAATGTGAATGGCCTAAACTCTCCAATCAAAAGATACTGGCTGACAGAATGGGTTAAAAAAACATGAGCCATCCATATGCTACTTACAAGAGACTTACCTTAGACCCAGGGATACTAACTAGCTGAAAATGAAAGGTTAGAAAAAGATACTGCATGCAAGTAGTAACCAGAAATGAGAAGGGGTAGCTATACTAATAGCAGGCAAAACAGACTTTAAATGCAAAAAATTATAAGAGATACAGAAGGTCATTATATATTAAAAAAGGGACAATCCACTAAGAAGATATAACAGTCATAAATATCTATACACCTAACCAGGGTGCCCCAAAATACATGAGACAAACTCTGGCAAAACTGAAGGGAGAAATAGACATCTCTACAATAATCGTTGGAGACTTCAACACCCCACTCACATCATTAGATAGAACAACAAGACAGAAGATCAACAAGGAAACAGAGAACTTGAACAATAAGATAAACGAGTTAGACCTAACAGACATATACAGAACACTGCTTCCAAACTGGGTTATACATTCTTCTCAAGTGCCCATGGATCTTTCTCCAGGATACACCACATGTTAGGGCACAATGAAGCTCTTAATAACTATAAAAACATTGAAGTTATACAAAGCACCTTCTCAAATAATAATGGAATGAAACTGGAATCAATAGTAGACAGGAAAAGAGTAAATTTGCAAATGTGTGGAGGCTGAACAACACACTCCTAAACAATCAGTGGGTCAAAGAAGAAATTGCAAGTGAAAGCAGTAAATATATTGAGACAAATGAAAATGAGAACACAGTGTTTCAAAACTTATGGGATACAGTGAAGACATTTTAAAGAGGGAAATTTATAGCCCTAATATCTATATTAAAAAAGAAGAAAGAGCTAAACTCAAAGATTTAACTGAGCAATGAAAGAAACTAAAAAAAGAACAGCAAACTAATCCCAAAGCAAGCAGAAGGAAAGAAATAATAAAGATTAGAGCAGAAATAAATGAAATTGAGAACAGAAAAAACAATAGAGAAAATCGACAAAACCAAAAGCTAGTTCTTTGAGAAGATCAATAAAACTGACAAATCCCTAGCTAGCTAACAAAGAAAAAAAGAGAGACAATGCAAATAAATATAATCAGAAATGAAAGGGGAGAAGTTACAACTGACCCCGCAGAAATAAAAAGCATCATAAGAGTATATTATGAGAAACTGTATGCCAACAAACTAGACAACTTAGATGAAAAGGACAAATTCCTAGAAATGCACAAGCAACCTACATTGACACTATGAAAAATACAAGAACTTAACAAACCAATCACATTTAAAGAGAATTAATCCATCATCAAAAATCGCCCAGCAATGAAAAGTCCAGGACCAGATGGCTTCACAGGTGAATTTTACCAAGCATTTTGAAAAGAATGAATACCAATCCTGCTTAAACTCTTTCAAAAAATTGAAGAGGAGGGAAAATTACCCAACACATTTATTGAAGCCAACATCACCCTAATACCAAAACCAGATAAAGATAGTCAAGAAAAGAAAATTACAGATCAATCTCTCTAATGAACAAAGATGCAAAAATCCTCAACAAAATACTTGCAAATTGAATCCAACAATATATCAAAAGATTTATACATCATGACCAAGTGGGATTTATTCCTGGTATGCAAGGCTGGTACAGCATACCAGGATGAAAATCAATCAATGTAATACAACACATTAACAAATTGAAGGAAATAAAACACATGATAATCTCAAGAGATGCAGAAAAGGCACTCAACAAAATCCAGCATCCTTTTTTTTTTTGATAAAAAACACTTCAAAAGATAAAAATAGAAGGAAAATTCCTCAATGTGTTAAAAGGCATATATGAAAAATCCACAGCCAACATCATACTCAATGGGGAAAGGTTGAAAGCTTTCCCTCTAAGATCAGGAACAAGACAAGGATGCCCACTGTCAACATTGTTGCTCAATATTGTACTAGAAGTTCTAGCGAGGACAATTAGACAAGAAAATAATTAAAGGCATTCAAATAGGAAAAGAGAAAGTAGAAGTCTCACTGTAGATGACATGATCCTGTACTTAGAAAATCATGAAGTATCCTCAACAAAGTTACTTGAGCTAATAAATGAGTTCAGCAAAGTGGCAAGATACAAGATCAACACACAAAAATCAGTAATGTTTTTATATACTAGTACTGAACAAGCTGAGAAGGAAATCAGGGGAAAGTTTCCATTTTCAATAGCAATAAAGAGACTCAAATACTTAGGAATTAATTTAACCAAAGAAGTATAGGACCTATAAACAGAAAAGTATAAAACAATGCTAAAAGAAATTTTAAAAGATCTAAACCAATGGAAAGACATTCCATGTTCATGGACTGGAAAAATAAATATCATGAAGATGTCAATCTTACCCAAACTGATTTATAGATTCAATGCAATGCCAATTAAAATCCCAAAAACTTACTTTACAGAATTAGAAAGGCAATTACCAAATTCATTTGGAATAGAAAGTGCACCCAATAGCCAAAAGCATTCTAAAAAAGAAGAGTGATGTGGGAGGAATTTCACTGCCTGACCTCGGAACATATTACAAAGCTACAGTGGTCAAAACAGCATGATACTGGCATAAAGATAGACCTATCAATCACTGGAATAGAACTGAGAACCCAGAAATAAGCCCTCACCTATACAGTTGACTGCTTTTTAACAAACCTACCAAGTTAATATTAATTGGACAAAACAGTCTCTTCAAAAAATGGAGTTGGGACAACTGGATATCTATGACCAAAAGAATGAAAGCGGACCCCTATTTCACTCCCTATACAAGAATCAACTCAAAATGGATCAAAGTCCTAAACATAAAAGCCAGGACCATAAAGCTACTAGAAGAAAATGTAGAGAAACATCTTCAAGACCTTGTAGTAGGTGGTGGTTTCTTGGACCTTACACCCAAAGCATATGCAACAAAAGAAAAAATAGATAAATGGGACTTCCTCAAAATTAAACACATCTGTGCCTCACAGGACTTTGTCAAATGAGTGAAAAGGCAGCCAATTCAATGGGAGAAAGTATTTAGAAATCACATATCCAAATAAGGGTTTAATATCCAGAATATATAAAGGGATGTTACAACATAACAATGTTACAACAAAAAGACAAGTGACCCAATTAAGAAATGGGCAAAAGACTTGAATAGACATTTGTCCAAAGAAGAAATAAAATGGCAAAAAAAAAAAAAAAACCACGAAGAAATTTTCAACATCACTAATGATTAGGGGAATACAAATCAAAACTACAATGAGATATCATTTCACACCTATCCAAATGGCCACCATTGAAAAGACAGAACTATAAGTGTTGGAGAGAACGTGGAGAGATAGGAACACTTATTCACTGTTGGTGGAAATGCAGAATGGTACAGTCACCGTTGAGGACTGTTTGGCAGTTCCTAAAGAAATTGAATATTGAGTTGTCATGTGACCCTGCAATACCACTACTGGGTATGTACCCAGAAGAACTGACAGCAGTGACATGAACAGACATCTATACACCAATGTTCACAGTGACATTATTCATGATTACCAAAAGTTGGAAACAACCCAGGTGTCCATCAACAGATGAATACATAAACAAACTGTGGTCTATTCACATGATGGAATATTATGCAGTAATAAGAAGAAATGAAGTCATATAGCATATGACAACATGGATGAATCTGAAGGACATTATGTTGAGTGATGCAAGCCAGACACAAAGGACACATACTGTATGATTGCATTACTATGAACAAAATATAGTGTGTAAAATGTTATAAGATTTTTAAAAAATTATGGGTATCTGGTACATTTAATTGAGAAATGTATGTTTTTATTCAACTGTGTTTTCTTTTTAGTTTTTAATTGTTTATATTTTCAATTATTAAATGTACAAAATAAAGTTTTTTAAAAAATGCTACCCAGTTCATTCTATGAAGACAAAATCACCCTAATACCAAAACCAATATAAAGGTACTAGGAAAAAAAAAATTACAGACCACTATCTGTAATGAATATAGATGCAAAAATAATCAACAAAATATTTGCAAACTGAATCCAAAAGCACAATAAAAGAATTATACGCTACAATCAAGTGGGTTTTATACCAGGTTAGCAAAGGTTTTTCATACTTGGTATAAAGAAAATCAATTAGCGTAACAAACCGCATTAATAAGCTGAAGAAGAAAAATCGCATGATCCTCTCCATTGATGCAGAAAAGGCATTTGACAGATATAGCATCCTTTCTTGATAAAAACATTCCAAAAATGGGAAGTGACTGTGGCTCAATCAGTTGAACTCCCATCTACCATATGGGAAGCCCTAGGTTCGCGTCCTGGGGCCTCCTTGTGAAGGCAGGCTCGCCTTCCTTCACGCTGCAGAGAGCTGACTCAGCAAGGTGATGCAACAAAAAAGGGAGACAAGCAAAAACACAGAAGAGCGCACAGGGAATGGACACAGAGCAGATAGCAAGCAGACTGCAAAGGGGGAGGGGAAATAAATAAATACAGACACAGAAGAACACACAGCGAATGGACACAAAGAGCAGACAACAGGAAAAAAAGCCACGAGGGCTGGGGTGAGGTAAAAAAAAAAAAAAAAAAAACATTCCAAAAGATAGGAATGGAAAGACGCTTTCTCAACGGTAGCATAGCACACATATGAAAAATCTACAGCTAGCATTGTATTCAGTGGTGAAAAACTGAAAGCTTTCCTGCTGAGATCAGGAACAAGACAAGGATGCCTACTGTACCCACTGTTATTCAATATTTTGCTAGAAGTTCTAATTAGATCATTAGACTAGATAAAGAAACAAAAGGCTCCTGAATAGGAAAAGAAGGGAAAAAACTTTCGTTATTCACTGATATGATCCCATATCTAGAAAATCCTAAAAAATCCACAACAAAGCTACTAGAACTAATAGACAAGTTCAGCAAAATGGCAGGATACAAGATTAATATGCAAAAATCAGTAGCATTTCTATACACTACTGATGAGCAATCTGAGGAGGAAATTAGAAAAAATACCATTCATAATAGCAACTAAAAGAATCAACTATTTAAAAATAAATAAACTTAATCAAGGACATAAAGGACCTGCATTCAGAAAACCCCAAAACATTGTTAAAAGAACCTGAAGAAGACTTAAATAAATGGAAGGACATTTCATGTTCATGGACTGGAAGACTAAATATCATTTAGATGTCAATTCTACCCAAACTGATTTACAGAATCAATGCAATCCCAATAAAAATCCAAACAGCCTTTTTTGCAGAAATGGAAAAGCCAATTATCAAATTTATTTGGAAGGGGGAAGGGGCCCTGAATAGCCAAAAATATCTTTAAAAAGAAGACTGAAGTTAGAAGACTCTCACTTCCTGACTTTAAAGCGTATTACTTAGCTACAGTGGTAAAAACAAAAAACAAACAAACAAACAAAAAACCCAGCATGGTACTGGGGTCAAGTTAGACAGATTGACCAATGGAACTGAATCAAAACCTCAGAAATAGACCCTCACATCCACAATCAAATTATTTGTTCGAGGCTGTCAAGCCCGCCCAGTAGGATAACTGGATATCCATATCCAAAAGAAAGAGAACCCCTATCTCACACCTTACACAAAAATTAACTCAAAATAGATAAAGAACCTAAATATAAAAACTACAACCATAAAATTCCTAGAAGAAAATCTAGGAAAACATCTTCAAGTTCTTGTGGTAGGTGGTAGTTTCTTAAACCTTACACCCAAAGCATTAGCAACAAAAGACAAAATAGATAAATGGGACTGCCTCATAATCAAATACTTTTGTTCTTTAAAAGACTTTGCCAAGAAAGTAAAAAGGCAGCCTTTTCAATGGGAGAAAAATATTTGGAAACCACATATCCAATAAGGGTTTGATATCCATGTTATATAAAAGAGATCATACAACTCAGTAATAAAAAGATAAGCAATCCAATTTTAAAATGGGCAAAAGGGGAGCAGGTGTAGCTCAGTGGTTTAAGAGACTGCTTCCCATGTATGAGGTCCCTGGTTCAATCTCCAGTACTGCCTATTAAAAAAAAAAAAGGCAAAAGACTTGAACAGATATTTCTTCGAAGAGAACATACAAGTGGTCGAAAAGCACATGAAAAAAATGGTCAACATCACTATTAGGGAAATTCAGATCAAAACTACAAGGAGACACCATTTCACACCTTATAGAATGACCATTATTTAAATAAAACAAAACAGAAAACTACAAGATTTGGAAAGGATGTGAAGAAACAGGAACACTCCTTCACTGTTGGTGGAAATGTAGAATGGTATAGCCTCTGTGGAAGACAGTTTGGCAGTCTTCCTCAAGAAGCTAAATATAGAACTGCCATATTATCAATATCCTGTTACTAGGAATATATTCAGAATAACTGAAAGCAAGGATGCAAACTGACATTTGCACATGAATGTTCATAGCAGTATTATTTACAATTGCGAAAAGATGGAACCAGGCCAAGTGTCCATCAATTGATGTATGGATAAATAAAATGTGATATATACACACAATGGAATACTATTCAGCTGTAAGAAGAAATTTAATTGGGATGCATATGACAACATAAATGAACCCAGAGGATATTATGTTGAGTGAAATAAGCCAAGATACAAAAGGACAAATATTGTATGGTCTCACTAATATGAACTAAATATGATGAGTAAACTCACAAGGTAAAGTCTAGAGTATAGGTTACTCGGAAATGGGTGGGTTGAGATGATGCTTAATGTATGTAGCCTACCTGTGTCCTGCTTGAGGGTTATTTGGGGCTATTTGGGGCCAGAGGCCAATGGTGGCAGAGTGCACAGGGAACTATGCTACATGGTGTTCTGGGGAAAATTTTTTGACTTGTAGGCTACACTATTCAGTATGGCTGTGTAGCTAGCTCATTGTGCTTTTGATATGTTAATGGTGTTATCATGTGTTCTGAACCATCAATGGAGCTTACAATTCAAAATTCAGATATTGTCTTTGCAGAAAATCTTAGTTGACATTTTTATGGTGATTGCAAAAAGCTTGAGTGACCCAAAATCAAATATTTGTAAAAGAGTAATTTGTTTGGAAGGAGATGAAATCCTCACCAATATTCCATCAGATTTCTTTAAAAGCCATAGTTAACCAAATATGCCAATGGGTCATGTTTGGTTAGAAGGTGATAATCCACAGAGATCTACAGATTCCAGATGCTATGGACCTATTCTGTACGGATCAATAAGAGGACATATCTTCTTTAAAATTTGGCCTCTGAATGAGTTTGGATTTCTACGTGACATCCCCCTTGGCCACAGGTTTTCTGATGATTAGCAAGTACTTATTCTTTTGACTTGATTATTGCCTCCTATTCAAGTGAATTTATGATTATTTTCATTTAAACCATGTATTTACCAATAAAGTATTTGCTATTAAAAAATAGTCTATTTTAGAAAATATGAATGACAAAGATGGTCATTACATACTGATAAAGAAAAGTGCACTTCAACAAGATGTCACACTTATAAATATATATGCATCTAATAGCAAAGCGCAAAATACATGAAGCAAATACTGACAGTTCAACGGAGGAAATTGACGGTTCTACATTAATCACAGGAAACTTTAATACACCACTTTCAGTAATGGATAGAACATCTAGTCAGAAAATAAGTAAAACTGTGGAAATGAATACAGTTGAAAGTAACAATTATAATGAGTATAACTGACACTGTTGATTTATAAATGTGTTTGTGGCTAAAAGGGGTAGTTTGTGGAAGTAAATGTCAATTGAAAGGAAACTAGAGAATAATGTAGGGTATGTATAACAGTGATTTCGGCGGTGGGTGAAGATTGTGGTTAATAGTACAAATATAAGAATGCTCTTCTTTTACAAAATGCTAAGAATAGATGTGAATGGGAAAAGTACAACTAATGTAACTTTTGGATGATAGTTGACAGTAATATTGTAATAGTTTGTAGCAATGGCAAGAAAATTTTATTTCAATGCTAAAGGACAACACTAGGGAGCATAAGGGGGCATGGGATTTTTCCTTTGGGAGAAATGTAAACATTCTAAAATTGACTGAGGTAATGACCACACAACTCTGGTGAAAATGAGAGCCACTGAGAATGGATTGTTCAAAGCATGGGACTGTATAACACAGAGAAGCCAGTGGTGGATTATGGACTGTGGTTAACAGGACTAAGAGAACAAGTTTTTCCGGAATAACAAATATATAATATTAATACAGGGTGCTAATAATTGGGTGGGTTGGGGAAAAAATATACCAAATGTAAAGTATTGGCTATAGTTAGTAGTAATATTTTGATGATGCACTTTCATAGTTGATAACAAATGTTTCACAGCAATGCATGGTGTTGACGGTGTGAGATATATGGGAGCCTCGTATAATGATATGCATGTTTGTTTTGTAAATTTACAAATTTTACTATGCATTTATTATTTATGTACATTCATGTATGAATGACATACTTCAATAAAATTTTATTTTGAAAAGTTAATTGGCCATAGATGTGAGGGTCTATTCTGAACTCTCAGTTCAATTCCATTGGTCAATATATCTATCTTCATGCTGTTTTTATCACTGTAGTTTTTAAGTCAGGAAGCGAGAGTTCTCCAACTTTGTATTTCTTTTTCAAGATGTTTTTGGCTATTCAGGATCCCTTACTCTTCCATATAATTGTGATAATTGGCTTTTCCATTTCTGCAAAGAAGGCTGTTGGAATTTTTATTGGGTTTATGTTGAATCTGTAGGCCAATTTGGGTAAAATTGACATGTTAACAATATTTAGTTTTCCAATCTATGAACATGGGATGTCCTGCCATTTATTTAGGTCATCTTTGATTCTTTTATCAATGTTTTGTAGCTTTCTGAATATAGGTCATTTACATCCTTGGTTAAGTTTATTCCTAACTTTTTTATTATTTTAGTTGCTGTTGTAAATAGATTTTTTTTCCTTATTTATTCCTCATTTTACTCATTACTAGTGTATAAAAACACTCCTCAGTTTTGCATGCATTACAACCCAACTCCCAAAGGGCATGTGTTGGTGTGGCTGCAAAACCAAAGAACACACCTGGAATTTAGTCGGTATAAGCTTTATTGGGACTTATGCACAGGAAAGAATTTCTGAGGACAGCAGAATGAACATAGTACTCTGCAAAGAGATGAGAAAATGAGGGGTGCTATATGAAGGGTTTCAGAACAAGGACATTCCATAGGGTATGAGAACAGAGTTTCTGCTAGGGTCACGCTAAGCATACCCATGGGGTATGGTGATGTTTTCACTATGCTGGTAAGAAGGACATTTACCAAGGACATTTGCTGTTTTGGGAAGATTATAACTTAATATAACATCTATACATTCTCTCCCTTCTGGGAAGGATTGTTAACCTTTAACTTATGTCTAGGTCATGCAGGTGGCTATGTGCTAAGGACTTAGAGAGGGGGTCTGGGTTGCCATGGTATGTAAATCTTTTATCCCACCACTTAGGTGAACTTGCTTATTAGCACTAGTAGCTTTGTTGTAGATTTTTCAAGACTTCCAGTACTTTCACTATTTGTCATATGCAAATAATGGGATTTATGTCTTCCTTTCCAATTGGATGTATTTTATTTATTTTTCTTGCCTAATTGCTCTAGCTAAATACTGAAAAAGAGTGGTGACAGTGGGCATCCTAATCTTGTTTCCTACATCAATGGGAAAGCTTTCAGTCTCACCATTGAGTACAATGTTAATGTGGGTTTTTCATGTATGCCCTTTATCATGTTGACAATGTTTTCTTCTATTCCTATCTTTCAAAGTGTTTTTATCAAGAAAGGATGCCGTATTTTGTCAAATGTCCTCTCTGCATCAATCAAGATGATCATGTGATTTACTCCTTTGATTTGTTAATGTGGTGTTTTACAGCAATTGCTATTCTTGTGTTCTTTGCATAACTAGGATAAAACCTACTTGATCATAGTGTATATTTTAATGTGCTCTTGGGCTTTATTTGTATTTTGTTGAGGATTTTTGCATCTATATTTACTTGACAGATTAGTCTGTAATTTTCTTTTCTTTTTTTCTCCCCCTTCCCCCCCTCATTCTGCTATTTTTGCTGTGTCCATTTGCTGTGTGATCTTCTGTGCCTATTTCTCTTTTTGTCTTCTCTTCTCATTTTTCTCCTCTAGGATTCACCAGGATTCAATCCTGAAGACCCCTGATGTGGAGAGAGGTACCCTGTCACTTGCATCACCTCAGTTCCTGGTTTCTGTTGAGCCTCACCTTGAGGCTCCCCTTCGTCTTTCTTTTGTTGCTTCATCATCTTTCTGTGTGACTCACTTGAGCAGGCACTGGCTTGTTGTGTGGGCACTTGCTCACTGCATGGGCACGCCTTTACCAGGAGCCCCAGAGATTGAACCCAGGTCCTCCCATATGGTAGGCAGAAGCCCAGTCATTTGAGCCACATCTGCTTCCCATGTAATTTTTCTTTTCTTGTAGTATCTTTATCTAGCTTTGGTATTTGGGTACTGAAAAGGTATCCTTCCTGTTCAATTTTTTGGAAGAGTTTGAGCAGGATTGGTCTTTATTTTAGCTCTTTCTTTCTTTTTACTGTAGGCATTTAGAGCTATTACTTTTCCTCTCAGCACTGCCTTTGCTGCATCCCATAGGTTTTTACATTTTGTGTGGGTTCTCATTTTCAATCATCTCAAGATATTTACTGATTTCTCTTACAATTTATTCTTAGACCCACTGATTGTTTAAGAGTATATGGTTTAACCTCCATATATTTGTGAATTTTCTGGTTGTCTGCAAGCTATTTACATCCAGCTTCATTCCATTATGTTCAGAGAAAGTGCTCCGTATAATTTCAATCTTCTTAAATTGATTGATACATTTTTTTGTGACCCAACATGTGGTTTATCCTGGAGAATGTTCCATGAAGACTTGAGAAGAATGTATATCCTGTTGTTTTGGGGTGGAAGGTTCTGTTTATGTCTTTTAGGTCTAGATCATTTATCATGTAATTCATATTCTCTATTTCCTTATTGATCCTCTGTTTAGATGTTCTATCTGTTAATGAGAGTGATGTATTGAAGTCTCCAACTGTTATTTTAGAGACATCTATTTCTCCCTTCAGTTTTAACAGTGTTTGCCTCATTCACCCTGGTTAGGTGAATAAATATTATGATGATTTTTTTCTTGATAGAGTGTCCCTTTTATTAATATATAATGTCCTTCTTTGTCTAACAGTTTTGCATAAAAGGCTATTTTTTCCCAATATATATCAGATTTTTTGGGGTTACTGTTTCCATGGAAGGTCTTTTTCCTTTTTTTTTTTTTCAGAGGTTTATTTTTCATTTATTTCTCTTCCCTCCCCACCCCCACCCAGTTGTCTGCTCTCTGTGTCCATTTGCTGTGTGTTCTTCTGTGACTGCTTCTATCCTTATCAGCGGCACTGGGAATCTGTGTTTCTTTTTTGTTGTGTCATCTTGTTGTGTCAGCTTTCCATATGTGCGGCGCCATTCTTGAGCAGGCTGCACTTTCTTTCGTGCTGGGTGGCTCTCCTTACAGGGCGCACTCCTTGCACATGGGACTCCCCTACACGGGGGACACCCCTGCGTGGCAGGGCACTCCTTGCACGCATCAGCACTGTGCGTGGGCCAGCTCCACATGGGTCAAGGAGGCCCGGAGTTTGAACTGCAGACCTCCCATGTGGTAGGCGGACACCCTATCCATTGGGCCAAGTCCACTTCCTGGAATGTCTTTTTTCAACCTTTCGCTTTCAACTTATTTGTATGCTCTTGTAGTCTCTTGTAGAGAACATATAAATAGATCATATTTTTTTATCTATTCTGCCAATATATGTCTTTTGAATGGGGAGTTTAATCTATTAATATTCAATATTATTACTGTAAAGGCAGCACTTGCTTCAACCATTTCTTCCTTTGGCTTCTATATGTCATATCTTATTTTTGTCTCTCTTTTTACCCTTTTAGTTACACTTACTGATAATTTTCATTTTTACACTCTCATCCAAGCCTCTCTGTCTTTTCCTTTTACCCACAGAACTTTAATATTTCATGTAGGGCAAGTCTCTTGCTAAAAAACTCTGTTTCTGTTTATCTGTGAATATTTAAAACTCTCCCTCATTTTTGAAGGACAGTTTGCCAGATAAATATTTCTTAGCTAGTGCTTTTCCTCCTTCAGTGTTTAAATATATCATACCACTGCCTTCTCACCTCCATGCCTTCTGATGAGAAATTACCACTTAGTCTTATTGAATGTCCCTTGTATGTGATGAGTTGCTTTTCTCTTGATGCTTTCAGGATCCTCTGTTTCTTTGGAATTTGACATTCTGATTAGTATGTGTCTTGGAGAAGGTCTATTCAAATTTATTCTGTTTGGAGTATGTTGCACTTCTTGGACATGTACATTTATGTCCTTCAGAAGAGTTGGGAAATTTTCAGCCATTACATCTCAAATATTCTTTCTACCCCTTTAACCTTCTTTTTTTCCTTCTGGAACATCCATGACATGTATATTTTGTGCACTTGATGCTGTCAATTCCCTGAGACTCTGCTTAATTTTTTCCATTCTTTTCTTTATCCATTCTACTATCTGTAAGATTTCAATTGTCCTGTCTTCTAGTTTTCTGATATTTTCTTCTGACATTGAAATCTACTATTGTATGCCTCTAGTGTCTTTCATTCCCATAAGTTCTGTTATTTTTCTTTGCAGGCTTCCAAATTCTTCTTTATGCTCACCAATGTCTCCTTAATATCCTTTATCTCTTAAGTCATATTTTCCTTCATCTCCTTGAATTTATTTAGGAGATTTGTTTGAACATATTTTATTAGTTGTTCCAAATTTTGTGTCTTCTTCAACTTTAGTTTGTTCCTTTGACTGGGCCATATCTTCCTGTTTCTTAGTCTGACTTGTAACTTTTTGGTGATGTCTAGGCATCTGATTTCTTGATGAGTTTACTCTGGTGGTCAGTTTCTCTGTCTTGCCTAAGGTTTTATTGTAGATTGGCTTTGGGTCAAGGCTCTTCTTTGACACTTGGTTCAACTTATTCTAGATCTTTAGAATTGCCTTGTTTAATTGATTAAGACAAGGCTAGGGATCCATGAAGAGGGCACAGATCAGTTTAAAAGGGCCCTGGAGATAGGGTCAGGAAAGACACCAAAAATTTTTTTTTTCTCTCTGAAGCTGTGCTTTCCTAGCCTGTCCTGCAGATGGCATTCTTTGCTGCAGCCCCAAGGAGGGAGTGTATTTTTTTTTCAAACTCGATGAGGGGTGTTGAAACAATGGCTGTGGGGGATCCCTATTCAGGGCTGGCTGGAACCATGGTTCAGAGTCGGGACCCAGAAATACAAACTTGCCAATCAGAAGCCCCTCCTATTCCTAGGAAAGAAGGCCTTCACACCCTTCTCTTTCCATAGCAGCTCTGGACCACACCTGATACAAACCTCAAGGGTAGAGGATGGACACTGGCCACTGCCAATGCCTGATTCACTCAGTTTTTGTACCATAGTTTCTCAATCCCCCTGCCCTACTCTTTCCTGGATGCTGTACAGTGCTCCCCTAGCCTGTGGAGTCCCAGAATGGTTGTTTCAGACAGTTTCTGCCTGTCTACTAGCTGTTTTTCAGGAGGCATGTGTTGTAGCACCCTATTCCACCATCTACCCCATCTCTGTCAATGATGAGAATTTGAAACTAAAAATACAAACCATTTACATTATCACCTAAAAAATTAAGTACTTAGGTATAAATGTAAAAAAAATATACAAGATATATATGAGAAATACTATAAAACTCTGTTGAAAGAAATCAAAGAAGATCTAAATACATAGATATTTGGTGCTCATGGACAAGAAGACTCAATATTAAGATATCAATTATTCCAAACTTGAGCTATAGATTCAATGCAACCCCAATAACAAATTACTTTATGGATATTGATGAGTGATTTTAAAGTTTGTATGGAAAGGCATTAGACCCAGAATAGTTAATACAATTCTGTAGAAAGAGAACAAAGTTGTAAAACTGATACTGCTCAACTTCATGACTTACTGTAAAGCTACAGTTACAAAGATTGTGTGATACTGGTGAAAGAATAGACAAATAAATAATAGGGAGCCCAGAAATAGAGCCACACAAATATATTCAGCTGATCTTTGACAAAAGAGTAAAGGTAATTCAATGTTCAGCAAACTCCAAACAAGGTAAACACAAATAGACCAATATCACGCCCTGTTATTAATAAAACTGTCAAATGCCAAAGATAGAATTCTGAAAGCCACAAGAGATGCAACAGGTTACATAAAAGGGACCCTCAACAAGATTAAGTGCTGATTTCTCATCAGAAATTAAGGCAGCAAGAAAGCAGTGGGCAGACATTTTTAAAGTGCTGAAAGCAAAAATTGCCCACCAAGAATTCTATATCCAGCAAAACTGTCTTTCAGAATGAAGGCAGGATTAAAATATTCCCAAATAAACAAAAGCTGAGGGAATTCATCACCATTATATGGGCACTACAAGAAATGCTAAAGGGAATTATGTAGGTTGAAAGGAAGAGACACTAGACAATTGACTAAAGTCACGTGAAGAAATAAAGATCTCCAATAAAAATAATGACATGGGTAAAAATAAATACCACTACTATTGTATTCTTGATTTGTAATCCCACATTTTACTTCCTACAGGATCTAAAAGACAACTGCATAAAATGGAAAAATAAATCAATGGTTTTGGAATCACAATGTATAAATATGTAATTTGTGACAAGATCCACATAAAGATGCAGGAACAGAGGGGTGTAGGAACATAGTTTATGTATGTTATTCAAGTTAAATTTGTATCAAAACAAATAAGATTGGTAGAGATTGAGGATGTTGAGTTTAATTCCCATGGTAATCACACACACAAAAACATAGAATATGCAAACTGTTAGAGAAAACAAGTAGAGTATAGGTTGGCAGAGTGAGGGGCAGGGACAACGGGGACTTAATGCAAAGCAAGTTTAGGGTTTCTGTTTGGGTGAAGTGAAAGTTCTAGTAATAGTTGGTGGTGTGGATACTGAAATATTGTGGATGTGACTAATCACACTAAATGGTATGTCTTGGAGGTTTGGGATGGGAAAATTAATTTTGTATACATGTTTCCACAATTAAAAATACATGGAAGTGGGAAGTGGATTTGGCTCAATGGATAGAGCACCTGCCTACCACATGGGAGGTCCAGGGTTCAAACCCACGGCCTCCTGACCCATGTGATGAGCTGGCCCACATGCAGTGCTGATGTGCACAAGGAGTGCCATGCCACACAGAGGTGTCCACTGTGTAGGGAAGCCCCACTCACAAGGAGTGCACCCTGTAAGGAGAGTCACCCCATGCAAAAAGAGTGCAGCCTGCCCAGGAGTGGTGTCACACACATGGAGAGTTGATGCAGTAAGATGATGCAACAAAAAGAGAACAGATTCCTGGTGCCACTGACAAGAATGCAAGTGGACACAGAGGAACATACAGCAAATGGACACAGAGAGCAGACAACTGGGGGGTGGGGGGTGAGGAGGAGGGGAGAGAAATAAATAAAAAATAAAATCTTTAAAAAAAATACATGGAAGTATTATGTGTTCAAGGGATATGATGTGTGCAACCTGCTCTCATATGTTCAGAAAATAGATGACAGATAAATGGTAGGTAGATAGATAGATAGATAGATAGATAGATAGATAGATAGATAGATAGATGGATAGATAGATAGGTAGATAGATACATAGAGGATGAAATAGCAAAGATGACAAGTTGTTAAAAACTGTACATCTGGGTATCTCAGAGTGTGCTGGAGTTTTCTGTATGGGGTTTGCATTCTTTTTCAACTGTCTTATAAATTTGAAATTATTTCAAAATAGAAAGTTAAAAATAAAGACAACAAGGCAATTGGGAAGAAAACAGATATCTAATGGAAAAAATCTAGAGAAACCAAATTTGAAAAAGAAAACAACAAAGAAGCCATTAGGAAAGAAAAAGGAGATGTAATCAGACATATGGGATATATTTTTAAATTATAAGATATCTTGATATGCAACCCTTGCCAATTTTTAATAAATCTAAATAAAGTGGACAAGTTCCTTTCTACAAGAAAAAGTAGAAAAGCTAAATAAACCAATAACCATGAAAGAAATGAGAGAAGTTTAACAAATACCCAAAAAGTAATTGGCCCAGCTAACTTTATTGTGAAGTTCTTTTAGACCGTCAAGGATCACATATTGTCATATTATTGAAACACTTTCAAACAAAAGATATTTCATTTTATTTATCTAACTTAACTCAAACAAAGTCTCCCATATGAAGGCAAAGAATGAACTCACTTTAGAATATAGTAGTAAAAAATCTAAGTAAAACATTAATATGCAAATTCCAACATTATATCAAAAGAATCATATGACTAAGCAAAGTTTGTTTCAAGAATAGAGCAGTTCAACAGAGAAAATCTATTCATGTGAAGCATTATATTATTTCATTTTATTTAAAAATGTATTTATCAAGCTGTCTAGATGTCATTTGATATGTTAATCCCTGAGGATAAAGTCGTGAGTTAGATACACATGGCTCTTCTTTCATTAAGGTAGTCATAAAAAATTCAACAATTAAACAAGAATGTACCATAAAATATGATGTGGCTCAAGCAGTTGAGTGCCTGCCTCCCACATGAGAGGTCCTGGGTTCAGTTCCCAGTGAGCCCTAAAACAATAACAACAAAAACACAAACAAACAAAAACAAGCAAACAAATAAAAAACCAACTCAGGGGAGTTGAGGTGGCATAGTGGTTGAGCACCACCAGCCTCCCACATACAAGGTCCCAGGTTCAATCTCTGGTCCTGGTACCTCAAAATGTATATATATGATGTGATATAATATTTGATGTTCAAGGTGCTACAGAAAAGCATACACTGCACACAGGAGGAGCAATTAGTCTAGGCTACTCAATCAGGAATGACTTTCATTTCAAAGAGAGTGATCCTTAAACTGAGACCTGGAAACACAGAAAGAGAAGGTTTAGAGAAAGGGAGAATGGACATTTTTCAGGGCAAGGGGGAAGAAAGAGAAATAGAGAAAGGCAGGCAGAAAGAGACAGAGAGAGACAGAAAGAGCAACAGAGAAACAAACATAATTGAAGAAATTAAAAGATACTTTTCTAGCCAGACACCTTTGCAGAGTCACCATGGTTTCCTGCTTTAACAGTGCTTAAACAGAACTGGTACTCACCCCCCTCCACCAGCTGCTCTGAGCCAGACCTGAAACACCTCCTCAAAATGCCTTTGGATTTCCTTCCACTATTCTGGCACCTTGTAGCAGTAGCCATGACACTTTATGACCATGCCTTGTCATAGAGGTGCCAAATCTACAACCAAGACTTGGAGTCCACCATCAACCATCAGACCAACCTGGTACTCTATGCTGCTTATGTCTACTTGTCCATGCCTTACTACAGTGATGATGTGGCTTTGAAGAACTTTGTCAAATATTTTCTTCACCAATCTCATAAGAATAGGGAACATTCTGAGAAATTTATGAAGCTGCAGAACCCACGAGGTGAATAAATCTTCCTTCAGGATACTGAGAAAACCAGAACAGGATGACTCAGGGAAGAAACTGAATGAATGCAGTGTGCATTTCATTTGGAAATAATGGTGGATCAGTCACTGCTGGAACTTCACAAATTAACCACTGACAAAAACAACCCCCACTTGTGCGACTTCACTGAGACTCATTACCGGAATAAAAAGGTGAAAACCTTCAAAGAACTGCGTGACTATAAAACAACTTACACAGGATGGGGGCAATGGAATCTGGCTTGGCAGTCTCTCTTTGACAAGCTCACACTGGACAAGAGCTAAGCCTTAGACTGGCTTCCCCATAGCCATGGAGGTAGCTGCTGTGGTCACCATGACAGTACATGCATATTGGGTTTACCTTTACTTTTTCTATAAGCTGTACCAATACCTTCTGAGTTCTTTCATTTGTACCATTCCTTCAAACAAAGTAATTTGGTACCACCTCCCCCCAAAAAGATACTTTTCAAAAAGAGTCAAAGGACTTCCAGTTGACCATGGCAACCTGAGATACTCCAAGGTTCTGTTTCCCCACAGAAACTTTGAACAATTAGCACAAACTGACAAAGCCATCTTCCTCTGGAAAATAATTAAAGGGTTGCAATAGCTGGGTGAATGCTGAATCAAAACAAACAAACAAAAACAACACTTAAAATGGTAGGAAAAGTTGTGGCATCTTTACCAATGTCTCTTCCACTCAATGTGGAGCAGGCCTGTAATCTCACTGAGGGTCCTTGGCCTGTTCTGGAGGGAAAGTAACCCCCATGTGCAAACTGGGAGGCATATATGTCTGTGCCAATCTGTCTATTGACTGTCTGAAGGGTTGAACCAAGACATTAATCGCTGGCTCACCATCCTAGAACTTGCCCTGAACACAGAAGCAACTGTGGACAGCTAAAGCAGTGTAAGAAACAATCATAATACCAAAGTGGCCTGAAGCAAAGGATTACTAGCTCTAAGCCACACATTGGGGTACTTGGGAGGAGGGAAAGTCAGTTTCATAGGGAGAAGAACGGGGCATTCAGATCCCTCTAAATGGAGGAATTCCTAGGGCCACAAGCACGTGCCCAGGAGAAGATGTATTCTTAGAAAAAGACCAGAAATGACCAATACTTTCACTTCAGGCTGATCTTGGTGGGAGAGCTAATCTCTGAAGGAGAGCACCACCCAGCACAGAGCCAATTTGTAAGGATTATGAAAGGTGTTTTTTGTATTAGTTTGTTTTGGTAGCTTGTGGCACTAAAGGAAATTTCTATCATATAACCAGCTGGATACAAACTTAGGGAACAGATAGCTCAGGGACTAAATCCTAGAGTTAACACTTTAAAATGTATGGTGTACAACAAAAGATTACAAGACAAACAAAGAAAAATAAAATGATAACCCATCTAAAGGAACAAGATAAAACATCAGAAACCATCAATAAAGAATACAAGACTAGGCATAGCAGAGAAAGACTTTAAAAAATGATCTTGAATATACTCAAAGGACTAAAGGAAAACACAAAGAAAGAACTAAAGGATATCAGGGAAAAGATTTGTGAAAAAATGAGAATTTCAGTAAAGAGATAGAAATTATTAACAGTAACCAAACAGAAATAGTGGAGTTGAAAACCACAATAAAAAGTTCACTAAAGGGGTTCAATAGAGATTGGTGCTGGTGGAAGAAAGAATCAGTGGAATTAAAGTAAAACAATTTAAATGATTCAGGCTCAGGAGCAAAAAAGACAAAAGAATGAAGAAAAGTGAACAGAACCTAATAGACCTATGAAACAGTATCATGTACACCAATATATGCATTATTGGAGTCTCAGTAGAGGAAAACAGAGAAAGGACCAGAAAGAATATTTGAAGAAATAATGGCAGAAAACTCCCCAAATACAATAAAAAATATGAATGTACATATTCAAAAAGCCAAACAAAACCCAAACAGGGGGAAGCGGCTGTGGCTCAATCAGTTGGGCTCCCATCTACCATATGGGAGGCCCTGGGTTCACGTCCAGGGACCTCCTTATGAAGGCAGCCTCGCCCGCATGCTGCAGAGAGCCACATGCCTGGGTGCCGTGGAGTGCTGCTGGCCTGTAAGAGCTGTGGAGAGCCAACTCAGCAAGGTGACACAACAAAAAGGGAGACAAGCAAAAAAAAAAAAACACAGAAGAGCGCACAGTAAATGGACACAGAGAACAGACAGCAAGCAAGCTGCAAGGTGGGGAGAAATAAACAAAAATAAATACAGGCACAGAAGAATGCACAGCAAATGGACACAGAGCAGACAACAAGCATAAAAAGCTGCAGGATAGGGGGTGGGGGATAAAAACAAAAACAAAAACAAACAGGATAGACTCAAAGAGATTCATGCCTAGGTACATTATAATTAAACTTTTAAATGCCAAGAACAAAGAGAGATACATTAAAGGTGCAAGAGGGAAGCAACATCTCAGGTACAAGGTAGCCCCACCCAACACGATTAAGAGCTGATTCCCTATTAGAAAGCAGGGAGGCAAGAAGGAAGTAGGAGGAAATATTTAAAGTGCTGAAAGAGAAAAATTGCCATCCAAGAATTTTGTATCTGGCAAGACTGTATGAGTCAGCCAAAGGGGTCCTGATGCAAAATATCAGAAATCTGTTGGCTTTTATAAAGGGTATTTATTTGGGGTAGAAGCTTACAGTTACCAGGCCATAAAGCATAAGTTACTTCCCTCACCAAAGTCTGTTGCCACGTGTTGGAGGAAGATGGCTGCCAGTGCTCAGCCCTCCTCTTCCTCTTAAGTCTCTGTGGTCCCAGCATCTTCCAATATCAACTGTAGGCTGATAAGTCTAGTCTCTCCCAGGGTTCATTTCTCTCTGGGTTCAACTGCTCTGTTTTCTCCACAAGGTCAGCCGTAGACTATGAGGTTCTCAAGGCCTTGCCTCTCACCCTAGGGCTCAGTTCT
This sequence comes from Dasypus novemcinctus, assembly GCF_030445035.2. NCBI lineage: Eukaryota > Metazoa > Chordata > Mammalia > Cingulata > Dasypodidae > Dasypus > Dasypus novemcinctus. The sequence goes on along the minus strand of NC_080677.1, from coordinate 109,493,226 downwards.
CTCCAGGCTCAACTGCTCTGCTCCTTTCACAAGGCCAGCTGTGAACTCTCAGGCGAATGGCTTGTCTCTCTTCCTGGGTTTCTGCCATGTCTAAGGAGCTCTTTTCCTCTGTGCTCTTCTCCTATATGTTTACTTCCTGGGGTTCCAGCATCCAAAAATTCCCAATTATGTCCTCTGTCATGTCTTTTATTTGTGAGCCCCACCTACCAAGGAGCAGGGACCCAACACCCTACTGACATGACCCAATCAAAGCCCTAATCAGAACTTAATCAAGTAAAAGTGATACCTCAGAAGACTAGCTTACAAACATAATCCAATATCTGTTTTTGGAATTCATAAACAGTATCAAACTGCTACATAAGACTGTTTCAAAAAAGGGAGGGAGGGGAGTGGATATAGTTCAGTGATTGAGCACCTACTTCCCACGTATGAGGTCCTGGGTTCAATACCCAGTACCTCCTGAAAAAAAGATGAGGGAAAGATGAAGACATTGCCAGATAAACAAAGCTGAAGGAGTTTCTCACCACTAGATGTACCCTACAAGCAATGCTAAAGGGAGTTCTTCTGACTGGTGGGAAATATTACTGGAAAGTATATCAAAGCAGCATAAAGAAATAAAGACTTCCTGTAAAGGTAACCACAAGGGTAATAATCAATGCCAGTACTATTGTATTGTACTTTTTGATATGTAACTTCACTTTTTACTTCTTACAATTTCTAAAATGCAAATGCATAAAAAGTAATAATATACCTTAGTTTTAGATATACAATATATAAAAATGTATTTGTAACAAGTACAACAAAAAGGTGGGGGATGAAGGGATAAAAGGACAGTGTTTGTGTATGCTACTGAAGTATACATCAAATATGATCATTATCGATTCAGGATGTTAAATTTAAGCCCCCAATGGTAACCACAAAGAAAGTATCTGAAAACCATACACAGAAGGACATGAGAAGGGACTCAAAATTATTCACTAAGAAGATCAAATAAATATGAAAGTAGACAGTAATGGAAGAATTGAGGGACACAAAAAGTATAATACATACAAAGACTGAACAGCAAAATGGCAGAATAAAGTCCTGCATTATCAGTAGTTACTTTAAATGTAATGGATTAATCTCCCCAATGAAAAGGAAGAGATTCATAGAAGAGATTTTTTAAAAATGTGTCACCTAACTATATGCTTTTTACAGGAGGCTCAACTTAAATTCAAAGACACAGGTAGGCTGAAAGAGAAAGGCTGGGGTTAAAAATAGTCCATGCAAATAGTAATCAAAAGAGTGCTGTGTAGCTAAACTAATATCAGACAAAATAGACTTTGGTTTTTGACATTAAGTCAAAACCTATTAAAAGGCACCAAGAAGGACACTACATACTGATAAAGGAGTTGTATTAGTCAGGGTTCTCTAGGGAAACAGAACCAACAAGGGATATCTGTCGATAGTGTGCGATTATATAAGAGTCTCTCAAGCAGCCGTGGGGATGCACAAGTCCAGGTTCCACAGGTAGGCAATGAAAGTCCAATGAAGGTTCTTGACGAGATCTGGGAGATGTTGGCTGTCCAACTACGAGCTGGGAAATTCTTTCAATGCTGGAAATACTTCCCCTTTTAAGGGATTCAGATGATTGGGTTAAGCGTCACTCATTGCTGATGGCAATCTCCCTGATTGATGTAATTATTACCAGCTATCTATGATTTACCCCTGCAGTAAAGTCAATGGTGACTAAAGTCCATAAATGCCCTTGTATTACAGTTAGCCCAGTGCTTGCTTGACCAAAAAACTGGGCAAAATTACCTGGCCCAGTTGACACAATAACCTAGCCATCACAGGGGCCAACTCAACAAGAAAATACAAGAATTATAAATATATGCACCAAATAGCAGAGACCCAAAATATATGTAGCAAATGATGACAGCTTTGAAGAGAGAAATAGACAGTTCTACATTAATAGCAAAAGACTTCAATACATCATTTTAAATAGTGGATAGAACAATTAGACAGAAGATCAATAAGGAAGCAGAGGACTTTAACAGTAATTTAAACCACCTACATCTAACATATATTGAACACTACATCCAATAACAGTAGAATGTACATTCTTCTATAGTGAACATGAATCATGCTCTAGGATAGACCATATGATATGCCACAAAATAAGTCTCAATAATTTACAAATATTGATATCATAAAATGTATCTTCTGTGACCACTGTGAAATGAAACTAGAAATCAATAGTAGAGGGAGAATGGAAAATTCACAAATATGTGGAAATTAAACATACACTCTTAAACAACCAAAGTCTCAAAGAAGAAATCAGAGGGAAAGTTAGGAATTTTCTTGAGGTAAATGAAAACAAAAACACAACTTACCAAAATTACGGGATGTAGTAGTGGCTGTGCTGTGAGGGAAATTTATAACTCTATATACTTACATTAAAAAAGAATAAAGATATAAAATCAGTGACCTAACCTCACAACTGTAGGATTTAGAAAGAGAGCAAATTAAATCCAAAATGAGCAGAAGGAAGGAAATAACAAAGATTAGAGGGGAGATAAATGAAATAGGGAATAAAAATATTAGAATTAATGAAACCAAAATGTAGTTCTTCGATAAAATGAATAAAATTGAAAAACCTTTAGCAACAAACAAAGAGCTAGGGCACAAATATCTAAAATCTGAAATGAAAGGGGGGACATTTTAGACTTACCCTGAAGAAGCAAAAAGGATTCTAAGGGAATACTATTAACAATTGTATGCCAACAAATTAGATAACCTAGATGAAATGGACAAAATCCTAAAAATACCCAAACTACCTATACTAACACAAGATCTTAACAGGCCAACAAGTAATTGAATCCAAAATTAACAACCTCCCAACAAAGAAAAGCCTAGAATTTGATGTCTTCACTGGTTAATTTTACATAACAATCAAAGAAGAGTTAACACCAATCCTGCTCAAACTCTTCCAAAAATTGAAGAGGAAGGAATATGCCCTAACTCATTCCACGAGGCCAGCATGTCTCTAATACCAAAGCCAGGTAAAGATATCACAAAAAAAGAAAATTACAGTCCAATATTCCTTAAGAATACAGATGCAAAAATCTTCAACAAAATACTAGGAAACTTAATCCATCAGCACATTAAGAGAATTATGCACCATAATCAATGCAATTTACCCCATGAATGCAAGGGTTGTTCAACATAAGAAGAGCAATCAGTGTAATACACCACATTAATAGAATGAAGGGGAAAAATCCACATAATCATCTCAATTAATGCAGAAAAGACATTTGACAAAACCTAGCAACCATTCTTGATAAAAACTCAGAAAACTAGGAACAGAAGAGAACTTCATTAACATGATAAAGGGAATATATGAAAAGACAAGGATGCCAAGTTTCGCCATTGTTATTCAATATTGTACTGAAAGTTCTAGCCAGAGTAATTAGACAAAAGAAATAAAAGGCATCCAAATTAGAAAGAAGTAAAACATGCCCTATTTACAGATGAAATGAACCTATGTACACATAATCCTGAAGAATCTACAACAAAACTACTAGAGCTAATAAACAAATTTAGCGAAGTGGATAGCGGCAAGAGCAACATGCAAAAATCGATGGTGTTTCTATACTCTAGGAATTTGATAAGGAAATTTTTAAAAATTACAAATAATAGCAACTAAAAGAATCAGATATGTAGGAATAAATTTACCAAGGGTAAAAAGGACTTTTACACAGAAAATTACAAACCTTTGAAAAAAATTAAAGACTAATAAATGGAGGAATAGTCTGTGCTCATGGATTAGAAGACTAAATATTGTTAAGATATCATTTCTACCCAAAGTGATTTACAGAGTCAGTACAGTCCCATTAAAAATTCCAAGAGCTTTCTTTGCAGAAGTGGAAAACCTAATCATCAGATTTATGTAGAAGAGGAAGGGGCACTGAACAGTCAAAAAACTCTTTAAAAAGAAGAACAAAATTGAAGGACTCATACTTCCCAATTTTAAAACTTATTACAAAGCTACACTAATCAAAACAGCATGGTTCTGGCACAAGGATAGACATATAGCTCAATGGAATATAATTGACAGTTTCAGTAATAAACCCTCAAATCCATGGCTAATTGATTTCAACAAGGGTATCAGTCCACAAAATGGAGAAAGAATGCCTCTTCAGCCAGAAAAACACAGAAAAACTGGAGGTCCACATGAAAAAAAATGTAAGTGGACATCTTCACACCATATACAAAAATATTTTTTAAACTGTATCTAGAACCTAAACATAAGAGCTAAAACTATAGAACTTACAGAATAGAACAGAGTGGAACATTACAACCTTGGACTTGGTAGTGATTTATTAGATATGACACCAAAAGCATGAACAAAAAAGAAAAATGAAAAAGAGATAAAATGGACTTCATAAAAATTGCATATCACAGGACACTATCAAGAAAGTGAAAAGACAACCTACAGAATGGTAGAAAATATTGGGAAACCATATATCTGATGTGTTTCAGATAAGGGTTTAATATCCAAAATATATAAAAACTGCTATAACTCAGCAACAAAAAGACAACCCAATTTAAAAATGGGCAAAAGACTTGAATGACATTTTTCCAAAGATATGCAAATGGCCAATAAGCACATGAAAAGATGCTCAACATCATTGGTCATCAGGGAAATCCAAATCAAAACCATAATGATATACCATTTCACACTCAGTAAAATGGTTACTATTTAAAAAACAGAAAAAAAATATTGGTGAAAATGTGGAAAATAGGGATCTGTGTACATTGTTGCTGGGAATATAAAATGTTGCAAGTACTGTGGAAAACTGTTTGGCAATTCCTCAGCAAATTAAGTATAGGATTACCATATGATTTGGCAATCCCAGTTCTAAGTATACACCCCCAAAATTGAAAGTAAGGACTTGAACAGATGTGTGCACACTGATGTTCACTATTGCCCAAAAATGCAAGCCACCCAAGTCCCATCAATGCAAGAATGGATAAACAAAATGTGGCATATACATACAATGGAATATTATTCAGCCATAAAAAGGAATGAAGTATTGATAATGCTACGCCATGGATGTACCTTGAAGCCTTAATGTTAAGCCAGATTCAAAAGGACAAATATTGCATGTATCACTTATACGAAACAACTAGAATATGCATATTTATAGAGTCAAATTAGAATATAAGCTATCAGGGGCAGAGCCAGAGGTGGGGAGTGAGAGTTAATGCTTAATTGGTACAGAGTTTCTGTCTGAGGTGTTGGAAAAGTTTTGGCAATTATGATGGTGATGGTGGCACAATGAATGTATTTAACACCACTGAATTATATAATAAATTATTAATTCTATGCTGTAATATGTTTATGGAATAAAAATAAATGTAAAAAACCATAGTTGGGAAACAGATGTGGCTCAACCAATTGGGCTCCTGTCTACCATATAGGAGGTCCAGGGTTTGATGCCCAGGGCCTCCTGGTGAAGGCGAGCTGACCCCTGCAGAGTATGGGCCCATGTGGGAATGCAGCCCTGTGCAAGAGAGCCACCCTGCATGGGAATGCTGCCTCATGCAGGAAAAGTTGTCCCGTGCAGGAGTGCCAGCCAATGCAGAGAGCTGGTGCAGTAAGATGATGCAACAAGAGACACAGAGGAGAGAAAATAACACACAGCAGAACAGGTAGCTGAGGTGGCGCAAGAGAGTAACACCTCTTTTCCACTCTGGAAGGTCCCAGGATTGGTTCCCAGAGCTGCCTGATGAGAATACAGGCAGACACAGAAGAACATTCAGCAAATGGACACAGAGGGCAGACAACGGGGGAACGGGGGAAACAGGGGTATAGGGGCAGGGAGAAATAAGTAAAAATAAATCTTTAGAAAAAAAACAAAAAATAAAACCATAGTTATGTACAACACATAGAGTGAACCCTAATGTAAACTATGGACTATAGTCAGTAATATAATTATAACAATATTGTTTCATCAAGTGTAACAAAGTTGCCACACTAATGCACAGTGTTTATAATAGAGAAAACTGTTGGGATTAGGGGTTGGGAGTGTATTGGGAACTATGCACTTCCTTCATGGTTTTTCTGTGAACCTATAACTGCTTTAATAACAAAAAAATTAAAAAGAAAAACAAGACACCTTTCTTAATTGATGCTGTGGAGGGTTGATGGTGTTTTCCCCCAAAATATGTCTATCTGGAACCACTAACTGTCACCTTACTTGGAAAAAGGATCTTTGTAGATGTTATTAAGTTAAGGATTTCAAGATGAGATCATTCTGGATTTTCCATTTGGACTCTGTTTCAATTTGGTAGGTTGCTGAAATACAGATACCATGATATGGGTCAACCTATTATTTTTTTTTTTAAGATTTATTTTTTATTTATTTCTCTCCCCCTACCCCCGAGTTGTCTGCTCTCTGTGTCCATTCATTGTGTGTTCTTCTGTGACTGCTTCTATCCTTATCAGAAACACAGGAATCTGTGTTTCTTTTTGTTGCGTCATCTTGTTGTGTCAGCTCTCCGTGTGTGCAGTGCCATTCCTGGGCAGGCTGCACTTTCTTTCACGCTGGGCTGCCCTCCTTACGAGGCGCACTCCTTGCGTGTGGGGCTCCTCTACACAGGGAACACCCCTGCGTCACATGGCACTCCTGCGTGCATTAGCACTGCGCATGGGCCAGCTCCACATGGGTCAAGGAGGCCCGGGGTTTGAACTGCAGACCTCCCATGTGGTAGGCGGATGCCCTATCCATTGGACCAAGTCTGCTTCCCAACGTATTATCTTTTTTTTTTTTTCCTTTTTTTTCCTTAAAGTTTATTTCAACTTCAAAAACAGACAAAAGGCAGTTTAACAAATTAAGACCTAAATAAATGGAAAAATATTCCCTGTTCATGGATTGGAAGACTAAACATCATTAAGATATCTGTCCTACCCAAACTGATTTACAGATTTAACAGAATCTCAATAAACATTACAACAGCATTTTTTACTGAATTGGAAAGGCTACTTATGAAATTTATTTGGAAGAGCAAGGGGCCCCAAATAACCAAAGACACATTGAAAAAGAAAAACAAAATTGGAGGAATACACTACCTGACTTTAAAACATACTACAAAGCTACAGTGGTCAAAACTGCTTGGTATTGGCACAAGGATATGCACACTGACGAGTGGAACAAAAATGAAAGTTCTGATATAGATCCTTGCATATAAGGATAGCTGATAATCAACAAGGCCATCAAGCCCACTCAGCTGGGAGAGAATTGCCTCTTCAACAAATTATGCTTGAAGAACTGGATATCCATATCCAAAAGAATGAGAGGATCACCATCTCATGCCCTATACAAAAATTAACTGAAGATATATCAAAGATCTGAATGTAAGAGTCAGGACCTTAAAGCTCCTAGAAGATAACACAGGGAAGCACTTATGAGATCTTGTAGTAGGAAATGTGTTCATAAACTTTATACCCAAAATGCAAGCAACAAAAGATAAAATAGGTAAATGGGACTTCCTCAAAATTAAAATTTTTGTGCATCAAAGGAGTTTGTCCAGAAAGTGAAAAGGCAGCCTACTCAATGGGAGAAAATATTTGGTAACCATCTATCTGGTAAGGACCTAGCCATCCAAGGTCCACAAGATGGCGGAATAGAGTATGGATTAGAGTGGAATTACTGGTGTTCTGGTAGGGAACTATTGTGATTAGTATGGGGAGAAATTGTAGTAGTGATGTGGAGCGCGTGGCCACCATGGCTGCTGATGGTTGGAAGAGGGAAGAAGAGATATGGTGTGGGGGCATTTTCAGGATTTAAAGTTGTCCTAGGTGGTGTTGCAGGGACAGATGCTGGATGTTGTGTGTCCTGTCGTGGCCCACTGGGTGGACTGGGGGACAGTGTGGACTACAAAGTGGATCACTGTCCATGTGCTGCAGCGGTTCTCCAGAACATATTTGCCAGGTGCAGTGGATGTGCCACAATGATGGAAGAGTTTGTTGATGTAGGAGGGGTGGTGTGGGTGGGTGGGGGGTATATGGAGATCTCATTTTTTTTTAATGTAACTTTTAAAAGAAAATAAAGATGAAAAAAATAAATACACACAAAAAAAAGAAATCCTATATCTCAAAAATAAAAAGATAAACTATTTGAAAAATGGGCAAGAGATTTGAAATACAAATGGCTAAAACGCACTTGAAAATATGCTTAGCATCACTAACTATTAGGGAAATGCAAATTAAAACTAGAAGTACAAATCTTACACTTATTAGACTGGTGGCTATTAAAAAAACAGAGGACTGCAAGTGTTGGAGAGGATATGGAGTAATGGGAACACTTACCCACTGCTGGTGGGAACAGAATGGTGCAGCCATTGTGGAGGACAGTTTGGCGGTTTCTCAGAAAACTAACTCTAGAACTGCCATATGATCCAGCAATCCCACTGCTGGGTATATATCCAGAAATTTGAAAGCAGGGATATGAACAGATATATGCACACCAATGTTCATATTGGCATTATTCACTATTGCCAAAAGTTGGAAGCAATTCTAATGTCTATCAACAGGTGAATGGATAAGCAAACTGTGGTATATACATACAATGGAATATTACTCAGCAGAAAGAAGGAATGAAGTATTAACACAAGGGACAATGGATGACTCTCAAAGACCTTATGTCAAGTGAAGTAAGCCAGTCACTGAAGGACAAATATTACCTGACCTCACTGATACGTCAAGCAAATTGAGCAGACTCATAGAGCTAGAGCCTGAAAGATAGGTTTACAGTAGTTAGAAAGGAGTACAGGGTGGTGAGCCAATGCCCATTTAGGCAAAATCTATAAGATGGAAGGCTGTGGTTGGGCAATGGATGGGTGTGAGAGTGGTGCAGTGATGTGTTTGGGTTTGGCGATGCTAGTCTGTGAGGGGGAGTAGTGTAAGGGGGTTGGGTTGGACTATCCATGGGACTGGGAAGAGGGTTAGAGGAAGGAACAGGTGAACTCTAGGGAATTGCAGGTCTATGGTTAAGACTACAATGTTGGGAATGTTCTTTTGGTAAATATGGCAGGGGAGGGTTACTAGTATAGAGCATTGGGTGTTTGGAAATATATGGGATAGGGCACACCTAGGGCATTCTTCTATAGAATATGTAAGTGTTTATCTTGTCTTAGTGTGTTATCCAGTGAGTGAAGACCCACACAATAAACAAGAAAATATTAAGCTCCCATGCTGGGGAGTGCTGCTATATTCTCAGTTAAATGAACAAGAATTCCTTGGGAACATAGGCAGTGCCTAATAAAAGAAAACAGACTAATATGCCAGTTCCTCAACGTAATTGCAAGTAACTATGAATTTTATTCTTCAAAAATGGAAACTTAGTGGTTACCGTATATGGAAGCATTACTTTATTTATTTAAGATTTATTTTATTTATTTCTCCCCCTATGCCTCCCATTGTCTGCCCTCTGTGTCCATTTGCTGTGTCCTTTCACTGTGTGTTCTTCTGTGTCCGCTTGTCTTCTCATTAGGCAGCTCCAGGAACCGATCCTGGGACCTTCCAGAGTAGGAGAGAGGTGATTACTCTTTTTGCACCACCTCAGCTCCCCTGTTGTGCTACATCTTCTTACTTTCTCTCTTCTGTGTCTCTTGTTGTATTATCCTGCTGGGCCAGCTCTTGCATCAGCCAGCAACTCTGTGTGGGGTGGCTTTCCTGCAGAGAGGCAGCATTCCCACGCAGGGCGGCTCTCCTGAGCCGAGCTGCATTCCTATATGGGCCGGCACTCTGCGTGGGCCAGCTTGCCCTCACCAGGAGGCCCTGCGCATCGAAGCTTAGATCTCCTATATGGCAGATGAGAGCCCAATTGGTTGAGCCACATCCATTTCCCATGGAAGCATTACTTTTAAAAAATTCTGTCCGGGCACATTTGCCTCGTTTAATCTTAAAAACACACTCAGTTGTTTCTCCAGTGTTCTAAAAGATACATAAATGAGCACAGCTTAGTTCAATGACACGACTAATGTCTCCTTGCTAATGAAATTGAGGGGGGAAAATGCTTAACCATGTTCATATCTCATAAAACTAAAGTCCGTATTCATTTTTTAACTTTTAGCATTGATACAGTATCTCCTTTCCCTTTGCTACCAACATATTACATTATTACTGTTAACAATAGTCTATATGTTACATTAGTTGTATTTTTCCCATGAAACATCATATTCTTAAAACAATGTGGTAGAAGAACTGCATTGGCTTTTAACAATGGGCATTTGCTAACTTACAAGCTTACAAATTTGAGGCTGAGAAAAATGTTCAAATCAAGGTATCATCAGGCGATGCTTTCTTCCCAAAGAGTGGCTGCCGACAATCCTGGACTCCTCTGTCAGGGGCAGAACACACGGCAATGTCTGCTGGTCTCCCTTCTCTTCTGGATTTTAGTGCTTTCAGCTTCATGCTTACATGGCTTTCTCTTTCTGTGTCTGAATTTCATTCTTTTATAAAGGACTCCAGTAAGAGGTCACCTCTTAAGATCCTACTCACCAAAAGATCCTACTTGCAATGGGTCCACACTCTCAGGCATGGATTAACTTTAAGCACGTACTTTTCCGGGGTATGCTCAGATCATTACAGGCCCTAACTCCAATGACGTATGTCCTTATAAGAGGAGAAGACACAGAGGAAAGGATGATATGTAGATAGAGGCAGAGAATGGAGTGATGCATCTACAAGAGTCACGGAACTGACTCTCCTTTAGAGCCTCCAGAAAAAAACCTATACTGTTGACACCTTAATTATGGACTTCCAGCCTCCAGAACTGTCGGTATATAAATTCTGTTGGCTTAAGCCACCAAATTTTTTTTCCTAAAGATTTATATTTATTTATTTAATTCCCCTCCCCTCCCCCGGTTGTCTGTTTTCTGTGTCTTTTTGCTGCGTCTTGTTTCTTTGTTTTCGTCAGCAGCACTGGGTGGCACCATTCCTCGGCAGGCTGTTCCCTCCTTCGCGCTGGGCGGCTCTCCTTATGGGTGCACTACTTGCGCGTGGGGCTCCCCTACGCGGGGGTGTGTGGCACGGCACTCCTTGCGCGCATCAGCACTGCGCACGGGCCAGCTCCACACGGGTCAAGGAGGCCCGGGGCTTGAACCACGGGCCTCCCATGTGGTAGACGGATGCCCTAACCACTGGGCCAAAGTCCGTTTCCCATTAAGCCACCAAATTTGTGGTAGTTTGTTATAGAAACTCTTGGAAACTAATAAAGATGTTGAAAAGGCATTTAATAAACTTAGAACACATTCCAACTTAAAAAGAAAGAGCTTAGTAAATTAGAAATAACTAAGAAACAAACAAACAAACAAAACCCACAATGCTACACTTAAGAGTGAAACAAGACAAAGACCCCTACACTATTTAATATAGTTCTGGATATTCCTTCCAAAACAATACAATAATAAAAAAGATAAAAGGGGACTAGTTACTGGAAGGGTGGTGGTAAAATGGTCATTATTTCAGATGTTGTGATACGGAAACTCAAAGGAATAAATTTTAAAAATGATTAAATTTCAGTATTTCAGTAAAATACTAAAAATCAATTGCATTCCCATGTTTTTACCTTAATAATTACTTAGAAAAATAATGAGTTGGGAACTATCCAATTTTCAATGTAATTAAAATATAAATACTTAGAAATAAACTTTTAATGTGCTGGACCTAATGACAAAACTATAAATTTAATTGAGAAAACATAAAATAAGAATCAAAGGGAGAGACCTGTCTTTATAGATGAAAACATTTAATTTTCTGTTATAAAGATATAAACTCTTCCCAGATAAATTTCTATATTTACCACAATATAAATACCAATGGGATTATTAATAATGAACAAAATTATTATAAATTTCATCTTAAAAAATGAAAGTGAAAAAGTAGCCAATACTATTTTAAACAATAGTAATAATGTTGCATTAGCATATTTAGTAACACAAGAAAATTCTCAAAATATATCAACTCATTAAAAATAGACTATAAAATGTTATGAGCACAATTTATTTTTTAAAAGAAATCTAACCATGAAAAGGACTTGGAATAGATATACCAAAGTGTTGTAAGTAGTTTCTCTAGGTGATAGATTAAATGGACGTGGACTCTTTTTTTTTTTTTTTTAACTCATCTGTATTTCCTAAATTTTCTTTTAAAAAACCATACATCGATATTGTAAAAAATAAATAAATGTTTATTTTATAAAAACTCATATAATAACTTTATTCCTTCAGGAACTCTTCCCTTACTTAGGTCCATTTCCTTCAGACATGGGCTAGGTGGGCAGCACTTGATTATCTGTATTGTTGCAGATATAGTATATTATAATTCTTTGTCTTTCTGGCTACAAGAGTTATGAGCTTTTTGTAAAGGGTATTTTGTCTTTTATCTTTGTATCCCTAATAGCGAACCTAGTATATAGCAAGTCCTCAATTAAGTATTTGTTGACTGAATAAATATGAAAAAAAAAAAAAATACACAAATGAGTAAAATTGCAACTCCTAATACCACCACTAGAGGGAAGCACATCCCCACCAACAAAACTCTAGGAGCTTGTGGGTTTTTTTCTTTTCTTTCTTTTCTTTTTTTAAACAGGCTTTTAGAATCTGAGAAACCTTTGGGAAGGTATTATCAAAAGCCCACCGGGGTGACTGAATTTAAGCCATTTCTAACAGTAGGACATCTATTCTTAGAAGAGATATTCCCTAGATATGCTTTTTTACCAAACTCATACTTAATCCAGCACCATTCATTTTGGCATTTAGGAAAAGCAGTTTTACTGGTTTTAAAAATATGTGAATAAAATGAGAATTTCATTAAATTATATTCTGTGTCTATGTCTTGCCTCCACTACTAGAGAGTAAGCTTAATTTTAAGCTCATCCCTCTTTCATTATCCAGATTGGTTCGAGTCAGAACAGGGCTGCAAAAACATGTATTTAATTAAATTAACTTTCTCTTTTGAATCACTACAGATATGTGCCATTCTGAGAAAATCTAACATGCGAAATTCCAAACTTATGAAACCAAAAATTATGTGATGATTATGAGTATTCTCAGATTTATAGATTTCAACAGAAAGTTATAATAAAAAGCCTCTCCTTGATGCACTTAAAATATGATCTCATTTAAAAATTTTTTTTTACAGAAGAGAAAAAATTTATTTAGCAAAGGCAACTCTCACAGAGACAAGAGGGCAGTTCTTCATCTGTCTTCTGAAACTGAGGCACTTCCAATGTTTCAAAGTTTTAAGCAAAGGCAGACAGTGTGGTGAGCAAGGTGGCTTGAGATGAGGACCTTAGAGAGTTCAATCTCTGAGTACACGCAGATTGACTACATGCTCAGTTCGCTTGAGGTTGAAGGTTTAGGCTTTTGTGCATGTCAGGGGGACCACTCTGATGGGAGCTGGCTTGGTCTAGCAGGCTAGCTTAGGAATTAGGGTGGTCAGTTCTGAGTTGACTCGTGTTCATCATTTAAGGGGACATAACAATTAACTTACAGTCAGATTATTATGCACAAACTATGGTGGAAAATTTATTTTCTGTTTCTTCACATTTTTACTAGGGTTATGTAAATTAACAGGTAGTATATAATTTATATCCTTCTCTTGTTTTTCTTAAAGTGTTTATTTCTGAAGATGAAGCTTTGACCTGTAGCTGATGGTATGCACTTTTAGAGAAGCATCAGAGTGAAACAGTGTAATTGACAAGGAAATTTGGTTGTTTTTGTGACATGTAATATTTTTCTGAGAATAAAACCATGACTAATAACATCATACTGTTTAATAAGGCCATTCTCCTGTTTAAAATCATGGAGACCAATATCAGGAAATATCATGGACAGTGAGAGCACTGTTAAATCTTTAGGAATTTATACAATCTTTAAATATTTACATGAATAATACCTTATCTATCCAAATATAACCAACAGGTTAGAAAATTCCTCTTAATTTGACAATATTGTCCATACAATTTGTAAAATATTAAATAAACAACTATTCTTAGCACCTCAACTTTTTGTAATAATAAACTTTATTTTTAGAGAGGTTTTAGATTTACATTTACAGAAGAATTATACTGAAAGTAGAGAGAATTCCCATTAACTCCCCCCCACACCCACACACCCACACACATTTCCCCTGGTAATAACATCTCTGATTCGTGTGGTACATTCATTACAGTTGATGAATCGATACTGATGCATTGCTGCTAACCAGTCTGTAGTTTACATGATGGTTTACACTTTGTGCTGTACAGTTCCATCGGTCTTAACAAATGTGTAATGCCATGTGCTCATCATTGCAGTATCTTACAGAAGAATCTCATACCCCAAATGATGATCTCATTTTTAAAATGAATCTTTATGATTTAAAGAGTGACAGGCTGCTGCTGATGAGATTTGAGGAGCAAACAAGTTCATTCAAGGGGAAAGGGGGTGCCTCCAGAGGAAGGCATGACTGGAATGTGTTTGATGTGAAAAAGAAAAAAGGGTGAGGGATCTACTTAAATGAAGAGCTGCTGTGTTATAAGGACTGCGATATATACAGAGTCGAAAGAGAAAGGCACCAAGGGCCAGCAGCTTCGTGGTAGGTCTCCAGCTTTGACCCCAGGAGCTGTGGTGGCACCAAAGCTCAAATCCCAGCTCCACTACCTGCTGATGTGAAGTTACCCAACCACTCAAGGCCTCTGCCGCCACATACATAAAACAGGGATGATAATTACGACCTGCTGTATAGGATTCTTACGAGGATTCATTGGAATGACATATGAAAAGTGCTTGGAATGGGACCTGGTATGGAGCAAATCCTCCAAATATTTGCTGTAACTTATAAACCCACTCAACAAATTACCCATAAAATTTTCAACAAATCATGCCCGGCCCAGAGTAAGCACGATATAGGTGTAGGCTGTCTTCATTATATAAAGAGAAGCGCCATGGCCAGTCCATAAGTTTCGTGATCCCTTTGGAAGGTCCCATAAAATGTGTGGTCACAAGACTCCACAGCTTGATAAACCAGCTATTGTGGTTATGTCAGTTCCTTGTCTTATAGTTCCATATTAAATAAGTAATCTTCTGAGAGTGAGTTAGCATTCTTTGAAGACATTTTATTAAAAATAAAATGTATCAGGAGGCTGGTATGAATATAACTAATATGTTAAGGGTACAAAACGAGGTCCCATGCCTTTAGCGTTCAATTTGGAGGGACATTAGGCTGCTTCTAGATCCCATTAGCAGGAATGAACACTTTCTGGGGTTGCCTTCCCCATAAATATTCTAAAGGAAACAGGATTTGTTCAATTTAATCAATGGGTATTTATTAAGCACCTACTGCGTTCCAGGTACTGTTCTGGATCTTGGAGTTAAAGCAGTGAACCAAAATAGACCCCTTAAATCCCTGTCCTCGTGCAGCTTACATTCTAGCGGTGGAGATAATGAAGGAGTGAGATAAATACCATCGAGGCTGGATAGTGAGAAGTACTCAGGAGAAAAATAAAGCGAGCCAATGGGGAGGGGAGGGTGGGAGAGCCGCCGTGTCAGCTAGAGGAGCTGGGAAGTCAGGACCAGGAGGGGAGCGCGGCCTCCACTGCTCGGACAGCCACTCGACCCCGGGGCTCATCCACGCGACTGGTGGGCGCCAGGGCTCCAGGAGCGCCCCTCTCTGGGCCAGGCTCCCTACCTGCCCACCCCGACAGCCTGGTCCGCTGAGCTCGGCGGCACGCCGAGACCCTCTGCCCCCAGCACCCCGTCCCACGGACGCAGCGGGAAGACCACAGCCCTGCCTCCCTGCGGCTGCTGCTTCTGCCAAGACCGCGGAGGCCCAGGGCGCCCCAAGTTCCAGGCCCCTCCCCGGGCGGAGCAGCTCCCGCCGCGCCTCTCCGGGCCTCCCTGCACCTCTAGGGCGCAGCGCTCACAGAGTAGCCCTCTCTCGTCCTCAACCCCAGAAAAAGGCACCCTCTAAGGCGGCAGGGGGAAAGATCTTCATGGCGCACGTAGGCAGCCCCCCAGTAAACCAGAACAACCCTGACCTACTTCCTGAGGTCCCGGGTTTTCCTCCTCAGGCCGGATCACCGTGTTACGAGAGTGTTCTACCCCAGGCGTCGCCAGAGTTTTTCTGGTCAATATGTTAGGCTTGCGGGCCACGTGGCTTTCAGTTTCATCCGCTACAGTCGCTGTTTCACTCCTCCCTCTTCTTCCGCCTCTTTTTTGATAACGTTTTAAAAGGTAACAAAATAGAGATATACCGTTTTGGTAAATTTTTTTAAAAAAATTTTTAAGGAGGAAAAAGTCTTAGCTCATGGGCGTACAGAAACAGGCTGCAGGCACAGTCTGACAACCCCTGCTCCAATTCATGTGCTGGCTACTTACATTAAAATTAGTAAGCCGTTTTCATGGTTTATAAATCAGTCTTTTATGGGTTTATGTTTATCGGTTTATTTGGCATTAATAACTTCCTCTTGCTGCTTCATATAAACTATGTAAAGTGACTTTCAAGTCCTGGCATGTAGTAGGAGCTCAATGGTTGCAGGGTTAGAAAAAGTTCTCATGCCAATAGTGAGCACCAGGGTTCCACTTCAGGAGGGAACTGTCTTTTACGTACCTTGGTAGGCCACTTGGATGTGGAGGGGGACACATGGGGGGGGGGGGGGCATGGTTGGGAAGAGACAGTGATGCAAACAGAGAGGGGAACTGCTGTGCCTGATAATTGAAACGAACAAATGAAAGTGGGGCTGGAGGAGTGAAGGGGGAAAGCAGATGTTGAGCAACATGTGAGGAGAATGGAGTTCATGAGGAAAGGTGGACAGAGGCACGGTTCTGTGGCATGAGGCCAGAAGATGTTTCATGAACGTTACCTAATATTCCATTTTAAGTGTCTTGTATTGCTGCAATATAAACCCTTCCAGATCCCAAACCTCTGCTCTGTGGTGTTTTCTTTTTTCTTCACAAGCAAGACTGTGGCCAATTTTAAAACAGTGGTATTTATTGGAAGATATGGAACAGATCAAAGAATTAAAAGCCATGTAGAAGAGCTAGGCTCAGAAAAGGAGCTTTGGCATTCTAGCTAGTATGTCACTTTCCAGGTCAACAGGCAGCTGTCCACTTGAGATACAAAGTCCAGGAAGACAGTCTCTGGTTGGCCCAGAATTGGTAGGACACTTCAGCAGCCCCACTGCCATTAAGGTTGGGGTAGTTCCCTGAAGTAAGTTGGGCCCTAGGACCACACAAAAAGGACAGCAGCTGACCATGGTGTCAACTGCATGCCAACATCTCCTGTGAGTAGTATTTGGGGAATAAGGAAAGGGGGCAGAGATCCATGTTCTGGCCATGTGCAGTAGAGCCAAAGACCACCCTGAGAACAAAACCCTGAGGAGATCATTGGAATTTCCCCCAGGGTGTTGGAAGAGGCTTAAACCAACATTACGAAAAATATGGGTTGGGAGGTCAATGTGGCTCAAGTGATTGAGCCCCTGCCTACCACATGGGAGGTCCCAGGTTCAGTCCCTGGTGCCTCCTGGAAAGAATGAGCTGGCACGGTGGGCAGATGTGGTTAGCTGATGCAACAAGATGACTCAACCAAAGAGACACAACAAACCAGGCAGACAAGGTGGCTCAAGCAATTGAGCACCTCTCTTCCACATGGGACGTCCTGGGTTCAGTTCCCAGTGCCTCCTAAATGACAATGAGCAGACACAGAGAGCACACAGCAAATGGACACAGAGAGCAGACAGCGACCACAAAACAATGATGGGGGGGGGGAAGAGAGGGAATAAATAAATTAAATAAACCTTTAAAAACAACCTTGGGTGATGTATTCTTTCTCTTGCTCCATTCCTTAACCTAATAATCTGTGGCTCTACTGCACTTGTAAGATTAAAAGTTCAGACCCAAAAATGCAACAGCACCTCTGAGGTCTCTGAATAGCCACCCCCATTTAAATAAACACAGGGTCCATTGTCCAACTACCCTTTTGTCAGGAAGCCCTTCAGTACATGAATCCTAGGCTTTTGGAGTTAAAAGAATTCTTTTGAGATCCTCCATTCAGTCACTTCGTTTACCTGCCCATAGGGGTTCTAAACCAGGTTCTCAAAGTGTGGTCTCCAGACCAGCAACATCGGCATCATCTAGAAACTTGTTAAAAACGCTAATTCTAAGGCCCCATCCCAAAACTACTGAGTCAGAAATTCTGAAGGGGTGAGGGTGAGACCAAGAAATCAGTATTTTAACAAGTCCTGTGGATGCTTCAGACATAGCCAAACTCTGAGAACCATTCACCAATGGGATTTTCCCAGAGTCACAGGCGATAAGTGAAAAAACCAAGAGAACATGTTCAGTCTAGTTTTAAGTCTCATTCAAATTCCTCTGTGGAAATTTAGCCGATTTCTTTTCTTTATGTACTAAGTAATAATATTTCATTCCAATTAACCCTGCATCTTATGCTCCAGATTTGTTGATTCCTATACACTGCCCCTAGAATTATGCCACTGTTACAAAGATTTATTTTTCTTTTTTTCTATAAAGCCAAAGCTGACTGTAGTTTTGGCACTAGACTATCCCCAATTATTTCCTCTAAAAGTACAAAGGAGGACATCAATCAGTCAGGGTCCATTCTCTTTCTCAACCACTCTCTTATCAGGACCTTCAATTCCCCTGTCCGCACTAGAACCAGTATGGGGACACCATTTTAAGTCCTGTACTTCAAGGTAATTCTGAGAAGGATGGCAATTAATCTGGTTTATAAAACCTTGGGATATTTTCTGGCCTCATGATGCTCAAAAGCAATCCAGAAGAGGCAATATGCCAACTCAAGCATAGTTTGAGGGAGTCCACTTTGACCTTAGCTCATATAAGTTATGAGACTCTTCTTCCATTGCAACATTTTCTCAATTTTCTCCTAGTTTATTCCCTTTCCAGCACTATAGACAACCCAACTCCCATAAGAAACTAGGGAGATGTTATCAGGAGAGAGAGAAAGAGTAAGCTGTCCAACAAGACTCCTGAGACCAAGGCAGGTATTGGTATTCAGGGCAATCCACAGTCATCTGGTTCTTCTCTTTGGATTTGGGCACCTTGTGACACAGAGTGCTTTCCCTTAACCTCCTAAATGCTCCAGGTTAATCTGGACACTCTTAATATCTTGGCACCCCTCATGCAATATCCTGCAGCATCAAGGATTGAACTGAATACTATTACCTCATAAATCCTTTCTAACACAGGGAAAGAGTGATGGCTCAGACAAGCAGCTCTGTTGAGGGAATTAAGAAATTGCAGCTGTTAGAAAGCTGGAAAACAAAGGAAGAGAAATACTAGCCAAAGCAGATTTAAGGGCAGAGCTGTCCAACCGCAATAGTGAGAGCTCAGCATTACTTCCATACATGTGATGGGGCTTTAGGACTGCAGTGTGTTTCTCCTTCCTCCCAACACGCCCACAGGGGACAGCCCTGATGCTATGAATACTTCCAGCCTTTTTCTTTTCTTAAATAAAAAATTTAAACACTATTAGGAGCATAGAGAATTTACAGTGTACAATAGTTTTTCACTTCTCAATTTATCTCCTATTTTTATGTCTTTGCATATTTTTCTGTATTAGCAAATTATTGCCTGTGTAGAATTTCATGATAAATAAATGAATGCCATAAAATAACTAACCTGTCCTCTATTTAGAAGCATTTATATTTTTGACTGTATTGCCCTCATAGGATATTCTATCATTTATCAATGTAAAAATAATTATGCTTGTTCCATTTCATATTTTGGTCTTGAATTCTATTTTGTATGATTTTAACTTTAGTACACAAAGGATGCTTTCGTTTGCATTTGTCTCATATTTTTGCCCATCTTGTTACTTTTCAGCCTTCTCTGTCATTTTGCTCATTTGTACATTATGTATATATATTTTTTTGTAAACAGCCTATGGCTCAATTTCATTTTTTTTCACTCAGTTTGGGAGTTTTGTTTTTCGATAGAAAATGTTGAAGCCATTCATTTTCATCATAAAAGTTTTACTTGTTTTTTTCTTCTGTCAATTCACTTTATGATTTCTCTTTTCAATGCTTCTTTGTCCTTTCTATCTTTCTTATCTTTTTTCTTACTATAATGATCGTGCTTACTTCCCCACCCCCTTCATGATTTGGAAGTTGTATTTTTTATTTTCTATCAAGGCTTACTTAATTTAAAGTGTATAAATATATTTGAATTATATATCTTTATTTCATTAGTTTAAAAAGATACAAGTAAAAACATAAATAAACATTTTAAAAACATTTGAAAATTCCAAATAAGACTGAAGTCTGCAGAGTGAAAAGTGAAAGTTCCCCTTCATGATTCCCCGATCTCATTCCCCCCTCAGAGAACCACTGCCCTAAGAGTGATGAGTTCTTATCCAGACCCTTTTCTATGCACTTGTGTGTGTGTGTACAGACTGGCAGATTTTCTAATAAAGCATAAAAGGTCAATGTGTATGTTTTTCTAATTGCTTTTTCCATTGAATTATACATTTTCATTGTAAAGAAATAGGTACAGTCCTATATCAGTATTTACATGTTTCATTAGTACTGCTCATAGAAATCAATGATACGGATTTATCTAATTTATTTAATTCTTCTACTTATAGAGATTTAAGTCAGTCTCGATTTCAGCATTACCAATAATGCTTTAATAAAAAATTCTTTTATATACATCTTTGTGCATCTGTACAAGTATCTTTATAGTACCATTACCTGGAAGTGAAATTACTGAATTGAAAAATATGCACGTTTAAGTTTTTGATAGCTACTGCCAAATTTTCCCTCCAAAAGTTGTACCAATGTATACATTCCTCAAAACCATGTGGGAGAACCTATTGCCTCACAGCCCTAGTAATGTTGGATCTTAACAATCTTTAAAAGTTTTGCCTTTTAAGGGGAGCAGATGTAGCTCAGTGGTTGAGTGCTGGCTTCCCATGTATGAGGTCCTAGGTCAATCCCTGGTACCTCCTAAAAAGAAAAAGAAAAAGAAAAAAAAAGTTTTGCCTATGTGATGGCTGAAAATAATATTAATTATTGTTTTAATTCATTGTTCACTGATTGTGGGTTGTGAATTCTTTTTTAGTTTATTGACCATTTGATTTCTTTCCATGAACTCCCTGACCACATGCCTTACCCATTTGTCTATTATTTATCTTTTTCATATTAATTTGTAGGCACCCTTTGCATTACGGAACTTAATTCTTTGTTATATATGCTAAAAATATATTCACCCAGGCTGTGACCTGATTTTTAAAATTAGTTTATGGTGACTGTCATACAGTATTAAATCTGTGAGTCTTTTCCTTCATAACTTTTGGGTTTCGTGTCTTCAACTGCACATTTACAAAGATAGTCTACTTTCTTTCACAGCATTTTAAAATTCACATTTTAAGTTTTGCGTACACTAAAATCTACTCTTTGGGTGTATCATTCTATGAATTTTGATGCGTATTGCATATAGCCTGTGTAACAACCATCACAGACTAGATACAGAACAGTGTAATAATCCCCCAAATACCTTCTTACACTACTCCGTACCCCAGCCCGTGGCAACCACTGATATGTTTTCAAGGAGTTGTTTTAGTTTTCCAGAAAGTCCTATAAATGGACACATAAGGTATGCAGCCTTTGAGTCCGACTTCGTTCCCTTAGCACAATGCATGTGAGATTGATGCATTTTGTGTGTATCAGCAGTTTGTTCTTTTTATTGTAGGGTAGTATTCCATTGTATGGAGGCACCACGGTGTGTTTATCTATTCACCAGCAGAAGAATATGTGCGTATTATGAAGAAACCCACTAGGAACATTCACCTAAAAGTTTTTGGGTCAATGTAAGCTTTCATTTCTCTTGGCTAAATTCCTAGGAAAGGGAATATGGATCTTAGGAAGTTTGTGTTTAAATTTATAAGCTGCTAGTGTCTTCTAAAGTGGCTGAACCATTTTGCATTCCTATTAGGAATGTATAGAGTTCCAATTGCTTTGCACGTAGAATTGTTGGGTTTTTGTTGTTGTTTTTAACCATTCTAATAGGTGTACTATACACTATATGGGTTTTAATTTGCATTTCCTTAACAGCTAACAATGTTGAGAATCTTTTTGTGTGTGTATTTATTTTCCATCCCTATGTTTTCTTTGGTGAAGTGTCTGTTCAAATCCTTTGTCTCCTTTTCAAATTGGGTTATTTTCTAGCACTGAGGTTTGAAAGTTCTGTTTTTTCAATACAATTCCTTTGCCAGATATGCAATTGCAAATAGTTTCTCCTAGTCTATAGCCTGTCTCCTCATTCTTTTAACAGAATTTTTTGGGGGAGAAAATTTTAATTTTGATGAAGTTCAATTTACAATTTTTTTTCTGTCATAGTTCATGCTTTTGGTATCACATCTGAAAAATCTTTGTCTAACCCAAGGTCACAAAGAGTTTTTTCCTATGTTTGTATTCTAGAAGTTTTGTACTTTTGGATTTTATATTTAGGTCTGTGACCATTTTGATTTAATTTAGTATAAGGTACAAAGTATGAATTGAAGTTTGCATTTTTGCATATGGATGTCAAATTGTTCAAGCACCATTTGTTGAAAAGACTATCTTTCTCCATTGAACTGTGTTTGTACATTTGTCAAAAATCATTTAGCCGTATTTTTGTGGGTCTATTTCTGGAATCTCTCTTTGGTTACATCAATCTATGTGTCTATCCTTTTGCCAATAACACATGGCCATAATCGTTTATAAGTCCTAAAATCAGGTTGCATGAGTCTTCCAACTTTGTTGTTCTTCTCCAAAATTGTTTAGGCTGTTCTGCTTCCTTTATCTTTCTATATCAATTTTAGAATAGCTTGTGGTTTTCCTTGAAAATCATAATCCTCCTTGAATTTTGATTAGGATTGCACTGAAGTTTTACTTTAATTTGGGGAAATTTGACATCTTCATATTACTGAGTCTTCCAGTCCAGAGATATAGTATATCTCTCCATTTATTTAGTTATTTGCTGTCTTTCATCAGTGTTACAGTTTTAAGGACATTGGTCATTCCCGTATTTTGTTAAATATACATAAAATATTTCATGGTTTTGGTGCTAAATGGTATTGTTTTGAGTGGCAAATAGTATTGTTTTTAAATTTTGGTTTTCAGCTGTTCATTGTTGGTATATAGAAATGCTATTGATTTTATTTATTTATTTGTTTATTCATTCATTCATCCCCCCCCCTTGCCGCTTGTTCTTTTTTTTTTTTTTTAGATTTATTTATTTATTTCTCCTCCCCCCCCCCCACCCTGGTTGCCTGTTCTCTGTGTCTATTTGCTGTGTCTTCTTCTTTGTCCGCTTCTGTTGTTGTCAGTGGCACAGGAATCTGTGTTTCTTTTTGTTGCATCATCTTGTTGTGTCAGCTCTCTGTGTGTGCGGCACCATTCCTGGGCAGACTGCACTTTCTTTCGCACTGGGTGGCTCTTCTTACAGGGCGCACTCCTTGTGCGTGGGGCTCCCCTAAGCGGGGGACACCCCTGCGTGGCAGGGCACTCCTTGCGCACATCAGCGCTGTGCATGGGCCAGCTCCACATGGATCAAGGAGGCCCAGGGTTTGAACTGCTGACCTCCCATGTGGTAGATGGATGCCCTAACCACTGGGCCAAGTCTGCCACCTGTTCCATTCTTTGATGTCTCTTCTTCTGTGTCCATTTGCTGCAAGTTTTTTCTGTATCTACTTGTCTCCCTTTGCTGCAGCTCTCTGTGGCACACGGGCTAGCTTGCCTACACAAGGAGGCCCTGGGACTGAACCCAGGGCCTCCCATATGGTAGACAGGAGCCCAACTAGTTGAGCCACAGTGGCTTCCCAATGCTATTGATTTTTATATGTTGACCTTGAATCCTGCAATATTACTAAAATTATTTCCTTGTTCTAGTAACTTTTTGGTAGATTCCTTGGACTTTCTAAATTGACAATCATGTCTAAGGACAGAGACAGTTTTATTTCTTCCTTTACAAACTGTGTGCCTTATCTTGCCTTATTGCACTGACTGATCTCCAACACAATGTGGAATAGAAGTGGGACATCTTTGGCTTGTTTGCAATCTTAGGGGAAAAGCATTCAGTCTTTCACCATTAAGTGTAATGTAGGGTTTTGTGGGGTTTTTTTTAAGATGCCCTTTATCAGATTAAGAAAGTTCCTTTCTAGCCTTGGTTTTCTGAAAGTTTTTAATAATGAATGGATGAATTTTGTCAAATATTTTTCTACATCTAATGAGATGATTATCTCAGTACTTTTAATTTTATTTTTTATGCTTAGGTCTCTATTTCACTTAGAATTTGATTTTCATATTGTTTGTGGAAGAGATTGAACTTTATCTTCTCTCAAACAATATATTTTTGGTGTTAAAAGTAATTTTACCCATATAGGCAGTGAACATAGATTGTATAATTTTCACTTTTTAGAATCTATTAAAGTTTTCTTTGTAAATATTCCATGTAATTAAGAAGAATAAATACCCATTCTTTCTTGAGTATAAAGCTTCTTTTTAATGTCAATCAAATATTCCATATCCCTTTTTTTTTCTACTTGACATATTAATTTTTTTAAAAAACATTTATGTAGTATATCTGTTTTTATTCCTTAATTCTTAAATCCTGGGTCATTTTCAGGTAGACAACATAAAGCTCTTTAGGATTTTTGTTTTGTCTTTTTCCTTTTTAAACTCCAATCTGAAAGGCTCTGTCCTTTTAATGCATTCACATTTACTACATTTATTGACATTTTGGACTAATTCATGCATCAACTGTGTGTTCTATTTACCAACCTTTGCTTTGTTTTCCCCCTTTTTTTCTTTTTTCCCCACTTGTTGAACCGATGAAGTTTTTATTTCATCTTTTTTTCTTTCAGTGGTTAGGAAATTATATTCTTTTTCAATTTTCCAGTGGTTATTTTCTAATGTTTAAGCACATATTTACACTTATTTTATAAAATCAACACCTTCAATTATTCAATTTAACTAGCTTCTCTCCAAACAAATCAAGAAACTTTTCATGTTTTTACCTTTTCTCCTTTGCTCCCTGCCCCTCCCAAGTAAAAATCATCTGGGATTTAATTCCATATTGTAATTTTCTCTCTTGATCTTTCTCAATCTCTCTCTCTCTCTCAATTTCTCCTCATTCAATAATTGTTTTTAAATTTCACCACAAATTTCACTGGGTTTTGTCACCAGAATTGCTTTCATATCTTCCTCTTTGACTCATCATTTTTATGGAATCCATTGTTTGGTTGTTCTTTCAGAGAGAGTGCTTGAATGGTATTTCTGAGCCCTTACGTTTCTTAAAGTGTATTTTGTTCTCACACTTGAATGATGTGCTCACCTGGGTATAGAATTCTAAGTTCAAAATAATTTTCCTTCAGAACCCTGAAAGCCCTGCTCCATTGTCTCCCTGAATCGACTGTTGCTGAAGAGAAACTTTCCCTCCTAATGGCCAACATGCCCCATTGCTCTCCTCCTTGGGGTCTCGACAGCAGAATATCAGGGAAATCCAAATGTAAAAATCTTATGACTGCTTCCCCAGGCCAGGCAACTTCTTAATTGTTAATTCATTTAACAAATATTTCTTGAGCCCTAATGTTGCAAGCTCTGTACTGGGATTTAAAAAAATAAATAAAATACTTCACACACATAGAAAAATACAGAGAATAACAAATAGCAGTGTACCTACCATCCATATTGAAAAATCTTATCATTTTTCCATACATACTTCATTTTTTCTTTTTTCTTTTTTAATTAATAGACTAATTGAGCTGCAAGTACAAAGTTTCCATGTATCTTCTCACTGCCTATGGTTTCCCTCTTGTTAACATCTCCCATTAGTGAAGCACATTTGTTACTATTGATGAACCAATACTAATACATTTTATCAACTAAAGTTCACAGTTTACATTAGTGTTCACTTTTTTTTTTTTGGTAAGTTGTGATTAACAAAACAATCATGCACCCCATACAGGATTCCCATACTCTTTATATTGTACAGTTCTATGAGTTTTGCCAAATGCATAATGCCATGTATCCACCATTACAGTCTCAAAAGAATAGCTAAAAATCCCCTATGCTCCAGCTTTGCTCCTCATCTCCTGAAACTCCTAGCAACACTAATCTTTTTTTGCTGTATCTATTGTTTTGCTTTTTCCAGAATGTGATATAGTTGGAATTATATGGTGTGTGTAGTCTTTTTCAGACAGGCTTCTTCACTTAGCAAAAAGCTTCCACATTTTTATTTATTTTATTTTTTAAGATTTCTTTTTATTTCTCTCTCCTCCCACCCCCCGCCAGTTGTCTGCTCTCTGTGTCCATTCGCTGTGTGTACTTCTGTGTCCTCTTGTATTCTTGTCAGCAGCACCCAGAACCTGTGTCTCTTTGTTGTGTCATCTTGCTGTGTCAGCTCTCCATGTGTGCGGCACCATTCCTGGGCAGGCTGCACTTTTTTTGTGCTGGGTGGCTCTCCTTACTGGGTGCACTCCTTGTGCGTGGGGCCCCCCTACACCGGGGACACCCCTGTGTGGCAAGGCACTCCTTGCTCATCAGCTCTGTGTATGGGCCAGCTCACCACACGGGTCAGGAGGCCCGGAGTTTGAATCTTGGACCTCCCATGTGGTAGGCGGACGCCCTATCCATTGGGCCAAATCCGCTTCCCTCCATGTTTTTAAATATATATTTTATTAGAGAACTTGTGGATTTAGAGAACAATCGTGCACAAAGTATACAGCCTCCATGTCCTTTCATGGTTTGGTAACTCATTTCTTTTGTCATTGAATTATATTCCATTTAACAAATGCACCACAGTTTGTCCATCCATCTACCTATTGAAGGACTCTTGTCTATTTCTAGTTTTTGACAATTATGAATAAACTGTTGTTAACATTCATGTACAGATATTTGTGTGAATATAAGTTTTCAACTCATTTGACTAAATACCTAGGAGTATATTCCTGGATATATGGTAAGCATATGGGCTTCAGATTTTTAAAAAATATATAAAACACCTCAGAATCAGGTGAAATCCCATTCTCTTTCCTTCCACACCAGAGATAAATTTGGTGTTTAGCACTTCCATTAATGTACAATATTTTTATGTAGCTATAAGCAATATATAGTAACTAATATATTGTTTACTATATACCTGTGTGTGGTCTAATCACACTACATATATTAAAGAGTTTAGTTCTGACTACACCGCAATGAAGTTGGTACTATTATTATCCCATTTTTAATAAATGAGGAAAAGTAACTTAAGGTCACATAGCTTATCTGGCTATAGAGTTTCTGCTGTTAAGAATTATAAAATGCTCTCTTGAGTAATATAGCAATAATTCTCATGTATTTAAGCTTTGTCTAAATGTTGTCATATTGGACACATTATGCTAAAATCTTTTTTCTTTTTCTGCTCTATCTCCTGAGCAGAAAACATTTATCCTTGATCTAGCTAGTTCTGGCTCATTTGTTTTTATTACTGTACAGTCTTGCCTTGCATTTTTATAAATATTTAGATTGCTTCAAAAATTCAGTAAATGCTGCATTGAATTTATTTGTAGATGTCTCCTAGGGTTCAAGTGCAAGAGTTACTCTAAACTATATACCAAAATTTATACTCTAAGTTACAGGATATACACATCATTGTCTTTACAAATTATTGTCAAATTGCTGCATCAATTTACATTCCCTCCATGGGAAAGGAGAGAATCCTATGCCTTGTGCTAGAATTTTATATATATATATATATATGTTGTTGTTGTTGTTTTCTCTTCCCATTCTCCTCCCCATCTGTTCTCTGTGTCCACTCACTGTGCATTCTTCTGTCTGTTGTAGTCTCATTAGGTGGCTCTGGGAATCCATCCTGGTACCTTCCAGAGTGGTAGAGAGGCGATCATTCTCTTGCATCACCTCAGCTCCCTAGTTTGTTGCGTCTTATATTGTCTCTTCTCAGTATCTCTTTTTGTTGCATCATCTTGCTGCGTCAGCTCTCTGAGTGGGTGGCACCACTCCTGAGCAGGCTGCACTCCTGCGCGGGGCAGCACTCCTTGCACGGGGGCCACTCCTTGAGTGAGGGGCACTCCTGCGTGGGGCGGCACTCCTTGCACTCAACACCACTCCACGTGGGCCAGCTTGCCACATGGGCCAGGAGGCCCTGGGTATCAAACCCTGGACCTCCTATTTGGTAGGCTGAAGCACTATCCCAAGCCACATCTGCTTCCCTTGTACTGAGATTTGAATCAGATCTTGCTAGACTCCCAAGTCACCACATATGTTGCTGAACTATTGGGCTATTATACTTTAGAATCTCATATCATTCACTTTTCTTTTTTCCCTTAGAAATACAGATATTTCAGTTGGGCCTTTGCATTCAGTCTCTTTACAAGTGGCTTGCCTGTTTTGCATAGCGTAATGTATAGTTAGTTCACTTAGACTTACAAATTAGCGCAGGTCTAAATGTAGCATCAGAGAAGTTTGACTGGATCTAAAGGAAACCTGGCAGCTAGAAATATAGGAATTTTATCAATAATTGAACCTGGATCTCACATATTAGATCTTATTTGATAGTAAACATTTTATTATTAAAACTAAAACTATGGAGAACAGATGTGGCTCAAGTGGTTGAGCACCTACTTCCCACATGGGAGGTCCTGGGTTCAGTTCCTGGTGCCTCCTTAAAAAAATAAAAAAGCAAACAAATGAAAAAACCAACTTTGGGGAGCCAATATGTCTCAGTGGGTGAGCGCCAGCTTCCCATGTGTGAGGTCCTGGGTTCAATCCCTGGCCTGATAAAGCAAAAAAAAAAAGGAAGAAAGAAAGAAAAAAAGAAAAATAAAGATGAAACTATTAGCTTTAATTAATACTTAGATAATGTCTTATCATTATACTAAACATTATTAAATAAATAATTACATATGGCACTTAGAGAAACTCTACCAAGTGTTATAATTCCTGTCCTCCAGAAATACACACATAAAAATCTATAGCTTTTTAAAACATCCTTTTATCTTTTTGCTCAGCCAGGGATGTAGGCCAGACTTCAAACTACAAAAGCATCAGATTAGATCACTGCCTAATCTGCATCTCCACTTGGATATCTAAAAGGCATTTCAAAGTCTCCAAAGTCAAACTCCCAATTTTACCTCCCATATCCTGCTTCTTCTAAAGTCTTCCTGGGAAGCAGATGTGACTCAAGTGATAGGGCTTCCACCTACCATACAGGAGGACCTGGGTTCAATCCCTGGGGCCTCCTGGTGAAAAAGAAGAAGAGGAATCTTACCAGTGCCCTTGCAAGTGAGTCACGCAGCAAGATAATGACACAACAACAACAAAAAAAGAGAGACAAAGGGGAGAGTCAAGGTGAAGCACAGCAGAGACCAGGAACTGAGGTGGCTCAATTGACAGGGAACCTCTCTCTACATCAGAGGTCCCCAGGATGGAATCCTGGGAAATTCTAGAGGGGAAAGATGAGAAGACAAAAAGAGATCACACAGCAAATAGACACAGTAAAAATAACAGGGTGGGGGAGAAAAAGGGGGATAAATAAAATAAATAAATAAATCTTTAAAAAAAAATAGTCTTCCACATTTTAAAACAGAAAGTATATTTGTTCAGTTACCGGGCTGAAATCCTCGGAGTCACTGTTGAGTCCTTTCCTTCTCTTAAACCGTACATCTAACATTAGCAAATATTCCTCACTCTAACTTCAAAAGACATCCAGCATCTGATGCTTCTGATCTAATCCATCATCTCTGGCTTCGATTTCTGCAATGGCAATGAATTGGTCTCCTGCTCCCACTCCTGCCCCCACAATAGTCTATCCACCACACAGCATCCAGAGTGAACCTCTAAAAAGTAATTCAGCTCATGCTGCTCCTCTGCTCAAAATCCTCCCAAAGACTGCCCATCTCAAATCCCTCAACTCCTTCATCTTTTACCATGCACCCTGCCTCAGGTAGTCGGCAGAATCACAGTCACCCAAAAATGTTCTCCTAATCCCCAGAACCTGTGAAGCTATTATGTTCCATGGCAAAAAGGAATTAAGATAGCAGATGGATTTAAGGTTGCTGATCAGCTGACCTTAAAACAGGGAGATTGTCTTGGGTTACCCATATTAACTTAATGCAATCACAGTGTCCTTAAACGTGGAAGAGGGTAGCAGAAGAATTAGTGTCAAAGTGATATGAGTAAGAGAAGGACTTGACTCACCATTGCTGGAAGAAGGGGTTCAAAAGCTAAGGCATGTGGGTGGCCTGGAAGAAAGCAAGTTCTAGGGACTCCAGAAGGAAATACATCCCTGCTGACACCTTGATTTTAGCCCAATGACACCCATTTCAGACTTACGACCTGTAGAACTGAAAGATGATAAATTTCTACTGTTTCAAGCCACCACATTTGTGATAATGTTAGAGCAGCTATACACTCATACAAGCCTCTTCACTGCAAGCACCCCAACATGCCAAGAACACTCCTGCCTCAAGACTTTTGCATGGTTTCTTTCTCTCTCAGATTACTGTAAGACTCACTCCTTTGAGTTCACCTCATCAGAATGGCCTTACCTGAGCATCCTACATAAAATAATATCCCTTTACAGAACTCACTATCTCTTTTTTTCCTCTGGAGCATTTATCACTATCTGAAATTTTATGTTTTTATGTACTTATTTGCTTTTATCAGTCTCCCATACTAGAATATAAGTCCTATCAGGGCAAAGTGATTTTTTTAATCTGCTCTATGTCCAGTGCCTCAGATTATGTAAGGTGGAGAATGGGCACCCCCAAAATATTTGTTAAATAAATGAATGCTTGTATAACAGAAAGAACAGTTTAGATCAGAGGTTTCAGGAGTCAGTGAGGAAGTGACCTGTAAATTGAGAGTGAAGAGTGCCTAGGTGTTATTTAGGAAAGAAGAGCCCAGGATGAGGGAACTGCATGTACAAATATTCTGAAGCTTAAGCATCCAAAAAAACTGGTGTTTTCAAAGACTGATGTATAATAGCTGGAAGAGAATGAGCAGTTCAGTGGGAGATTAGGTGTAAGGGGAGCCAGGAGACAAATGGTTGTTGGCCACTTTGGATTTTTATCTTAACTGCAATTGGAAGCTTTGGGTGACTTTTACCACATAGCAGCTATCTGGGGAAGAGACTCATGCAGGACAAGAGTGAAAGCAGAGGACACAGTGGAGGGGAATCATTATTACAGTAGTCCAACCAAGAGATCATAGTGGTTTCAAATAGGGTATTGGCAGGGAAAATGAGAAAAATGAAGGCAGAATTAACCAAACTTGAAGATGAATTAAATGTGGAGGCTGATGGAGAGGGAGGTGTCAAGAATAACCCAAATTTCCTAGCTTGAGGAACATGATGGATAGAAGTGCTATTTAATGAGACAGGGATGAATGGAAGAGTAGCAGATTTGGGGCTAATGACCAAGAATTCAGCTTTTGAATATTTTAAGTTTGAGGCATCTATGAGATATCCCAGGAGGGTTGGAGGTTATCCAATGGTCAGATGGTTATAAGAATACCAGATATCTCTGGAAGAGAGACATGGACTAAAGATTATGATTTTCTAGGTTGTCGGTATATAGCTGTATTTAAATTATGTAAATAAACTATGGAAATTGTTCAAAATGACCTAGTGGGTAGAATGGAGAAAAGATGGCCTAGAATAGTTCTGGAGAACTTTCAATCTTAGAGGGTGTGTAAAGGGGGGAAAGGGAATGGAGAAGTGGACAATTAAGACTGAAAAGGAGCGGTTAGATGAGAGAAAGCACCACGGAATGTAGTCTCATGGAAACCAAAATAAGAGTGATTCAAGGAAAGCTCCACTGAAAGTTCTGGAAACCTGACATTTGGGTTTAGCAACCTGGAGATCAATGATTATCTCAACAAGAAGTTCTGTATGAAGGTGAAGACTAAATATTGGAGTGAGTTTAATAATATGTGAGGGTAAGGAAGTTGTGGGCAATATGTTTAGTTTTGAGAAACTTGGCTTTGAAGGGAATATGGCTATATGGCAGAAGCTAGAGGAGAATGGAGAGTCAAGAGGGGAAGAGATTTTTTAAATTGGAGCTATTAGTCCATTATTGAATGGTGATTGAAATTATTCTGTAGAGAAGGGGAGACAGATAGTGCTGGAGAGAGGAACATGTATTATGGATTATGGATCTTGTGAAAGCAAGAGGTATTATGGCTAGAACTCATGAGAATGGACTAGCCTTTGTCAGGAGGTGGGGAGGAGACAGGCACAGAAGCAAGCAGGTTTGCAATATACCTGAGAATGTCAATATCTATTTGAAATTGAAATGACTCAGTCATTACTGAACAGTCAGTTTATACATTCCTATTCATTTATTCTATGTATACTTATAGAATGCCTACTATTCTGAACCACTTATGACCAAAGAACTGGACAGTTTAGCCTCTCAAAATCATCATAAATGTCCCATTGATGTTGCTCCTAGAAGCGTCTAAATGAGTCTGGGAGAGACATTATTTCAATAACATTTACTTCAAGGCCACAGTATACATTAGGTTGAAAAGTTAACCTGATTCTACTTCACATTTCAAATAATCCTCAATTACATTTCCAGAGCCAGCACCTGAGATATTATACAATGTGCACTGGTTACAGAAAAGCTCAAGTTATATATTACCATCAGTATAGAAACTCCAAATGTCCTCTCACCAACTTGAAAAACTGAGCCTCTCCCTTTATTAAGTGAATTTCCTTGATACCAAGAAGATACAACAAATAATAAGAAAATACCCCCTCCCTTTCCCAGAGAAACTACTTATGTACAAAGGCATCTCCTTGGCAATTTCCTCCAATTCTGCTTATTCTCAGCCAGAGAAGTCTCAAAGAAGTAGAGTTGGAGGTTCTTATCAGTAGCCAGGCCTGAGTGTCTTTCACTGGAACCTGAGGAGCTCTTTCAAGCGCCCCAAACCAGAATGAGCATTCCAAACCCAAGTTCCTCATACACGTCTTTTCCAAAATTCAAGAGGACCATCAAGATAATTTGCAACAGCATGAAAAATTAAGAAAACACAAGCAAATACCTACAATAGAATGTACACTCCATGCAGATATGGGGTTTTGATGTACTTTGTTCACTGATGTTACTCTTGGTGCCTAGAAGAATGGCTGGTACATAGAAGGTCATCAACGAGAATTTGTTGAATGAATGAAATGCCCAAAACCATATGTCAACACTACGGTAGAACTCTCTCTAGGAAAAAACATTGGTTAAAAATCACCACTTGCCCTTACAGATGCACCTTCATTTTCAGAAAGAGCTTCCCTTAGGTGATCAGCTATACAAAAGTACATACTTCCTTTTCTGCACTGTTGGTAAGAAAACTTTTCCCCTTATTTAGGGAAAAACACCTTTCTGAAAATTTAGCAGTTTAAGAAATCACAGTAGAATTATGAAATACTTAGGGCTGAATGACAATTAAGGTACTATTTTGAAAACTTGTGGGATGCAGATTAAGCAAAGGAAATTTTCCTTCAAGGGAAATTTATAGCCCTAAATTATATATTAGAAAATAAGAAAGTATTAAGTATTTAACTTGAGAAGTTTTAAAATATAAAAGGGATAACATGCTATACTAACAGAAGTATAAGTAAGGGATTAATAAAATAAATACAGAAATTAACCAAATAGATATTTTCAAAGAAACAGATATTAACAAAATCTGGCTATTTGAAAAAACTAATAATATAGACAAACCAATGTTAAGACAAAAAAGAAAAATAGAGAATTCACAAATATACAGTAAAAGGTACAAAAAGTGGTACATAACAATAAATACACTAGAGATTTTAAAAATAAGAGACTACCATAAACTATATGCCAAAATTTGTGAAGGCTTAAATGCAGTATCTCATATTTTGGGGGAAAATGTGAATTACCAAAATTGACTCAAGAAAAAATTACATAGGTGGATGAGAATTGTGGTTAATAATACAAATACAAGAATGTCCTTCAATGAACGAGAATAAATGTACATCACTGTTGCAAGGTAGTAGGAATGTGGAGAAGCATGGGGAAAACACAATTAATGTAAACTCCGGACTATAGTTCACAGCTACATTGTAATATTCTTGCATCAATGTCAAAGATATACTGTGTTAATAATAGGGGAGTATGGGGAAAATATACCAAATGTACTCAATAGACCATAGTTGGTAGTAATAGTCTGATATTATCTCATAATTTATAATAAATGTTCCACAACAATGTATTGTGTTGGTGGAAGGGTGTTACATGAGAATTCTACATATGTGCATGATTGTTTTGTAAGTTCACAACTTCTCTAATAAAAAATATTTTATAAAAGAAAAAAATTAAAAACCCAAATAATTACCAATAACCATTAGAGAAATTGAGCTGAATTTCCAAATCATGATGGTTTTACAGATGCCTTATCAAACATTCAAGGAACAGATAATACCTATTTCATGCAAACTGTAACAGAAAACAGACAAAAGAGGAAAACTTCCAAATGTATTTTATCAGGATAGAATAACACTGATACCAAGCCTAGACAAAGTCAGTGCAAGAAAAAAGAAAATAAGTCAATATCACTTTTGAAATAGATGCTAAATTTTTTTTTTAAATGCATGAAGCAGTGTATTAAAAAAAAAAAACCAACACAACAATAGTACATAACAGCAAAGTAGGGTTTATCTCAGGAATGCAAGGCTAGGTCCACATTTATCAGTGTTACCCATTACATTACTATATCAAAACAAAACCATACCATACAAAACCATCTCAGCAGTTGGAGAAAAAGCATTTGATACAATTCAATATTGATTTCATGGTGTTAAATATTCCTATCATAAGCACAACCGGGACAGACAGCAATTACATTAACTTGGTAAAAGTACCAAAACTTACAACAAATATCATTAGTAATAATGACACATTAGAAGCATTCGCAATGAGTTAGAAATATTAAAAAAATGCTTGCACTCATCCTTACTATATGATGGTACACGGGAGGTCCTATCCAATCCAATGAGGTAAGAAATGGGGGAGAGGTGTCAGGAATGTTATTTACACATAATGTGATTATTTACATAAAAATACCAGAGACTGCAAATTAACTATGTTCAGTAGGTTGGCTAAAACTAGATCAGTATTCCAAAACCAGAAGCATTTCCAAACAGCAGTAATAACCACTTAAACTTTTAATCAAAAAAGGATCCTACTTATAAAAGCAACAAAAGCCATAAACTACCTAGGAACAAATCTTACAAAAAGAGGTGTAAAATTTTTGTATACAAAATTATGTTATTGAAGATTATTAAAGAATCAGAATAATATCAATGTATAGAGTGACTCAATTTCATAAAAATGCCATATTTCTCAAAATTAACCTATACCTTTAACTCAGCACAATCCCAAAAAAGTTTTTTAATGCAACTTGACAAACTGATACTAAAATGAATATGGAAGAGAATAAGTCCAAAAAAGACAGTGTAATTTTTAAAATGAACAGAGGGAGGGGCATGCCTTTCCAGGGGTCAACACTTATAATAAAGCCATAGTGATTAAAACAGTGTGGTATTGGCGCAGACTTGGTTTGATCAGTGGAAGGGACAAACTAGAAACATATTCATGAATATATGGAAATTTAATTAACGATCAGGGTGGCATTACTTCAATAGGAAAATGAAGGACTATTCAATAAATTAGGTCAAGACAATAAGCTTTCCATGGGTGTGGTGGGGGGTACAATTAAATTCCTACTTTACACCATACAAAAAAATAAGCTCCAGATGGATTATTTTCACAAATGTGGAAAGCAAAACTTTAAAACCTTAAGGAAAAAAACAACAACTTAGGAGGTTATCTGCATGATATCAAACATGGAAAGATTTCTTTAATATGACACAAAAGATGCAAACTCTCAAGAAAGGGATCAGTGAACAGGACTACATTTAATTTTTTCTAGAGTACAAAAGACATCAAAGGTAGTTAAAAAAGGAGCCATAGACTGAGACAATATATTTAACGTTTATACACATGGAACTCCTACAAATCAAGAAGAAAACCTAGTTTTAAAAAGTACACAGCCCATTGGAAAAATGGGCAAAGGCTCTGAAAAATCAAATCACAGAGTAGTAAACCTCAACAGCTAATAAATATATGAGGTAATACCTCACTGGCAGTGAGGAAAATTCAAATAAAACAATGAGATATTGAGGGTTTTTTAAAATAAATCAAATGGGCAGAGATAAGAAAAGTTTAACTCTAAAAAGTGTTGAAGGTCATGGGAGGGAAACAAGAACTCTCTCACACTGCTTATGGGTGTGCAAATTGCAGAACAATTTGGCAGTCTCTAGTAAATCTGAAAATGTGTGCGCAGTTTAGCAATTCCCATTTAAGTATATACACAGAGAAATTCTCACATATGTACACATATGTTCATATCAGCATTGCCTGTAATAAAAAAAAACTGGCAGCAGCTTAAATGTTCTTCAACTGGGGAAAGGATAAACATAGCACATTCATATGCGTGGATCTACAATATAGCAATTAGCATGAATGAATTGGATTTATATTAATCAACTTGGAGAGAAAGAATAAAAACATATCATGAAGAAAAAAACAATTTGCAGAATGATATATATAGTCTAACACCATGTGTGTACATTTTCAAAATCATACAAAGCAATATTCTATATTTTTATGGGTCCATGTGCTTAAAAGTATAATAACCTAGATTGGCAAGTTGCATACCAAATTCATGATAGTATTTGCCAGGAGGAAGAGGGTAAGGAATGGTTATCAGGGAGGAGTACACAGGGGGACTTCAATTTTATCAGAAATATTGAACAGCTCAATTAAAAAAAAAGATCTGAAGCAAATATGACAAAATATTAACATTTATTAATTAAATGAGAGGGGTACATGGATATTTACAATATTTTCTCTGCATTTTTAATATCTTTACATTTTTAATGAATAAAATTAAAAGAAAAACTAATAAAGGTAATGCTATCTCTGAGATTTTCTTTGACATGTGTAGATTAAATGGCAATTGGTTATCTAAAATGTTGAGACAAGGAACTTTAGAATAATTACTGATTTAGAAAGTAATCTTCTTAAAATAATAAAGCTGACAATATTCTAAAACTGCTGAAATGAATATTCTAGATTCTACAGGTATCAGCATGGAAGTTCTCAAAATCATATTGAGAGAAAAAAGCAAGTTGCAAATGATATGTACATTGCTGTTTCATTTATATAGAAAATGTAAGATATATAAACATAGATACACAAATGTAATAAAGATATAAATGCTGGAAGAATACACACTATATAATGCTGATTACCTAGGGAAGCAAGGAGTTTGGAGAAAGGTGAATGGGACTGAGGAGAGAAATAAAGTGTTATTCAACTCTGTATGTTTAATTCTTATGAATAAAAAATCTGAAGCAAATATGACAAATATTCACAGTTGCTTATTCTAGTACATGAATATATATTATCCGTGGTGTGTGTATATTTTTATATTTTCAAAATAAAAAAGAGAAGTACTGATGAATTACAGATAAAATGGACATAATTCAATAATATGAAAGTAAAACTTGTATATATCACAAACTGTGATTTGACTATTTTTAGAAATTAACCTGTTTCCTGTGTTTTAAAAATGTTTTAAATGAAAAGAAGAAAAATGAAAGCAATGAAAAAATGGAAAAGAAATTGTACACATATTTGATAATATGAAAGAAAAACTTCCATAACCACAAAACACGATATTAGCATTCTATATGATTTTCTGCATTGCCTTATTTTTTAATTATTTTCAAAAGAAAAATAGAGGACGTTGCCTAATTGGAAACGTGACTTTCTCTTATTGAAATTGTGGGAGTCCATTTTAATGTGTTTATCTTGCTGCTAGTCTATAATTTATATTTCACCGTGGAAATTTGTTTGTATGCCTGTGACAGGTTAATGCAGCTTGAACATGCATTTTCCTTCCGTTGGTTGAATAGTTAAATCGTTACTCAAAGGGTTTTAAGTTTCAATTTCAACCATGGGAGGATTCTCTGCTTTATCAAGGTTAAAAAATGTTTCTGGTTCAAAACGCTATTAATTAATGTCTACGTAGTGGTTCTATTTAGGGAATTGCTACCGACCCTGGATTAACAGCCAACTGTTAAATGAGAAAACTTTTTTGATGCAGACTTTAGAATATTTTCATTTCGGGTTGAGAGCGATGACAGAAGCGAAATGTAATTCAAGACCACTTAACGAACAATCTTAATTATGAATCGAAAGATATTTCAGGTATTAGCATTTTTCCCCTTAAAAAAAAAAACTTTCTCGGGCTCCGCCGGACACCCAGCTGGCGGAGGACCAGCCGGCGAGGGGGGGCGAGACCGGCAGGCTGCCCAGAAGTTACGATCGGGGAGTTTTCCCTTTATTAAAATTACCTGGCTCACCAGCAGAAGCGAGAAAGCGAAGACAAGATAATTTCTTAAGCTGTTAAAGATTACTTAGCCCGGTGGGCCGCGCGTTCCGAGGGGTGTCCTGCGAAGCCGGGGCGGGTCCCCGCCGCCCCCGCGGGCTCCGGTGCGTCAGGGGCGCGTCAGGCGGGGCGGGCTCGGCTCGGGCGGCGGCGGCGGTGGCGGCGGCGGGCTGCGGGCTCCGGGCGGCGGGCGGCGGGCGGCGCGCACCCGGGCCTCCTGCTTCTCCTGCCGAGGCTGCGGGACGGACGCCCCGGAGAACTCTCTGCCCTGCGGTCGGCAGCGCTCGGACGGCGCTCGCCGGCTGCCGGGCGGTCCCAGCATGTCGGCAGCCGTGGCGTGCTTGGATTACTTCGCCGCGGAGTGCTTGGTGTCCATCTCCGCGGGCGCCGTGGTGCACCGCCGCCGGTCCGACCCCGAGGGCGCGGGCGGAGCCGCCGGCTTGGAGGTGGGTGCGGCGCGGCTGGAGTCCGCTCTGCCGGGTCCGGGGCCACCGGCACCCGCTTCGGTCCCCGCGCTCCCCCAGGTCCCCGCCCTCAGCCCCGGCGCGGGAGGCGCTGCGCCCCACCTGCTGGCTGCAAGCGTCTTGGCTGACTTGCGCGGCGGCTCGGGGGACGGCTCTCGGGAAAACTCGGGGGAAGCTCTGCTCTCCTCGTCGTGCTCCTCCGACCCGGCCCCGGCCATCGACGCGACCCTGGCCTCCGGCGCGGTCGCGGTCTTGGGCCCGGCGCGGTCCTTCGGTGCGGCTGCAGTTTCCCGCGCGGCTGTGGTCTGCGGTGCTGCTGCCGTCTTCAGCGTGGTCTCCGACGCGGCTGGGGCCCCTGGCGCGGGCCCCGCCCCCGCGGCGGGTCCGGTCCCACGACGCCGGCCCGTCACACCTGCTGCTAAGCGCCACCGCTGTCCCTTCCCGGGCTGCACCAAAGCCTATTACAAGTCGTCGCATCTCAAGTCCCACCAGCGGACCCACACAGGTGAGCGCCCGTTCTCCTGCGACTGGCTCGACTGCGACAAGAAGTTCACGCGCTCCGACGAGTTGGCCCGCCACTACAGGACGCACACGGGCGAGAAGCGCTTCTCCTGCCCTCTCTGCCCCAAGCAGTTCTCTCGGAGCGACCACCTGACCAAGCACGCCCGCCGCCACCCAACTTATCACCCCGACATGATCGAGTACAGGGGACGCCGTCGCACTCCCCGCGTTGTTCCGCAACCCACGAGCCTGGTGGATGGCAACGGCGACGGCCAGGTGCCCAGCGTCACCACCTGCCTGTAGGACAATCATTGCTGTTGATCATCCCCTCAAGGCTGTTGTCCCTGCTTTCTCTCTGCCCTTCCCTCTTTCCCAGAGTCATTAGGCCAAGGCACAGACTGGTTCGTCCGCTCTGAGAGTGGGTCCAGGCAGGCACGTTGGATCCTGGGGAGGGACTGGGAGGCAGAAAATAGAGGGAATTCTTGCGACGCAAACATCATCGTAAAAGCCGGGGTGGGAGTTGCCTCAAGACAGCCCCCAGGAACTGGTGAGAAGGGATGAACCCCGGTCCTGAAGATTCTCCCCTCCCTGGAACCAGAGATGTGAAACTGGAATTTTCAGGTGCCTGGGGATCTCCCAGTCTCAAAGGACTCTGGTATTTCACACACACCCCTACCAGGGTGGACCTTGGTCAAGGGTCGCAGTCTTGGAAATGCCCAGGACTGGGATGGTGAGAGGCCTTTGGAAACAGAAATTATTTCTATTTCTGTAAACAGCAATGTTTACTAATTTATTTTTAGTATCTTTTAAACAGGGATCCCAGGTTGATGGGAGACTGTTGTCTGCCACTCCCCAATTGCCTCAGCTACCTCTGCTAGGAGAGGCCATGTAAGCTCCATGTGGATGTATGGCTGGGAGATGCTTTTTGGTGTCTGGGGAGTATTGTGAGTCTGTTTGCAGATCCTGATGCATGGGATGGAACCCTGTACTTCCATGGTATCCCTTCTCCCCATTCGGGTTCCTACTTGGGTTGGTAACTTCCTGGGTCACTCTCACAATAAGATTGGTTAAACTATTTGGAAACAACCATAAAAGCCCAAGAAAGAAAAGAGTGGTCCAGATTAGTTCCCCATCACCCAGAGGGCAAACCCAAGCAACTTTGGGGGTGGGGTGGGGTGGAAGAGGTCCAAAACAAGACCTTTTAGAACCTTTAATATTATTGAGGGAAATAGGGGCATGTGGTCCCAGCTGCCCCACCCAAAAAGTAATCTCAGGGGTGGTAGATTCTGTTAATTTCTTAGTGGCTAACTAGAAGTTTATTTATTTCCCTCTGGGTCTGTGCATTTTTGTTTCTGAGACAGGTGAGTTGGTGGTTGGAGGAGGAGGTGGTGGGAGGTAGGAGACTGGCTTCTTCCAAAGAGCAGGCTGCCCTGGCTTTGGGAAAGGAGGAGCAGAGTGAAGACTCTTATTAAATAAGAGGACCCCCGACCCCTCTCCTCTGCCCTTGGAGTCCCTCCAAGTTACACCCTCAGGACCCACTTCCTCCACATGCAGAAATTGAGTGTCATTAGTATTTATTTTTTCTATATGTATCTCTGCTGCTATGGATGTAATCAGCGACCACTGTGTGTATGTGTGTGTGTGTGTGTGTGTGAATATGTGTATGCATGTGACCTTTTTGTTGTGGATGGAGCTGAAAGGCATTTCCTACTCTGGTAAGATTTCCCCTCCTGAATATCTTGTGATAGTCACACTTGTGAAGGATGCCCTAACCTCATAGGCATCTATTTGGTTAAACAAACTGCTTCCCCCTGGTTTGCAGATGAAAATACAGAAGCCTAGACAAGTTCAAAGTCACATGCTGCATTGCTGGCAAGAGCTGTGATTAGAACTTAGGTGTCTGGATTTCTAAGTGACTCTTTTTCCCTCCCTCTTGGTTATCCTACTCCCTGTCCCCTCGTCCCTAGTCAAAGGACCTTCCTGCCACCAGGATCCCTTTCTCCCTCCCTCCCTATTCCTTTTTTTGTCTATGTACCCTCAACTATTTGGTCCCTGCTGAGCGCTTTGCCTGCTGTGTTTAACCCAAAAGCCCTTTTCTAGATTTAAAGTGGGAATGGCTCTGTGGCATCTTAGGAAAGACTGTCTATTGACCTAGTTAATCTGTTTAGTGCCAATTCTATTATTTTTCTGGTCCTGGCATTCCAGCACCTTCAAGAGAGTGAGTGATGGGAACCTGGGGAAGGGATCCTTGGAAAGGCCATAAATGCTATGGCCTGTGATCCTGAAGAGGTTCAGTGTTTCTTGATAAGGAGTTACAGATGAAAAGAGGAAGTCCACAATAGTGGAGGTGATTTCTGGTGGCGGGAAGAGTCTTCCCTTTGCTGTTTGTCTCCTCAGCTGGGGCTAGATAGGAGGGCACTATGGGCCACAATGAAGGCTGTGATTATCCCTTTGTCTCAGAGATTCAGTAGATGATCTGGCATTGTGTAGGTGGACCAATGATGATAACACCCTCCCTTCTGGAATTGTGTTCAAGAAAGTTTGGCTTTTCCAACCACCCTTGATAAATAACTTTTAATTATCAAGCTCCCAAATAGTGTCCTTATTTGGGTTCTTTTTACTTGGGGCCCTTTGTCTGGGGATGGCCTCTGACAACCTAAGTGCAACATGTCTTTCACTAGCAGAGAATTAATTCCTCCCAAATCTTGGGGTGGTGGGGAGGGGGACACCAGGGTAACAGAATAGCCAAATATTGAAGGCAAGATTTGTAGGCTGGTCTTCCTTACTCTGGGTATTATCCTTTTCATTTCTGCAGCCAGACAGCTCTTAAAGAGCAGTTATTAGTGAAATGTCTTCGAAGCAGCTTCCTGAAATCTGGGTTGGAGTTTGAGAATGTTTTCCAGATCAGATCATGGGTCTGGGAGTTAGATCCATCTGCCCCTCCTGGGAGGGGATGAAGAGTACTGACCTTGATCCCACCTTTGGAGGAAAGGGGAGAATCTGTCATCTGTCCTTATTTCTCTACTCTGCTCCAACAGGGAAGCATATTTGAATATTACTCTTTGTCCCCTGTCTACTACCTCTTATTCACTTTTCTCCAAAGGAAGAAGATTGTATTCTCTTTTGGAGATATAGGGAAAGGAGTAATTGTACACACATGCCCTAAATTCTCTTTTCTCTTTTGCACCTCCCTGCCTGCAATGTGTTTGCACTTGAATCAACTCCTGCTTTCACATGGTAAGCACACCTTTTGAGACCCAGGCCTGCCTTCCAGAGGCAGGTAAGGGCATCTCTTGGTGTCCCAACTTTTGGTGAGCCTTGCCTCTTGCAGCTGTCCAGGTAAGTCTCCCTTTGTGTATTTTCCTTTAGGTGGATCATTCCAAGGCCAAGAATTGGAGCAGTGGGAGAGACAGTGGAGGGATCATAGTAGAAAGCCCAATTTTGGCCATAGATACAGATTCATCAGCAAAAAAAAAGCTGATATTTTTATTCTTATTTGTCTGACTCCCACATCTATTTCTCTATTGACTGAGAACTTACATGGAAAAAGACAGAAATAATTTTTGCTCTTAAACCCAAACACATGTAAATTTAGGCACCCTGACTGGCATTAGGAAACTAATATAATATGTGTAGAGATTAGAGCCTGTGGTGTGCCAGAACACAGGACTTAAGCAATCTTAGGCTTTTCAGTTATTGGTCTTTTCAAGTCATAGCAGCTTATGGTAGCTAGTGACCACAGGCAAGACACTACTTTTTAGAGGCACCAGGCATAGGCCTTAACAAAAATAGGCTGAACAGGCCACTCTGACTATCTTGATTCATGTAGATACAACTGAGACAGGCTTGTTACCGAAGGCAAAGGCGCTATCAAATGGAATGATTTGTGCTGCCTTGATTCTCACTCAGAATTGCAGGAGAGGACCTTAAGCTGGCATAAATTTCACATGTATTTCAGAACACATGTTTTGGAAATGCTAGCCTTACTTGTGCTGGAGGTTAGTAGGTGGTATTAGATCAGATTCATTCGACTAGGTTCCCCTTTACCTTGATTTTATTTTTATTCTTCTATAGGGCCAGGGATGGATGAATGGGAGGGGTCAAGTTCTTCAGTTCACCTGGGGTATCAATCACCTGCTCCAGCTGGTGCTATATTTGTTGACTATATAAGTTCTGATAGTAGAATTTCAGGGATCCAGATTGTGTGTTCAACCATAGAGGAATGGTGGATTTCTTTCCTTCTTTTCCTCCCTTCCTTCCTTCCTCCCTCCCTCCCTCCCTCCCTTCCTTTCATCATCTAGAAGGACGGAAGTATCTGTTATATAGGAGTTTGAGATAGAGAGAAACAATGCAATTTTAATTCCTAAGGGTAGGAAGGATATTAAAAAGGATTGTGCCTGGAGTCTTCTTTCCCTAGGAATCATCTAATCAGGAAATAAGAAACATATTCATTTATAAAAAAAAAATAGATCTTGAAGTAAACATGGAAGCAGTGGGAGGGTGAAAAAAGAATGAAAAAAGAAATGCTGA
This sequence comes from Dasypus novemcinctus, assembly GCF_030445035.2. Taxonomy (NCBI): domain Eukaryota; kingdom Metazoa; phylum Chordata; class Mammalia; order Cingulata; family Dasypodidae; genus Dasypus; species Dasypus novemcinctus. The sequence continues at coordinate 109,449,200 of NC_080677.1, read as the reverse complement.
TTAAACTAGAGGAAAAGAAAGAGTTCTTCAGTGGAATGGTTGTGTACTTAGGGGACAGAATTGAAACAAAAGGGAAAATAAGAAGGACCAGGCGCTTACTTATCTTAAAAGATGAGATGATGAAAGTCATTACTTGGTCAAAAGAGGTGAATGGGAACTAAAGAGATCTAACAGAAGATGGGAAGCAAGCTCTTAGAAAACAGGACTGCCTACCACCACTAGGGATCTCAGATTCAAGAAAATATTGAGAGGTACCTACCTGAATCTTCAGAAAGAAAATGTAAGAGCAATAAGAAGTTATCCATTTAACACTGAGATTGGTATACTAGATGGTTACAGAAAATGTAGACAGTACTTTCAATATTTTTTGCTGAGTATCAGCAATATTGTTGTAAGTGGGAAATACAAATAAGGCTTAGGTACAGAGTTAGGTCTGTAAGGGCTAGCATAAGGAAGATGAGACACTAACAAATTATTTAATTAATATAAGTAGGGAGATAAAGCATGATCATCTCAATAGGTTCCAAAATAAGCTTTTGTTTAAAAACTCAACATCAACTTGTGATTAAATTTTAAAACACCTTTGCAAACTAGTAATAAAATTTCTTAAATTGATTAAGGTTATCCACCAAAAACCTGCAGTAAACTTCAAACTTAATGTTGAAAGATTGCAAGCTTTCTGTTGACCATATGGTAAGATAGAAAGTCTCAACAAATTGCAGGATGGTAATCATGTAAAAATACAACAAAAATATAACTGCAAGTCTACATTGGGAAATTTAAAAGCAAACCTCTGCATAACTCAAATTTCAAGGACAATTACAAAAATTTAGAACTGAATGAAAACAAAAAACTACATAGAAAACATGTGCTGCAAGTAAATGGTACTGGGGAAGGGGGTGAAGGATATAGTTTTTTTTATATAAAAGAAAGATTGAAAGTAAATGAACTAGCTTTACTCAAGAGGTAAAGAAAAATAAGTGAACTCAAAAAAAGTAAAAAGAGACACTATCTCAGACAAGGCATTCACTATGGGAAAGACTTTGCCCCTAAAGGAGTAAAATTTGGTTCTTGGGCAGTGAAAAATATCTTTGATATTACAAAATTTGTGGTCCTCCAAAGGACCTCACAACATAAACAGGTATGCAGTATATGTGTGGTAACTTAATTTCATGGGGAGGAGGGGAGTGATAATGAAAAAAAAGGTTGAAAAACACTGCCATAGATAAAAGGAGAAATTAGTGAAACAAAAGGAAAAATGGGGAGAGTTGAGAGCAAAACACTTTCAATAAGATTAATAAAAATAGGTTTCTTTGACAAGTATGATTAAGGAAAAAGAAGGCACACAAAAACACACAAACATTATCAGGAATAAAAGAGGGCATAAAGCCATAATAACACATGAGCAGATTTTTTAAGTTTTAAGAGAATAATGCAAAAAACTTTATATAAACAGGGTTGAAAAATTATATGGATAATTTTCTAGGAAAATATAAAATTTCAAAATAGTCCGATGGGATGTAGATGTGGCTCAATCAGTTGGTGCCTGCTGCCAAATGGGAGGTCCTGGGTTAGATCCCTGGTACCTCCTAAAATACAACAACAACAACATAACAACAAGGAAACAAGCGAAAAAATCAACTCAGGGTAGCTGACGTGGCTCAGTGGTTGAGCACAGGCTTCCTACATATGAGATTCTGGGCTCAATTCCTGGCCTGGTATCTCAAAACACTCATACACCCACACAAAACAAAACAAAATAAAACAAAACTCCCACAAATGTCCCATAAGAAAATCCAAAAGTGAAATGGTAGTCAAAGATCCAGCCAAAAAAAAAAAAAAAAAAAATGGCACTACATTTAGGTAGTTGTATACACAAGACCTCCCAAATCTTTAAGAAACAGATACTTTCCATGTCTAATGAATTGTCCCCAAGCATAGAAAAAGAATATTATCCAATTTGTTTCATATACTTCAGATAGTCCTGATGCCAAAATAAAACAATTAAAAGACAAGAAAAAAACATACCACTTTTATCTATAAGGATGACTGCAAAAATCCCAAGTAAATATTAGAAAAATTCTAATTCAGAAGTGAATGAAAAGAATCATCATGATCATTGGAAATTTGTCTTAGGAATGCAAGAATAATTCAATAATAGAGATCTATCAATGCAATTCACTACATTAATTTTAAAAAGAAAATCAGTATCTTTCTTATGTGCCAGCAATCATCAATCAGAAAATATGATAGACTAAAAGATTTCATATACAGTAGCAACAAATAATATAAAGCACATTTATGGAGAAATCATAAAACTTTTACTGAACGATATAAATGAAGATTTGGCTAACTGGATGTTAATGTGTCTACGCAAGGGAAAACTTGATATTGAAAATATGGTCAGTCCTTTCCTGAAATTCGTCTGTGTACTTAATGCAGTTCTAATCAAAGCTCCAAAAGGATTCTTCATGGGACTTTTTAAAGGAAATGTGACAAATAACATGGGGGAAGGGAATAGAAAATTGCTTTACCAGATATCAAAATATTCCAAAAGCTGTAGTAATTAAAATAGTGTATAGTGCAGGAATAGATAAATAGAGAAACTGAAACAAAGAGATCAGAAACATCTCTGTGAATATATAAGAATTTGGCATATGAGAGAGCAGTTATTGCAAATCAGTAGGGAAAAGACAGACTTGCCAATAAATGCTATTGAAACAGTTGGCTCCTCATGAGGAAAAAAACAACAAACACACGTTACATTCTCTCTCAACCCTTTCACAAAAGTAAATTCTACATGGTGATGACTTACATGCTTTTAATTTATAAATGGTAGTAGTAGTAAATACTGGAAAATATCTCTGTCATCATTGGATAAGGAGGGTCTTATTTTTTAGAACACAAAAATTTAAAAAATAGAATCTTAAAGAAGGAAGAGACAGATTTGCCAGCATCAAAATTTTTTAAATGTTTTACATCTTTTAAAAAGTAAACAAAATTTTACTAGTTCCATCAATTGTGGCAAATGTCCCACAGTAATGAAGGATGTTGTTGATGTGGGAAAATGTGGGAGGTCTAGGGAATGGGGCATATGGGAATATCCTATATTTTTGTGTGTGTAACATTTATGTAATTAAGTTTCTTTAAAAATAAAGAAGTATATGTTATTTAAAAAGTAAACAAAATGAAATATCAACTCTGAGAGAAAATATTTAACAGGCATAGGACTGATGTCCAGAATATATAAAGAATCAAAAATTTAAGAGATAAGACCAAAAAAAAAAAAAAATTCAAATGCTAGTAACTGGCAATTTAAAAAAAGAACCAAGATCAAGAGTGATGGCTGGGAGATCCTTAGCCTCACATATAATGCTTTCACTCTTTTAAAAGAGAATATCTTCATTTATTGCTGTCATAAGTAAAAACAAACAAACAAAAACAAACTAGCAAAAACACTTAAAGTATTTTAAAGGAAGGAAACAAAATACTCCTGGTTAAAAACAAAACCAGATGGTAGGGTTGGAAATGCTACACCAGGCAAATGTTAATAAAAGAGAACCAGGGATGATAAGATTAACACCAGAGTCAAAATACAATTCCAAGTACATAATATTAGTAATGTAAAGATTATTGTTATTATTTTTAATTTTTTTCTCTATTTTTTTAAATGTTATATTAAAAAAATATGAGGTCCCCATATACTCCCCCACCCACCACAAAGATTAATTTATATGGATTGAAAGTAAAGTACATTGAGCACCAAAAATAAGGGAGAATGCTTTTGCCCATATATTAAAGGCATCATGAGACTTTTTTTCAGCTCAGTAGTTCTAGACCTATTCTGGGACTGGGACAGGGTGGTTTATCCCCCCATTCTCATTAGAAATTCGGGGATATATTCTCATTTCCTTCAGCTTCATTACAGGGGTGGGAGGGTGAGGTGTCCACACAGGATAAATCAGACAGGAACTGAGTCCAATTTCCCCCACTCCTGATAATGACAGAAGAAAAATGTGAATTTGTTAATTAAATGTAGCTTTAGTCACTTTCAGTTTAAACTATGCTCACTCAAAAAATATGTATTCCCACTCAGTCTCTTTGGGATACATTCAAAGTTTTCTCACTAGGACTGCCTCCCCCCAAGGCTCTCCCCACCTCCTTCCCACCATGGTTTCTGAATATGAGGGAACTTATTCCATCATGACAAGAAGGAAAACAGTCTCAGGGCTGTATGCTTTTCTCATTTTCCATGCTGTGTGGCTATTCTAGGGGTCTCTGGGAATATAGGGCTAGTGCCCAAAGAGCTCCAACAGATTCTGTCTGCTTCTTTTGGGTGCCTATCTGGCACTCAGTGCTGAAGTCTGTGGTCCTCCTATAGCCTATGATTGTGTGGTCTCTGCTGAATGCAGACTTCTTATCTCAAATTCAGACCTTTTCTGGACTTTGAGATCTCTCAGCACTTTTGCACCCTCTTACCAGGGCATGAAAAAATATTTTGGATTCCCTCCACACTTCACAAAGACCATAGAGAACCATGTACATACACAAGCCCATCTGTCTAGACACCTCTTAGCCATTTCAGCATTACCTCTGGAGTGGCAACATGCTGCTCCAGCACCATGCCCAACACGAACTGGAAATGGAGGACCAGCCCAGAAGTTCCAGACTCTAATTTATCTGGAGTTCCTGCTGTTATGTCCATCTTCCTGAGTGTAGGCCAAAGGCCAAGCATTGGGGGAAGGGGGAGGGCAGACATGTCCCTTCTCAGGGGTCTAGGTTCCCGGTTAGTCTACTCTGAATCCTTGGCCCTCCAAAATGGAAGAGCATGTCACTTCCTCTCTTAGTAGGTGGCAACTTCCCACCATTAAATCCCAAGTTTGCTCTACCTATGAATTACAGTAAAACTTTATGTCCAGACTGTATGCTTTGCTCTTAATATTTAAGAGATTTTGGAATTTGGAACTTTCTTGTTTTCCCAAGAAAGTTTTCAAAACTATTGTTTAATTATGGACTTCAAGCCCTATTTTGGAGTAAAAGATGATCTAGAGTCATTAGTTACATTTATAATCTTGATGCATTCTGAGGCAATTGACTCTAGTTGAAAAGGGAATGGTCACATGGAAGAAAATAAGGGAAGAGATCATATTAACATATTTCAAAACATATTATCTATTTCACACTACATTTAGTCTGGTTGAAGATTAAGTTCTTAGTTCTGAAGATGGAACTAAGAGGACATTTTGTTTTGTCCCCTAAGTAATTGGGTCCTTAGAAGAGAACAGAGTTCTCAGATACAAATAATCAAAGGAAGCTTTAATTTGTCTCCTACAGAACTCTAGAATAAAGAAATCCCAAGAGAAAGTATGGCAGCTATTACTACTACTCTGAGCAGGGTATGGCACAAGTGATGACAGAGAGGCTAGCAGCAACATTTTGTCACCCTGCCAACGCCCAAAGAGTTCTAGGTCCACTCATCCAGTCAAGGGAGGGATAGCATTTTGGTCCATGGGTTCCAGTAGGTGTCAGCAATGAATTGAACTGAAGTATATCTAGCAGCCCCAGAGGCAGTGCCAGAAGCTTTCCTTTCTTTGGCTGTGTGCAGCCATAGCTTTTACCTTAAAGAATCAGGCTTTCATGGACTGGGACATAAAGTTCAATGAATATTTATTGTGCCCTTACAGTGTGTCAGGCACTGCTACAGACACTTGGAACACATCAGTGAATACAACAAAGATCACTGCCCTTATGATTTTTCATTCTAACAGTGTGGATACAGGTAATAAACAATAAGTAAGTTAATGACATAAGTAATAAAAGATATTGAGTGAATAAAAAGTAGAGCAGGCTAAATGGGATTGGTGTGCTGGGTGGGAGTGGGAGTTAGGTTGAGATACTAAATAAGTTGATCTGGATATGAGCAAAGACTTGAGGGAGGTGAGGAGATTAGCATCAATATATGGGGGGTGGGGGATAGGGGAAGTTTTCCAGGTGGAAGGAACTGTCCTTGCCTGAGTGATAAGTCAAGAACCTGTAAGGTAATCAATATGCCTGCGTCTGAGTTAAGGTCAGAAGGAAGGGGGGGTGGTGGTCAATCCTTATTGGTCTTATAGGTCATTATAATGACTGTGGCATTTTCTCTGGTGAAATGGAGAGGTACTGAGGATTTCGAGCAAAAACACGATGTGATATGCCTTTTGTTTAAAAGGATCATTCTGGTTGCTGTGCTAGACAGGTTAAATGGGGAAGTCTTCAGGAGACAATTTTATTAATTTAGTAGGAGATGATGGTGGCTTGGACCAAAGTGATGGTAGAGGAGATGAGAGCAATAGTCAGATGCTGATATATTTTAAAAGAAGAGCCAACAAGAAGCCTTCCTTATCTCAGTTGATGGCAACTCTAGCCTCCTGGCTGCTCAGGACAAAAACCTTTAAGTCACCTTTGCCTCCTCTCAATCTTTCACTCCCCATCTTCAATCCTTTATGAAAGTCCATTGGGAAAGAACAAGAGTTCAGTTTTGGGTGTCTGAGTGTGCTGAGTTCAAAATGCATCTTAGACATCCCAGTGGAATGTTAGCAGTGGAAAAAAACTAGTCTGAAGTTTGTAAGAGAGGTCTGGGCTAGAGACAAACATTTAGCATTATCAATTTACAGATATTATTAAAAGTCATGAATCTCAATCAGATTACCAAGAGAGTGAATGCAGAGAGAGAAGAAAGAATACAGACTGAGGTAGGGCACTCCAACATGAAGAGCTGAGGGATATGACGTGAAAGCAGCAAGGAGACCAAGGAGTGACCAGTGGTAAGCCAAGAGTAAGATATCCTAGAAGCCTAGTAAAGAAAGTGTATCTAAAAAGGGAGTTGTCCACTCTATCTGATGCTCATGCTAAGTCAAGTAGGATGAAGCCTGGGGAACTGGCCATTGACCATAGCCACTCCACGGTCACTGGCAACCTTGGTAAGAACAGTTGCCATGGAGGATAGGAGCAGATGCCTGATTGCCATAAATCTAAGAAAGAATGGGAGGAAAGGAGATCATAACTGTAGGCCATTATTTTGAGACATTTTGCTGCAAATGGGAGCAAAGAAATGGGATAGAAGTTGGCAGGAAAAAATAGGGTCAAAGGAATGATTGCTTTTTTTTTAGGATGGCAAGGAAAACAGTTTGTTTATTGGCTGATGAAAATGATTCGAGATGGAGTAAAAATGTGGAGGAGAATTGCAGGAACGATATCCATGAGGAGTCAAGGACAGTGGGGTCTAGTGTACAAGTGGAGAGATTGACTTTATATGGGAGCATGGATATTTCCACTGTGAGTTGGAAGGCATTTGTGGGTACAGACACTGGCAGGTGAGTAGAAGTGTGGTGGGAGACTGTGGGCATTCTTTTTTGGTTAATTAAATTTTCTCAGCGAAGTGAAAGTAAGGTAGTCAAATGAGTTTGAGGATGGGGTGTGAGGTATTAGAGATTTGAGGAGAGAGGAAAAGGTGTTAAATAGTTATTGAAGAGTCTGGGAGAATATTAAACCAGGGAAATGTGTGATTGCCAGGCAGCAAAAAGAATTGAACTGAGGCTAGTGATCATGAATTTAGAGTGAGAGTCAGTCTCTGTGTGTGTGTGTGAGGCTCATTTAGCTGCATGGGTTTAGAAACAGATTGGATAGAGGAGTTGAGAAACATTGCAGTTTGGTCGAGAAGTGAGAGGGGCAAGGGAATTAAAGGTATGTGAATGGGTGGAGTATAATGGTATATAAAGGTATAATGGTGGAGTGTGGAATTTAACCTGGATACACAGGGGAGTGAGAATATCAAGGTTGGGAAGGACAGTGAAAAATAAATTATAAAACATATGGAATAGTATGTGTGTGTTTTGTGGGAGTCAGTTTACTGGTAAAAGAAATGGTATGACCCTAATGTACTTTTTGTCTTTGGCGCAATTCTTGTTTTTTGCATTATCTAATGTGATTTTTGGTAAATAAATATGGTATATAGATTTATTGGAAGATGCCAGAGTTTATAGGGGTTAGAGAGTGAACTAGAAAGATAGGAGAAAATGATCAGAGAGTTTGAATCACAACATTGAGGTTATGGAGGTACTAGTCTGCCAAAGGAGTGCCGATGCAAAATACCAGAAATCTGTTTGCTTTTATAAAGGGGGTTTATTTGGGGTAAAAGCTTACAATTCCAAGACTGTAAAAAGTCCAAGTAAAGGCACCATCAGAGGTGCTTTCTCACGAAAGTCAGTTGCCATGTGTTAAGGTGAGATGGATGCTGATCTCAGGCTGGTCTCTGCCTTCCCTTCCAGACTCACCCTTTCCTCTTGAACTCCATGAGCCCAGACTCTTGAGGCTTCATGCTTAAGTGATCCTGTAGTCCTCTTTCTCCAGGCATAGGGCTTGTTTCTTTCTGGGCCTCAAGTATCAGTCTCAGCTGTTCTGCATTCTTCCTAATTTCAGCTGTAAGCTAGCAGGCAAAATGGCTCATCTCTTCCCAAGGCCTCAGTTGTTGAGCCTTCTCCTGTTACTTGGAAGGATAAAAAATGACAGAGCTCTCTCTTCCTGTGTCTGAGTGTCCATTTATATCAGACCCAGCAAAGGGGCAGGGACACAACCGGAGTCATGCCCACTGACTTAGTGGACTCAAAAGCCCTAAATCAATCTTAACAGCTAATCTAATCAAAGCCTTCTCAACTGAATTTAATATAATCAAAGGGTAGCACACCCAGGTAAACAGATTAGTTTACAAACATAATCTTTCTCTTTTGGGGACTCATAAAATAACCTTAAACTGCCACAAGGGGTTACACCTATTAATAAATGACAAGGTGGAAGTTATCTTCATGGAACTAAGTGGTTGATGTGGAGTGGAGAAGATCATTGGTGAATGGAGATCTGGAAGTGAGAGGCCAGGGTCACATATATGTATATGAGCATAGTAAAGGCAAGAGTTAAAGTAAGCTAGGAGGTAAAATTGTCAAGAAATATGCAGGAATGACCCACTGATACACAAACTAGATGACTAAAAAACAAACCACTCATGGATGCAACATCATAAACATAGTGATGCAAAAAATCCCCTGGAGGGAAGCAGACTTTGCTCAACTGATAGAGTGTCTGCCTACCACAGGGGAGGTCCAGGGTTCAAACCCAGGGTCTCCTGACCTGTGTGGTGAGCTGTCCCATGTGTGGTGCTGATATGAGCAAGGAGTGCTGTGCCATGCAGGGGTGTTCCCCACGTAGGGGAGCCCCACGCACAAGGAGTGCACCCCACGAGGAGAGCCGCTCTGCACGAAAAAAGTACAGCCTGCCCAGGGGTGGTGCCACACACACGGAAAGCTGACGCAGCAAGATGACACAACAAAAAGAGACACAGATTCCCAGCGCCGCTGACAGAATGCAAGTGGACAGAGAAGAACACACAGTGAATGGACATAGAGAGCAGACAATGTGGGGTGGGGGGAGAAGGTAGAGAAAATTTTTTTGAAATCTTAAAAAAAATAAAATCCCCTGGAAAATTTTCCCTTGGAATCAGCTAATAAAAGGACAAATCCACTTGCTTAGAATTCTGGGTGGCAATAGAGACTAGAGAGGGACTTCATAAAAGGTGAATCCAAGAAAAAGAAAAATAATCTCCAAAATCAGGTAGGAAATTTCTGTCCTGGATCCACCAGTCTGGACCCTCATGATCACTCAGTCCTATGCAGCTTGGGAGTCACACAGAGGTAGCATGGCCCAAGTCCCTCCTGCTGTGGATGCAGACTATAGCGCCATTCACAGCAGCAAATTAGAAACCCATACATATCCAGTCACAGAGACTGAAGTCTGCAGAGATCAGTGTAGAACAGAAGCTGCTGAACAGCGTCAAATACAAAAGATCCCCAGAGGGAAAAAAAGAGAGACCATGGAAGAACTGTTGGCAGAGGTGCACATACTCAATCCAATTTGTGTTGGCTGGACCATGTAAATGCAAAACGGACTTTTCTAGATTGACCCACCTTTCTGGATTGATCCCATCTGTTCCCTGGGCATGGAATATCCTAATGGGGAAGAAACCAGAAGCAGAAAGGCCTTATAGAAAAAAAAAGAAGAAGGGGGGGCTAAACTATTGTATGACAGGACATGCCCCAAACTGAAAAGTGTAAGAAAAAGGGGGCAGTAAGTGAGGGAGAGAATTTAAACAAATCATAGGAACTGGGGGAGAAAAATCTGCACAAAAACAAATGGACAAACAAAAAAATACAGATCAAGATTCCTGGACAAGGAACAGAGGAAAGGAAGCTTTTCCGGGAGGTGAAACAATTGCACAAAAAGTGCAATCGTAAAAATTGTACTGTATATTCAGGGCAAGTATCAGATGAAGAAGAGCTGAGAAAATCTGAACAGATAAGCACAACCTACTCTAAAGGTCCAGAATAAGTTGGACCAAGGTTTAAAGAAGAGTCTTAACACAAAGCCAAACAACGATAAAACCCTAGACAAGAGGGAGATACAGACCTCCAGAGTTAACTCATCAAGATAATCAGATGCCCAGACATCAGCAAAAAATTACAAGCCATATTAAGAATACAAAGATTGGCTCAGTCAAGGGAACAAAATAGAACTTCAGATGCAGAATTTGGAACAGTTAATCAAAGAAGTCCAAACAAATCTCCTAAATCAATTCAAGGACTTGAAGGAAAATATGGTTATAGAGCTAAAGGATATTAAAAAGACAATTTGTTGGGGAACCAATGTACCTCAGTGGTTAAGTGCCAGCTTCCCACATATGAGGTCCTGGGTTCAATCCCTGGCCCTGGTACCTCAAAAACAAACAAATCAAACCAAACAAACAACAACAATGTGTGAGCATAAAGAATTTGAAAGTATACAAAGAAACAAAACAGAAATTATGGGGATGAAAGGCACAATAGAAGAGATGAAAAATACACAAAAGTCATACAACAGGAGATTTGAAAAGGCAGAATAAAGAATAATCGAGGGGAAGCAGACTTGGCCCAATGGATAGGGCGTCCGCCTACCACATGGGAGGTCCAAGGTTCAAACCCCGGGCCTCCTTGACCTGTGTGGAGCTGGCCCATGTGCAGTGCAGTGCAGGGTGCAAGGAGTGCCCTGCCACGCAGTGGTGTCCCCTGCATAGGGGAGCCCCATGTGCAAGGAGTGCGCCCTGTAAGGAGAGCCGCCCAGCATGAAAGAAAGTGCAGCCTGCCAAAGAATGGCACCGGACACATGGAGAGCTGACACAACAAGATGACGCAACAAAAAGAAACACAGATTCCTGGTGCCACTGATAAGGATAGAAGCAGTCACAGAGGAACACACAGCGAATGGACACAGAGAGCAGACAACCGGGGGGAGGGGGTGGTGAGAAATAAAACAAAAAATAAATCTTTAAAAAAAAAGTCACTGGAATAGATAGAGAAAAACAACAGAAAAAAAAATTGAACAGTGTCTCAAGGATTTGAGTGATAGCATGAAACGTACAAATATATGCATCATGGGAATCTGAGAAGGAGAAGAGAAGGGAAAAGGAGAAGAAAGAATATTTGAGGAAATAATGGCTGAAGATTTCCCAGCTCTTCTGAAAATCATAAAAATACATGTCCAAAAATAGCAACATACTCCAAACAGAATAAATCATAATAGACCTACTCTGTGACACATAGTAATCAGAATGCCAAATGCCAAAGATAAAGAATTCTGAAAGCAGCAAAAGAAAAGCGATTTGTTACACGCAAAGGATCCTCAGTAAGACTGTCAATTTCTCATCAGAAAACCTGGAAAGGAGAAGGCAGTGGTATGACATATTTAAACACTGAAAAAGAAAACTGTCAGTCCAAAATTCTTTGCCAGGCAAAACTGTCCTTCAAAAATGAGAGGGAATTTCAAACATTCACAGATAAACAGAACCTAAGGGAGTTCGTCATCAAAAGAATTACTAAGGAGTAAAACTGGTGGCGCCGCAGGTGGGGAAAAGGCGCACCAACCCTAAGGCTGCTTGCCCAGGCTGTCGGGAGCCTCTTCATCCGGGCGCTGGGGTCGCCATGTTGGACGGCGGGAGAAGGCGAGAGAGAGCCTGTGGCGGGAAGGCTTTCCCTGCGGCGGGAAGGCTTTCCCTGCCGCTCTTCTCCGGCCGAGCAGCGGGCGGGCTGGGCCCGGCTTTGGGGCGTGTGTCCTGAGGAGCAGAGCGTAAGTGGGACGATGCGGCGTCTGCCCAGTGCCAGGCCCCCAGTGACCGCCGCCGGCTCACTCAGCCGCGGCAGGGAGAGAGGCGGGAAAGAGAAGCGGAAGAGACCCCGCTGCCGGAAGACTGCACACCGCGGCGGCCCGGTTCCCTCAGGTTTAATATTTAATTAAACTGCATCGATGAAGCACATTGCAAGGGGCGTGGAAGATGATCAGCAATGGTTTTGGACTCAAAGAGTCTGTGTTTGCTGGCTCTAGCTGCATCCCCTACAATAGTTCAACAATTTGACTATCAGCGCCGGATGTCAGATGATGGCAAACTCAGACTCTTCTAAGACAAGCAAAACAATCCGAGTTTTCTTGCCAAACAAGCAATGTGGGAAAAGGAATGAGCTTGCATGACTGCCTTATGAAAGTGCTCAAGGTGAAGGGTCTACAACCAGAGTGCTGTACAGTGTTCAGACTCCTCCAGGAACACTAAGGTGAAAAAAGAAATGCACATTTAGATTGGCATATTGATGCTGTCTCTTTGATTGGAGAAGAACTTCAAATAGAGTTCCTGGACATGTTCCTCTCACAACACACAGCTTTGCTCAGAAGACGGTCCTGAAGCGTGCCTTCTCTAACACGTCAGAAGTTTCTGCTAAATGGATTTCAATATCAGACTTGTGGCTACAAATTCATGAGCACTGTAGCACCAAAGTACCTACTATGTGTTTGGACTGAAGTAATATCAGACAGCTATTATTGTTTCCAAATTCCACTATTTGTGATAGTGGGGTCCCAGTACTACTGTCTTTGACAATCCATCTCGGATGTGAGAGTCTGTTTCCTGAATGCCTATTAGTTCCCAGCACAGATAATCCACACCCCACGCCTTCACCTTCAATACCTCCAGCCCCTCCTCTGAAGGTTCACTCTCCCAGAGACAAAGGTTGATGTCCACAGCTAAAGTCCGCATGGTCAGCACCACCCTATCTGTGGACAGCAGGATGATAGAGAACGCAATTCCAAGTTAGAGCTAATCAGCCTCACCTACAGCCCTGTCCAACAGCCCCAACAATATGAGCTCAACAGGCTGGTTACAGCCCCAAACCCCTGTGCCAGCACAGAGAAGAGGACACAAGCATCTGGGATCCAGGAGAAAAACAAAATCAGATCTCATGGACAGAGAGACTGAAGCTATTACTGGGAAATAGAAGCCAGTGAAGTGAAGCTCTCCATCCGGATTGGATCACTCTCATTTGGGATTGTTTATAAGGGCAAGTGGCATGGAGATGTTGCCATAAAGGTTGTTGATCCAATACCAGAACAGTTCCAGGCCTTCAGAAATGAGGTGGCTGTCCTGTGCAATACACAGCATGTGAACATCCTGCTCTTCATGGGATATATGATAAAGGACAACCTGGTGATCATGACCCAGTGGTGTGAGGGCAGCAGCCTCTACAAATACCTGCATGTCCAGAAGACCAAGTATCAGATGTTCCAGCTAATTGACATTGCCTGGCAGGCAGCTAAAGGAATGGACTATTTGCATGCAAAGAACATCATTCACAGAGACATGAAATCCAATAATGTATTTCTCCCTGAAGACCTGACAGTGAAAATTGGAGTTTTTGGTCTGGCCACAAGTCATGCTGGAATGGTTTTCAGCAGGTTGAACAACCTACCAGCTCCATCCTTTGGATGACCCCAAAGATGATCTGAATTCAGGACAATAACCCATCCAGCTTCCAGTCCAATGTGTACTTCTATGGCATAGTATTATATGAGCTGATGGCAGGAAAGCTTCCATATTTACACATCATCAACAAGGATCAGATCATCTCCATGGTGGGCTGAGGTTATGCCTCCCCAAATCTTAATAAGCTATACAAGAACTGCCCCAAAGAGATGAAGAAAGTTAAGGAAGAAAGGTCTCTTTTCCCCCAGATTCTACCTTCCACCAAGCTGTTCCAATAGTGTCTACTGAAAATCAGCTGGAGTGCTTCTGAGCTGTCCCTTCATCTAGCAGTCCACACTAAAAACATCAGTGCCTGCATGTTGAAAACATCCTCTAGGCTGCCAGTCTCCTAGATGGACTTTGCACCCGCACTCAGGCCAGCAGGGAGGGAGGTGGGAGTAGGGTGGGAGGTGGGGTGGGGTGGGGAGGGAAAGTCAGCAGGCACCACTTTTCTGCTCCCTTTCTATGGGGCGGAGAGCTCATTTTCAGAGAAGCTGCTGCTAATGACATCCTAGACTATAACGTCTTCATGTTGCCTTTTTTCTACCCTTTCTGGTCCTGGGAAAAGGAAGCCATTCATGATGCTGGTTTGTCCTGCTCCCTCCCCATGCTCATGAACCAAGCTTTCTCCAGATATACAAGTGGATATAGATGGCAATATATCACCTGTGGTCCTGGCTGTTGGCTTAATGAGTATTTTTAAGGAAAAAAAAAAGGGCACTTGGAATGGGAAATAAAGATAGCAGGCAAATCCAGCCCTGATGTCGTGGGAAAATATGGATTTTGGTAATAAGCTCCTATAAGGAATGGGATCACAAGAAGGACTCTTTTTCAAAGACAGTGGTGGAATGCCAATCAGGGAGTTTTGCACATAATGAATAACAGGAAGGAGTCTGCTTTGGTACTAGGGAATTTAACTCCTTGAATACTTCCTTCTTTTGCACAGCCCCTGAGGTCTCCAGTGCATTGGGGTGTTGTTTTTTTTTTCAGATGAAGCAATGGTCTGCCCCTCCCAGACTCTGAGGGAGCAGTCTTCCGTCAGGCTGAATTTAGCCTTCCAGGAGCTGCCCCTATGGGGTGGGACCACAGAGGCAGCCTTATTTCATAGTCAAATCTTATATTTGCAAGGAAGCTAAGAACACAGGTTTTCTTGATGATTTGTGTTTTAATTTTGTTTTTATTGTGCCTAACAAAATAGTTATCCTGTAGGTCCTCGATTATGTTATTTTTATTATTATTTATTTATTTCTCCCCCTCCCATCATTGTTTTTGTTCACTATCTGCTCTCTGTGTCCATTTCTCGTCTGCTCCTCTTCTTTTAGGAGGCACCGGGAACTGAATCGGGGACCTCCCACATGGGAGGGAGGCACCCAATTGCTTGAGCCACCTCCTCTCCCTGTTTGTTGTGTTTCTTATTGTGTTTCCTCGTTGCATATCTTTATTGCATCATCTTGTTGCATCAGCTCACTGTGCCAGCCCATTGCATCAGCTCATCAGTTAGGCAAGCGCCCAACTGCTTAAGCCACATCCACTTCCCTATATTATTTTAATAAAATAAATTAACGTTAGGTTTCAAAACAAAAAACAAAAAACAAAAAGAATTGCTAAGGAGAGCTTTGCAGGTTGAAAGGAAGAGACAGGAGAGAGTGGCTTGGAGCAGTGTAATGAAATGAAGATCTTCAGTAAGGGTAGCTAAAAGGGGAAATGCAAAACCTAACAGTCCTTTCTCCTCAATATACAACTCTACTCTTTACTTCCTGTGGAGACAAAATACAAATGAACAAGAAAAAGGCGTATCTTGATAATGGCCATGCAAAATATAAAGAGGTAATATGGAATAAAAATAACATAAGGGGGGAAGACAGAGGGGTATAGGAGCACAGAACATGTATGCTCTTGAAACTAAGTTGGTATCATTTCAAATTAGTAGCTCATAGATGTAGGTTGTGTATTACAAACCCCAGGGTTACCACAAAGAAAGTATTTTAAAAATGTGCAGAAAGAGAAATGAGAAAGAGATCAGTCAGGTACATAAAGAAAGATGAATTATACAGAAAAGAAGGTTGCAATAAGGGAAAAGAGGCAAAAAAATAAAAAGATATGACATATAAAAACCAAAGGACAAAATAGTTGAAGTTAGTATTGTCTTTACAGTAATAGCACTGAATGTTAATGGAATCCACTATCCAATCAAAACACAGATTGGTAAAAAAAGATTTAAAAAGTACAATCCAACAATATGTTGCTTACAAGAGACTCCCTAAGACCCAAAGACACAAACAAATTGAAAGTGAAAGGATAGAAAAAGATCCCATGCAAAAATAGTAACCAAAAAAGAACTGGGGTACCTACAAAATAGATTATAAGCCAAAAGCTGTTACAAGAGATTAAGAAGGACACTATTTACAAATGGGACAACCCACCAAGAAGAAATAACAATCATAAAAATTTATGCACCTAACTGTGGTGCCCCAAAATACATGAGGCAAATACTGGCAAAACTGAAGAGAGAAATGGGTGTCTCTACAGTAATAGTTGGAGACTTCAGTACACCACTCTAATCAAGAGAGAGAACATCTAGACAGAAGATCAATAAGAAAATAGTAAGCTTGAGTAATATAAGGAATGAAGTAGACCTAACAGACATATAAAGAACACTCATCCCCAAACAGCAGGATATACACTCTTCTCAAGGGCACATGGATTGTTCTCCAGGATACATAACATGTTGGGTCACAAAACAAGTCTCAATACATTTTAAAAGATTGACATCATACTATCATACAAACCATCTTTTCTGACCATAATGGAGTGAAGCTGAAATCAATAACACAAGAGAACTGGAAAATCCACAAACACATGAAAGGTAAATAATACTCTTAAACAATCAGTGGGTCAAAGAAGAAATTACAAGGAAAAGCAGTAAATACCTTGAGCCTAAAGAAAATGACACAACATATCAAAACTTACGGGACGCAGTGAAGGCAGTCCTGATTGGGAAATTTACAGCTCTAAAAGCTTACATTAGAAAAAAAAAAGCTAAAATCAAAGACCTAAGTGCACAACTGGAGGAACTAGGAAAAGAACAGTAAAATAAACACAAAGAAAGCAAAGGAAAAGAAATAAGATTAGAGGAGAAATAAATGAAATTGAGAATTTCAAAATAGAGCAAGCATTAGCAAAACCAAATGTGGTTTTTCAAAACGGTCAATAGAATTGACAAACCCTTAGCTAGACAGAGAGAGAGAGAGAGAGAAAAGATGTAAATAAAATCAGAAATGAGAGCCCCCCAGAAAATTAGACAATCTACATGAAATGGACAAGTACCTAGAAACACATAAACAACCTACTCTGACTCTAGAAGAAATATCTCAACAGACCAATTACAGGGAAAGAGATTATTCAATCAGCAAAAACTCCCAACAAAAAACCAGGACTTCACAGGTGAATTCTACCAACAATTCCAAGAAGAATTAATATCAATCCTGCTCAAACTCTTCCAAAAAATTGAACAGAAGGAACACTACCCAAATCATTCTATAAGGACATCACCCTAATACAAAGTCAGATAAGGATACTACAAGAAAAGAAAATGACAGACCAATTTCTCTTATGAACAGACATAAAAAAAAAACCCTCAACAAAATACTGGCAAATTGAATCCAACAGCACATTAAAAGAATTATACAGCATGATCAAGTTTATTTTATCCCAGGTATACAAGGGTGGTTCAACATAAGAAAATCAATGTAATACACTACATTAACAAAATGAAAGGAAAAAATCACATGATCATCTCTTGATGCAGGAAAGGCATTTGACAAAATACAGTATCCTTTCTTGATAAAAAAAAATACTTTGAAAAATAGGATAGAAGAAACTTCCTCAGCATAATAAAGGGCATATATGAAAAACTCACAGCTAACATTGTATTCAGTGGTGAGTGGCTGAAAGCATTATCTCTAAGATTCAGACCAAGACAAGGATGCCCACTGACACCACTGTTATTCAACATTGAACTGGAAATTCTAATTAGAGCAATTAGACAAGAAGAAATTAAAGGCATCCAAAGTGGAGTGAAAGAAGTAAAACTTTCACTATTTGCATATGATATGATCCTATATATATAGGAAGTCCTGAAAATCTACAACAATGGTACTAGAGCTAATAAATAATTTCAGCAAAGTGGTGGGGTACAAGATACAAAACTCAAGTGTTGTTATATGCTAATAATGAGCAATCTGAGGAGGACATCAAGAAAAAAAACTCCATTTACAATATCAACTAAAAGAAGCAAATATCTAGGAATAAATTTAACTGAGGATGTAAAGGACTTACACATGGAAAACTATAAAACTTTGCTAAAAGAAATCAAAGGAGATCTAAATAAATAGGACATTACATGCTCATGGATTGGAAGGCCAAATATTGGTCAAATAAAATGTCAATTTTAACCAAAATGATTTCAGATTCAATGTAATCCAATCAAATTTCAAAAAAAAAACACCTTTTTTTTTGCAGAAATGGAAAAGTCCAATATCCAATTTATTTGGCAGGGTAAGGGGCCATGAATAAAAATGTCTTGAAAAAGAACAAAGTTGGAGGACTTGTACTTCCTGACTTTAAGGCATATTACAAAGTTACTGTGATCAAAACACCATGGTACTGGCACAAGGATAGATATATAGAGAAATGAAATTGAATTGAGAGTTCAGAAATAGACACTCTGGGAAGCAGATTTGACTCAACTGATAGAGAGTACGCCTACCACATGGGAGGTCCAGGGTTCAAACCCAGGGCCTCCCGACCTGTGTCGTGAGCTGGCCCACGCGCAGTGCTGATGCGTGCAGGGAGTGCCGTGCCACACAGGGGTATCCTCTGCGTAGGGGAGCCCCATGCACAAGGAGTGCACCTCATAAGGAGAGCCGCCCTGTGTGACAAAAGCGCAGCCCTCGCAGGAGTGGCACTGCGCACATGGAGAACTGATGCAGCAAGATGATGCAACAACAAAAAAAAGAGATGAAGTTTCCCAGTGCCGCTGACGGGAATGCAAGTGGACACAGAAGAACACACAGCAAATAAACAAGGCCGGGGAAGGGGAGAGAAATAAAAATAAATAAATAAATAAATCTTAAAAAAAAAAAAAGAAATAGACACACCTATGGCCAATTGATTTTTTTTCCCCTGGGGATTGAACCCAGAACTTCGTACATGGGAAGCAGGCACTCAACCCCTGAGCTACACCCACTTCCTTGGCAAGCCTGTCAAGTCCACTTAATTGGGAAAGAATAGTCTCTTCAACAAATTGTGCTTCAAGAACTAGATATTCATATGCTAAAGAATATCTCATACCAAAATGCTATCTCATACCAAAATTAACTCAAAATTGATCAAAGATCTAAATGTAAGAACAAGGACTACAAAACTCCTAGAAGAAAACAGAGGGATGCATCTTCAGGATCTCATATTAGGCAATGGTTTCTTAGACTTTACACCCAAAGCACAAGCAACAAAAGAAACAACAGATAAATGGGACCTCCTCAAAGTTCTGTATATCCGGGGTCTTTGTCACAAAAGTAAAAAAGAAACTATTCAGTGGGAGAAAACATTTGGAAACCACATATCTGATATAAATGTTTAATATCCAGACTATATAAAGAAATTCTACAACATAAAAGTAAAAAGACAAACAGCCCAATTAAGAAATGGGCAAAAGACTTGAATAGATGTTTCTCCAAAGAGGGTATATGAATGGCTTAGAAGCACATGAAAAGATACTCAGTGTCACTAGCTATTAGGGAAATGTGAATCAAAACTATGATGAGATACCATTTCACACCCACTAGAATGGCTACTATTAAAAAAAAAACCCAGAAAACTACAAGTGTTGGAAAGAATGTGGAGAAAAAAAGAACACAAAGACAAAAGGAACTCTCATTCATTGCTGGTAAAATGTAAAATGGTGCAGTCACTGTGGGAGAGTGTGTAGTTCCTTAGAAAGCTAAGTACAGAATTACCACATAACCTGGCCATCCCTCCACTGGGTATGTTCCCAAAAGAATTCAAAACAAGGACTCAAACAGATAGTTGCACAGTGATGTTCCTAGCAGCATTATTCACAATTGCCAAAAGATGGAAGCAACCCAAGTGTCCATCAACTGATGAATGGATAAACAAAGTGTGGAATTTACAATGGAATATTAAAAATGAAGTCCTGATACATGCAACAACATGGATAAACCTTGAGGACATCATGCTGAGTGAAACAAGTCAGACACAAAAGAACAACTATTGTATGATCTTGCTGATAGGACATAATTAGAATAAGCAAACTCATAGAGTTAGAATCTAGAATCTGGGTTACCAGGATTGGAGGTAGGGAATGTGGGGTTAATATTTAATTAGTGCAGATTTTCTATTTAGGTTGATTGTAAAGGTTTGGAAATGGATGATGGTGATGGTAGCACAATATTGTGAGTGTTTTTTGTTCTTTTTTAAGATTTATTTTTATTTATTCCCCCCCACCCTCATTCCCCTATTGTCTACTCTCTGTGTCCATTTGCTGTATGTTCTTCTGTGTCTCCTTGTATTCTCATTGGACGACTTCAGGAACCGATCCTGGAACCTTCTGGAGTGGGAGAGAAACAATTACTCTCTTGCGCCACATCAGCTCCCTGTTCTGTTACATCTTCTATTTTCTCTCCTCTGTGTCTCTTTTTGTGTCATCTTGCTGCACCAGCTCTCCACGTCAGCTGGCTCTCCTGCGTGGGGCATCTTTTCCTGTGTGAGGTGGCATTCCTACAGAGGGCCACATTCCTGTATGGGCTGGCACTCCACGTGGGCCAGCTCACTGTGTGGCCCTGGGCATCGAACCCTGGACCTCCTATATGGTAGACAGGAGCCCAATTGATTGAGTCACATCTGTTTCCCTGTGTTTTTTAAAAACATTGAGTTATATATGTGAATGTGGTTAAAAAGAGAAGTTTAGGTCATATATATATATATGTATTACAGAAGTAGAAATTAAAGGATAAAACCTAGGCTGTACAATACAGTGACATGAACCCTAGTGTAAAGGATGGTACAATTATAAAAATGCTCTTTCATGAATTATAATGAATTATAACAAATGTACCACACTAACGCAAAGTGTTACTAAGGTGATATATGGGGAAAAATACATCCTAATGTAAACAATGGACTATAGTTAACAGTACAATTTTAATATTCTTTCATCAATAATAATGAAGGTACCACACTAATGCAAAATGTGAACAACAAGCGGATATATGGGAACACTGTATTTTTTACATTTTTCTGAAATCTACAACTTCTCTAATTAAAAAAACAAAAACAAACCACCTGTAATTGAAACATGCCTTTTTTGTCTCAATTTAACTATTGTACTATAACAAAATATTGTTATAATGTAATATTTGCTTGTAGGAGTATAAGCCCAATAAAACAGGATTTTTCTAGGAATCCTTGTCAATAACCTCCATCCTTCAAGATTTTCTTTCTTAGAGAGCCATACTCTTAAAAATGTGATTGCTGCTTTATGATGGTAATGTCAAGAGAAATTATGTTTTCTACCTTAATGATTTCATTATTCCTTTTTAGTTTCAGTTTGACACTTAATGATTTATACATCACATATATTAGTCCTATAATTACAACTATAAAATGTATTTATTTGCCAAAAGTCACATCAGGTAAAGCAAAGATTGTGCCAAAGACAAAACCTAACATTTAGGGTCATATCATTTTTTTGAGCAATAAATTGGCTCCAACCAATATGACAAAACATTTCATTTGCTCTAATAATTTATTATGTCTTCACTTCATTTGAGGGAAATTCAGATCTCTTCCCTATTAGGACCTCCTCTGCATTTGAGTGGCCCCTTAGTTTTCTCAATTACTAGTCCAAAAGCAATGATGAGCATTCATCTTTCCTGAGGAATTTCCAGATTAGAAAGTAAATAAACATCCACTAAGAATTTTGGGTGTAGGGTTTTGAGTTCCAAATCGTGTATACCTTTCTCCTTAGATGGTTAATGTCTCATGATTTCTTTTCCCAACACTATTTTTAAGGTTGAGTGGGGGCATTTTGATCTCCCTTGTAATAACTAGAATTACTGAGATGGATTGGGTCTTTTAAGCCATTTTGGTGACATATTGGCCATTAGCTACATTAATGTCTGTACAATAGGCAATCTTCCCATGTTGCCAGGATGCCCTGGACATGTTTTCAACCTGATTCTGATTATTGCTGTGATTGAATGCATAGTGTGGCACCAAAGACCCACTCTGATGTAGTTCCTAGGTGTGATGGTTTGAAGCTGTATGTAGCATAGAAAAGTGTATTCTTAAATTTAATCCATTCCTGTGGGTGTGGACCTATTATAAATAGGATCTTTTGGTAAGTAGGATCTTAAGTTAAGATGTGACCTACTTTGTTCAGGGTAGGTCTTAATCCTTTCACTGGAGTCCTTCAGAAGTGAATGAAAGTCAGAGAGAGAGAAAGACACAGAAGCAAGAAGCTGGAAGCAACAAAACCTGGAATAGAAGGGAGAGACCAGCAGACCCTGCGATGAGCCTAGACATAGGAGAGAGGAGTCCAGGATCACCGGCACTGGGTCTTCAGGAAGATTTGATTTGGATATTTTCACAGCCTCAGAACTGTAAGTTTGTAAGCTAATAAATTTCTATTATAAAAGCCAACTCATTTCTGGTATGTTGCTTTCAGAAGCCTAGCAAACTAGAATACTAGGGTTTACAGGTGTTATTAGTTCTGCAGTGACAGAAAATAGACTTACTTTCCCATCATCCCAGGTATTTGTATATCTAAAGAGAAAACAACTTTCCTGAACAACAATCAGCTTACTACGTTTTGGGTCATGGAAAAGGACAGAGTGATACTCCCCTGGGGTATTTATGAGTTGCTTCTTTAGCTCCTCATTGTGGATTGTGTATGTGTAGGATTAAAGGGTCTCAACCTCCACTGTTTACACCTTGGTAGAGACATAAGACATTTTATTGACTAGGGAGTGGAGGCTCAACCTTCCTGTGATAGCCCAGAGTACTGACTTCATAGTCCTCAGGCATTAAGATTTCCATCTCACAACTTAATTTGGTGCAGGCCCCTTGAATTCCATGAGTATACCTAGGAGCATATACCCTATACAGGTAAAGGAAATAAGTACGTTAGTTCCTTTTAGTACCTTTGGTTGGGCAGTCAGGCACCAAGAAACCCAGGAAATGTTCTTGAAGGCTTTCTCTGGCTACCACAGTTTTATTCATCACAGAAAGGTAGGTTGAGATTGTAGTTACTATTGCCATCCAGGGCAAATGTCCTCCTCTTCTTCCTAGACCACCATGCTAAGTGCCTGCCCAGACTGCATTGCTGTGCTGAACACTTCTCTGGGTGGCCATTCCCTGATGTACCTGCTCCCAGGTCACTGCTAGCCCAGACCACAGATCAAATTGTACTCCAAGTGGTTGCTCTAGGGGAAGGGAGAACCAAACATCCTTAGTTCCACACTGATATTCCAGTTTTCACAGCTTGAAACTCCAGACAAATGTAAGTTGGATAGTGAGGCTAGAGGAGAGAACTGCTATCTCCCAGTTAGAGAAAGGGAGTGTAATTATTGTAATTATTGCCATCATTTTATACCTGCAGCTATTTGTCCTTCATTAAAAAAAGAATGCAGTCCCCCATCTATGTCCCATTAGTATCTAGGTATATTTCTTGGCCATCTGAGGAAGTCAACTTATGATCTGGATTCTTAGAGGAGGAGATAGAAGAAACTTCTACCTGCCAAGTGGAAAAAGCACATATGCTGAAATTACTTTTGCCAAAGAATCTGTATTAGGTATGTGGCTTCTCGCAGCAAGAACAGAAAAAAAAAAAAAAAAAACAACACTTTACTGTAACTTAACTGTTACAGGTTTATATTCCTTACATAACAAAAATTCTGGAGGAAGGTGCCTGCTGGTATTTGTTCAGTGGCTCTGTGCTGACTGGGTCATAATGTTTTGTTTGCCAAATCATGGTCACCAGACAATCAGGCCAGCTGTAGGCATCGTGTTCATGTTTAATACAGGAAAAAAGGAAGAAGAGGAGGAGTTAGTGGTATCTCTCTCTTCCACCAGGAATGCGAAGGCTTTCCAGAATTGTTCATAACCTGCCCTCCCCTCCAAGTGATAGGTGACTGTATTAGTTAGACAAAAGGGTGTTGATGCAAAATTCCAGAAATTGGTTGGTTTTTATAAGGTGTTTATTTGGGGTAGGAGCTTACAGATACCAGGCCATAAAACATAAGTTACTTCCCTTACCAAAGTCTATTTCCATGTGTTGGAGCAAGATGGCTGCTGATGTCTGACGGGGTTCATGCTTCTTGGGTTCCTCTCTTCCCACGTCTTCTTCTCTCTGGGCTTAGGGTTCCTCTCTTCCAAGGGTTCCAGCTTCAGCATCAAACTCCAACATCAAAACTCCAACATTAAGAACCCTCCACTCTGTCCTTTGCCATGCCTTTTATCTGTGAATCCCCACCCACCACCAAAGGGTGGGGACTCAATGCCCTACTGGCACAAGAGGTTTACACAATTAATTAAGTAAATTTATGAATCCAATATAATCTAATATACCCAGAGGAAAAGATCAGTTTACAAACATAATCTAATATTTCTTTTTGGAATTCATCAATAATATCAAATTGCTACAGTGACATTCTCTTTTACCCTCATAGGCCGGCATAGGGCATATAACTAGCCCTGGCTACAAGGTAGTCTGGAAAGTTTAGGAAATAACTGTTATGATTGACTTAGCCTAATTGTGGTCTATAACCTACTGCATACCTAAACAAAACTGGGGTTCTCTTTGCAAGAAATAAAGGAAGCATAAATATTTTGGGTGGACAATTAACAGAATCTGTCATAATATCCTATTGACCTTTTGGTGACATCATGGCCCATTTATGTGCCAGCCTGTATTAGTCCTTTATCTTCAAGTAGGATAGTATCCAACTCTCATCAAACTTTAGACTCACATATAGTAATAACCTATCTTAAAAATATGTATATGATAAATGGGTGGGAGTACAGATTCATTCTATCCTAGAATGTTTAATGATCCTATAACAGGAGTGTTCTACATATTTACAATCACTCAAATTACTCTTAAAATCTCAGGCACAGGATTTGGTAAGATTGCAAACTCAAAAGGTAATGTGCTTGCTCTTTGGTTAGAGCAGACAGAAGCATCTGGTTTACCAGTATTTCCTGGATGTAGGAGACTTATAAGGCCAGGCTTGTCCTTGTCCTACCTATACCACTTCCACTTAATTACACAGAGGCTTCCATGGGATGGCCAAGGTGGTTTGAGTCTAAATCAGGCAAAACTCAAGATAGAATGAGAATTTGAGGTACTCAGATGGACAGATGAACATCATGGCCATCACAAGACATTCAAATTCAATAAAGGGCTAGTAAGAGCTAAAAGTTATTTTCTCCAGGGTTGTAATTAGGAGCTGGTCATTGCAATAAGTATATCCAGAGGTTAAGAGACCACTTTTTAAAAAGACTCCAGGCTCTGCCAGATGCTCTAGGAGGCTAACAAGGAGGCCTAAAGAATCAGAGAATAGTCAGAATAATTGGGACCACAAGTCCAGACTAATGGTATTATCCTATGTACTACCTGACTACTCTCTGCTTCTTGGGCCCCCCACTCAAGGGAGTCCAAGGTAGAAAACTTTTGGGTAACCAGAACAATAAATCGGAGTTAAGGTGCTGGTAGCAGAACGAGTTGGCAAGATACCAAGTCTCTTTTTTGAGAAAAAAGCCACCTTTAGGGGAAAATCCATATGACATCAGACAGTTTTATGCCCAGAAGTCAAAAAGAGCATGAGACCCTAGAGTTTGGATATGTGCATGAACCTCTGAATGGGCTCAGATAAGGACATTATCAATATAATCCTGCAAGAAAATTCAGGGGAGATGGGAGCACCAAGGAAAGTGTTTTTGCCATACCACAAAGTGGTACAACTCACAGGAATTCCAGAAACCCTATTTATGTAAGCTGAAAGTATGCTCCTGAGCATCACAAGTGAAGCTGATGCTGATGGTTGGAGTGGAGAAAGATCTAAAAGAAAGCATTGGTCATATCAGTGGCAGCAAATAATTGTGGTTGATGTTATATCTAGCCAAGTAAAAGTCCTTCACACCAATCTCTATAAGCAATCTTATAGATCTGCTACCAATCTTTTTATTATTACTACTAATTTACTTTTTCCCACCCCTTCATTGTTTGCATTTGCTGTGTCTGTCTTCCTTGTTTCTTTAGGAGGCACTGGGAACTGAATCTGGGACCTCCGATGTGGGAGGGAAGTGCCTAATCACTTAAGCCACCTCTGTTCCCTGCTTTTGTTGTGTCTCTCATTATGTTCTTCCTCCTGTGTCTCTTGTTCCATCAGCTTGCCAAGCCTGCCCATTGCCTCAGCTCGCTATCTTACCCATCTTCTCTAGGAGCCACCGGGAACTTCTGCTCCCTGCTTTTTGTTGTGTCTCTCATCATGTTTTTCTTCTTGTGTCTCTTGTTGTGTCATTTTGTTGTGCCAGCTTGCCACTCCTGTCTGTTGCACCGGCTCAAAGTCTTCTTCAGGAGGCATCAGGAATCAAACCACAGACCTCCCATGTGGTAGGCCAGAGCTCAATTGCTGGAGCCACATCTGCTTCCATGTTACCAATTTTTTAAAGGGTCATATGGGAGAATTAAAGAGGTAAGTGGTAGGAAAACGGCACCTATTAAAGGCTACCTGACACAGTTACTAAATATTCCCTCAGAAACCACAAGGCATCAGACATTGCCATGTCATTAGAGTTCTAGCAACAAACATATGACACACTTAGACTGGACAAAAAGAGGAGAGTTTAATAAAGGCACTGTCTTCAAAGGTGTGACTAGAGGTTAAGCAAGGCATAGGTGAGTGTTTTGTGGCTAGTAATTTGGGATACTGTTACCATACCCAGGTGCAGGGGGGAAGTGCTTAACAAAAGGTAACTAGAACTTGAAGAGAGAGAGTTTGAGGAGAGGGTCACAAGGCATGTGTAGTGTACTTCAGTTAAGGGATGAAGCCAGCTTTTAACAAACTGCCAGGAGGCAGCCAAGCCAGAAAATAAACCAAAAGCCCAGCGCTCACTCTCTTCCCTCCCAAGGAGCTCCTCTTACTTGCTCACCATTGGCCAAATCTACCTGAAGGCCAGAGAAAAAGAGAGTCTTTTAACTAAGACCTCTACGGATGGAGAAGAGTAGAGAAAGTTGGAGAATGAATATGAGTTAGGAGGTATCAGAAGAACTCCAGCAAAATATCAGTAATTTTTGAGAATTGGAAGAATGGCAGTGGTCCTCTTCTTTTGACTTGCTTTGATCACATAACAAAACATCTTCTACTCATTCAAAACAGGATACCTAAGGCCACACATCTATGTCTAAGTTATATTCCCTAAGGAGAGCAATAACTACCATATTGTGAAAATGACCAACAGGGTTGAATTTGAAAAATGTTGGTTTTGCCCTTTCATCCTTATTACAAAGATAACACGTTTTCATTGTAGAATGGTTAGAAATATAGATAAACCAAAGGGAGAAAATAAAACTCTATTGTCATCCTACATTCTGGAGATAACGGTGATGTGATTTAGGTTTCTTAGTCAAACTGTTTTAGACTGACAGAAAATTTGCAAGAAAAAAAATTGTAAATGCTCTGTTTAAAAGACAGAGGGAGCAGGGAAGCAGCTGTGGCTTAATCAGTTGGGCTCCCGTCTACCATACGGGAGGCCCTGGGTTTGTGTCCCTGGGCCTCCTTGTGAAGGCAGGCTCGTCCGCACACTGAGGAGCGCCACCCAGCCCACAGGCAACATGAAGAGGGGACTCAGCAGGGTGACCCAACCAAAAAGGGAGACAAGCAAAAACACAGAAGATCACGCAGCGAATGGACACACAGAACAGAGAGCACACAAAAAGCCACAAGCTTGGGGGGCGGGGGGATAAAAAATATATATCTGGTGAAAGACAGAGGGAGCAGGTTTGAAATTAGTTATTCCAGTCAGGACATAAACAGCCCACCTCCCCGGTAGAATCACTAGGTTTAAGAATAGAAATAAAGGCCTTCTGTTACATATCAGGTGTTGATTTATGCAGGATAATGTGTTAGAATTGGCTTAAATGATTTTTTCCATGGGTAGTACATGACCTGAGTTTTCACATAAAATAAAGCCAGACGCTTTCTTTTCCAGAGTGGGATGTTCCTCTGAGGTATACAGTTGGGGTTAGCAGAGTGTCCATGCTTCTAAAAGCCCTGCAGAACATTGATCTGGGTACTCAGGCTAGCAGGAAGGAGAGCATGGCCTGTCTGATCCCAGACTTGGTGCTGTTTTGAAAAAGAAATTGCCCTGGGAGCAGATATGGCTCAAGTGGTTGAGCACCTGCTTTCCACAGGGGACGTCCCAAGCTTGATTGCCTGTGCCTCCTAAAAAAAACAAAAAACAAGCAAACTAATGAAAAAATCAACTCAGGGGAGCCAAGATGGCTCAGTGGTTGAGCGCTGGCTTCCCACATACGAGGTCCTGGGTTCAATCTCTGGTACCACACAAAAAAAGAAAAAAGGAACTTCATTTTTTCCTTGCAAACTAGACTTATAGGTTCTAACTAACTTAGGAGACTGTCTCTTGACAGAGAGGAGGGAAGGGGAGGGCAGGGGAGGGAAAGGGACTCATTATAACATGATAATTTCTCACAAGATAGTTTTCTCTGAGGATATGTATAGATTTCCTGTAAAGGAGACTGACAGCTGGTACTAACCAATGGACTTGATGACCTGCCCTTGTGCTTTGAGAGCAGGAGAAGAAAAATGGAAGAGAGACAAAGCCAGAACTACTTCTTTGCCAAATTTCCCAGCTCCTAGGAGGGCTGTGGATCCTCCAGATGCCCATGGGCCCAAAAGGTAACTTCAAAGGGAAGATAAATTGGGGGCAACAGACCTGCTGGGGCTGCCACAGTGTGATGAAGAGGCACACATATAAAAGGTGGGTGATATGAGGTTCCAGTCAGAAATTAGCCAGGGGAGGAGCTGCTTGAGAGTGAATCTGTTCTTTGGGGAGCCTGTTGAAACTACTGACTTGTCCACACTGTGCCCATAGCCCAGGAACCTTAATCGCTCATGTGTAATCCCAGGTTTCTACATTTGCTACCCCTCCTTCCCACTCCAACATCAAAGGAGCATGTGCCAGGGAGAGAGGGCTGACAACTTCTCCCTCCACTCCAAGCACCAGAAATTTGGGTGAATGAGGTCTTTGAGGAGAGATCTTAAAATCATATATAAGATTTAAGTTGTGAAATGAATAGCAAGGAGTCTCAAGAACTGAAAATGACTTCTAATAGATGAAAGTTACTGAAAATTAGAGAACCAACAGAAAAGTATGTTTCCAAAGAGAGCACATTATATCAGTCACTAAGGAAAAAAAATCATTTTTTACTCAGTTGAGTCTTCTCTAAGGCAGCTATGTTAGACATTCAGGTATTTCTCTCCTCTCTCTCCTAAGACCCTTGGATTCCATCCATACTTCTCCCTCCATTCTTGCCCTCTAAGTACAGCAGCACCCTTCTCAGGGATCAAAACACACACAAATTCATACCCAGAGGAAGTGTTTATTCCAGTGTGGAAAAATTGCAGTTCCATCACTGATTGAATGGGTTTGGTGCAACTTACGTGCCATCATTTGCTTGACTGGTCTTGCTGTGTTAATTGGGGACCCTGGGGTGGTTGCTGCTCACAGGTTGATCACTTGGGAGAGAAAAAAAAAACCCATGTTGCCGAGTCTATTTATAAACTCCATACCTGCTACTATTTCCCTTTGTCCATGAGCCCATGAAACATGCCCTAGGTGACTGGGAAAGAAGCTGATTGACATCTACAGGACAGGTCGTTTTATCTACCTGATAATTCAGCTTTCTCTCAGCAGGAGACTTAGTCACATGGGGCATAGATATTCTTACAGCCTGGGGTTCATTCTGAAAAGCTGATTCATTTATTTTTCTATCACTCAGGGTCCCAGCAGAAACAGATTGTACTTGCAAATTAGGATAGTTCAAGGAGGTAAAAAGGGCTATTTACAAAGGTGTAGGCAGCAGGTAGGGAAGCCATAAAGGGTATCGCAGTACCCTAGTGCTGTCACCCCTATTGTTATTCTAGCAATGGAAGAACTTTTATCATTGATGTGGAGGCAGTGGCCAACGGGGATTCTGAGAGGAGGGAGAGGGGAAAATAGGTGTAATATGGGGGCATTTTTGGGACATTGGAATTGTTCTGAATGACGTTGCAGTGACAGATATAGGCCATTATATATTTTGTCATAACTTAGAAAATTGTGCAGGACAGAGTATAAACTATAATGCAAACTATATTCCACACTTAGTGGCAATGCTCCAATATGTGTTCATCAATTGTAACAACTGTACCACACTAATAAAGGATGTTGTTAATGTGGGAAAGTGTGGGAGGGATAGGGAGTGGGGCATATGGGAATCCCTTATATTTTTTATGTAACATTTATGTAATCTAAATTATCTTCTAAAAAATTTTAAGTATTATTAAAAAAAAAAAAAAGCAGAGGGAAGAGTGCACTGTCCGGGGCCCAGAAGGGAAAAGTTAAGTGGAGGGTACTACCTAGAGGAAAGCTGTAGAGGTGACTCAGTAGGGAGGGAGTCAGTAAAGTAAATAATTTGCCTTCAATCTCCTCCTTTCCCTTGTCTCCTGGTGGGGCTCCCATCTACCAAACCCAGCCAGAAGCCAGAGGACAAAGGATGTAGATGAACGAGATCAGCATCCCAGGGCAAAGAGCAGGAAATGGGCAGAAAGGCAGAAACGAATGAAAAGTAGATCTGGAAGGCAAGCAGGAGATATCCAGCACACATTCCTTCAGAAAATATTTAACCAGTACACCTAGTATGTGCCAGACACTATTCTAGATTCTGGGGACACAGCAGTCAAAACCCTGACAAAAAAACCCTTACTCTCACAGAGCTCATAAGACAACTAAAATATGTATGTAAAATATATAGTATATTAAATGTTTATGTGTAATAATGAGAAAATAGAGCAGGGAAGGAAAATAGAAAAGTTTGGACAAGGAAGAACATCACTAACTTAAATAATATGGACAGGGAGGGCTTCAGCTGAGACCCAAAGAAGATAAAGAAGTAAGCCTATAGATGTCTGGGAAAAGGAAACCATGCATAGGGAATAGCAAATGGAAAGGCCCCCAGATCAGTGTGTCTGGGCTTTTTGAGGAACAGAGAGGAGGCCAGTATGGGTGGGTGGGTTGAGCGAGAGGGACAGTGTTAAGAGATATCAGAGAGGTGAGGGGTGGAGGAGGCAGGGGAGAGGCCAGACCATGTTAAGTGTTTGTAGGATGTGGTAAGAAATGTGGCTTTTACTCTGAGTGACATGGGAGACCACTGGAGGGTTTTGAGCAGAGGAGTGGCATGACCCGACATGTGTTTTCATTCTGGCTGCGTGCTGTGATAGATGTGAGCGGAGAGGGGAGCAAGCATGACAGAGGGAGACCAGTTAGGAGGAGATTGCAATAATCTGCTTGAGAGACAATGATGGTTTAGGCCATGATGGCAGGAGGGGTAGTCAAATTCTGGATATATTTTGATGAGAAAAGTGACAGTATTTGGAGATGAGAGAAAAGGAGAAATAAAAGTTGACTCCTGGATTTTTTGGCTATGGCTGCAATAAAGTTATTGTTATTTACTGACATTGGGAAGTTTGTAAGAGGTCTGGATTTAGTGCATGTGTATGTGGAGTGGATAAAACTGAGGAGCTCAGTCCTGGACATGTTACATTAGATATTTAAGTGGAGATATGAAGGTGGCAGGTGAATATAGGAATCTGGAGTTTAGGAAAGAAAGAAAGGTTTATATATGCAGTCGAGTGTGCCTACTCTGGAAGCCAAGGTGAGGTTGTGATCAGATATAAAAAGTGCTGTTGGTAGGTTAAGAAGTCATGCCAGTGAACCTTATAAGGGCAGATTTAGAGAAATGTAAGTCAGTTTGAAATGGCCTTAAGAAAAATGAGAGGGGAAGCGGACTTGGCCTAGTGGTTAGGGCATCTGTTTACCACATGGGAAGTCCGCGGTTCAAACACCGGGCCTCCTTGACCCGTGTGGAGCTGGCCCACGCTCAGTGTTGATGCGCGCAAGGAGTGCCCTGCCACACAGGGGTGTCCCCCATGTAGGGGAGCCCCATGCACAAGGAGTGCGCCCCATAAGGAGAGCCGCCCAGCACAAAAGAAAGTGCAGCCTGCCCAGGAATGGCACCGCACACACGAAGAGCTGACACAATATGACATAACAAAAAGAAACACAGATTTCCATGCCACTGACAACAACAGAAGCGGACAAATTAGGAGATGCAGCAAATAGACACAGAGAACAGAAAACCGGGGTGGGGGGGAAGGGGAGAGAAATAAATAAATAAATCTTTAAAAAAAAAAAAACGAGAGGAGAAATATTGGAGAGAGTAAGTACAGAAAAACCTTCCAAGAAATTTTGCTTTAAAGAAGGACAGAAATGGGGCAGAAGGTAAAGGGACAAGTGGGTCAAAAAAAGTTTTTTTTAAAGATAGGAGAAACCACAACCTCTTTCCAAACCCTTTTGTCACCGCTCCTCCAACCATGTTCCTTCCAAGTCCATGACCATGTCCACCTATGAATCAGTGCGAATCCTCTCCTCAAGCCATCATCAATTCAAGCCTATGAATTGGCCGTCTCACCTTCGAGATAGACTAGACAGTGAAATAATGAGACAAAGGGTTGTACTGCTTGAAGTTCCACCCAATGTTCCCCTATTCGTTTGTCCTTCAAAGTGACTCCTGAGAGGGCCTATAATACTGCCACATTTCATTTCTTGCTAGTACCATTGTGAAGAGCCATCTATAAACAAGAGTAGAATTTTGCCATCTTGGTCAACTGTTTATAAACAATTCCTCATGAGAAGAAATAGTATGGGTGAGATAGGGGTACCAGAGTAGCAGAAATTTGTGATACATAGTTAAAGGAGTTCTTAGATGGAACTTGGTAGCTATAAATACATTTATCAGAAAATAAGAAAGGTTCATAATAAAGAAAATATCTAAGTGTCCAAGAAACAATAGACAAGTTGCTCAGATTTATAAGTTATCAAGGGAATGCAAATAAAAACACAGCCAGATGTCACTACAGATTTATCAGAAGAGCTAACATGAAAAAGATGAAAAACACCAAGTGTCAGTGAAGATGTGGAGCAACTGGAATTCTCGTACATGCAGTAGTCATTAAAGCTGAACATATATATAACCTGTAAGGTGGGAATTCTACTCTGATATATAGCTAATATAATTAAATGCATATGTTCATTAAAAACTTGAACTAGAATGTTCATAGCAGGGCACTTTGTAATTGTCCCAAACTGGAAACTACTAATGGCTATAGTCTCAAAATAGAAGACCATAAAGCAATGTGATTGGAGGACATACAACTATACACAAAATATGATTAGTTTTCAAAACATAAGATTGAACAAAAGAAGGCAGACACAAAAGGATCTGTACTTTATAATCTGCTTGTATCAAATGCAAAAACAGACCAAATTAACCTATGCTGTTAAAAGTCAGGAATAGTGGTTACTCTTGGAGGTAGTTAGTAGGAAAAAATAAATGAGCTAACGATGAATTTCAAGAAGTTGACAAAAGAGGAAAACAGTAAATCCAAAGAAATAAGAATAGGAGAGTAAAGATAGGGGTGGAGATGAATGAATTAGAGGACAAAACCATAGCTGCTTATTTGAAAGCATTATTGAGATAAATCTCAATAAATCTGTGGCAGGCCTAACCCAGATAAAAAGACAGAGGATGTAAAAAATACAGAGTAAAAAAGGAGAAGTAACTACAGACATAAAAAATTTTTAAAGTATAATAAATTGTTTATACATTTATTAATTCCTAGTATATAAAATGTCAATATTAGCACAAGAAGAAATATAGACCTTGAATAGATGAGTAAATGTTAAATACATTGAAGTAATAAATGCTCCCCTTCTGTGCAAAAAAACCCACAAATCAGAGTCATTTCTACAAAAACTTCAGAAAATGATTAATCTCTGTCTTTATGTCTGAAATTTTTTCCAGAAAATAAATAAAATCTTACAGTTCACCAGAAAAGTACAGGCCCTTTTCATTCATGAACATAGATGAAAAAAAAATTTTTAATAGTAAAATTGATCTAATAGAATATTTAAAAAATAATACATCATGATTAGTTAAAATTTATCTCAGAAATTCAGATATGATTCCTTATTAAAAAATCTATCAGTGAAATTCACCAATAAATAGATTAAAGGGAAAATGCAGAAAAACAACATACCAGTAGGCAGCAAAAACATTTCATAAGGTTCAACACCTATCTGTGATTTCTTTTTAAGTCTCTCAGAAAATAGAAATAGAAGGAAATTCTTCAGTTTGATCATTTTAAATAGCAAAATTCTATAGCAAACATAATGAATGGAGAAACTTTAGACTAGTTTCCTTTAAGATCTGGAGCAAGGAGGATGTTCCCATCTCTGCTGTTGTTTATGTTCAAGGTCCTAGCTAATTTTAAGAAAGAAAAAGATATAAGAAACTGAAAGGAAGGGAAAGAGATCGAGCTGTCACTACTTGACCATCTACCTAGAAAAAACAGTAAAATCAGCAACCTATTAAAACTATTGTCTCTGAATCAACAATAATCAACTAGGAAAATGTAATAAAAATAAAACTATTCAATTAGCAACAAAACTTATAAAGTAGGGAGGAATATATTTCACCCAAAATACATAAAACGTCTATGAAGAAAACTTTAAAACTCTATTAAAGGATATAAAGAGCATCTAAATAGAATTTTGTGCCCTTGAATGGTACAACTTGATATTATAATGTTTTAAATTAAATTAAAAATTTTTAAAGGAAGTGCTAGGGATTGAATCTGGGACTTCATACATGGGAAGTAGGCACTCAAACCACTGAGCTACACCTGCTCCCAGATAGTATAACTTATTTTTGAACCAAAAACTCTAATAAAGGATCTAAAGAGGCTCTAATAGATAACATTTCATGCTTCTGTATAACACAACTTATATTATAATAATGTTTTTCACGAAGTCATTCTATAATTTTAATATAATCCCATTCAAAATTCCAGGTGGATATTTTGAGAAAGATGATAAACAAACTCTTAAGTATTAAATAAAACTCAACTTTAAAAAACATTAAATCTTACAAAATAAAAGTATAGGATTAGAACTTGCCCTACCTGATATTAATAGACTGTTAGCTCTTAAGGCCTGGTAGTAATAGGTTTTGTCTCAAGAACAAACAAATAGATCAGTATAACAGAATAGAGAATTCAAAGGCAATCTTTTATGTTGGAAATCTTAACATATGCTAAATAGGGCATCAAAAATCCATTGAAACCTAAAGTACTTTTTTAATAGTATATAGTGTTGAGGAAACTGGTTTACTATTTGGAGTAATATAAAGTGGATTATTACCTAACATCAAATTCAAAGGGAAATTCTAGATGGATTAAAGACTTAAAAGTGAAAGAAAAAATAAAACGTCGATAGAAGAAAAAGTCAGAGAATAATTTTATGTCCTAGGAGCAGACACAGACCATTTTAACTGAAATACGTCAGTGAGGGGTGACTCAAATTGAGTCCCCGCCCTCTTGCTGGATCTAATAAAAATGAAGACACACAGATGGGCACAGAGAAAAAGGGGAATTGCCATATTATATCAATCCTGCCATGATGAGAGAGAGAACTGCAGGAAAATAGAAGCCCCCGGAGAAGCTCAAAGCACTGAAGCCCAGGGAGAGATAAGCCGCATGCCTGATAGCTTGCAGCTGAATGCAGGAAAAAAGCAGAGCAACGGAGACTGATAGAGGAGACCTGGAAAGAAACAAGCCCTATGCCTGATAGCTGACAGCTGAGCTCCGGGACCTGGGCTCCGAGAGATGGTAGATTCTGGAGAAGAATTCAGAGACCTTGGAAGAGATTGGAGGCCATGTTTGCCACATGACATCTGACCTTGGTGAGAAAGTATCTCTGGTGGGGACTTGGTTTGATATCTCACAGCCTGGGAACTGTAAGCTTTTACCCAAATAAATCCCCTTATAAAAGCCAACCTGTGGACTGGCCATGAGCCTCAGCAGAGTTGCAAATCCTACTCTCTGGTTTGTTGGACTTGCACAGGTCGGCTAACAGGGAGGTAAAGATGGTCAACCACCACACCAGGGAATCAAGAGTGCCTAAAACTCTAAGCAGGAGAATCACATCCATCAACCATGTGGGATTTAAGCCCCCGCTCGGTATAGAGGTAGAGTGGACATCACCAACCCAGGGTCCACAAGATGGAGGAATAAAATATGGATTAGAGTGAATTTACTGTATTCTACTATAGAAATGTTGTGACTAGTAATGGAAGAAACTATAGCATTGATCTGGAGAAAGTGGCCATGGTAGTTGCTGAGCGCAGAGAGAGGGAAGAAGAGATGAGATGTGGGGGCATTTTCGGGACTTGGAGCTGTCCTAAATGATATTGCAGGGACAGATGCTGGACATTATATATCCTGCCATAACCCACTGAATGTACTGGGGGAGAGTGAAAACTACAATGTAAACTATAATCCATGCGGTGCAGCAGTGCTCCCAAATGTATTCACCAAATGCAATGAATGTGCCACAATGATGAAAGAGGTTGTTGATATGGAAGGAGTGGGGGTGTGGGGTGTGGGGTATGTGGAAACCTCATACTTTTTAATGTAACATTTTTTGTGATCTATGTATCTTTTTTTTAAAAGACAATTTAATGAAATTTTTTTTTTTAAAAAGGCAACCCATTTCTGATACTTTGCATTGGTAACACTTTGAAAGACTAAAACATACTCCATGGAGTTGTTGTTTTTTCATTTCTTTTTTTTAAATATACTTCTAAATTTTTTAAATAAGATACTTAGATTACATAAATACTACATAAAAAATATAGTAGATTCCCATATGCCCTCCTCCGTCCCCTCCCACATTTTCCCACATTAACAACATCATTAGTGTGGTACATTTGTTACAATTGATGTACACATTTTGGAGCATTGCCATTAAGTGTGGATTATAGTTTACATTGTAGTTTACACTCTCTCCCACACAATTTTGTAATTTATGACAAGATAAATAATGGCCTGTATCTGTCATTGTAATGTCATTCAGGACAAACCAAAGTCCTGAAAATGCCCTCATGTAACACCTGTTTTCTTTCTCCCTCCCCTTAGTACCTCCAGTGACCACTGCCTCCACATCAGTGATTAAAGTTCTTCCACTTCTAGAACCAAAATAAATCTATAGTAGAATACCAGTAAGTCTACTCTAGTCCATCATTTATTCCCCAATCCTGCAGGTTCTGGGATGGTGATGCCCTTTCCACCTCTAATTAAAAATGGGCTTGAATTCCATAGGGCAGATGGGTGGAACTATCTTGCTGCAGTTGCAGACTCTCATTCCTTGGGATGGTCATTGTCCATCATCACATCCTTGTTAGTTGTCCTGAGTGAGTCCAAGGAACTGGAGTGTAGGTGTTGCAACTCTGAATCTCTCAAATCTGTTGAGAGTCAGGGCCCAAAATTTAAGTTGGCACATGGACAGCCCAAAATTTAAGTCTCTTGGACGTACATCTATCAACTCTATCACTAACTATAGGTTCAAGTAGAAGGGGCAGAAGAGCCATAGCATTTTAAGCAGAAACCAGAAGCAATAAATTAATGTGTAAGTAGTTAGATGGATGGATCATAAAAAACAATGATGTATGAAAATGTAAGATAAAATTAGCACAATCTGGGTTCTATAAAACATTAACATTTGCACTCATTTAAAAATCCATGCCCATAAAACACAATACCTATTCTATAAGAACACATATCAAAAGATTAACATGTCTATCGTGGGGCAGGGGGAATGGGAGTGAGGTATGGTAGTTAAAAGTATATGTTCACTAGGAATGGGAACCAACTGGGCATATAATTTACTTGGGTCTTTAGAACATGCTTGGTATGAAAATATATAGCACTTCTACTTTAAATGAAACGTTACCAGGAATGTTCAACTTCATAGCTTGATGGATCAGATAAGACCCATATTGTGGCTGAAGCAGTTGAGTGCCTGCTTCCCATATGGGAGGTCCTGGGTTTGATTCCCGGTGCCTCCTAAAAACAAAAAGCAAAAAACAAACAAGCAAACAAATGAAAATATCAACTCAGGGGAGCTGATGTGGCTTGGGGCTTGAGTGCTGACTTCCCACTTACGAAGTCCTGAGTTCAATCCCCAGCCCTGTTACCTCAAACGACAACAACAACAAGCAGCAACAACAATAAATCCCTTATTTTGGTTGCATAATCACTGGTCATCTAGTCCTGTAGTCAATCTCTACCATGGCCTGTTAACATGCCAATAACTGTTTCTAAAATGAAGATTAGTTATTTGCCTACAAGGGCATGGCTTTTTCTAAAACTGTGGGACCACTAATGTGACCATAATCATAATTGGCTTTATATAGGTGCCTTTCATCATCTTGACCTTATAGCATCATTGAATCCGTGGGATCATAAGAGCCAAAGTGACTGAGCTCTCTTTTGTAGCCTGAACCTTTTGACTTTTGCTTTGGGACCAAATCAAATTTGGCAGTTTTTCAAAAGTATCACTGGATGAATATATCAAAACAACAT
Source organism: Dasypus novemcinctus (assembly GCF_030445035.2). Taxonomy (NCBI): domain Eukaryota; kingdom Metazoa; phylum Chordata; class Mammalia; order Cingulata; family Dasypodidae; genus Dasypus; species Dasypus novemcinctus. Next base: position 109,410,452 of record NC_080677.1, on the reverse strand, counting down.
GTCCAAATTGTCATTTGTTGCCTCCAAGTATTCTGACTTTTTCTTAGTGTTAGACAGTACAGTCCTTCACTTTGGAAGTGATATCTTCTTACAACTACAAAACTGGAACTTCTAGAAGATACATGGACGTAAAAGTTCTCATATTCCTCACTTCCTGGCATATATGTGATTACCAAGGCTTTTAGGATACTTCCTGCTTACAAGTCCTCAATGTAGTGGACCAGCATAATAATGTTCTTTGGGATGATGTGATCCTTGTATGAATAAGGATACAGTCAGAAAAGCAGAAGCAATGCTAGGTATTTAAAACAAAAGGCATTTAATAAAGGGAATTGTTTACACAGGGGTTGAAATACTGAACAAGCCAAATGCATACAAAAAAAAAAAAACAAGACAAAAAAAAAAAACCAACAACAACAAAAAATGGAGGTTGAAGCTACCACTCCTAGAGCTCGGGGAACAAAATGGTAGAAGCATATTACTTCTAGTAACTACCTCTAGTCCTTAGACTGCTGAGGGAGTGTAGCCCAGGCCACTTAAGAGCCATAGCCAAATAGGTGAAAGAACATGGTAGGCTTGGCTACCTCTTGTACCTCATTGGGTCATAGTGAGGTTAATGCTAGGAATGCTCAAAAAGCAAGGCTGGAATCATAACTTCTGCTGCTGAAGTATGTGTGGATTCAAACTGGAAACTGGGAGATACTTCTTTCCTTCTCCATTTTCCAATCCCTGAAAGTAGCACCACCTGCCATTGGCAGAACTTAACCAGAAGATTGCTGGCAAGGGAATCTGAAAAATGAAGTTTCCATAATACAATTCCAGATTCAAAGTGCAGAGTATAGAAAGATAATAGGTAAATACCTGAAATGCTTGCAGCAAGCTAGTGAAGGTGTATTGTAGTCCTTGCCAGATGAAAGCAAACAGCCTCTGATATTTTTCATCCTAACCAAGATAACCCAACACTTGCCTGAACTCACCTGTGGCTTCACTAAGCTGCTGTTTGTGGCTGTTATTTTGTTGGGTTTTACCTATAACAGAAATGTCACAGGAAGCAAAGGAGAAGGAGATGGAGGAGATGTAAAAAGAAGAAAAGGAAAGAGAGTAGAACACTCCCTCCTTGGACTACATTCCTTTGTTTTCAGCCATTCTGTATTGTTACATTTTGGATTTAAGTAGGTAAATAGTACATGCTGGCCTTTTTTTAATCCAACCTAAGAATGTCATCTCATAGGTGAGCTCAATTTATTTATTGTAATTATTAATTTATTTTTACTTAGATCTACCACCTTATTTTGTGTTTTCAATTTAACTTGTTTTTGTCTTTCCTTTTTTCCTTTCTTGACTTATATTGCATTGTTTTTTCTTTATTCCCTTATATTTATTTGAAAATTATCAATTTATTTTCAAGTATTTCCCTTTTAAATCAATAATCCTTTCCTGAACTAGATATTCTGTATAAAAATTCTAAACTGGAATGCGTTTCCCATTATTTTAAAATAAGAGAATATTATAGTATGTAACATGTCAACACAAATCTCCCGATCAAGTTCCTAAAACATAACTAAAATACAATAAAACCCCTATATATCATTAACTATGTATTAGGGGGAAAATGCTTTAAAATTTCTTTCTAATTGAAAGTAATTAATACAGTTGTTTTGATGCAATAATTTGGCATCCCTAGTGATGTGCAGTGGCATGCATACTCTTTGTTAATACTTGTTGTGCTTTATAAAATGACTACACATGATTTTGACATTTTGCTCATTTCATTTCAAAGGTAAATCAGATCCTTACTTGCACATCTTTAAAACACACATTGTTAAAGTTGTATGAGTTTTGGGGACACAAATGTAAAATATTCTTCAATAAACAATGGATGGAAAACATTTGTATTGAGGGAATTACTTCTATAAAATTGGCATTGAAAAGCAAGAATAGGGAAGTGGACACAGCTTAACTGATAGAGAGTCTGTCCACTATATGGAGGGTTCAGAGTTCAATCCCCACGGCCTCCTGACCCACGTGGTAAGCTGGCCCACACGCAGTGCCACCGCGTGCAAGGTGTGCTGTGCCAGGCAGGGGTGCCCCTGCATAGAGGTAACCAGTGCAAGGAGCGCACCCCTTAAGGAGAGCCACCCTGCATGAAAAAAGCACAGCCTGCCCAGGAGTGGCACCACACACATGGAGAGCTGACGCAGCAATATGATGCAACAAAAAAGAAACCCAGTTTCCCAGTGCCACTGGACAATGCAAGCAGACACAGAAGAACACACAGCAAATGGACACAGAGAGCAGAAAATAGGGGAGAAGGGAAGAGAAATAAATAAATCTTTAAAAATGAAAATAAAAACAAGAATACATTAACAACATCAACAAGCAAGATATTCTGCAGGATTTATATATTCTTTTAGTAATTACACTTGAAAATCTAACATGTAATGTTTATAAAATTAAGTATATATCGAGAACTACAATGTAAACTATGGTCCATGCAGTGAGGCAGTGCTCCAGGTTATATTCACCAAATGCAATGAATGTGCCTCATTGATGAAAGGGGATGTTGATGTGGGAAGAGCAGGGGTGGGGAGTGGGGTATATGGAAACTCTTATGTTTTTTAACATAACGTTTTGTGTCATCTATTTATCTTTTAAAAAAAAAAGACAATAAAAAAATTTAAAAAGAGTATATCAACCTTCCAAAAAGAAAATGCAAAAATAAAATAAAATCGAGCATTTCATGCTCCTGAATAGATGGAGTTAAAAAGGAAGACTTAAATTCTGAAATCTCCCCTACCATCTTCCCTTGTATTTACAATATTTTGGTCACATTTGGTGTTTTTGGAAACAACTTGTTTGATATAACTTAACACTTATAGAAAAGATGCAAGAATAGAATGTAACTTAACCCAGATTGAACAATGGTGTACATTTGCCCAATTTTCTTTATCACTGGTTTTCAGAAATTTGAGTACAATATGCCTTTGGTAATGTTTCCTTCCTTCCTTCCTTCCTTCCTTCCTTCCTTCCTTCCTTCCTTCCTTCCTTCCTTCCTTCCTTCCTTCCTTCCTTCCTTCCTTCCTTCCTTCCTTCCCTCCCTCCCTCCCTTCATCTCTCCCTCCCTCCTTCCTTCCTTTCTTCCTTCCTTCCTTCTTTCCCTCTTACCCTCTTATCCAGTTTTGGGTTTGATGCGCTTCCTGGATCTATTGGTTGGTATTTTTTTTCAAATTTGGAAACATTTTGGCCACTATCTCTTTAAATATGATCCCCTTGTCATGGCTTCCAGTTACACATAGGTGAGACCACTTGGTATTGTCCTTTGGATCACTGAGATTCTGTCATTTTTCTGAGCTATTTTTATCTATATGTTTTAGTTTGAGCAGTTTCTTTTATTATGTCATTAGGTTCCCTGACATTTTCTTCTTCAGTGTCTAATCTGCCTTTCAGTGAAATCAGATATATACATATATATTTTTACTATGGAACATGTTAGACTCATTAAATTAGGTAATAAAAAAGCAATACATACATAAGGGGTTCCTGAATATTAAAAATGTGGTGGCAGTGAATGTTTTAATTGTGAATTGAAGGAACTGACCAAACGATTTTTAACAGAATGATGTATTCTTTTTCAACTGTGAATGTATCCCCCCATCCTAAATGAGGTTTTGAGTAGGTGAGGGTTTTAATCTAATATAGTATATGTCTTTGATTTTTTTCTTTTTGTAAATTAAGTTATGAAACTGCCCAGGAGAATTTTCAAAAGGGCTCATGAACCAAAATAAAGTCTCCCAGCTCTCCTAAGTGATATCTGTCAGCCAATCCTGGCAACACTTGCAAAATGGACCTTTTTTCTAGAGGATAAAGTCTCAGGTGAAGGTTAAAGTCTGAAAGTGTTGAGTAGATGCCTAAAGCTACGTAGTAAGAAAGAAAAGGGAGTATTATCCCTTACCCCAACCTCCTGGAAATTAATAAGTCTGAAAGACTTTTGGACATATAATAGTTAAAAAGGGCAGGTCTTGGAGAAATAGACTGGACTCTTTGCAGATCCAAATATATAAGTTTCAAATGTAACACTTTTAGTAGCATTTGAGAGGTTATTTGTCACATCCAAATTATAAGTTTGGATACCTAAAAACTTATAATTATTAATTTGATCAGCTTTCTAATTTTCATTTACCCATATTGGTTCCTTCACATCCAATCAATATCTTTTTCCCTTCCTCATGTTTAAACTTGCCCCAAAGCCTAAGATTCCTCTACATCTGCTTAGAGTGGCTGAATTATCCTCTCCCAAAGCTCTTTCCTAGCAATGAGAGATTAACCATACTAATTGCAGCTCCAGTGCCACTAATAAAGACACCTATGGACAATGACTTGCTCAGTTGTGCCTGACTGCCCTCGTCCTGGCATAATGCCAGTGCCAGGAGGCCTGGACCTTCCTAATCCTAGCCTGTACTTATGCATGGCATCAGTGGTCCTTGTCTATAATTTTCTCATTTTTCTGATGAGCTGCTTCCTGAATCGGTTTCATATCCTCTACTTTTCCCTGAGAATAGAGAGGTACTTACCAGTAACAGGAAAAATTTCATGATTTTTCAATTTTGATAGTTTCAATCATTCATTCTGCTATTGGTGCCCTGATCCTGAATTATGTATGATTACTTTTTGTTTTCTACATTTCATATTCCAGGATAATTTTGTTGATCCTTCCACATTGAGCACTATCTTTATTCTTTTTCTTTGAGACCCTCTGATCTGTAAACTACTGGTTATTGTTTATAAGCCTATGTAAGGAACCCTGCTAACTTTCTCTTACTTTCAGGTCCATAAATACTTTTCCTAGCATCATTTGCCAAAACAAGCCTAGTTGCGCTCTGCTGTAATGTGGCAGGTTAAACTGAAATTTCTACCTCACAGTCATTTTTTCATTTCGTCAGCACATATTGAATACCAATTGTGAAACTGAGAACTGTCCACTTATTCATTCTGAGATATGAAATGGTTCAGATAGAGGCATTTTCAGTTAATATGGGGGGCCCTTCACAATTAACAATAAACTGGGAAAGACATGAATATACCTTTAGCATAGTAAGTATAGGGCTTTTATTTGTCAATAAGTAGCGGTAAAGTCATAGTAATAAGAATCTGTTTCTTATATGGATTATATTGGTTGATTTGGGGGGCGGGGAATTTTATTATAATGGTGAACTGTGTTTACCATCAATACTTTAGAAAGAAATTATACCATTTCAGGGAAAAGGCTTCTCATAGTGAGGCAAGTTAGTACAGGGAAACGAGAAGATGAGCCACAACTTGGCCAACAGACAGCATGGTCAACAGATAACATTGCTGTGAGACCCCTGAGAACTTGAGCTCCCATTTGGGACTTTCCAGGGCCAAGAAGAAGCCACAGATATTCCAAACAGGCCTCACCATTGGCCCCACCACTGGTGGGGTAATCAATAACAGCTGGGACCCCTTCCCTTAGCAATAGCCAGGGGAGGAATAATTAATAACTTAAAAGGTAACCACATACGCCGAATCTTGCTCTCTCTACCTAGAGGAGTCCACATCAAATCTTGGTGCCTATTTCCATCCTTCTCTCCCATTTCACAGCAAGCTCAGTTATTTTCCCCCATTTCCCAATAAATTCTTTTACTGGTCTAACTAAACTGGCATGTTCTTAAATTCTTTTATGCAACATAGCCAAAAAACTAGAGAATTCAGCACTTCCCTGGCTTCATTTGGTGAGTCAGCCAGGAGTTCTAAAGGCAGTAACCCTCCTTGACACCCAGCAAGGACTGGTGAGTCTAAACTTTTAATTATAGCCTGTTTATGCCCTCTTTAAAGGGGGTTCCTGAATAGGCTCCCACAGGACATAAACTTGGTCTGCCCAGACTTCTGGCTCCCTCTTCAGAGGTGGGAGGGGTCAGCCCCCACACTATGTGGATCCAAGGAAGTTCTGGGTGGTGGGTGAAGCCATCCTTGAGACCTGACTGGACATGTGGCCTAACTTGAGCAGGCATCTGCTGAGAGTTTACCAGACCCTCTCTGTGAGTTCAGAATGGTTATCACCCATTCTATCATGTCCTTAGACCACTAGTTAACTCCTTTTAATTAGAAGTACCTTTAACGTTCTAACTATTGCTGTCCTCAATTTGGGTCTGTGAGATTTTTTAGAATGGCTTAGAAACTGAAAATGCATTTGTTAGCAAAGTATGAGTCCCATCCTTGGTAGTGACCTGAGGCTTTGTTCCTTCTGAGCCTTGGGAAGTCCCTGAGATTGTCTTGGGGGGTGTGGGGAGGGTGAGGCTATTTGCCTCTAAGCTGTAGATCAGTCTTTGCTTCTTAATTGTCTTTTAATGTCAGGTTTAACTGCGGGATTTGTACCCTGGGAGTCGCCATGAGATGAGCTCACTCAGGGTTAACTCCTAAGAACTCTGCAAAGTAGGCAAAAGAAGGGTCCCCAGTCAGTCCCTTTCCTAGGGTCAGCCTGGCTTGGGAGTTTGGTCTGAGAGCTGGACCCAAACACCCCCAAGACCTCTAAGGCTTTTGAGAATGCCCAGAGACAAAAGGCTCCCGATCCCCAGAATGTGGGGACAGCGAGCAGTTCTCCCTGATTTCCATGACACTGGCTCGGTAAGCAACCCATTCAGTCAGTTCTAGCAGTGGGATGCGCCCAGACTGACGAACACATTTTATCCTGCCTTAGAATAATGGAAGGATCTTCCAGCATTCCAGCTGACTCTCCACTGGGGTGCCTTCTCAGAAATTGGGACAACCTTCCTACTGATAGTCTAAAAAGAAAGAGGCTAATCTTTTCTTGCCATAACACATGGCTGCAGTATGACTAAGAGTGGGCTCTCTATGGGACCCTGAATTGCAGGTAAACATGTGTAAGAGAGAAGGAGAGGGCAGACAGATCTGAGGGCCAGAGTCCACATGGCCATGACTCCTTAAAGGGATGATGAAATGCACTCCATTTGCTAAATCTCTCTACTGTAGAATAAGGAACCTCCTAATGTGCCATTAATTAATATTAAAAGGTTCCTGACTATTCCTAGCTCCCTGCCTATTCCCTTGTAACACTCCAATCCTTCCAGTGAAAAAGGCCCTTGCAAGGCTTTACCCCTTGCCAGTGTGTAACTATTGGGATATAGCTCCCAGAACAGACCCAATTCATGTCTTGTCAGGCGTGTGGCTTCTCTGGAACCCTTGCTCTGAACTTAGCAGCTGCCCAGGGATTTTCCTGGAGGAACTAAGCTGGAGGATCCAGCATGATGTTTCTGCCATGGACAGACACTGGGAGTTTTGCATCTGGGTGACTCTCAAAAGTCATTCCCTAAGCTACGCTAAGTGTGTGAAATTCTCTCTTCTGTTCTAATCTTTGCTTGCTTTAACTTTGTTAGTCTGCTCATGCCTAGAAACTCATAAATCAGATTTGGGGTTTGCCTGTTACAAATTGGATAAAAATGAATCTTTAAATGTCAATACTATTGAAGTGGGCTAGTTAGATAGGAAATCAGTAGATGGATCTGGAACCTGGCCAAAAGTCCACACAGACATCAGTATCCCCAAGATGGCTGCTGGAAGACCCTCTCCCCAAGATTCTGCCATTCAGAACAAGATTTCCTCCAGAAGCTGGGAGAAGCCCAGATATTCCCCAAGGACCTTATCGTTGGGCCCTCAAGGGGGATTGATGGGTGGGGTAATCAGTCAAAACAGCAAACAGCTGGAGCTCCTCCCCTGCCATTAGCAAAGTGGTGGAATAATTAATGGTTGAAAAAGCAAGAGCCTGAAAGCAGCTGCGGCTCCATCAGTTCGGCCCCTGTCTACCATATGGGAGGCCCTGGGTTTGCATCCTGGGGCCTCCTTGTGAAGGCAGGCTCATGGGTGCACTGCAGAGAGCCGCCAGCCTAGGTGCTGCGGAGTGCTACCAGCCCACAAGTGCCACCGAGAGTCAACTCAGCAAGGTGACACAACAACAACAACAAAGGCAGACAAGCAAAAATGCAGAAGAGTGAGTGATGAATGGACACAGAGAACAGACAGCAAGCAAGTTGCAAGAAAGGGGGGGAAATAAACAAAAATAAATAAATAAATACAGATGCAGAAGAAAGCACAGCTAATGGACACAGAGAGCAGACAGCACACACAAAAAAAAAAAAAAAAACCCATGGGGGGGGTGGGGGGGGGGGAGGAAGCAAGAGCCAAGCTTTTTTTCTCTCTTGTCTTCACCCTGACACCTTGTGTGCCAGTCCCAGTGTCAGTCTTGCCCTGTTCCTACCTTCTGTGCCCTGCTCATGCCATGTGGTGAGATCCCCACATGGATCAACATGCAAGTAAAACCTGGGCATTTAAAATCGATAATGGGGAATTGCAGTCTGTAAATCAGCCTGCTTTATCACTCTTCAGTCCCTTTCTCTCTACCTGGGACCCATGATCTGTTATTTTCTCCCATTTCTCTTCCCTTCCTATCTTAATAAATTACTAGCCTAACTCATCCAATGTGCTCTTAAAATTCATTTCTGCTGCATGGTCAAGAACCTAGACAAAACCTGGTAACAATGCTGGGGTTTGGGTAGGACACAGCCCTTCCCAGCATCGTTGTCTGAGGTGAACAGGACAGGACTTATTAAATCCTGCAAGAGCCAGAAGAGAAGGGGCCCACTCAGCTCGTTTGGCCTGGGTCTGGGCAAAGACTGATGAGCAAGCAGTGTTGCTGGGAGGCAACTATTCTGGAAGGCTCTGCCAGGCAGCAAAGAAAAAAGAGGTGCCAGAATTTCATCTATCTGATAGGATTTGTTTTTTCCCCTACAGGAGAAAAACCCAATCACACCTCCTCCCAGTTGGAATATCTGCAATTACCCACCCCAACCCCGTAAGTGGAAAAAGAACGCCAGGGCTAATCAAATGACATCACTCTGGGAACCCAACGCATCCCAGCACCAATCTTTTTGAAAAGCTACAAATTCAATTTGTCTTGTCTAGGGGGAAAGTGAGTTTTAAATATGTTGTCCAAAATGCTATCTTATGTACCAGATATTAGTGATCCAAAACAAACATCTTGGGAGAAAAATTACTCTGCAAACTTCAAGTATGCAGGCTGCCAAAGAATTGGGAATTTATGCCACAATCCAAGCACAGAGAGTCCACACTGGACACCCACATGTTCCAGGCTGGGCCCCAGAAGACTGGGTGCCTCAGGAAGAGCTCTGGTTCCTGAGGGTCCAGCTCGGCAGCTTCCCTCCAGGACACCCCCGGCGCAGCTCCCCAGACCTGCAGTGTCAGCTTCTTCCTCCTGGGCTGGGCTGCCAAGGCCTGAAGAACTGTAACTTGGGTTTGCCCTTGGAGCCAGCCTGGCCGGAGAAAAAGCTCAGTTTCCACTGGGCTTCCAAGCCGGACAGACACTGATGCTGTTAGAAGGACAGCTTACAAACCCTGGAGGGCACTGGATGTTCTCTTCCAGGACAGCCTGGTGGTGTAGAAAGCTCCTGGGATTGGAAATTGGGTTCTAATCCCAACTCTGATGGTAGCTGGCCAGTGCCAAGTGACTTAGGCAAGTCCCTTCCACTCTTTAGACCTTAGTTGATAAAACAGGGAGTTGGATTTAAATGACATCCAGAGTCTCTTTCAATTTTATAACTAATATCGTTGCTCTCTTTCAGGAGTCTGTAAAGCATAGTGAATTATAATAGTCTTTCAAATAAGCTAAGCATTTTCCCACCAGAAGGGGAACAGCAAAAGAGGTGGCTAGGACCCACTTCAACTTAGCCCCTTTGAGATGGTCCATAGACAACCTTTCCTCACCCAGGACCTGCAAACCAGGTTCTGATCAAAATATGGCAAGAAACAAGCCTCACTCTCAATTAGAGCCAAAATGTAAGGAACTTTACTCTGTAATTCTGATTATTCCCATAGCTATTAAAGTTAAATGAATTTCCAGCTTGGTGCACTAATCCTGAGTGAAACCTGCTGCCCAAGGAAGTACCAGCTCACCAGAAGCACCTATGAGATGTACATGTGCTAGTCATGGACAGCCTGAAAACCCTCTTTAAGAGAAAAAGCTAAGTAGTGTTTATGTCAAAGTCAGCTGTTCCCTCTAGCTGTAGCCCAAATGCTTATTGCTAGGGAGAGGGCAAATCAGACATCCCTTTAAGAAACTTTGTCTATTTCAGTCTCTTTTAACTTAACTAAAATGGGCAATGCCTCTTTCATTCCTCTCCTCTACCGTAAAAACTGGGATTGGCCATTTATACCTAACCCCATTGCCTATTGCAGTCTCTCCCTAGAGTTAACCAATAGCATAAAGTAACTGAATGAAGAATACTGTTTCCCATCAATTTTAGGAAAATGCAACCTTTATAGGCACCTGATCTTTTCTACTTTTGTGGTCCAGATCCTCTTAGTAAGACCATATATTGTCAAAATTCTAATCAAGTTTATTTCTTCCAGAATGAACATCTTGTTAGCCAATGGCGACTTCATCCAGCTGTGCCCAAGATGCCGGATCCATCTTCCTCTAACCTAGGTAGAATAGCAGGAGGATTTTACACCTTGTCAGGTAGGACCTACTACCCCAAACCAGCAGGAAGTAGCTACAGAAGAATGATCATCATCCTTCAGCACCCCTTAAAAAATAAAGGTGCAAACTTTCTGAGGGGGAAATGAAGCCGGCTAGTAAGATAAGGAATCAATAGATGGATCTGGAACCTGGCAAGAAGTCCATGTGGACATCAATAACCCCAAGGTGGCTGCTGGAAGACCCCCCCCCCCCCCAAGATTCAGCCATTCAGAACAAGATTTCTTCCAGAAGCCGGGAGAAGCCCCAGAAATTCCCCAAGGACATTATCATTGGGCCCTCAAGGGGAATTTACCAAAACAGCAAACAGCTGGAACTCCTCTCCTGCCTTAGCAAAAGGTGGAATAATTAATGGTTTAAAAACCAGGAGCCAGGCTCTTTTGCCCTCTTGTCTTCACCCTGTCCTGGAGACAGTCCCAGTGTCAGTCCTGCCCTATTTCTGCCTTCTGTGCCCTGCTCTTGTCATGGATCAACACGTATGTAAAACCTGGGCATTTGTAATCAAGACTGGGATATTGTAGTCTGTAAATCAGCCCACTTTATCACTCTTCAGCCCTTCCTTTCTTCCTGGGACCCATGCTCTGTTATTTTCTCTCATTTTTCTTCCTTCCCTACCTGAATAAATTACTGACCTAACTCATCTGATGTGCTCTTGAAATTCATTTCTGCAGCATAGTCAAGAACCTAGACAAAATCCGGTAACATATTCTGTGATATATAAAAGAAAATCACAAGTGAGATTAATTCAGCTGCTGAAAAGTAGAAAAACTTGGCAAATTTGTTACTAATAAAATTGTTTTAGTTGCGTAGTTAATAAATAGAAGTGCCCAAATTGTTTTTAAATGGAAACTTAATAGAAACTGTAACTAAGAGGTAAGATCATCATATAGATGCCTTTATATTATAAAACAGCAGAAGGGTAATATCTAAAATTGCTATAGCTGGGTGAATTTAGCTTAGAACCAACTATTCTGTTGATAATTCTAAACTAAGTTTACCTTTGTTTCTTAATACTCCAGGTCTAGCTACAACCTTGCTTTAACTCACTAGCTTCACCTCCCCTTAGACTTCAGTTATTGTGATGGTAATTACAAACTGAGTTTGCCTATGCTCATGGTTACCTCAGGTCTAGCCTCACCCGTTGCCTTTGCTCCTGGTTTTTTTTTTTTGTTTTTTTTTTAAGATTCATTTATTTATTCCCCCACCCCACCCCTCCGCCCTTGAAGCTTTTTTTTTTTTTTTTTTTGGTGTCTGTTCTCTGTGTCCATTGGCTGTGTGTTTTTTCTGTGTCTGCTTGTCTTCCTTTGTGGCGTCATCTTGCTGCGTCAGCCATCAGCTCTCTGCTGTGTGGGTGGGGGCCATCAGCTCTCCATGGCATGGCCACGGGCCAGCTTGCCCCCACAAGGAGGCCCCGGGACATGAACCCAGGGCCTCCCATATGGCAGATGGGAGCCCAGCTGCCTGAGCCACAGCTACTTCTCTGCTCATGGTTTTTTCATGACAACTTTTGCCCCATTTGGCTCAGGAGAAAGCCAACTTGAGACACCCCTGTCTCTTGTCCTTCCACTGGTGCCAATAATTCTGCTTTCTCTCATGACTCCAAGTATGGACTAAATTGCTGCCTGGTGGAAGAGTGAACGTCCACTCTCCAGTCCAATGGCTGCTAGAATCCTGTTATCTCCAAGAATGGGGGAGGCCTCCCACCTCAAGTGTCAATGTTCCTAAAAGCAGCAATTCATGAGTGAAACCAGTTTCCCTAAGGCTTCAATGACCTCAGTTAGTATATACTGGAACTCATGTTTTTCACCCAGTTCTGCCAAAGTCAAAATTGGAAATAAGCGAAGTTCTGAAGTAAAGGAAAATTGTATTTTAAAGCAATGGAGACAACTTGGTTATAAGCCAAAAATTAAAAGGAACAAAATTCATGTGTAAAACTGCATGGCCATACTACAAATTACAGTAATTAGAAATAGCCTTCAAAGAAATCCTTTAAATGTTACTAAAGCAGGCTAGTGAGATAGGGAATCAATAAATGGATCTGGAACCTGGTAGAGAGTCCACATGGACATCAGTAACCCCAAGATGGCTGCTGGAAGACCCCCGCCCCTACCCCCAAGATTCTGCTATCCAGAACAAAGAATTCTTCCTGAGAGCAAGCAAATCCCTGGATGTTCCCTAGGGACTTTATCATTGGGTCCTCACTAAGGGATTGATGGGTGGGGTAGTCAATCAAAACAGCAAACAGCTGGAACCCCTCCCCTGCCATTAGCAAAGAGGTGGAATAATTAACAGTTTAAAAAGTCAGGGACAGGCCTGAGCTCATGCTGGCTCTGCTCTTGTCCTGCTCTTTTGCCTCTGGACCCGTCCCTTTCCTCTGTGTACCGCCCTCACCATTTTTCCTCTGCCACGTGGCCACGCAAGTAAACCTGGAGATTTATAATCTATAATGGGGAATTGTAGCTTGTAAATCAGCCCTCTTTATCCCTTTTCACCCCTTTCCTCTCTGTCTGGGACCCCTGCTCTGTTATTTTCTCCCATTTCTCTTCCCTTCCTACCTGAATAAATTACTGGCCTAACTCACCCAGGGTGCTCTTGAAAATCATTTCTGCAGCATAGCCAAGAACCTAGATAAAATCCAGTAACATTATTTTACAGTTAAACTTATTTTGTAAAAAATGCAAATTATAAGTAACATCAGTGAGTTGTGTATTTGTATCCAGCTCTATTTGAGTCTGCCTGTTTCATACATTGGAGTGGTAATATCAAATTAACAAATGAAAATTCTTAAAAGAGCTCTATTCAAATTGCTAAAACTTAAATATGTGATTATATCATGAATGAAAATTCCTGAAGCCCAAATTAGGCTCAGCAGGATGGAAAGGTCATATAAAAATCTGAATATAGAAATTATTGGGAAAGGGAAATGATTTTCCTTAGCTCTTTGACCTACCCAGCCCCCAGGGCCTTCTCTCTGCAAGAGCTCTGAGGGAGGGGCTAGGTGTGGCAGATTAAAACTCTGTCTTCAGGAACACAGGGATACATGGTCATGGCAGACGTTCTGGAGCTCAGTACCATGTCAGTGGGCCCTACTTTGGAATTTGTGCCCTCAGTGTGATGGAGCTGGACTCAGATGTGACCTTTCTACACATGCCTCTTCTGTCACTTTTACTGAACCTTTGGTTGATGCTAGCGTTGGTGTATTCTCAGGAGACTTGAATCTCTGGACTGTCCATGTGCCAGTTGGATCTGAGCCTACTCCTACTCTCTGGTTAATTGGACTTACGCAGGTTAGCCAACAGGGAGGTGAAGATGGTTACTCACCACACCAGGGAACCAAGAGTGCCTACAGCTGCAAGCAGGAGAATTGCATCCATCACCAATGTGGAATCTAAGCCCCTCTCAATACAGAGGTGGAGTGGGCATCACCCTCCCAGGGCCCACAGAATGGAGGAATAAAATATGGATTAGAGTGAACTTACTGATATTCTACTATAAAACTTTTGTGACTACTAATACAAGAAATTGTATCATTGATGAGGAGAAAGTGGTCACAGTAGTTTCTGAGGGCAGGGAGCAGAAAGAAAAGATGTGATGAGGGGGTATTTTTGGGACTTTGGAGTTGTCCTAAATGATATTTCAGGGACAGATGCTGGACATTATATATCCAGCCATAACCCACTGAATGTACCAGGGGAAAGTATGAACTACAGAGAAACTGTTATCCATGTGGTGCAGCAGTGCTCCAAAATGTGTTGGCCAAGTGCAATGAGTGTGCCACAATGATGGGGGAGGTCGTTGGTGTGGGAGGAGTGGGGGAGGGGGATGGGGGTATACAGGAACCTGTTATGTTTTTTATAATGTAGCCTTTTTTGTGATGTATGTATCTTAAAAAAATACAATTTGCAAAAATGATTGGGGTGGGGAAGTGGGGTGTGGGTTATATGGGAACCTCTTATTTTTTTTTTTTTATGTAATGTTCTATGTGATCTATTAACTTTAATGAAAAAAAGAAACAGTACAAAAAAATAATGAACATTTAATGCAGTGTGAGAGGATATCCCATTGTCCTTTCTTATTTTTTTTTTCACTTATTTTTATCTTTTTTGGGGGGGATACATGGATCGCATGGAGGGTTGTATTAAAAAATGTGAGGTTCCCATGTGCCCTACTCCCCACAACCCCCATACATCCCATATCAACAACTTCTTTCATTAGAATAAATTCAAGATAGATGACCTTTAAAAAAAAACAGCCCGGGATTGCAAATGAAGGCCAGAGACAGTAGCATTTTGCTGCCCTTTCCAGATCTCAGAGGAAGCCAGGAGCACGTGAGTGAACCCCAACCATCAGGGTGCCGCTGGATTAAATTTAATCCAGAAAAGATATGGGCTCCACTGGAGTCTTCCTAACAAAAATCGAGGGCAATGGAAAGTCTAAAGGAAAATTCTGAGAACAAAAAAGAAAAACTCCGGATGCAGAGGAAGAATGAACACCTTATTAACCATATGAAAACTTCATCCAGTTTTGTCCAGAATGCCAGACCCATCTTCCTCCAGTTAAAATAAAATAAGAGTTTTACACCTTGTTAGGAAATGACTACAGTGCAGGGCCAGCAGGAAGCAGTTATAGAAAAGAGATCATCTCCCTTCAGCACTCCTTTAAGACTAAAGGTGTAAACTCTTTAAGGGTAAAATAAAATTAATAGATAGATCTGGAGCCTGACTGGAAATACGCATGAGTGCCGGTGGCCCCAGGATAACTGCAGGTGGGGCCCGCCCCAGGATTCTACTGTCCAGGATGAAAACTTCTAAAAACAGGATAAACCCTTTAACAGGAACTTTATCTTTAGATCCTTACTGAAAATGGATAAGTGGAGTAATCCATCAAAACAGCCACCCACCTCATACCTCCAGCAATAATTATGCCAAAGCTTAGCAAGTTAAGCTTCAGCATAAGCGGGGAATGATGTAGGCTATGGGGGGCAGGCGGGGGACTGTTCATATATTCGTAACCTGAGCAGTATGTTTTTTGTGCGGTGCATTTGGGACAATGAGAACTGCAGCCCTGCCCTTGGTAACTATGACAACATCTCTAGTCCCCGAGAAAAATTTAAAAGTGCAAACTCTATAGAAATGCACACCAAATATGCTAAAAGCTTATCTAGAATGTATGAAGTCCATGTAAAATCTTACCTAGGATGTGGAAGATATATGCTAATTCAAGCCTATTGAGCACTGAAACAAAAGAGCCATTTGGCCCTTCCTCTCTGTATAAAAGGAAAAATCTGGTTCAGAGCTCGGGTTTGAAACAGAAAGCTCCTGTCTGGCCGGCCATCAATAAATCATTTTTTCCTTCTCAAAATCAAAAACAAAAACAAAAAAAAACCTCAATCTTCTAGGCTGGGGAATTAAGAATTAGTTCGCCTATTCCCCAATTTAAAACTTTTATCAGCTGTATTAGTCAGCCAAAAGTGGTGCTGATGCAAACTACCAGAAATCTGTTAGTTAATACAAAAGGGTATTTATCTGGGGTAAAAGCTTACACTTACAAGGTCCTAAAGAGTTCAACCCAAGGTTTGATAAGAGGTACTTCCTCATCCAAAGTCTGATGCCATGTGTTGAAGCAAGGTGGCAGGCAATGTCTGCAAGGGTTCAGCCTTCCGCTCTTAAGGCTCCATGGGCCCAGCTTCTTCCGATTTCAGCTGTAGGCTGGCATAGGCATCGTCTTTCTTCCCAGGGTTCATTTCTTTCTGGGATCAGTGGCTCTGGTCTCGTCACAATGTCAGCTGTAAACTATCAGGTGAATGGCTCATTTCTCCTCATCTCCTTGATTGTCTGTCCTTATAACCCACAAAGCGGGTGGTGGACTTGGCCCAGTGGTTAGGGCGTCCGTCTACCACATGGGAGGTCCACAGTTCAAACCCGGGGCCTCCTTGACCTGTGTGCAGCTGGCCCATGCGCAGTGCTGATGCATGTAAGGAGCACCCTGCCACAAAGGGGTGTCCCCGCGCTGGGGAGCCCCACATGCAAGGAGTGCGCCCCATAAGGAGAGCTGCCCAGCGAGAAAGAAAGTGCAACCTGCCCAGGAATGGCTCCGCATACATGGAGAACTAACACAACAAGATGACGCAACCAAAAGAAACAGATTCCCGTGCCGCTGACAACAGAAGTGGACAAAAGAAGACGCAGCAAATAGACACAGAGAACAGACAACCGGGGTGGGGGGGAAGGGGAGAGAAATAAATAAATAAAATATAAAAAAAAAAAAACCCACAAAGGGGGCAAGGAGTCCAACCAAGCCGTCCTAATGATGTGGTCTAATCAAAGCCCCAACCCCAACATAAGTTAATAAAAGGCATCTCAGCTAAATCTAATACAGTCAAAGGGTATTGTTACTGGATTTTGTTCAGGTTCTTTGACTATGCTGCAGAAATGAATTTCAAGAGCACATTGGGTAAGTTAGGCCAGGAATTTATTCAGGTAGGAAGGGAAGAGACATGGAAGGAAATAACAGATCAGAGTCCCAGGTAGGAAGGAAGAGGTTGAAAAGTGATAGAAGCCTGATTTATAGGCTACACTTTCCCATTATAGGTTATAAATGCCCAAGTTTTACTTGGATGGCCACATGGTGAATGTTGTAAGTTCGTATTTAATGAAATTAAATTACAGAAGGAAATGTAGATCTGTCCTCTCTTAAATGGATAAAATAAACTTCATTGGTTGCTAAATGTAATTTAATAAGCTTGTTTAAAGGTAAAGTGACTTCCAGGTATAAGTTTGTGAAAACATCTTCTAAACTGAATATTTGAATGGCTAATTAAAGGAAGTCATTATTAATTAGAAATCTAAATTGATGTTAATAACGAAAAAGTAACTTCATAACTGGGAAACCTGTTGGAGGCCACCTCAATCTGCATGTTAAAGTAGTAGTAAGGAAATTTAATCTTGATTCCATTGGGAATCTTCAGTTCTCATAAAATAATTGAGAAAGTAGTTTTTCCTGTACTGCTAAAGTAAAAAACCTATTAATTAACATCGTCACGGTAAAGGTGTAGAAGTAAAATCAAAGTACTAAAAAGTTAAGCTCATTTGATATGTTATAAATTGCATTGGAAGTGTTTAGAAAGTGTATGAAAATCAAAAGTAATAGACTTCAGTATTGTCAAACTCTTGTGCATTCAAATCAGGCCCAAATACCTTGTGTGATGGTTAGCTAATGTGTCAGCTCTGCCAGGTAATTGTGCCCATTTTTTTTGGTCAAGCAAGCACTGGGCTAAGAAATACTAGAACATTTATGGGCTTTAGTCATCTGTGAGTATACTGCATAGATGGCTGATTACATCTGCATCAACCAGGAAGATTGCCTTCAGCAATGAATGATGCTTTATCTAATCAGTTGAATGCCTTAAAAGGGGATGATTTTAGCATTCACAGAGAATTTCCCAGCATGTCTTTGGACAGTCAACGTCTCCAGGAAACTCATCAAGGACCTTCATTGGACTTTCATCTGAGCCCCTGGTTTGCAGCCTGCCTGCGGAACCTGGACTTGTGCACCCCCATGGTCTCATAGGAGACTCCTATAAAATCTCATACTATCTACAGATATTTCCTGTTGATGTGTTTCTCTAGAGAATCCTGACTAATACACCCATGGTGCCTCTCCATTTGAGCTATTGGCTAGGTTGGTCTCCAACCCCTAAAACAATAAAGGTATCTCCTACATCTCTGGTTAAGCTCCTAAAGTGGATGGAGGCTACGTTGCAGTTTCAGTCTCCTGCAGCAGGCATCAATGGCTTGATATGGCCAGAAGTACAATGGACATTGCCTCCAGACCAGCTCTGTTTCATAGGAACAGGTCAGTGAAATGTTGTAGCCTTACCTTCCTAGTCTCTGTCTAGGGTCAAAGGTGCTGCAGCATGCTGGTTGTGTGAAGGGGATACCAAGTGGAGCAACAATTACCAGAGTACTGTGAATAGAACTTAAACACAATTGGCATATTCTGCTCCCACGGAGTGATAACATGTGTGATACTGCAAACCTGAAGCTTAGATCTATTAATTGCAGCTCAAAGAGGAACTTGTACATTGATTAATATTAAGTACTGTACCTGTATGCCTGATGATTATGATGATATCTTTTCTTTTCTAGATCATATGTAGAGGGATACTGAACATGTTTAAAGTCCTGGTAAGCTTCATTCATTTTCTAAGTAGTTAATGAACATAACTCTAAGGTAAAGAATGACTGTCCTAAGTACTGTATTTATTTTGTTTGTCATTTGCTTGTCTTGTTGCCTATACTGTCTTTGTGAGTTTCTCCTAGCTGTCCTAAGCATAACACTACTGCAGGAACTGCAATTGGCGGTTTATACCCAAACCCAACAGTTCTACCACAATCTCTCTATAGAGTTAACCAACAGCATAAAAGAACTCAAGGAAGAATGCTGTTTCCCATCAACTTTGGGAGGATACAGCCTCTGAAGGCACCTGGTCTTTCTTACTCTTATGGTCCAGTATGTTATGACTGGTCCATTTTTGGGCCTACCTACCACCATTGCCTTTATCCTTTTAATAGAATCATGTATCTTCAAAATTCTAATTGTTTATTTCAACACCTTATTAGTTATGTGGGGATCTCATCCAATTCCAATCAGGGTGGCTGGACCTGTCTTCCCTCAAGCACAATAGAATAGCCAGAGAAGTTTGAGCCCTGTCAGGCAGGGACTACTGCCCTAACTAGCAGGAAGTAACTGCAGAAGAATGACTATCACCCCTCAGCACCCCCTTAAGAATAAGGGTGTAAACTCTCTAAGGGGGAGTTGAAGCAGGTTACTACAGGAAAATGAGGAGAAGACAAGCCACAACATGGTCGACAAACAACATGGCAGTGTGACGCTCCTCAAACCTTGACCTTGAGGTCCCAGTTTGGACTTTATGGGGCTGAGGGGAGGATCTGATTATTCCAAACAGGTCTCACCATTGGCACCCACCATTGGTGGGGTAACCAGTGATGGCTGGAGCCCCTCCCCTGAGCATTAACAAGGGAAGGAATAATAAATAGCTTAAAAGGTAAGCACACAAGCTGAATCTTGCTCTCTCTACCTAGAGGATCCTGCATCAAATCTCAGTGTGTATTTCTGTCCTTCCCCATATCTCAGTGAGCTCTGTTCTTTTCCCACATTTTCCACTAAATTATTTTTACTGGCCTAACTAAACTGGCATGTCTTTATATGCAACATAGCTAAGAACCTAGAGGAATCCAAAACTTCCCCAGCTTCCATAGCACATGCTAGTCATGCTTCACCTAAAAAAAAACCTGTCACCTTGAAACTCACCAAATAATGCCTGAAGTGTCATCTGATAATTTTTCCGATATTCTCTTAAACCTGCCTAAATTATCTATAACCATCTGAGGAAGCTGTCCCTATCATCAAGGAAAGTCCCGCAATTTTTCTTTCTCTCTGTCATGATCAGAGGGAGACTTTCAATATTTTCCTGGATTTACTTCCCTCTCAGGGTATAATTCCAAATGCTCTCTGATAACATTCCTTTCTTCTTCCATTAAATCTCTTTGCAATCCAATCATTTTCCCAGACCTACTATCTTAAAAACACCTCCCCAACCCTCTTCTGGCCTAATGTAAAAGCACAGGCAGCTGCTCACATGACATACAAACCCCAAGGGGCCCTGTATCAATTTGGTGGTGTTTATGAATTTCAAAAATAGATAAAAGGATTATGTTTGTAAATTGGTCTGTTCCTATGAACATATTAGATTGTATTAGGTTCAAAGGTTCACTTTTACTTGATTAAGTTAAGATTGGGGTTTTGATTTGTCATCAGCAGGACATGGTATGTGAGGACTCACAGAGAAAATGACATGGCAGAGGAGAGAGTTGGGAGTGTTGATGCTGGAGCCCCAGGGACAGAGCCAGCCTGATAGTTTGCAGCTGAAGAGACCAGAGTCCTGAACAGCTGAAAAAGCCTGGAAAGAAATTAGACCTTTATGCCAGTCTACAGCTGAGAATGGAAGAAGCTGGGACCAAGGAGCCTTAAGAGGAAGAGGAAGGCTGGAACTCTGTAGATATTGGCAGCCATCTTGCTCCGACACATGGCAACAGACTTTGGTGAGGGAAGTAACTTATGCTTTATGGCCTTGTGACTGGAAGCTTCTATCCCAAATAAATACCCTTTATAAAAGCCAACAGAGTTCTGGTGCTTTGTATCAGCACCCCTTTGGCTGACTAATACAAGCACCTTCCTTCTATCTAAACTAAACCTGACATTCTGTATGGGCCTGCCACATGGAAGAAAGGAGAACAAAGAAAAAGGGAACCAGAGTTTGAATAGAGGAGTGAGCCAAACCTATTTATATGTAAAGTGCTTTTAATGTGCAGCAACCTCCCCAAAGAGCAAAGGAAGCCCTATCAGGTACACGAATTTCATCCTTGGGGAAAACCAAAGAGGCTGCCTCTCAAGAACTTCTTCTTCTACATTGCCCCTCCTCACCACCCTAAACTTACTGATATTGATGTTTCCAGAGCATTGGTCAGCATAGAAATTGGTATGAAAATGTAATGTTTGGGAATGTGTGGGAAGATATATAGTTTGGTACAACTAGTTATTATCCTACATCACTGTTGCTGATTATTAAAACATGCAGAATCTGGTGTGATTTGCATGGTTTGACTTGCAAGGACAGAGAAAATAAAGAGTAAGTGGGTCACAGGAAGTCTCTTGGTTTCAGCCTTACCAAGATGCTAAAAAATTAGTGCTAGTTGCGCGAGTCCACCTGTTTTGCTTTTTTGTGGGTAGATTCAATTATGACAGTTGTGATTCAGTTGAGACACAAGGTCTTCCACAATCAGGGTAGAAATCCGTAACAATAACAAATTGCCTCCTTTCTTGTAGAGAGGCATCTGAACTGATCACCTCTTTCCTAAATCTTGGTTTTAGAACTGGGTCCTTGATACCAGGACTTAAAGCTAAGAATCCGCCACCTTCATTCTCTGTTTCTACCAGTAGATTTGGGAAAAGGCTCCAGAAAACAAGAGGATGAAATATGTGTCAGTGGGGTGGGAGGTGTGGTTGATGGGAAAGTACATCCACTGTGGCTTCATTTATTGCCCACCGTACTTGAACCACTTAGAAGGTTGTCATGGTGGACATCTCCGGCCCCAAGTTTTTCCTGACACCTTTTCTATCCTTTGCTATTTTGTGTTTTTAAACCTCAACTTTTTCCTTTTTGTTTTTCCTTTGGTCCCCCTATACCTGACCGTCCAATGCTAAAATAAATGGAAGTTCTGCAGAGAGAGACAGCTTCCATTCATTCTTGGGAATAGATTTAAAAAAAAAAAAAGAAGATAATTTAAGTAATTCACATGGCTGTGGGTAGATCTTCACACAGATACTGTGCTATATGAAAAGTTTAGTTAAACTCTTTGATATTTTGTATAAAGCTTTCCATTCAAGCGCCTTCTGAATAGCAACCTATAAGGCAGAAGTAGTAAAGAATATGAAGTAATGACAATTTTATGATGGCAAGGTTTTTAGGTATTTCAGATTCTATGCACAAATGTATTTGAGTGAAGTTATTCTAAAGTTTTTTGCACATATACTTTACCACATTTGTATTTCCACATTATAATTAGAAATGGTCTGTTTTTACCTAGACAGGCATCATTTTTCAACACAGTGGTCTATTTTCCACAACACTCCTGTATTCTTCATTCTTCATAGCCCATCTTCTCAGAATGAAATTGATTCACACAGGATGCCAGCCTCCCTGAAGCAGCTACTATAGGTGTTCAAGGAAGTATCAGGACCATAATAGGATCCTGTTGAGAAAGCTTAATTTTCCTATGGGAGAAAGATCTTATGATGTATTCAGAACAAACCAAGGAATTCTGGTACTGGTGGTCTTTGCCATGTATCTGTTGGATACGTATCTATTTAAATGAAACCTTATATTTGAAAAAGATACATATATTCACAAGAAAACTTCAGACCATTCTGTATAGTTTTCTGTAAAAAATCAATTTTATTGATACATATTAATAAAACATAAATTCCCCCAAAAAAATATATCTACAAATCTCATGGCCTTGAATTTCACAGATTCCCAACCCCCTGCTTTCTCTCTGTATTTCTGTATTTCTCCATTTCTCCATTTCTGACCGTCTGTAGCTCCCTATTAATGCCAGGGTGACTATTACTGCTGCCACCTTTTCTTCCTCATAAAATTCATTAAGATCTGAGAATCATTTTTATTAATTCATCTCTGAATAATGCTGGCTCTATTCAGATTTGGTATTTGACAACAGATGGGGTGAATGAATATATAAACCCTGGTGTTACTCTGCTCACCAATGGGGAGCACGTTGTTAGGCAAAGCTCCCTACCCAGTCCCCAGCTTCTAGCAGGCTTTAATTTTGACTTTGCTCAGCAGATAACTTCCTGAAATGCCTAATTCCTGGTTCCCTGGTATCTGAACAAATGTAAAATATTAAAATTTCAGCTGCAGTATTCATTGCAACCAGGATGCACAGTATTTGACGTGCGAGTCACATCTCTCCCTACCATGGATTCTGAAGCAACTAATAAAAATATGCAAGAATCAGATAAAATCAAATGATCCATTTTTGTTTTTTGGTTATTTTTGCTAGAAGCTGGTTTGGAGAGTCTGGCTTCCTAATACATCCTCCTGAACTGGAAAGACTTACCTAGTCACTGATAATCTATAGGCCTTTCCCTGACAAAAGAAGAGCCACTCTGGATAACTTACCATGTATTATTGACAGTGTTTGAGAAGGAAAAGCCAAAAATGGGATGAGCTACCCTTGCCTAGCCACTATGTTCTCATTGCAGAAGGAAAGAAGGGTAGATGGTACCACACCAATACTTCCAAAGGGTAGATGTTTCTGTTTTATAAGCAGTTAGAAATGGCAGGAGAGGAAGTAAGTGGTTCTACAGACAGTTCTTCCTCTTGTGCTCTCACCTACTGCTATCTGCTCCTGTGGCCACAGTTCTGAGAAGCATTGTGCCACCTTTAGTACTCATCCTCCTTTGCCACTGTCAGGTGGGCTATGAAGTCTCCATCTGGATGTAGACAGTTGTGGAGGTGAAGGCATGAGGAGGTACTGTTCCTCAGCCCTATCCTAGCTCAACACTCGAGGGGTCAAGGAATGGGAAGACCAACCTATGTTTTAGTTAATGCAGCCCTATGTCCCTAAAGAATACAATCGGGGGGGGGGGGGGCGGTGTGTGTGTGTGATGGTGTGATGTGTTCACATTCTCTTTTATCCGATGGCCTTTGTTTCTTCCAGCAAATCCTGGCTTTGCCATGAATTCAACCCTAGTAGGTTTTTCAATCTAGATTTATCTGCCTTATAATTTGTAGAACGGGAGTTTTAAAAATTAGTCTTTTGGCCATTTTTGTGTGTGTTTTTATCTTTTTCTATACCTTCAAAAGTTACTGATCAGAAGCTACCTTAAGCCAGAAGTTCTGCTGCCTTTTTCATGATACTGTCTCTTCCCAGGATTCCTGTGACTACTTTCTCCTGTTCTTCTATCTCTATGGCTATTCCTTCTCAGTATCCTTTACATGGTCCACTTATGATATCCTTTTTTAAGTGTTTACATAATCCAGGTCTCTGTCCTATGCCTTATTCTCTTTTCAGTCCACCATTTCTCCTCTGTGATCTTATCTTCTGTGGTTTCCACAAGCATATTTACTTGAGGCTGACCCTGAAAAATGTGATTCTATCCCAAACCTCTCTCTCTGGAGCTTAAGACCCATATTTTTTTCCATTAAAAAATATTGGAGTATATCATTCATACATGAACATACATAAACAAAAAGTATGTAGTAAAAGTTGTGAACTTCCTAAACAAATATGAATGAGATCATACAGTGCTCCCACATATCGCCCTACCACCAGTACCTTACATTATTGTAAAACATTTGTAACAAATTATAAAAGAGCATTGTCAAAGTATTACTACTAACTATAACTCATAACTTACATTTGGTATATTTCCCCTCCAACCTACCCTCAATTTTTTTGTTCCTAAACCATACAACTATCTAAAGTATAAAATCAATGGCATTTGGTATAATCACCAAGTTGTGCATTCATTACTTCCTCATATTAAAGCATTTTCATTATGCAAAACAACAACAACAACAAAAAAGACTAACCACTATCATACCCATATGTTAGGGCTACTAATTTCATGATGTGTTTTTGCCATTTCTATTCATTTCCAAACATTTACAAGCAACTTTTTACCAAGTCTTCACAGATTAAACCTCAACCTTTCATTCTCTGGTGACATATTCTAGCTATTAACTCCATGAGTTTGCTCACTATATTTAGTTCATAATAGCGAAATCATACAATATTTGTGCTTTTGTGCCTGGCTTGCTTCATTCAACATAATGTCTAGGTTCATCCATGGTGTCATATGCCTCATGACTCCAGTTCTTCTTACAGCTGAATAATATTCCATGGTATTCATCTACCACAGTTTGTTTATCCATTCATCAGTTGATGGACACCTGAGTTGTTTCCATCTTTTTGCAATTGTGAATAATGCTACTATGAGCATCAGTGTGCAGATGTCTGTTTGTGTCAGTGCTCTCAGTTCTCCTGAGTACATATTCCTAGTAGTGGTATTGATTGCTAGGTCACTTGGCAGATCCATATCTAACTTTCTTAGGAACTGTCAGACTTCCACAGTGGCTTCTACATTCCCACCAACAGTGAATAAGCATTCCTATCTCTCCACATCCTCTCCAACACTTGTAATTTTCTGTTTTGTTAATAGTGGCCATTCTACGTTCTAGTAGGTGTAAAATGACAAAGGAGAAGATGCAGCAAGTAGACACACAGAACAGACAACTGGCGGGGTTGGGGCGGTGGGGGAGGGGGGAGGAAGGGGAGAGAAATAAATAAATAAATAAATCTTTTTTAAAAATGATCTCATTGTAGCTTTGATTTGCATTTCTCGAATAGCCAGTGACGTTAATCATTTTCTCATGGTTTTGTTTGGGTTTTTTTTGCCATTTTTTTTTTCTTTAGAAAAATTTCATTTAGGTAATTTTTTAATCAGGTCATTTGTCTTTTGATTGTTGTAGCATCTCTTTATATATCACAGATATCAGACTCTTTTTGGTTGTGTGATTTCCAAGTATTTTCTCCCATTGAGTAGGCTGCCTTTTTACCCTCTTCACAAAATCCTTTCAGGTGCAGAAGTATTTAATTTTGAGGATATTCCATTTATCTATTTTTTTTTCTTTTATTGTTTGTGCTTTGGGTGTAAGGTTTAAGAGATCCCCATCTACTTCAAGGTTTTGTAGATGTTTTCCTACATTATTTCTATGAGTTTTATGGTCCTGGTTTTTAAGTTTAGGTCTTTGGTCCCAGACCCATATTTCAAACCACTTACTGAGACAGTGGCCTCATCTATATCTCATATTCAATGGGCCAAAAGGCCAAAAACATAATTCATCAGTTATACCCCAGACTTGCTCAACTCCTTTCTTTCGTAATTTGATAAATGACATCTCCATTCACTAAGTCAGGGTTTCTCAACCTTTTTTGTTCCACAGACCCCTTTGCCAGCCATGTGAAAACCACAGATCTCTTAATAAGCCCACACAATACTGTGTATTATTTAATAAATATATCACACTGCACCAATGTGTCCCCACAAGAATAATGTTTTTTTTTCATTTCAATTCAAGCTCACAGACCCCTTATTAAGAACACTTGCACTAAGGTAACCAGGCCAAAAATGTGACTATATCCCTTAGCCAAGTCCCATTAATTTTACCTTCTTAACATCTTTCAGATATCCTTCTTTTATTCCTCTCCACTGCTAAAGCCTATATCCATTTAGGTTTTTTTTTTTTTTTTTGGTTGTAAACAAGAGAACCAAACTTTGGTTATCATAAGCAAACTTTGGCTAACATAAGTAAAATAGGTGGCCTATTTGAAATAATATTGGGAAAGTTCACAGAATTGAAGGGAAAAATGAATAACCATGTTCCACAGAGGACTAGATCTAGGGCAGCTCTGAGGACTTTGGTAGGTAGTATTCAGAATCCTACTAACTAGAACAGTGCATAAGATGACTCAGCTATAGTAATCTTTCATCTCTATGTGTTTCTATAAACTTTCAAATTCTTAGTCAAGAGATTCTGGTTGGCCGCCTTTCAACCAGTCATCCAGTGCTAGGACAGTAATGAGCGGCACAAATCTGTGACTACTACAAACTTTCATCATTTCTTAATTATTACTCCACTATTGCCATAGCCTTCTCATGGGCCTCTTCCCCTACAGTTTTGCATTTCCAATCTATAGTTCACACTATTATCATTTTCTTATTTCTAAAATACATATTTTTCATGTCATCTCCTTACTTAAAATCCTTTGGTAGCACTTCATAACTCATAGAATAACCCACAAATCCTATCAGGGACTTCACTTTAGGATTTGGATTCTCTCTAACTCCCTAGTTTCACCTCTTGCTACCCTTCCCTTAAATCTTGTGTCCCAGTGTGGCATAGGTAACTTAGCATCCCCCAACTCTTACTGGCCTTTCCTTAAATTAAAATGCAAGCTAGATTCAACTAGTCATAAGACATGCCTCAGGAAACAATTGCCTGAGAATTAGTAGATCTTAGAGTCAGTAAAATTATAACTATCTGACCTTTCCTTCCATGCATAAACAATACAAACATCTGCTTCTTTGATTGTTATCAAAGCATTCTGTAGAAGTCAAATGCACCACCACATGCCTTGAAAAACATCTTTAAACATGTGTACCTTTAATTTTAAGCAAAGTGCTGCATTCTTTTTATTTATGCTTATGCCCCCTCTACACATGGACATGTACTATAAAAGACCCTTCTCGTTTTGTGGTAAGGGCGGACGATCAAACTTGGAACTGTCATCTCTCCTCCCATTGCTGAGGATGAGAACCCCAAAGAAGACCTAAGAAATGCCCATTTACCCACCAAGTTGTACTTGTCTGAGTCATTCTTTGGTCTGATGTATACTCACAGTTTGGTAGGAAATTGTCATTTTATATAGCTACTTGCTATACTCAGAACAATTGGCATGGAAGGCAGGATACATCAGACCAAAACATGAGTTAGGATGGGGAATCTGCAGGGTAAATCATGGGGTTGTCAGCTGCTTCCATGTGGGGTGGGGTTTCCCACTTGCTTAACTGTTGTGGACCTCCACCGGATAAAATTGCAGGAACAGAAGATTATGAAATTCAGTAAAGATAGCAGGCACGCTGCCACAGCAGTCACTTGGCCATTATTATGGGCAGTACAGTTAGCCACAGCAGATTGTCTCTATAAAGACAAAGAAATCTGCCATTTGAGGGAAGAGTTACATGTATATCAGAATATGTGGATTTCCATCTCACTTTAGTGACTGGTCTCTCTGAGCCTGTCTCTCTGAAGACATAGAGATGCTATCCTGTCATGTCTTAAAATAAAGGTTAAAAGCAAACATGACCAAGGGTTCAGGCTTGGTAACTAGGAAAGGTTGAGATCTGAAAACATGGAACCCTTGGGAAGATGAAGATAGTGATGCTGATACAGAAGTTATTGAAGATGAGACCCAAAATCCATGGGTCCAGCCTCTTATACAAAATATAGCTAAATCCTGGGAACATCCAGCACAAGAAGGAGGGCTAAATCGTGGACCTATTAATAAAACAATAATTATTAGAAAATATTCTGCCAATGAATTGATTGAATTAGGAAAAACCTGCTGGCCACAACCTAAGGAATCCCTAAAAACCTGTGTGGTATAGTTATGGGACAGCAGGGTGGATGGGATCAGCTTAACCATTGGGGAATCAGAAAAACCACCAATACCACCTTAAGGCAAAACTCACATAATTTACAGAACACCCCAGGGACATATTCCCTCATGAATGGCTGACTCTCGCATGTTGAGATATTTGGATGACACCAGAAGAACTCCCGAACCCACCCACTGGGTAGAAGATTATAGAGGAGAGCTAAACCATGCTATGGGAATTAGGAATTACAGAAGCAATTTATGATCAGACTTTTACAGGGCCTGATCATAGCATGTTTGCAGAAGAAATTAGGAAGAAAATTATAAATTCTGGTCCTTGGGATTGGTATGGCCCTCAGGTAATCCTTTTAAGCCCATAAGTGACCCAAGAAATATATGTAGTGGGTGAAGCATAGCTGATTTGAGTGATTTAGGCAGAAATAAAGAGCAAGTAATAAAGATAATGAAATGACAAAAGATAAAAGACATGAAAGGAGAACAGCCCTTCTTGGGATTCACATCCATGGCTAAGATTCCCATTAAAGGAACTCGAAAGCAACTGTGAGCTGATCTTTTGAAAGCAGACATTGCTCAGGAGAACACAGGTAAGAAACCAAATGTTGTGCCAGTTGGTTTATGGAAAACCTTAAAAATTTGAACAGTAATTTACCAAACTAGCTATCCCTGAAAATGGGGTGACCATAGTACTGTAGGCTCCATCAGAAACTAATCTCAGCCCCTCCCAGCCCCTTCTCTGATGGGGAAGCAAAGGTTACCTACATGTCTGAGCCCTACAAGGTAACTGGAGGCCATATGTGGAGCTCATTATTTATTGCACACCCCATAACAAACAAAAAACATGGGCATTAGTAGACACAAGAGCTGAATGCACCCTACATTCATTGGTTGGTATTTTTACCAACCCTATAAACCCACAGGGGTGGGACTGATAGAGGAAAAATGGTTTGCTAAAACAGCAGATAAGGAAACTCACTTCAAACCACACATTTGTGGGGTTGGAACTTGGTGTTAACTTACTCTTTTGTGCATTTAAACCAGGCCCCAACTACTGCACATGGTGTCTCTCCATTTGAGTTATTGGCACAGTCAGTCAATACAGCCTCTAAAATAATAAAGGTATCTGCTACATCACCTGGTCATGCCCCAGAAGTGGATGGAAACATGCTGCTGAAGACTCCTGTAGCTTTACCAGTGGTGATGGCTCAGTCTCTTTAGCCCTACAGTGGATATTTCCTCTATTTCATAGGGCTGGAAGGTGCTATGCAACAGGCTGGCTATGCAACCAATGGTACTAAAGTATGTAAACTGCATGAAAGGCATACCAAAGGGCAATAATTGCCATAGTGATGTGGATAGAACCTAAAGAAACACAACTAGTCCATGGCCTGCTCCTACGGAGGGTCAACATGTACAGTATTGTAGGCCCAGGTCACACCCACTCTCAGCAAAAGCCCTGGGACCTATTGGAGAAAGTTCCACTGTTATTTTACTCACCAGAGAAGGCCTTCCCCTTCAAGTACCTACTAAACATTTGTGCTTGTGCTCTAGGCTTCTCTTCCTGATTCACATGACTTCATCACATGTCTTTCTTGACTGAACCACCACCGTGGCAATAATCCACAATTAATCGAATTGTTGGGTATACAGATACATGCCAGTGAACAGCAGCTCCAGTCTCCCCTGGAATATCCTTCCCTTATCATTGATGAATTGGAGTCATTGGCTAAAGACTGCACATAAGAGCTGTCCTTGTAAGTGGCAATTCCCAGAACCCATGACTCCTACAATTACTAGTAGTTATTTGCCTGTCTTCTTGTTTATATTGTGGCTGTGGCTTTATATCACAGTACCACCATTTATAAAACCCCCATTCCATGCTCGGGTCTTCATGAAAAAATTTGGTGGAAAGATTGTTAAGAGTTATGGGATAGGATTGTGGCATAGGTAACTTAGCATCCCCTAGTTTTTACTGCCCTTTCCTCAAATTAAACTGCAAGCTAGATTCAGCTAGTCATAAGACATGTCTCAGGAAATGATTGCTGAGAATAAGTAGATCTTAAAGTCAGTACAATCATAACTATCTGACCTTTCCTTCCTTGCATAAACCATAAGAACATCTGCTTCTTTGATTGTTATCAAAGCATTCTGTAGAAGTCACATGCACCACTGCATGCCTTGAAAAACATCTCTAAACATATATATCTTTAATCTTGAGCAAAGTGCTGCATTCTCTTAGAGTCATGCTTATGCCCATCTGCACATAGATATGCACTATAAAAGACCCCTCTCGTTTTGTGGTGAGGATGGACAATCGAGCTTGGAACTGTCATCTCTCTGCCCACCATTGAGGACAAGGACCCCACATAAACACCTTAATAAATATTCATTTACTCACCAAGCTGGACTTGTCTCAGTTACCCTTTGGTCTAACATATTCCTCTCATTTCAGTGGGAAACTATCATTTTATACAGCTCCTTGCTATTTTCAGAACACCCAGCCATACTGCCATTATTTGCAATTCCCCTAAACAAGCCATGTTCTATTGACTTCTCATGTGTTTGCTTGTGCTGCTCCCTCTTTCTCAAATGCTCGTTTTCTCTTCTCCTCCCTGATTAACTCATACTTATCTCTCTAGGCTCAGTTTATATGTTACTTCCAAATCTATTTGGTCTTTTCTTGGTCTGGGTTCGTGCTCTTCCTCTTTGCTTCCAGAGCATCCTGAACTATTGTCCAATATATCCATCACAGTCTGTTGCAAGCTATTCTTTTCTTGTCTCTCTTCCAAGCTAAACTGTGAGCATCTTGTGATTGAGGACAACATCTAATTATGCTTGGCTTCTACTATGGATTGAATCATGTTCCATCCTCCACAGATGGAGTCCTGTGTATATGAACCCATTTGTAAATGGGATCCTTGTAGATATTATTAGTTAAGGTGATGCCAGACTGAACCAGGGTGGGCTTTAATCCGTTACGGCTGTAGGTAGAGGAAATTTGGATACAGTTGGTAGGAGATGAAGAGTGAGACAGCCATGTAATGGAGGCAGAGATTAAATTACAGATAGCCTAAAAGCCACAACCAGAACACTACAGACATCAGAGAAAGCATGGAATGCTGATACCTTGATTTTGGACTCTGGCCTCCAAAACTGTGAGATAATAATTTCCTATTGTCTAAGCCAAGTTGACTGTGGTGCTTTGTTATAGCAACCCTGGTAAAATAAGATGATTCCCATCACCCGGGATGGTGCTTAATAAATCATAAATGTTTGGCTAAATATATTGAATTAAACAAATACTGATTTTTAAAAAAATATTTTACACAAATATTTATTAGTCAACATATATTTTTATATAGTGTTGATTATAATATTATGCTTTAAAAGTGTATCTCTTGTGCCTACAGCTCCAAGCAGGAGAATCACATCCACAACCATGTTGGATCTAAGCTCTCTCAAGTTAGAGGTGGAGTGGACATCACCAACCCAGGGTCCACAGGATGGAGGAATAAAATATGGATTAGAGTGAACTTACTGGTATTCTACTATAGAACTATTGTGACTAGTAATGGAAGAAACTGTAGCATTGATCTGGAGAAAGTGGCCACTGTAGTTGCTGAGGGCAGAGAGAAGGAAGAAGAGATGAGATGTGGGGACATTTTCGGGACTTGTCCTAAATGATATTGCAGGAACAGATGCTGGACATTATATATCTTGCCATAACCCACTGAATGTACTGGGGGAGAGTGTAAACTACAATGTAAACTATAATCCATGCTGTGCAGCAGTGCTGCAAAACATATTCACCAAATGCAATGAATGTGCCACAATGATGAAAGAGGTTGTTGAGACGGAAGGAACGGAGGTGTGGGGTGTGGGGTATGTGAGAACCTTATATTTTTTAATGTAACATTTTTTGTGATCTATGTATCCTCAAAAAATTTTTTTTAATTAAAATAAAGAGAAAAAAGAAAAAGAAAAGAAAGTGGATCTCTTATTTTCTCCTCTCACTTTTTGTGATGTGTGGACAAAACAGGAATCTCTTCAATCTTACACACATTTTATTTTCACATACATTCATAGTTTGATAATAATTTTAGTTTCCTTCTCCAGGTTCTTTTAGAGTAACTGCAGTGCCTGAATTTTTCACAGGACAGATACTCAAGGATATTTGAGTATATTTTTAAAAATTTTGATTTTGAAGGGGCAAAGAATGGACACAGTCACTCAGACACAGAAATTTTGGAATGTGAATATATGGGATCCATCATTCACATTGTAAAAAGAAATGATTTCCATGTCCATATCCAGGAAAATCCCCACTTGGGTAGATTCAGGGTTCACTCAGAGAGCAGTGTCTGGAACAGTGCTTGCAGAGGAGGTATCATTTCTTAAACTGACAGTCCAGAATCCAAGTTCTGAAGACAGCTAGACCCTCCCTTTTCAATTAGCAGATTCTTTGCAAATACCCAGCGTTCATTCTTTACTGGTTCCCATATCCACCTTCCAGTGATGGTGGCCAGAGGTGAAACAAGAGGCGCCCAAGACACAAAATGAATGGTTGAATCTATCTGCATGGTTTTGCTGTTTTTGTATATTATCAATTTGTACAATATGAATGCTCCTCAGGTCATCAGAAATGATGAGGAATTCATTGGCTGTGTCAACATCCATGGTCATATCCACTTGAAACTTTAGCATCCTTGGGTTGATCTGGAGAATCCCTGTCAGTTGTGGTTTCATTTCCTTGACCTTGGAAACCAGCTTCCCAAGGTTCCAATTGGGCTTTATTTCATTCTCCCGAGAGATCTCAGAGCATGTGGGGCACAATACAGAACCCTAATGATGGTTTTCTTCTTCTTCTTCTTCTTTATTTTCTTTTAAATGTTACATTAAAAAATATGAGGTCCCCATATACCCCCCACCCCAGCCACGCCACCCCTCCCACATCAACAAACTCTTCCATCATTGTGGCACATCCACTGCACCTGGCGAATACATTCTGGAGAACTGCTGCAGCACATGGACAGTGGTCCACATTGTAGTCCACACTCTCCCCGACCCAGTGGGCCATGACAGGACACACAACATCCAACATCTGTCCCTGAAGCACCACCTAGGACTTCAAATCCTGAAAATGCCCCCACACCATATCTCTTCTTCCCTCTCCCGACCATCAGCAGCCACCATGGCCACCCTCTCCATATCACTACTACAATTTCTTCCCTTACTAATCACAATATTTCCCCAGCAGAACACCAGTAAGTCCACTCTAATTCATACTCTATTCCTCCATCTTGTGGACCTGGGTTGGCTATGTCCAGTCCCCCTCTACATCAAGAGGGGGTTTAGATTCCACATGGATGATGGATGTAATTCTCCTGCTTGCAGCTGTAGGCACTCTTGGCTCCCTGGTGTGGTGGTTGATCCTCTTCACCTCCCTGTCAGCTGGCCAGGGTTAGTCCAAGAAACCAGAGGGTAGGAGCTGCAAGTCTGCTGAGGCCCAGGGCCTGGCCATCACATGGACAGTTCAGAGATTTAGGTCTCCTGAGTATACACCAACCCAAACTCCAACCACAAGTCTGGTAAAAGTAACAGAAGAGGCATGTGTAGAAAGGTCATATCCAAGTCCAACTCCATCACACTCAGGAACACAAACTCCAAAGTAGGGCCAACTGACATGGCCCTGAACTCCAGAGGCATCTACCTTGACCATAGAACCTGTAGGTCTCTGCAGCCCTCAGGAGAACCAGCACCTGGGTTTCCATCTACCTTGGCTGTCTCTGATATCCTGCTGAGGCATGCATAAGCATCACCCTCTGATGACCTCCTGACTCTTTTTTCGAGACTCATAGCCATAAAAACTCATTTGTCTTTTCCGTTTCCCCTTTTATCAAAGGTCAAAATGCAGTTTGTAACACTTGATATTACATGTAGGCTGAGATATTCGGCTGGTCTGAGTTGTCCTCTTTGTTCATGGTCTTTTTGTAGTTACATCATCAGCTGATGCTTGGTAGTAATCCCTTGATGCCAGGGAGGCTCATCCCTGGGAGTCATGTCCCACACTGGGGGGAAGGCAATGCATCTACATGCTGAGTTTGGCTTCGAGAGTGGCCACATTTAAGCAACATGGAGGCTCTCAGGAGGTAACTCTTAGGCCCCCCACAGCTATAGGCCTAGTTCATATTTAAGGCACACAGGCTCATAATCGGAGCCATTAGTATCAAGGGCTCATAGTTGGACCATCCATCTTTATTGGTCTTTGCCATTGCACTTGGGGAATTGTTGTTCCATTGGGGAATATGATAGAGCTCCCCTGGTCAGGAATTCAGTACTCTCTCAACTGTCATTTCCAACTGAAACCACTATGAAAATATCCAAACCTTTCTATGTACCCTGTACACATGCCCTGGAGGACTCCCTCCCAACCATGTGCCCCCAACTAATGACACCCCACACAAGTGCTCCTTCCCCACCATAGTTGAACCTCTCTGTAGTCCAAAACATCTTCAAAAAGAAACCCAATATATTGCCAGGTTCCATTAGTAGAAAAATGGAATATAGTGATGGGTTTAAAGATTAGATATAGGATACATAGAAATTTAGAAAAATTAAATAAAGGAAAAATTAATTGGGTATCAAAGAAATGAATAAATGAAAAAGCTTTGTTTTTGATATTTTGCCTTTCATCACTGCTATTGGTGTTGCCCTGTATGTACAGTGGCAAGGCAATTTCTTCCATTTCTTCCTCAGTGTCTACCTCCTTTCTTTTTTTTCCCCCTGATATTAAATTTCTCTTGACATAAGTTTTAGGTCACAGTAATTCACATATACAATATATGGTGCTCCCACATATCCAACATCAAACCCTTTGTCCCTTCCCCAACAGTGATCTTTTTACATGTTCATATAATATTTGCTGCAGCTAATGTACAGATATTGATATGATAGCTTTCAAACATGGTTCCATTTGAGTTTACATCATGGTTTATATTTTAGACTATACAATTTCCTAAATTTTTAGTTATCTTATGTTTTAAATTATGTTTTACATTTTAGCCTATAGACTTTTATACATTTTTGGTGTAATTTAACATGACCTATATCCATCATGGCATGATCCTGTGGAACACTTCCATTGCCCCACAATTACCCTGATTCCATGTATTCAACACCTCTTTCCCCCTCCTCTCAGGGCCCACCATGACAATCGATCTTCATTACCTGAGGGACCATATTCAGAGATACTTGCAAAAATGTTGAGGGCTTGACATACTTGACTGCCCTGACCCATTGGGAGCCACCGATTCTCTCAAGAGATACAATTCCCTCTGTTTGAGAACATCAGTCCTCCCCAGGATGTCGGTATACCTTCACTCCCGTTGTATGGTTCTCCACCCAATGATATAATCCACTATGACAAAATGAGCACTCACATACTCCCCAGAAGCTTGCCCTATGTCAGATGCCCCCCCTTAAGCATCCCAAAAATGCAACCTTCCATATTACATTCTCTAAAGAATTTTCTCTGCACCACAATTTCAACCACATACCTGACAATCTCCCATGATGAAATGTTCCCCTCACCCTCTCCCCAATTTCTTGGGCAATGTGTCCCATCCTCCCATCTCTAGCGCCCCTAAAGCCCATGCAGCCCCACCCTTATCCCTATGCCCCCATTTTATCCCTTCCCTGTACAAATACTTACCTCCAGCTTATCGTAGATTTCACCCAAATAGCTGTCAGCTCACAACCTTCCTCTGATGGTTTTTAGGTAGCAAATCAATGCATCAGAGATAACACATGTCCACATTTTAAGACTTTGGGTTTCTCAAGATAGGACAGGCAGACAGAGGACATCTGCTCAGTTTTAGAAATTGTTCAGCCATGGCCACTGTCTTTCCTGCTCATGGATTCTCTGATTTCCTAACATTATGCAGGTATCTTAGTTCTGGTCTGAAATACACAAACATTTAGGCTTTTATCCAAATACTGATTTTTCTTTTTTTTTTTTTAAGATTTTCTTTATTTTTATTTTATTTCTCTCCCCTTCCCCACTCCCCCTCCCCCACCCCAGTTGTCTGTTCTCTGTGTCCATTTTGCTGCGTGTTCTTCTGTCTGCTTCTGTTGTTGTCAGCAACATGGGAATCTGTGTTTCTTTTTGTTGTGTCATCTTGTTGTGTCAGCTCTCCATGTATATGGCACCATTCCTGGGCAGGCTGAACTTTCTTTCATTCTGGGTGGCTTTCCTTACGGGGTGCATTCTTTGCGCATGGGGCTCCCCTACGCGGGGTACACCCCTGCGTGGCAGGGCACTCCTTGCACACATCAGCACTACACGTGGGTCAAGGAGGCCCGGGGTTTGAACTGCGGACCTCCCATGTGGTAGACGGACGCCCTAACCACTGGGCCAAGTCCGCTTCCCTAAATCCTGATTTTTGATCTAACATAAAGAAGAGTGACACAAAGATGTATAAAATTTGTATTTTCACTTTCAAGGAGATTACTGATTAGGATGCAGAAAAGACCTGCACATAAAAAAGTACAAGCAGAAATACAAGATACTACATGTTACATGCATTAAAAAAAAACAATGCCTAGGGTTTGGGGTTAGGTTGATCTGGAAAGCCTCTGAAGAGGAAAGACCAGAGTAGGACCATAAATAAGGAAGAAGTTTGAATGTTTGCAGACATTGGGAGAGTGTTTTAAGTATGGCAAATAAGAGAGAAATCCTGTGTTTGAGAAATGGTGTGAAAACACTGGCTAAGGTAGAGGTTGATTAAGGGATGATGAAAAGGTCAGAGTGTATAGAGAAGTCATTGGTTAGAAAAACTAATTGGGTCAGATCATAGCAGACTGGAATATCCAAATATCAGGTTAAGTATGTCTTTGTGCTTTTCAGTCTCTGTTGCCAACATAGAACACCTCAGCATTCTAGATTGCCTGATCATCACAAATCTCTTTCATCTCCTTCAGAATCAAGAGAAAAACATTAGGATATTTTCAAATGGATCATTTCCATACTGAGGAGTTTCTCCCTTCTTCCCTGAACTATGGCTGATATTCTGATGTCTTTAAAGGTATTGTATACCAGAGCTTTCCATTCTTATTTTTTTGTTTGTGTGAGTTTTCTTTTGGCCTAGGCTACAAACAAACAGCACAAAACCTGGACCTCCCAATTTGATGTCTCCTTCTTATTTTAGTTTCAATATATTCATGAAATGGACTCACAATTCTAGAAATATTAAAGGTAATAAAAGGGTGAAGAAAGCCCATAAGTCTATTTCCCTGTAAGAGAATTTTCAGCATGTAGCTCAATCTTGTCAGAAACCATAGCAATCATATTTAGAGTTCATGCCTAGACAATCAAACTAGACGTAAGCCCTAAACCACAGGTTCTTAACAAGGGGTCCATGAACTTGAATTGAAATTCAAAAAAACATTATTCTTGTGGGGGTGTATTGGTATGGGTGTGATATATTTATTAAATAATATTAAATAATACATGGGATAGTGTGGACTTAATAAGGAGTCCGTGGTTTTCACCTGGCAAAGGGGTCTGTAGAACAAAAAAGGTTAAGAACCCCTGCCCTAAACAGTCATCTTTCAACACTATCAATCCTCACACAGACCTTAACTCCAAACCAGTTGATTTCACAGGAATATGAGCTGGTAGGCTTTACCAAAGTTCTACCTAATTTCAGGGCCCCCCAAAACTAACCGCATTCTACCTATCTGTTTTTATTTCTTACTACATGAAACAAGAACAAGAACAACAAATAATTTCCCTCCAGATAGGCCACTTCACACAACATCCCGTAAGATCTGGCCCAAGCACCACACACTTTAGGAAATATCTTCCCAAAGACTCACTGGTCTTTCTTTTCTCTAAATGGTGGGTTCCACCTCATCAACATTTATCTACCGTTTGTAATTTTCTATATCAAACAGTGTAGCAACTCTCCTTCATTCCCTTATCCCCAATACATACACACAATTTTCCCAGCTTCTCAGGCTTAATCTATAGACAAGCATGGTCAGTTGAAAGGGAAGGGGAAATAATATATGGCTATTCCTCATCGTTCTCCAACTATTGCCACTTTCCCAGCCCCAATACTACTTTTTCCTCTACCCAATTATCTCTTTAACCTTTAGATTAAAGGCTGAGGAAAGCTTAAATCTGATCTGACTTTTCTCTGAAATGTAACCTGAGAGTGTGGCAGGGTTTGCTTTTTCAGTCCCTCAGGGCATGAGAAGGAGGGACATTGCTACCCTATAGGGGTGTTATAATCTCTCTTTTTTTGGGGGGGGTGTGACATAAGCTAGTCTGTAGGCTTCTCCACCTAGCTAGTTCATGAGGGGGAGGGAAAAGTCTTAGCCTGTCTCATAAGGAGCCTCAAGATGACCTTGAAAATAAGCAGGAAGCCAGAGCTGTGCATCTTTCCTCAGAGTACTGTCAAACTTCTTTACGAGGTGAAACATATTCAACTCTGGTTGGTGGAGGTTTAAATAGAACTTTGTTCTCTCATCAAAGAGTCAGATAAGTATCCCAAATCAGAATTAAGTGGCTCTCAGAATTATGATCTTAGCTAATTTTTCATGTGTGTTTGTCAATGTATGTGTACTGGGGCAAAGACGTGGAAGGAGAGCATCACAGTTTAGTATTGCCCATTCTTCAAGTACCCCTTCCCATAGCAAAGTCAACCCAACCCAGCCACCCACTCACTGGCCTACTCACATGAGAAAGTGGGCTTTTTAGCCCTCTATCCTTGGGTTCTGACAAGTTAACAATGAAAACTCTCTTTTAGCCAGGCTCTACTAACTACAAAGTGGAAGGGATGGGCATTGGGTCACTGAGTTAAGGTCAGAACAGATGCTGCTACAACCAATCTCCCTTCAGATTATCTGTGAGCAAACTGAGCTCACCATAGAGGCTCTTAGTCTTTTCAGAAAGACAATTGCAGCCTAGTTTCACGTTAGAAAAGCACATTTCTCCTGATAACATGGGTTGATATGGTTTTTACGTAATAATAAGCATGCATATTTGAGTCCTTTTTGAATCAGCTTCCATTACTAAAGGCCCTCATTTTCTGAGAAGAGTGCTAAGGCACTTGGAACAGATGGATATTGTATTTTTCCCAAATAGAATCTTTGTTTCACAAATTTATATTCCTTTTTTAAAAAAAATGTGATTTTTTTTTTATATCAAGCTACAAATTACTCAGTTAACACAAGATAATGAAGCTAGGGAAGTGTTGGATTCCTCTAGGTTCTTGGCTATGTCTCATAAAAGAATTTAAGAACATGCCAGTTTAGTTAGACCAGTAAAAAGGATTAGGAAATGGGTGAAAAGAACAGAGCTTGCTGAGAAATAGGAGAGGACAGAAATATGCACCAAGATTTGACACAAGTTACTCTAGGCCGACAATGAGATTTGGTTTGTGTGGTGACCTTTTAAGTTGTTAATTATTCCTCCCCTTGCTAATGCCAAGGGAAGGGGCTCCAGCTGTTATTGGTTACCCCATCAATGATGGAGGCCAATGGTGAAGCTGGTTGTGATATCTGAGGCCTCCCCTAACCCCAGAAAGAATGCCAACTGGGACGTCAAGGTCAAGGTCTCAGGAGGGTTTCACAGCCATATTGTCTGTCAGCCATGTTGTGGCTCACTGTCTCCTCTTTCCCTGTGCTAACCTGCCTCAGTAATAACTACAATAACAATAAACCCACTTTAGTCAGCGGTTACACCTCCTCAACCGCCTTATTTTTGTTCATTCCTCAATCTTGAGGGATTTGGGAAGATGTGCACTCTCCGCTTTAGGCTGAGAAAGGATGTAGATATTGTGGGGCAGAGGAATGGAATTGTTTTGCTTGTGGTTGGAGATATTCCTTGCTCTTGGGAGGGGCTCATTATTAGTTGTCAGTTTGTTAGTTGTCAGGGCAGCAGGCCCAAAGAACTGGAGAGTGGGAGCTGACTGCAAACTTGCTGGGTTTTAGGGTTCAGCCAGCATAGGAACAATCTGGAGGCCTTAAGTCTCAGAGAAATAAACTTAACAAGTAGAATAAAAATTATAGGTTGAAATGAAAGAAGTAGAATTATGGTTAGGGGATTTATAAATGAGTATAACAATATTATATTGGGGAAATAACTTTTAATATAGTCCCAGATAGAGCCTGCTGAATGGATGCCTATTTCATGTAGCCTTGTGGCTTGCCTATGGTGTCCAGACTTCACAAATTTCTTCCCTTATAAAAAGGGGTTTTAGAGAGCAGATGTAACTCAAGTGGTTGAGAACCTGCTTCGCACACGGGAGGCCCGGTTTCAGTCCCTGGTGCTTCCTAAAAACAAAAACAAACAACAAGCAAACAAATGAAAAAACCAACTCGGGGGAGCTGATGTATCTCACTGGTTGAGCACTGTCTTGCTGCATACAAAGTCCTGGGTTCAATTTCCTGCCCCAGTAGAATGTCACCTTTAAAGCCTTTGGTTAATTCCATTTAACAAATGAGGAAATTGAGGCCCCAGGAAATGAATATATTAGCATATATTTGTCACTATCATTTCACATTTAATAATCACTACTCCTCCTTCCCCATTTAACTACTAATTTCTTGTGGGGAAGGGTCATCACATCTTGTGTGTTTTCTACATCCACAACAGCACCTATCAGTCTTCTTTTTTTCCCACACAGGACTAAGGACGGGGCTGGGCACAGAGAATGTACTAAGGAAAGAATGCTTGGATTGAATTGAACCCTACAGAATGTGGACTATTTAGAGGCATCACGTTTGGCCTCTGGGTGATTACCTGCATTGGGTTGACCCACTTAGCAGTGAACAGCAATGGGCCAAAAGAGACAGGCCAAGTATGTAGCCTTTTTTGCCCAAATAAGTT
This sequence comes from Dasypus novemcinctus, assembly GCF_030445035.2. Lineage (NCBI taxonomy): Eukaryota > Metazoa > Chordata > Mammalia > Cingulata > Dasypodidae > Dasypus > Dasypus novemcinctus. The sequence goes on along the minus strand of NC_080677.1, from coordinate 109,369,129 downwards.
ATAAATATCACTTATTCTAACATTTTGTAGCCTATAAAGCACTTTGAGCAGTACCAGTCACAGAACAGACCCTCATTAAACACATTTTGATTGACTGACTGTCCCCAGATCAAAAACCAGAACTTTGTCCATGTTTCATCAAGGAACAAAAGTAGCTTTGCCAAGAGGAAAGCACCAGGCCGTCCAAGATGGGCACTCATGTGTTGACAAAACACATTCCAGGTAACTCTATGCTTTACCATTGGCCTTAAAGAAGAGTATTTGGGTCCTGTGCTACTTTTTAGATATCAAAGTACTGCTATAAAGATTATATTATACCATTAATTATTAGATAATGTAAGGTAATAGGACACATCAAAAGAACACAAACTTTTAAGATGTTCAGTTGGGATGAATTTATTTTGGACTATCCACATTATGTCACCTGCTTCCTTTGTGACCATTTTTAGGACCTCTGACTTGAGATAGGGTGCAGGTGGTGCACAGAAGCTAGACATATGTTAGGATTTGATCCTAGATTTGGGACTTTTTTTGTACCATGCTATAGCCAGCAGACCTACCAACTACATGACGGGCTATTTCTACTTTCCTTATTTTGGTCCTTACTCTGCCACCTTCTTTTTTTTTTTTTTTTAATTTATGGAAGTATATTTTTACCAGATTTTATCAAGGTTCTTTGACTATGCTGCAGAAATGAATTTCATGAGCATGTTGGGTAAGTTAGACCAGGAATTATTCAGGTAGAGAGGGAAGAGAAATGAGAGAAAATAATAGATCAGGGGTCCCAGGTAGAGAGGAAGGGGCTGAAAAGTGATAAAGAGGGCTGACTTACAGACTACAATTTCCCATTACAAGTTATAAATGCCCAGGTTTTACTTGCATGGCCACATGGCAGAGGGAAAATGGCAAGAGCCATGCACAGAGGGCAGGAACGGGTCCACAGATGAGAGAGCGCATGAGACAGAGAACTTAGACCAGGCGCCTGACTTTCAAACTGTTAATTATTCCACCCCTTTGCTAATAGCAAGGGAGGCGTCCCAGCTGTTTATTGTTTTGATTGCTTATTTCTCCCATCAATCTCCCATAAGGGCCCAATGATAAAGTCCTTGGGGAATATCCCTGGCTTCTCCTGGCTTCTCGAGAAAGTCGTCTTCTGAGTAGCAGAATCTTGGGGAGGGTTTTCCAGCAGCCATTTGTGGGTTATTGATGTCCATGTGGACTCTCGCCAGGTTCCAGATCCATCTGTTGATTCCCTATCTTACTAGCCGGCTTCAATATCACTCATACATCAACATACATAAACAATAAGTATATAGTAATAGTTGTGAACTTCAAAAACAAACGTATATAACATCATGCAGGACTCTTATAACTCACCTTACCACCAATACCTTGCATTGTTGTTAAACATTTTTAACTAACAAAGAAAGAACACTGTCAAAATAGTACTACTAACCGAAGTATTTTCCCCCAACACGCCCTATTATTATCTTTACATCATTTATATATGAACATACATAAACAATAAGTGTATAGTAAAAGTTGTGAACTTACAAAGCAAAGATGCATAACATCATACAAGGGTCCCATACATTAACCCTCCACCAATATCTTGCATTTGTGAGATGTTATTACAAATTATGAAAGAATGTTGTCAAAATCTTACTACTAATTATAGTCCTTATCTTACATTTGGTGTATTTTCCCCCAACCCACCCTATTATTATTTTTTAAATATATTTTTTATGACAGCAGTTGTAAACTTATAAAACAATCATGCACATGTGCGGAATTCCCAAAAAACACCCCTCTATCAACAAACCACACTGTGGTGGAACTTTTGTTACAGATAAGATAGTATCACCTGATTGTTACCATGTCCATGGTGTACATTTGGCACACATTTTCCATACTTCCCCATTATTAACACAGTACATCTTTGGCACAGATGCAAGAATATTATATTATTACTGGTTACCACAGCCCATAATTTACTCCAGTTGTATTTTTCCCATGCTTTTCCACATTCCCACCACCCTGCGATAGTGATGTACATTTGCTCTAGCTAACAAAGTACACTCTTGCATCTCTAACATCAACCACAATTCTCATCCACCTCTTGGTTTACTGTGCTATTCAGTTCCTCGATTATTCTCTAGCATTCTGTCAATTAGCATTTAGATACCTAGACTACCATTTGCAGTCACATCTCCATTTATAAACTAGCTGTTACTCACTGTGTGTTACCATCCACTCTATACATTTCCACACTTATATGGTAAAGCTAATTGAAACTCCTACATACGTTAAACATCAGAGGTCCATCTCAGTCCTCCTTATCTCCCTTAAGAATCCACTACCTATTACTAGGTCTTGAAGATATTTTCCTACAATTTCTTCTAGGAGCTTTATGGTTCTTGCTTGTATTTTTAGGGTTTTGATCCATTTTGAGTTAATTTTTGTATAAGGTGCGAGACAGTGGTCCTCTTTCCTTCTTTTGGCTATGGATATCCAGTTATTTCAGCACCATTTGCTGAATGGACTGTTCTGCCCAAGCTGTGTGGGTTTGACAGGCTATTCAAAAATCACTTGACCATACATGTGAGGGTCAGTTTCTGAACCATCAATTTGGTTCCATTGGTCTATGTGTCTATCTTAATGCCAGTAGCATTCTGCTTTTACAACTATAGTTAGGTAATATGAGTTAAAGTCTGGAGATGAGGGTTCACTTTTCACTTTTAAGATGTTTCTGGCTATTCAGGACCTGTTGCCCTTCCAAATAAATTTGATAATCATGTTTTCAATTTTTCAGAAAAAATGCTGGTGGACTTTTTATCAGGATTGCATTGAATCTATATATCAATGTGAGTGGAACTGACATCTTACTGATATTCAGTCTTCCAATCTGTGAGCATGGAATGTTCTTCCAGTTATTTAGGCCTTTTTAAATTTCTTTTAACATTGACTTGCAGTTTTCTGAATGTAAGTGCTTTACATCATTGGTTAAGTTTATTCTTGACTATTTGAGTTTTAGCTGTCATATTTTATTTTCACCAATTTTTTGGTACTTTTAGTTATTTTTATTGATATAATCTTCATTTCTAGACTCCCTTTCAGGCCTCTCTCTCTTGTCTTTTCTTTTCAGGCTCCAGCACACCCTTTAGTATTTTCTGAAAATCTGGTCTCTTGGTTGGAAATTCTCTCAGTTTCTGTTTATCTGTGAATATTCTAATCTCGCCCTCATTTTTGATGACAATCTTGCCAGATATGATTCTTGTCTGGAAGTTTTTCTCTTGTAGTATCTTAAATACATCATACCACTGTCTTCTTGCCTCCATGGTTTCTGGTGAGAAATCACTGCTTAATCTTATTGGGTATCCATTATACATTATGCATTGCTTTTCTCTTGCTGCTCTCAGAACTCTTTGTCTTCGGCATTTGACATTCTGATGAGTAGGTGTGTTGGAGTTGGTCTATTCAGATTGTTTCAGATGGGAGTACATTGTGTTTCTTGGTCATGGATATCCACATCCTTTAATAGGGTTGGGAAATTTTCCACCATTATTCTTCAAAAATTCCTTCTGCCCCTTTTCCTTTCTCTTCTCTTTTTGGGACACCCATGACATGTATGTGTGTATGTCTTCTGCTATCATTTAGTTCCCTGAAACCTTGTTCAAATTTTCCCACTCTTTTCTTCATCTGTTATTTTGTATGTTCACTTTCAGAGGCCTTTTCTTCAAGCCCACCAATCCTTTCTCATGCCTCCTCAAATCTGCTATTATACGATTTCAATGTTTTTAAAATTTCATTTATTATACCTTTCATTCCCATAAGATTTGCTATTTTTCTATATATGCTTTCAAATTCTTCTTTGTGCTCATCCAATGTCTTCTTAATATCCTTAATCTCTTTAGCCATCTCATTGAATTTATTAAGGATATTTGGACATCTATGATTATTTCTCTCAACTCCTTTATGTCACCTGGAGGCTTATATCTTATCTTGTTCCTTTAACTGGCCATATGTTCCTGTTTCTTGGTGTGGATAGTAATTTTTTGTTGGTGTCTTGGCATCTGGCTCACTAGGGTATTTACTCTGGGTGCAGTATTTCTCTTTAGTTTAGGCTTCCTGCCTTTCTCCCTTGCTGGTTGTGCAGTAGTAGCCAAGGATGTAGTTGGTAACATAACTTGAGTCAGTGGACACTCAAGCTGCCCTAATTGCCCCAGATACGGATGTAGCTTCTCCCAACTTTCTCCTTTGCTGAGGTAGAGACAGTCACAGCTGTGTGAATAACGCAAGTCATGCAAGCCTCGGTTGTCATTGCCCAGAGAGACTGATGAAGCTTCCTCCTCCTTTCTCCAAGCCTGGGATGGGGATGGAGCTGCAGGTGTGGGCAGCAATCTATGTAGGGCGGGTCCTCAATGATTGCAGTTGCCCCAGTAGACTTCTGATTATTCAGTCTGTGCCAGCCAAATGTACCTGCAATTACCTGGATAGGCTGGCGCAGGGCCCACCAGCCTCCTCCCTGCCAGAGGTGGGGCTGAAGCCTAGGCTAGGGCTGCAGGCCCATCTGGGTGAAAGAAACTGGTTCCTACCATCACTGTGATTTTCAGTCAGCCTGGCTACTTCTCATGCTGGGGGCAGAGGCAAAATGGTAGCCACTGGCCTTTCTGCAACCTGGACAGGTTCATACTCTAGCTGTTCCTAGGGCTATACTCCAGCCAGCTGAATTCACCAATCAGTAGCTGAAGCTGGTGCCCAACTGTCTCTTCCTCCCTTGTTTTGGGAAGTGGAGCTTTCAATTCCAGCTATAGAACAGTTCCTAAGATGGCTTGTGTCTCCAGTAGAGGATGGGCACTGGTCTTCATGGCTTGGAGCACTCTACTTCCTGCAGATGGGCTCTCTCTTCCTTCCATTCCTTCAAGGATGTTGCAGGATGCTCTTCTGGTCTCCTGGAGTTTCCAAACAGGTGCTTCAGCTAGCTCTGGGTGTTTACTAACTGCCCTGTAGCAGGAGCTGACTCTAGAAGATCCTTACTCCCCGCCATCTTGCTAATTCTGCCACCTTCATTTTTAAAGGAAAGAAGTCTAATTCGTGTGTTTGCAGAATCCAACCTCATTTACAGCTGGTTTAACCCTTAAAATGGAACTCTCTCCAAGGAAAAAGCAGGTCATTTATTTTCATCATTAACTCAATCTTAGCCAATAAGCATCTTTCACTATGTTCCCACAATAAATGTGTTTAATAAAAAACATTCAGTGAGTCTAAAATACTTGTAAATATTGTGATTTCTCTCCATTCTCCTCTTTTCCCCCCAAGGAAAATGGTATCTGGTGGTGGATGGTAAAGTACATGAAAGAGCAGTATATGAGAATATTTGCCATTGATGATTATTTTTACTTCCCTAGGAAATTAACATTTTAGATGTGGTTAAGAAGATGAGGGGGCCATAATCCAAGCATGGTCAATAAGATTTGGAAATTCAGCTGTAAAGTTCCACTAGCTATATTCCTTCTCACGGAGACCAGTGCTTATCATTGGTGAAGTCAAGGCCATCTTCATTTGTATTGAGAGATGGCAAGTAAAGAACAGTAGGTGTTCTTTAGGGGTATCGTGAGGGTCCAGCTGCCCATAAGAATGCTCTTAAGCAGTCTACCAAAGCACTTCTTTAAGTAGTCTAAAACCCTATTGTTAGTGGAATGCTCTGGATTTTGGGTTTCTAGGTTCTTGGCTTCATCACAAGAAAGAATTCATAGATGTGCCAATTTAATGAGGCCAGTAAAAGGGTTTATTGAGAAATTAAGAAAAAGGAAAAAGTAAATACCCGAGGCATGGGTACAGGCATGCTACAGGGTGAGATGCTCAACATGGGGTCCCGTAGTAGGTCTTTTAAGGCCTTTCCTCCTGCCCCCTCCCCATATAAAGGTGGGATCTCAGCTATTTGCTGTTTTGATTAGTTGCTTTTCTACCTTCACTCGTTAGCTTTCAGGGAACCAATAGGGAGGCCTTTCTGTTTGGATTTATCAGAGCTTCTTTTGAGCCTGGGCATTTCAAATGGGACCTTGTGACCAGGGTCTTGCCTGACTTTTCGAGTGTAATGGTTATGGCTTTGTTCTCAAGCATTTGCCTTCCTCAGTGGGTTTCCAGGTGGGGTCTTGGCTATGGTCTGATCAGTGGGGTCTCAAATGTTAAGGCTTTGTTCTGATCAGCCGCCTTACCTCGTTTCCTATAATAACCTGCCTCACTATTTTAGAAGAAATTAGCTCTCCAGATGTCATCATAATGGTCCCAATTGCTTAACGCTTCAAGTTGAGGTTTTGTTTTCTCCCAGCAGGCAGTTAGATAATGCATCCTATTCTTTGCTACCATGCATGTTCAAATAATGATCATATAAATTGGGCTACTTCTAAGTCAGACTTCCAAACATTGTTGAGGGTTTGAGAACATGCAGAAATCTAGGCCTCTGAGTCAGAAAATGCAACTGGCTGTTCTACTTCTTTTTCAGGTTTCATGATAACAAACCAAAGACTTCAGGAGTCAAATCACCTAAAGTTGCAAAAGGAATAGCTATCGATAGTGAAGAGGTGAGGAACATTAGCAAATGGTCATTTGTAATCTTTCTTTGGAGTTGCTTAGGGCACTTCATAAGCTGGGTCTCACAAACTACCCATTGGAAAGCAAAATGGGATCAATGTTTATATATGGAGCCAGGACAATTTATCTAATTTCTTGAAAGGGAAATAGACATATTGAAGAGAAGAGAGGGGGATACACCAGTAACAAATGAGGGCATGTATCTCAGGAACCAGAAGTCTATCTTGGGACATGAGGGAGTGTGAAACTCCAACGTACCTAGACTTTGCTGCTGTATCTTGCAGCAAAACTCTAAATTGGTTGTTTTCCCAGGTTTATTATATTTGTGTAAATTTTCCAGGACAACTTTTATGTTATAAAAGTTATGTTATGGAGATAGTACAATTCAACATACCAAAACTAAAAACACATTCCAATTGGACAGTCTTCTGGGCTTAGTTAATTACTAGAGACTAATTTGGAATAGAGATGCAATACCTCAGAAAATTACAGGAGTAAAAACATTTTCCCCAAGGACTTCCCCCCTAAAAACATGTATTTTAAAATCTATAAAAGAAAAATGTCTTCACGCCTTTCCCCTACATACATTTCTCCTAGACTTCTATGATTCTAAATATATAATACATGTTATATCTGTGAAGCAGGTTTTCATAATATATTTTGAACACTTAGACTTCAGTTTTCCAAAAGGTAGTAAAAATTAAATTTTCCTGTCTTTGTATTTGTCCTATATTTCATACCATCCTCTCTAAAAGAATGCATGGAGTAACTGTTATTCTACCTCCTGGTCCTTTCCCATCCCTCCAAAATTGCCAATGCCTGTCATTTTCCTCCTAGAGCATAATAACATCTCTCCACCTCTACTGCTGTATCATTCTGTACCATTCTTAATACTTCCCTCTTCTCCCTTCACCTTCTAGTTTTATTTACCCTTTCAGAGCATGGTCCCTTTCCTCTGTACTTCTTCACCACCTCCTTGGAGGAGGGCAACCTTTAGAAATGCTGATCCGAAGATTGGATGTGTTCCCTTTCTCCCATCCCTTTTCTGAGTTCTTATTTTGCCAAACCCAAAGAGCTTTCATCTCCTTGTGCTCTTACTCTCTTTGGTTCATCCCTGTATAGCCTGGCAAGAGGATAGGCAACAATGCAGGGGGCAGCAGGAGTGGAATGAAGAAGTTTGGCTCCTCTAGTACCAAATGTGCCACTTAAACAAGGCACAAATAATTGGCATTACCACCAGCTTAAAAATTAATTTCAGAGGAGCAGGTATGGCTCAGTGGTTGAGCACCTGCTTCCCATGAATGAGGTTCTGGGTTCAATCCTTGGTACCTCCTTTAAAAAAATAAATGAGTTATTTAAAAAATTAATTTCACTTAATTGTGGCAACATTTCTGGAAGAATCATATACTGCAGAAATACCCCAAAATGCAAAAGACACAGTTTCTTCCTCTTTCCTCTTTGAGTAAAGACAGAACCCTTCTACTCACAACCCTAAAATTATTGCCCTTTTGTAACTTGCTTTTCTTCTTAAAGATTTTCCTCTATGTTGATATTCAGCCTGATTTTACTCTGATAGAAAATGAAAAGGCAGAAGAAAGGAGTGTGCTGCCTTGGAATGATTGCCCCGGTCTCAATGGTGATGCCCTTTGTTTACGTCAGTCTCTAACACTTTTTCTGACATTTCTTAAGGCTGTCCACATTGCAGTTTACAAGTTTCGCTGGCAGGATGTCTCAGAACCCAGTCTTCCTCACTGAAACCCACACTCTTGAAACTCAGAGTGATACTGAGCAAAAGTGGGTTCTTTTCTCCTGATGAGTCTTTAAAGTCAATTTCTGAGATAACAGAGTTTAAAGAGAGGAAAAGTTTATTGGTTGTGCACGCAAAGGATTTCAGTCACCTTAGATAGCCCCAAAACTGCCTTCCTGATCTGCAGATGTTCTAATATTTTATAACATCAGGGTGTTAATGAATAATTGGGGTGGAACTGGACACAAGTTCCTTCATTAATAAATGAGGGGGTTGAGCAAGCTGGGGGTGGACCTTAACCAGGCAGAGTTACAAAGTTACAATCAGTTTAGGAGATCAAGCTTCTGAGATTGGAAAGTCAGAGTAGAAGTCAGTTGCAAGGGTTTCCATATGCATATTAAACAGAGGAGGGTGGAGCGGTTACCAACCCAACAGTAAGCATACGAAGGGTGAGCTTAAGTCTAGAGTAACCAGAAACAGGGGTGGAACCACTCTAGTCAGCTTCAGCAATTTCAGGTATTAACCTTTTGCTATTTTATAATATAAAGTTATCTATATAATGATTTAATAATCATGACTATTAATTCTTAACCCTCAGTTACAACGTATAAAACACGAAGCATAATGTCCTTCTCACTTAATTTAAACCTGAGACCAGTTTTTAGTACGGTGATGCGAGTCATTGAGTACTGTATAGGAAGGATGCAACTTGAAACCACTAATTTTGTTATTGTTTCTAGATGTTTGATGCAGGTGGGCAATCAAAATTTGTTCCAGCAAACCTTCAGCATTACATGGTCCATCCAAATTTGGTAGGTGGAATAAAACACTTCCCCTAGATCTCCAAAGACAAGTTTCAGCAGCAGTGCCGAGGCCCACTGCTAAATGTCCAAGTACCCCTAACTTCGGGGTGTGTATTCTGAGGAAAGGAAGGCAGAGGGGTTCTTTGGGATGCTCTATCCAAAGCAGCTCTGGGAATAGTGGTGATAAGAGGGAATGTGGGGTGGGGGTGCTGGGAAGATGGTGGTCCCTATAGCTTAACATTTTTTTTTTCATTTGGTAAAACATATTTATGATAAGAGATATTATTTCTCTCCCTTTCCCTTTCTCCCTCTCTAACCCTTTGCCCTCCTCCTATTGGCAGAAAAGTAAATTCAGCGAGACTGCCCTTTTCCCATCCATACCTTAAACGTCACACTGTCTTTGGTAACTGTTTTCCCTTTTTAAGGTTGTGCTTATCATGCGTTTTAACGGGCTTGTGCCTACATAGAAACCTTGCTGGATGGGAGGCTATAGATAAGACTTGCCTTGGCCTCTGCATACTACTGAAGAACTCCTTGAGTAAGGAGGTTTGGTCCCTGGTAGTTTTCCTTCTCTTCCTCAGAGAGAGTTGTAGAGAAAACCTCAGCTAGGTTTTGCCATATAGAAAACTAGTGGCATTTTCAGTTTCTTTTACTATATTGGACACTATGTTATGCTTTTCTTAGAAGAATTTAGTCATCTTGCTCCTTTTATTCTGGAAATCTTTCAAGCCCATTAGTCTACTTGTAAGAAATACTCAGGAGGAAAAAAAGGCATGGAGAGCTTTAGACTTTTCTGATAAACAAATTTTGGAGTTGATTTATCCACACTATCCTCTCTCCCTACCCCGAAGAGGTAAAAGATTAGCCCATTGATTGGTTACTCTTTTCTACATCTAATCCCTCTGTCTCTTCTGGAAACCCTTCTGTCTGCTCAGGCCCAGTACTATGAGTCTTCAAAGCCTACTGCGCTGCAGATATTCCTGGCTCGAAACAGGAGAATCACAAGCTTCATGTTAAAAGTAACTGAGTATGATCAGGATAAGACCTTACTGATCATGACTAACAACCCACCTCCTTGCCCAACTGACCAACATGGAAAGGACTTCACACCAAAATTCTTTCCCAAGGAGTTACTGCTCGAGGTAATGGCCCATGGGAAGTTTTCTGGCACCCTAAGTATGGAGCATAAAGAGTTAAAGGTTGGTTGGGAGAAGGGAGACAACTTAACAGGGAGAATGGTATTCAGGAATTCACCTCTTCTTTTTATTCCAAGTCATCTGCATTACAAAACAGAATCTAGAGAGCCGGAGAAATACTCAGAGTTCTACAAGCCTGGTCTTAAAACCTCAATGCAGGAAGAAAATGAGGTCTTAATTGGAAGTTATCCCTCTTCAGCTGAAGATATTTAGTTTGTAATTAACTAAGGTTAAACCATCCATTGGCTTCCTAGTTGAAAATAAAGTCGTAAAAGATGAATCAATAAATTAGGAATAAGAAACAAATGAATATCTAAATAGGAAAGGGATAAAGGGTTATGCTTTACATCCGTGGCTCATGGGTGCCAGGAAAAGGAAAAAGGAACAGAGCAGGGAATTTACTATCACAGCAGCCACATACGTATTGCTCTGTTATAAACTATACAAGTTCAAATTACATTCAATAAACAATTACTGAACATACACTAATAAAGATATTATGAGATGATTTCTTTCTTGAAGGACAGATAAGATTATATAAAATTAATCATAATATATAAGAATATATATATATATAGATAAGAAGAATATGCCAGAAACAGAAATAATAAAAAGTAGAGACCATATCTCTCTCTGTTGGGGGTAAAAGTGATAGTCAGGGAAGACTTTTCAGAGGAGGTATCACCTGACAAAAGAAAAGGAGAATATTCTAATCAGAGGAAAGTGCAAAGGGATAGAGTATAAGAAAAATGATGTGCATACAGGGAAATTTAAGAGAGTAAATGGCAGGAAATAAAAGGTTATCATAAAACTTTCATTTTAGAAAGACCATTTTGAAGGTTGAGAGGAGGTACACTAGTGGTGAAAGAGATGAAAACCAGAAAGATTAGTTATGATATAAATGTCAAGGTGTGAGATACTGAAAACTTGAACTAAATCAGAAGCAGAGGAAGTAAAGAAAATTTATTTGAGATATTTAGGAATCAGGATCCAAAAAGGACCCTGACAGCCTTGAGAAAGGACCTAATTAATGAAAAGAAATTAAATGAGTGAAAGTGCAAACAAATTTAATTATAATAGAAATTTGATGCTAAGAGTGGGATTAGGCAAATTAGATCCTTATAATAAAGTGGTGAATTTGCAATTAATTTTTGCTTAGTTGCTAGAGGGAGGACAGTGAAAGAGACCTCTTTAAACGTAAGATAAAACGTTCATATTCAATGGTATATTCTGCCAGAGGAGTTAATTGCCCATTATCTCTTGGGTCTCGGATTTTGTGGCCTTTGAAGGTAAGCTTTTTAGGATATTGCCAGAGAGTAATTTTAATAGGATACATAATATATGAACAAAAGCAGTCAATGGTTGGCGCTTCTCATGGAAGTTGGCAATATACATTGAGAGAAGGATTAATACCAAGCCAGGATTGCCTTGCTTAAGGTGGAGAAGGAAATACATGGCTATCATGTAATCTTGGTTCAGGAAGAACTCTCTTCCAACAGCTAGTGCTTTGTGAGCCCTCAAGATCAGGTGCAGGACTTGACCATATTCATCAGCAAATTATGATATTAACCATTTTGCATTAATGGACAGAATTAAGGCTCTAGTTGTCAAAGACTGGCATCATGGTATTTTTAGGGCGCTATCTGGAACAAGCCCAGGAAGATGGAAATGTCCAATAGCTATGGTGCCTCTTTAATATTCATACTGTATCTCTTCCTTCTTTTGCTGGACAAATGTGGCAATCTCTCCTGAGTCTAGGATCATATGCATGAAAAGAATCCTTCTGGGGGAAACGGACTTTGGCCCAGTGGTTAGGGCGTCCGTCTACCACATGGGAGGTCCGCGGTTCAAACCCCGGGCCTCCTTGACCCGTGTGGAGCTGGCCATGCGCAGTGCTGATGCGCGCAAGGAGTGCCGTGCCACGCAAAGGTGTCCCCTGCGTGGGGGAGCCCCACGCTCAAGGAGTGCGCCCGTGAGGAAAGCCGCCCAGCGTGAAAAGAAAAAGCAGCCTGCCCAGGAATGGCGCCGCCCACACTTCCCATGCCGCTGACGACAACAGAAGCGGACAAAGAACAAGACGCAGCAAATAGACACCAAGAACAGACAACCAGGAGAGGGGGGGAAATAAAATAAATAAATAAATCTTTAAAAAAAAAAAACAAAACGAATCCTTCTGCTATGCTGAGGCATGTTCATACATAAGAAGAATGTGGGTACAAGTAGTCAAGTTGTGAAATGAACCAGGCATGTCTGTGAGAGTGATTGTATACTCACAGACTCTTCTCAGTGAAACTGACCCAGTCACAGTCTCCTGATGAAGGGGATGCCCTAAGAGGTCCTACTTTGTACAATTTGATCTTGTCCTTTACTACTAGCTGGGATCAGAGGAGAACAATGGACAACAGAACAAGTAAAGGCAAAGTCATAGGATGGATAGTGACCTGTGGTATAAATTGGTAACCCCCTCCCAACCTCAAAAGACAAAAACCAATCCCAGATATAAACCAATCAACCAACCAATCAACAATCAAAATTCCTGAGCCAATGAGATTCTTGCTTTCAGACATCTGAATTGAGAGATGAAAAGATTCAGGCAGTGGGAATTGAAGCTGAAAGGATTAGAGAGAATATAGAAAGGAGCCATAATAGAATCAAACCATGAGAAAAGAAAAATAGAGTAGGGACCAAAGAAGTACAGTAGGAGCAGATTGTAGTTGTGAGGATTAGCAATATATAAGCAGAAGTCAACTTTAGGAAAACATATATACAGAGTTAAGGTATGGAGTAAGCAAGGTAGGGAGAGAAGAAGGAAGCATGCAGAAGAGAGTAGAAAAATGTATGCAGTACTAGGTGCCCATAGCTAGTGCTGTCTTTGATTCCAAATAACTTTTCCATTCCTGTTTTTCTACTTTGAGGACGATTTCTGCTAAGATTTATGCTTTTTTGGGGGGGCCATATTGTTTAGCTATATCTTAGTTCCCATGCACATATGCTCTTGCAGTAAAACCCCTATTATTTGAGGTAACTTAAATGGGCTCCTGTTCTCCAAACTGGGAGAGTGAGAACTAGTTCAGAATTAGAAAGACATGATTCAGCAGCAGCAAGTTTTTGTTTTGTTTTTTGTTTTTAAGGCCTTAAAGTTTTGGCAGGAAAAGCTCAATATGTGTCAGTTTGGTCTTTTTTGTTGTTAGTGTTATTCATTCACTCTTCGTTCTTTCATTTGGCAAATATTTATTGAGCACCTATTTTGTGCCAGTCTCTGTTCTGGGTGCTAGGTTATACCAGTGACTAAGCCAAAGACTTTGCCCTAATGAAGCTTATCTCTACTTAGGTAGACAGAGCATAAGCAGGTAAGTAATCACACAGGTAATGTATAATGTGATTAAGTGCCATGACAAAGCAGTATAAGGGGATAGAGCATGATAGGGTGAAATTGCATTTGAGGTAGCATATTTAGGGAAGGCTCCCAGAAGAGGCAATAAGATTTGAATAGAGATTTTAATGGGATGAGGGGATATGCCATGCAATTATGACACCTGGCATACTGTTTTCATTTCAGGTTGCCACACATTAGGAGGAATATAAATTGTAACTTATTCAAATGAGATAAATCAGGAGAATTAGGGAAACCAAAATCATGTCATATGAAGAAAAGTTCAAGATATTGGCAATGTTTAGCCTGGAAAAGAGAAAACTTGGAAGGAATGTAATGGACAGTTCCAAATTTTTAAAGTACTCTTATGAGAGAGGGCTAGGTTTGTCCTGTTTAGAGTAGAGCAGGAAAGTAAGAGGCAGATAGTTATTGACTGATCAAAGATGAAGTCATTTAGGGTTTTTAGGTATAGGAAGATTAACCAGTAGATAGCAATATTGTAGAAGAGATATGAATAGTTAGACTAGATGACCTTTAAGATTCTTTATGAAAGTCTTTGATTCCAAGACATTTAATAATGATGAAATTATTACCTCACAAAATATCCCATTTCATAGACAGTTTGGCAGTGCCTCAGAAAGTTAAATATAGAATTACCATATGACCCAGCAATCCCACTACTAGGTATATACCCAAAAGAACTGAAAACAGGGACTCAAACAGATATATTCAAGCCGATGTTCATAGCAGCATTATTCACAATTGCCAGTAGATGGAAGCAACCCAAGTGTCCACCAAGCGATGAATAGATAAACAAAATGTGGTATATACATATAATGGAATATTATTCAGCTCTAAAAATGAATGAAGTTTCAGTACATGCAAAAACATGGATGAACCTTGAGGACATCAGGTTGAGTGAAATAAGTCAGACACAAAAGGACAAATATTGTGTGATCTAATTGATATGAAATTATTAGAAAAATAATTTCTATCTAGAGATAGAATCTAGAATACAGGTTACCAAGGGGCAGAATGGGGTCAGGAATATTGAGTTAAGGTTTAAAATGTACATGATTTCTATTTGGGATAATGGAAAAGTTTTGGTTTTAGATGATGATGGCAGCACAATATTGTGTTATTTATAGCACTGAATTATATATTTGAATGTGGTTAAAAGGGGAAATTTTGGATTGTATGCATGTTACTGGAATACATTTTTAAAAAATTCATGGAACTGCAAAACACATACAATGAATGCTAAGTTAAACCATGAACTATAGTTAATAGTACAATTATAAAAATATACTTTCATCAATTGTAACAAATGTACCACACCAATGCAAGGTGTTAAATAAAGGGTGACATATGGGAATGCTGTATTTTATGCACGATTTTTCTGTATACCCACAAATTCTCTTTAAAAAAAACCAAAACACCCCATTCCATTGCCTTTTCACTGCAGGTAGAGAGTGGCATATGGATGAGGCAGCTTCTCTGAGAAAGCAAAGTAGAGCCCCATGGATCCACTTCCCAAATTGGTTTCCCAAGCAATTCATTGGCTGAATCCTCAAAAATGCCATTCAATCAATTACTTAGGAAACTGACCAAGCTTTGGACAAATCATCTGGCAATGAAACAGATAGGAACTAGCCCACTCAAGAAAAGGCTTTCTCTTGTTCTGGTTTCTGAGTTTCCACTTCACTATCTGACATGTTTTGTTGCATCATTTTAAGGGAATTGGAACTTAGTCCAGGTACTCCCTCATTTGCTGCTCTTCCCTCTGCTACAGGACAGTCAGTATCAGCACAAACCCACTGAAACCTTCTGTCTGCCCCTGATGCCTCAAAAAGAAAAGTTAAGACCTGAGCTGAAACCAACCTTCCCTGTGACAATGTTGGACAATTCTACATCCAAGGGAGAACAATGGTTTAGGTGAAATGCTCTTCATTTACTCATTTTCTTTTTTCATTCATGTTACTCTTTTCAATATAATTTAATACTTTTTGATTGCAGGAAATATGCACAACTGTATAACAGTAAGACACAGCTTCCTTACGTGACCCCCAACCTCATGCTCTAATGAAAGAGAAACAGTAATGCAAGGCAGACCAGATTATAGCTAATTTGGAGAAAAGAAAGGTTTCAGAGTTCCTCCAAAGGTTTTACAGTGCTAAATTTTAGAGCATCCCTTGCTAAAGAACAGTACTTTCGCTCTGAACCAATCAATACCCTGTAGTCATTGTCCCTTCTTCTCTCCCCAGAATCATAAGAATGTAGCTGATTGTAAAGTTACTGGTTCCATTGACCCCATCCCCTAGGATCTACTAAATGAGCTTTCTTTGTTAAGGTTTTCCACCAACGAGGACTTCAAGAGTGAAGGGAAGTATTCAAAGCTGTATGCTATGAGAAAACAGAGCAAAATGTACCCTCAGCTCACCTTTGTTCCAGTCTGTAAAAGAGATATGAGGAAAGATGGTAAGCTCCTCTCTTTAAAGCAATGGTTTACTGGGTTGAGATGTGGGCAGGAGGTAGAACCTATGGGGCCTAGAGATATAGGAAAATCAGCATCTCATGGTGATCTTGAAGCCTATTTTTTCCTTGTAGCATGGAGCTAGGAACTGAAGGTGCTCAAGTGGTGGTAGGCTTTGGACCCTGGTTATAGTCTCAGGCTTCGAGAAAGCTGTTGCATACTGTTTATCAAACTATATTACCTACATTTTAATAGGTTTTAACATATCAATGTATTATTTATTCCATTACTTAGTACTTTTTTTAAGGATTTTTTTCTTGATTCTTGTCCTAAGCAATACTGTAGGTTTGGCATCATAGGTCTGACATATTAATTATATGCTTTTTTCCAACACACATTAAATCAAATTCATAATAAATTAAAAAATGTTTATCTAGGTATCACCTAAAACCATTCAGTGGTGTACATATCACATTTTGGGGGAACTGAACCAGAAGAGTCAAAGGATAAGTTATGAGTCTCAGATTCACAGTCTTTTTGGGGTAAGGGGAGGGCATTGGGTGGAAAGGGTTTGTGATAAGGTTGTGTGAAAGAAGATGCAACAAGGATGGTCCTCACATATTACTATTTCAACTTTTTTTTTTTTTTGGAGGGGGGGATAACTAATAGGCCTTGGATACCTGCCAAGCACCGGTAATAGAACTTTCAACACATGAAATAGATAAACCAGATCATGAAGGGTCTTGTATGTTATGTAAATAAGGGCTTGGGTTTTATGCAGTAGGCAACTGAGACCCACTGAAGGATTTCAGATACTGAATACATATTTACTAGAAGAATGATTGATGGGTTTCCAGACCTCACCAATTTATGACTTCAAGATAAAGTCCATTATTTCGTACTGGATCTCTCAAACAATTTCTGAGACTCCCTAAGGCAAAACTATCTTAATGATGACCTAACACCTTTTCCTGCTTTTCTCAGTGTACACAGTCACTGTTCCAAAGGTCTGAGTCACAGTGTACCATTGCTTACTGGCTTCTTCAGGCCTCTCTGTTCCTTCTGTTTGCCACTGCACCCCATCCTCAACCACTTTCTCTTTTAACTTACCTGTATACAACTAAAAGCAAGCTGTAGTCTTAAAATTTCATGGGTATGGAGAAAACTTAGAGAATAGCAGTGAGTGATTTATCTTGCATTAAAGGGACTACTCTTAGACTCAGTGTCAAACCCAACCTCAGTTCCTTTGTATTTCCCAGCAGGCTTTCAGCACATTTCCTGTTCTTGGGACTCTCCTAGTTATGCCTAGGTTCCTGTGACCCTTTTCCCAAGAAAGAGGAAGAGGTTTTTCCCCAAAGCCTGATTATTTTCAGTCCCAGAACAAATGACAGTGTTCTATCCACTTCTTTCAAGGGGAACTCCATCTGGGAAGTATGATCTGGATTTCATAAGCTAGATAAGGCAAACATATTGATGGTACATTTAGTAAAATCTGAGTTAAATCTTAGATAATACCATTTAGGATATCAACAATTTAGCTTAAATCCATACTTGGGGGAAAGTATTTCTCTATTTTTGCAAGGTCACACTCTTATTACATCCAATTTACATTCAAAACAGAACACTTAGTATCTCAGTCTGCAGGATCTATTAGATTTATGGTGACTTTACAGTTTCCCTAAAGAAAAATGAGTGCATACTTGCCTTACTTATTTACCTAATGGGCCCATTATAGTGCTTTTCCTAAACAAAGACAATCTGTGCAAAGTTGAACTAGTCTCTACTTCTAGAAAAGAGATTGCTAGCAAACCATGTTTACCAGGCATGCAAATAAAGATTACATAGAGAACTGTTTAGATGGGGGCTGGGAAGTCTGGTGAGGAAGCTGTCCAAAAGACAGATGATGAGAACCTGTACTAAGGTGATAGCTGTAGAGATAAACGGTAGAGATCAAAGGGGGATATTTAAAAGGCATAGTGCAACAAAAAATGGGGGAGGCCCTTTCAATTAAGAGGTGGAGTGGGCATCTAGTGATGGAGTTGCGCCAAAGGTCAGTGGTGGAGAAGTGTGCAAACCGCTGAGGGATCTGTGGGTGGCGGGTGGAATGAAGGAGACTTTGGAGCAGCATTTGGAGGACACAATGTAGAATCCATTCATTGTTGGAGTCCTTTGCACAGATTCACAAGGACTTAACCTGGGTTGTCGTGGGACCTTGTAGGATGAGCATGCTGGGGTGATATCTGTTCTAGTCCAGCAAGCAGCTAAGCTAACCTCTGACCCCACGGATACTCCTGTGGTATGTTTAGAATCAGCTAATGGGAATATTATGATCCAGAAACATGATGGCATCACAGTGGCAGTGAACAAAATTGCCTCCTGATGCCTTGTACCAGTTCTCCAGCCTGTTACAGGGACTCAATCCTACCTGTTAATTATCTTACAGTACTATTAAAGCTTCAGTGGTAGGCAATTCATTTAATATGCATCGGGCATTTTTCTATTTATTTTACGGTAAGCTGCTTTTTGACACTCTATGGATTGACCTATTGAAATATTGGTAAGAAAGGATCATATTTTGAAGCAGCAGGTCCAGGTCACTTTGTATACAGAATTTTTGTTCAATAAATCTGGTTGAAGAAAAAAAAAAAAGAGGTGGAGTGGGCATCACCATCCCAGAGTTCTCAGGATTGGGAATAAAATATGGACTAGAGTGGACTTACTTGTATTCTACTATTGAATTATTTTGACTCTATCAATGAAAGAAATTATACCACTGATGTGGAGACAGTGGCCACTGGAGTTGCTGAAGGCAGGGAGAGGGAAAAAGAGGGGTAATATTGGGGCATTTTCAGGACTTGGAGTTGTCCTGAATGGTATTGCAGGGACAGATGCAGGACATTATATATCCTGCCCTAATCCACTGAATGGACTGGGAAAGAATCTAAACTACAAAGCAAACTATAATCCACGCTGTGTAGCAGTGCTCCAAAATGTATTCATCAAATGCAATGAATATACCACACTAATGAAAGAAGTCGTTGACGTAGGAAAAGTGGGGGTGTGGAGAGTGGGGTATATGGGAATCTCCTGTATCTTTTAATGTAATATTTTGCGATCAATGTATCTTAAAAAAAAAAAAAAAAGTGGGGGAGGGTCTGGTGGAAGAAAATCCACAATGGAAGTTTCCAAAGAACCGCAGAAATTGAAAGAGAATCTAGATAAAAAGTGATGTCACTGAAGCCAAAGATAGAAAATTTTCTTACACTCTCAGACAAAAGAACTGGAAACCAACATATACTTTAGGAAAAGGCTGAAAGAATCATGAATATACAGGTGAACGCGTATTAACCTAGTAAGAGTTGCATAAGGTCGATATGCTTGAAGATGGGATAATTTCAAAGGGGAGGAATAGAACAAGAAGTCTAAACTGCCAGTGTGTTTAACCTAGGTTTTTGATGAAGTGAAGGAATCCAGAATTACAAAGACTGGGAGAGGTAGTCTACAGTCCGAAATCTACCGCTTCGCTAAGAGTAAGGGCCAGCTTTCTGGCCCATCCAAGTCTCTCTCATGCTTCACATTCCTTGTAGACCCTCCGGAAATCCGATTCACCTAAAGGTGCCCTTTGCTTTGTTGCAGTTTCCAAAGAGTCAGACAGTGATATTCCGACTTCCAAGGTGATTTGGGAACCACTAACACTTTCATCGCTCCTGGAACAGAAGCCCACCAGAACCGTGCCAGGGAACCGCTCCTTCCTCAACGGAAGGGTCCAGCAGTGGATTATACAAACTGCCACTGCCACTAAGTGAAGAACTCTTCAAGCCCCCCCACCGCGCACTCCAGAGACTGAGGGGGCCTACAAAGACGCCACCGAGGGCATGCTAACTCAAAAAAAATCACATTCCTGTCCGTTCCGAGCGCGGGCTACCGGGTCGCTGACAAGGTGGGCGGCGGCTAGCCCCTAGCTCCAACTTCTCGGGCTCCGGCGGGGACGCCCGCCCCTCGCCCCGCCTCCGGCCGCCTGGGAAGGGGGAGGGGGCGTGGCTGCGGGCCGGGTCGGGTTGGGGAGAAGAGCGGCCTCTGACAGCTTGGACGGGAGGGCGGGCCTTCTCCTGGAGTGACGGGAGAGCAGCCCAACAGGCTTGAGATCACGGGGCCGGCCTTCCTGCAGCCTCTTCCGCTCGCCGGCTGCGGCGCCTTGATCGGTTGCGGTGGGGTTTGGGCGCTGGGAAGTCGTCCAAGATGATTAAAAAATTCGACAAGAAGGACGAGGAGTCTGGTACGCCCCGGGCTTCTTACGGCCTCCGTCACCGTCGGGGGGAAGGGCCTTCCTCCGCCTCCCGCCACCTGCTTTCTGGGACTGCGAACCTGGGGGCGTGGGTACCCGTGTGAGAGGGGCCGGAGTTGGAGCCCAGCCTCTCCCCGCGGCTCCCGCCGGAGAGCCCTGCCAGTAGCCCCTCCCCCGGGCGCCGGAGCCTCCCCTTTGGTGGCGGAGTCGCGCGCTCGCTGCCCTGGAGCCCGCTCGCATCCTTGTGCGCGGTTGGCTGCCGGTGCGCCCCTCGGAATTCTCAGCGGCCCCGCCCGCGAGTGCTCGACTCCCTGCGGCGAAGCCCCTCAGAGTCTCCTCCGCCGTGCTCCGCGGGCTCGAGTTGCCAGGAGAGGGGGCGGGCCATGGCAGGTGGCGGAAGGAGTGAGTGTGCGCGTTTGAGAGGCTGGGGGTGCTGGTAGTTTTGGGCCCAGAGTCGAGCACCTTGTTTTTGGGTCTGGGATCGACTGCACAGTGTGTGTATCTGAAGCCTGAGGTGCTTTACACCGTGTAGTCTTCCCTGGGACCTTTCCTGTGTCCGCTTCCCAGGACCAAGACAGTCGCATAGTACACAGCTCACTCCATGCTCTGGCACCCAGAAATGAGTTTGGTCTTGGTACCGGTTTTTGATCCAGTGGAAACGCGAAAGAAGCCAAGCCACTTCAAAACCAATATATTCAGTGTTGGATATCCGCTCTTAACAAAGCATGGTAGAGGGCTGGGTTAGCTAACCTTCATAGACCCTTCCAGTTTTAAAATTTATATGATTCTCTATTAAATGATTCGTTTCTGTCTCTCAGTAAATGTTTTAAGTAAATAAAGTAGTGCTTGTCTTAGGGAGCTCAAAGGGCTCTACCATACTCTCAGTCTTGTGAAATTGATAGATATTTGTCACATTCATGTAAAAATAGGGCAAGGAAAGAAGACACTTTCTACAAAAGAGAAGTCCAGTATCCTTCAGTAGAGCAAAGCAGAGCTAGTCAGAATCAAAATAATAATATTCTATTTATGTGCACATTAGTAACGATTTTCACTGCGATATTCAAGTGATCGCCTCTTAGGTTAAAGGTGCGATTTCCCAAGTACTTAATTTATCCTCCTGTCAAATGTAAGTTTGTGTAGGACAGTTATTAAAGACTTTTTTTTTCTTTATCATGTAGGTAGTGGCTCCAATCCTTTTCAACACCTAGAGAAGAGTGCTGTCTTACAGGAGGTATGGCTTAGAACTGTATTGTGCTCCTTCTTACCTATTCTGTTTTAGAATGGTGGGTATATAACCCCTCGGATATTGTGACCAGGACATCCAAAATAAGACGGAACTGGGGATTGTAACTGAGTTCACAGATTTTAGACTTGAAGGAAAAGCAAGAGGTTATTTGGCATGGGAGAGTCTGGAGCTTATTGAAATGCACAGGGTTGCAGGTTCTGCTACATGTTGGGAATTTAAAATAAAATGTCAGAAGTGTTTGGAGCAAGGTTATTGAAGGAAGTTATAGGTATTAAGCTTGTTGTAGCCATATGAAGTAAACATTGTGATTCTTACTTAATGAATAAAGCTCATAAAGTTAAGTAGTTGACCTAAATGAATGAATTCGAAGGTATAGAGTGGAAAATCAAGGTCACATCAAATAATTGATCGTATTATCATAATAAATTGAAAACTATAGGCCACTAACATTATTTGGACATTGTAATTAAAATATATAATCTGTTTTATTAAAGCTGGTTTTTTTAAATGTTTCCGTAGGCTCGTATATTCAATGAAACTCCCATTAATCCAAGAAGATGTTTGCATATTCTTACCAAGATTCTTTACTTACTCAACCAGGTAAATTATTTTGATTTTCTTCAGATTTGTGTCTTGAAATAAAAATATATGCCATGTACTGAATTACTTTCTGGAAAGTAATTTTTAAGAATCCATTTAAGTTTTAAATCTGCAGTGTTTGATTAACATACTAATATATAAAATGTCTTGAGTACAGGACATTTCTTTTGTATTCATAAGATACTAAGCTAGCTAAGCATATAGTAGATGCTCAATAAATATTGATTTGAATTTAACAAGTATTAATTAGTGTTAGAACATGTTGTTTACCTTTGTGCAGAGGTCTTTATGTCCTTCCAGAAATATAGTGCAAAATTTTAGAAAATTTCAGACACACATTTTGCTTTTTTTTTTTTTTTTTTGTAAATTAGCCCATACCTTTGATTCTAATATTTAGATTTTATATTTATTATCTCTACTTCACTGCTAACTAGTAGTATGATTCTGGGCAAGTACTTAACTGTTTTGTCCCTTAATTTCCTTTTCTGTAAATGGGGATCATAGTAATATCTGTTTTATAAAGTTATAAAAATTAAATGAGATAATAAATGTAGAGCACTGAGAGTAGTGCTCGACATATAGTAAGTATTCAGAAATAGTTCTCATTTGGTCATTCAGCAAATATTAATTGCATACCTGCTATGTTCTATGTATTCTAGGTACTGGGCACAGAGCAGATAAAACCAACACAAAATTGGCTCTCATGGAACTTAGATTCTGCTTATTATTTTTGTTAATTTTATTTTTTCTTGTGGATTTTGCCTCAGACTAAAAATCTCATGAAGTTACTAGGTACTTAGAAAATGTGATTTTATTTCTTAAATGCATACACAGACACATATCTTGGGTGGTTTACACATGGTGCTAAGAAGACTGTGGTTTCCAATTTGCATTCCTTGTGAATGTTTATCTTTACTCTGAATCATGACTAAAGATATCATCTAGAGATTTAATAAATTTTTGTTTGCGAATGGAGACTGAACGACAAACATATTTTTAAATAAAATGTATCTGTTTACTGACATCACATCCTGCAGCATTTTAAAAATATTTAAGGCAAAGTCAGTTTAATTTCACTTTTTATAGCACACATTGTGCCCAAGTTGGCTAAATCCATTTTATAAGCAGTATTTTGAGTTGTTGAACTTGGTTCAGAGTAGAATATATTCTTATATTGGCTAGTACCTCTCTGATGGGATAATTCATGTCGAAACAGTTAATTATCTTGATAAGGAAATTAACAAGCACAGTCTGAACTATCAACACAGTTAAGTACATAAATAGTTTGGGAACCTTAGTTTTATCTCTTTCCCTAGTTCTTGGTAAAGCTTTATGGAAAAATGCGTTTTTTTTTAGGAGGTACTAGGGCTCAAACCCAGGACCTCGTGCATGGGAAGCAGGTGCTCAACCACTTGAACTACATCCGTTCCCCATGGAAAAATACTTTCAAATTTTTATCATAGTTGACATATCTGTATGTTCACTGAGTTGAAAGTCAGAAAGTAGGGATTTAGGATTTACCAACATGACTGAAAATTGTATGAACTGGTAGGCGTTCAGTAAAATTTTTATGAGAGTAAAAAGAGAATCTCTTTCTGATGAGTGAGATGGATTCTCTGATTTAAATAATTTAAATAACTCCTATTTTACTTTGCCTTTCACCTTAAACTTGCAAAGTTTTTCATCAAAATTTGTTTATTCTTACCATTCTTACATAGATGATAAATAGATTGAGGACTAATTATATTTTATGTGAAATCTGAAGCTCTGGAAAGTAATAGAGTCTAACATAGGATTGCTCACAATGAAGAAATTAAATATTGAAATGGTAATATTTTAGGAAGTCTATGGTCTATAGTTTTCTTAATGTTAATAGAAAAAATTATCCAAGACCTCGCTACTCAGAATTGTGGTCCCTGGATCCAGCAACTTTTGCATCATTGGGAGCTTGCTAGAAATACAGAATCTTAGGCTTTATCCCAGAGCTACTGAATCAGAATCTGCCTTTCAACAAGAACTCCAGATGATTTGCTTATGAAGCTGTGATCTAAAACATGTTTTTAGGGGTCCTAGCTGTTAGTGTGAGACTGTTACCTGCTCTTTAAAAGCCTTATTTTGTATATGATGAAGCTGTTTGCTCCCCTTTTGGTTGGGCCGTTTTTTGCTAGGATCTTTAATAGGTAGTTCTTTGCTGTTTAATATATACAATGCTCCTATGATATGTCAGGCATTGTGGTGGCCATTGGGTTATAGAAATGTTAAAGTATGGTTTCCTGTTCTGATGAGAAACTACGTGCCATGATTTTTTACTTCCTTGCAATTCACAGTTCTTCAGGGAAACTAAAACAGTTCTGGCTAAAAGGTTAGAAATCACTATCCTGTAACTTTCATAGCAAGATTTGTTTTACTGAATTATTTTAAATGAGTGGATAAATAGACGTGTGTTTATAAATTGAAAACCAGAAAAGTAGTAAGGAGGCAGAAAGTTTATAAATAGCTTTTCCCCTGAGTTTTAAAAGATTTTTGCAGAATTATATTAAAGAGAAAAATCCCTTTTTTTTTTTTTAGCATTTTAAAAATTGTTTTAAATTTTACTAGGGTGAACACTTTGGAACTACTGAAGCCACAGAAGCCTTCTTTGCAATGACTCGATTGTTTCAGTCTAATGATGTAAGTCTTTTTTATTCTTTTAGGCTGAGATACTCTCTTTTATTTGTTTTCCTCAGGGAACTTAGAGTGTTGTAAATTATGAAGCGTTGCTTGAAATGCTGAAAATTACTTATAAATGCTCATTAAAGGACATGTGAAAATGAAGACATATAAAATAAAGCTTTTAACCCATAGATCTACCATCCAAGCATAAAAAAACAATATCTAGCTTTTGGCATGACACTGCAAAGACAGGCTGGCAGAGAGGTCAGTCATCATAGTTACTAACCTCTAAGTTCTTAGTCAAGTTTGCTGTTGGACAGCAGAGCTGGCAATTGAGAAGATCCAGATGTATAGTGGAGAGGAGGACATGGAGCAGGGAAGAAGAGTGAAGACAAACTGGAAACTGCTAGCACTTCTGCGTCTGTCTCCCATGACCTCTAACCACCCTGACTTTCAGAGCATAATGGCTACTACTTTATGTCTGTCTTCTAGATATCAAACATATTTCTCTTTTGCATACTTGTAACTCAGACCTTATAGGGAGAAGGATTCTGGGAAACATAGGTTCAGTTTAGCCAAAATGATGTTCAAAACTACCCCATCCTACTCTTATCAACTTGGTATCCATGAACATCTCTTTTAATCATATTTAACTTCTAAATAATGATGCTAATAAAATCACGTTTCTACCTATCATCATGTGTCTCTCATTGTAGACCTAAAACATGCTTTCCTCCCCCAAAGAGGATACAAAGTTTTATCTATCTTTAGATGATGTTCTTTCTTCTAGCTGAGACACATGCCTCTTCTATATTCCTTAACTTAAATACTGATATATAAGTATATATACTCTTAATATATCTCATTTCAACTGGGTGGGGAAATAGGAGGGAAAGAAAAAGAAAGGAAAATTATTGATCAGTTTATAAATATAATCATTTCAAAATAAAGGAGGAAAATTCATAATGATAATAGTTTTCATTGCCTATTCCCTTTACTATCAGCAAGCTCCTCAGCACATTCCTTGCCTGGGAAGGTGACCCAAACTTTTATTTTTTGAATGTTAATACAGGCCTGCCTGTATTAACCTTTCCATTACCCAATTGTAGTTTTTCATGATTTTCACAGGACATGGGAATACTAAGGGGTATCATAGAGGATTGCCACCATGTTTCTTTTTATCTCCATTGTGTATTAATATCTCACTTTCTCCTTGTTAATCTGGATCAGTCATCCCAGCCTTTACAATAACCTCCTTCTTTGCCTATTAGCTCACTGGCGTGAGGACCCCAAAGTGGCAAGGTGGCAGTCTCAATTTTCAGTTTAGTGAAACTATTTCTCTGTCTCTTTGTAGGAATGAAAAAAGGTTCAGGGGAGGTGTACAGAATTTTTGCTGGTTTATCATTAGGGGTGATAGTGAGAGGAGCCACTTCCATTTCAAAACTTGATTCCTGGAACCATGAATTCTGACTATGGGAGGCACATGTATTGGTTGTTGATTTAAAATATATACTCCATCGTGCCCTGTAAAGTGTTGTTACCCAACTGGCACCCTACTGTAAATAAGTCTTCAAAAAGCCATTCCTGTTCTAACAGGCCACCTGCTTAAGGGTCATGGGGATTTTGAGTTTATTATTGCACTTTACTTGCCATAAAATGAGTTCTCTTGTCAGAAGCAGTATGGTGCAGGATAACATGATGGTGAATAGGGCATTCTGTAAATCCATGGATGGAGTTTTGGAAGACACATTATGAGCAGGGATAGCAGAATAAGTATTTTGGGTAGAACAAAATGTTATTCCCTTCATATTAGAAGTGGTCTGGTCTCTTGTAATCAACCTGTCACCATGGGGGCTGGTTGATTTCCCCATGAATTGTCTGTGTTAGAGGCTTAGTGTTTTTGTTTGTTTGCTTGTTTGTGTTTTGTTGCTGGCAGGTTATATATTCAACAGTGGTAATAGTCGTATTAACCTTGGTGAGTGGAAATCCATGTTACTGAGTCCATACCTAACCTCCATACCTGCTACTATGGCCACTTTGTTTATGAGTTTATAGGACAAGAACAAGGATGATTGGAGAAAGTGAGTGTAGAATGGGTCATCTTGTCCACCTTTTATTAAGGTCCTATGTTGCTGAAGTTGCTCTTTGGTGAGAATTCACATACACAAGTATCTTCACACTTTGTACCTATTCAGAGGGATCTGTCCACATACCTCCTCCCCAGACATCCTTGTCACTAATTTCTCCTTGTATTTCTTCCAAGTCCCTAACCATCTACCCAAACCATTATTCACTACCCATGAATTAATGTAGATCTATACCACTTGCCATCACACCTTCTCAGCAAAATTACCAACCAGGTACAAGTCTTTGGAGTCTGCCCACTAGGAGGATTCTCTTAACCACTGTCTTTCAGGGCCATCCTGGAGTAGGTCTAGTCTACTTTTGGATGGTATTGCAGAACCATCTGTAAACCAGGCCTTAGTCAATTGGTCATGGGTGCAGGTTAAATAGGAGGCAATGTAGTAGGAGTAGCCTTTTGCTTGTGTAACTTATTTGTGCTCTAACCTGATCTTTTATTACCACTTCCACTTGATGATGGGGTGCTGCTGTGCATATTCAACTTTATGATTTAATGCATCAGGTAACATCTAGTTCATGATGGGCAATTTAGGTCACATGGTAGCTTAGTGGCCCATGGTTAAGCATTAAGTCTCTGCTCTGATCCAGTAACATGCCAGACACTGTTTCTCGAAAGGAGAAAAAATTGGTATCTGCAGAGGATGGTGTACCATAACTCCATTTCAAAACCTAAAGGTCTGCACTGTAATTCACCTCTAGGAATCTACCAAAGGTTTCATCTGTCATAGATGCTTCAAAAACCATCACTCTGCTGGATCATGTGGCCCAAGTGGCAGAGCAGCTTACATGGCAGACTGTTTCAGTTGCAGAACCTGTTCTTATTCTGGGCCCCACTTATAACTGGCAGTTTTTTGAGGTTTTTGAGTAGATAGGTTGGAATAGCATGCCCAAATAAGGTATGTATTACCTCCCAAACCAGAAGGCCCAATAGGCATTGTGCCTTTTTTCTTGTGCTGTCTAGTGACAGCAACTTATCCTTTACCTTGAAAGAGATATCTCTATAGTGCTAGACATCAAGAAATTGCTCCAAGGTGAGTGGCCTCTGAATTTTTGTGGGATTTACTACACTAAAATCTAATACACAAGTCTGTTACTAAGGTGTCTAGGGTTGTTGCTAACTCTGCTTAGGCCCAGTTAGCCTGATATCATTGCTGTAGTGAACCAGTGTGATATCCTTTGGAATAGAGAAGTGATAAAGACTTTGCAGGCTAGATTATGACAGAAAGTTAAGGAGTTGATTTAGGCCTGGAGGTAGGACAATGAAGGTATACTGCTAGCTAAAAATAAACTGCTTCTAGTGGTCTTTGCTAACAGATAAAGAAGGGAAAAATATTTGCTAGATCAAGAGCTGCGTATCAGTGCCAGGGGATATGTTTTTGTTCTAATAGTGAAATCACACCTGGAATAGCAGCTGTAATGGGATTCACTATCTGATTAAGTTTATGAAAATCCAGTGTCACTCAGTGAAAATCCATCTATCTTCTGTATGGTCCAGATAAGCAGATTGAATGGAAATGTGTTATGAATCACCGCTTCTATGTCTTTCAAGTCCTTGGTGGTAGCATGAATTTCTGCAATCCCTCTGAAGGGTACAGTATTGTACCATTTTGTTCAGTAGAGGCAGACCTGGTGATCTCCATTTGTCCTTTCCTACCACAATAATTCTTCCATTGGCCAGGGATCCAATGTAGGGATTCTACCAGTTGTTGAGTTCTCACTATACCTACTTGTGCCTAATTATGCTTTGCGAAATTTGGAAGTAACATAGGATAAGTTTGAGAACCCACTGGGCTCACTGTGAGACAGACCTGAGCTAAAATTCTGTTGATGCCCTTGCCTCCATATTACCTACCCTGATTAGTGGACCACAGTGACATTCTGAGTCTTCAGGAATTAGGGTTGGTTCAGAGAATGTTTCCAGTGATCGCTGAAAAGTTTGGGGTTGTTTTCACTTCACAGTACATAATCACCCATGTTGCAGGTCATTTATGCAGAAGTATATGGTATAAATATCCACTTACGTAAGTGTATTCCTACACTTTTATTCAAGAAATTCTACATCTGTGTACTAGCTCACATCTGGCAATTAGTTAATGGGCTACAACTTTCTGTTTTGGTGATTCAAGTCAAACTTCCATTCACCAGACCTGAAGCTGAGACTTTTATAGGCTACCAATGTGTTTCAGTCCTAGAGATACCACAATCAATTAGCCAGAGCCAAATATATATGTGAGTTAAAGCATTTTGATTGCTGCTTTGGCTCTGCTGCCCTCTACAGTAACCACACCGAACTTGTCTCTGGCAATTAAGTGCCACCATTTGGCCCCCACCACACCAGGATGTCACTATCCCCTTTGGATTCAGAGTACCCAGTTCTATAGTAGTCCTTCTTTCCTACAGAGAATAGCTACTTCAGAACTCTTCAAGGATTGCCTGCTCCAAAGTATTCTCAAAGCTGGTGCTCTGGGACCCTCTTGGGAAACAGTTAGGGAATAAGTAAGCCAGTCTTACAAAATAAATCTACTTTACCATTCCAATCTCCCTAATTATTTGGATGTCTCCCTCTTATGTATACCAAGGAAGCTCTAGTATTTCAACTTCTTTCAGTGTAGACTACCTTTGGGTCCAGCTTTCAGTCAACCAACCAAGCAAATTGTTAGATCCATTTCTAGCCACTCAAGCTAACACATAGAATCTAGAATCTTTGCTTAGTCTACCTTTGTCAGCAAATCTATCTGATCCAGCACCCCTCAGATCTGTTCCCATACTTATCTCCCAGCTTTTTGTTGACATAAATTGGTCAAATCTTGCCATTCTTTTGCATATCATCACAGGTCATATTTTGGACCTGACTCCCTGATTCTCCTGGGATTTGAGTTTGATTATGTGTTTAGATAATGAGAAGTTGTAGGAGTAGGTCCTCAGAAACACCAGCAATCCCCTTACAGCAAATATCCCAAAGGAGGCCATTTTACATTCTTCAGGCAAAGGGTGACTGATTTTCTCAGTCATGGGATACAGAATTACTTCCACTCACAAGGGAGGCTTTGCAGAATTTACAGATTCAGGCTATTCCACTTCATCAGAATCTGTCTACAAGTCCCCATCCCAATTCTCAGGGTCCCACTCCTTCCTAGTCAATGTCCTAACTTTAACATAAGATGCTCTGCAAGGTTACAAGTTGAATTTGCATTGTAATTCAGGCACCTGCAGGGTATGTTTTTCAAAAATCTCAGCCCTGTGACCGCATGAAGTATGACTTTCTTTTAAAGTAGGAATAGGCAATTTCTGGTCCCTTACTCAAACTTGGGCTGGGAATTTAAAACTAAACTCATCACTTTATTTCCCCAAATTCTTCAGTACATTTAAAAAGAACCAATTAACCCAATGTACAATTTGTTTTCACTAAAATATTCTATGATAGCAACTACTTGGTTACCTGGAGTCTTGTCTTCTATAGGACCTTGATTGCACTTGTCTTACAGGTGATAACTTAAATAACTATTTTGTCATGGCATGCCATGAACTGCCAAGTGTCCTTTTTACCACTGGAAACAGGGTCATTAATGCTTTTAATCAAATCAAAGAACCAATTTCATAGTCCCCTCTTTTAGGTCCTCTTTCCCTTTAATCACTTCCTATGGCAATAATTGGAGGTTCAGTCAAGGAAGTAGAACCTCTAGAACATTATGGAATAAGGTAATTATTAAAGGAAGTAGATTAGAAAGCTAGGCATTTCTAGTTGCAGAGTGGAGCCACAAATGGGAGCTGGGTATGAAAGTCAGCAAAGGCTGTTGCTTTATTGTAGCTCTATGATACTGCAGCCTAAGTATCTTTGGGTGGGCTCAAGATGATTGTTGATCAGAGGGCTGGCAGTTGGGAAGAAGGGCAGGGAAGAGGACACAGAGGAGGGAAGAAATAGAATGAGGACAAACTGGAAACCTCTAGCACAGAGGTTCCCAGTGGGAGTTAATTTTGTTCCCCAGGAGACATTTGGCAATGTCTGGAGATAATTTTGATTGTTTCAAATGAGGGAGGTGGTGGTGGTGGTGGTGATAGTGGCATCTAGTGAGCAGAGGCTGGGTATGCTGCTAAACATTTGCAGTGCACAGGGCAGCCCACCACAACAAATAATTATCTCATCCAAATGTCAGTAGTATTCCTCCAGCCTCTTAACTTTCAGAACATAATGGCTGCCACTTCATTTGTAGCTCCCAAATGCCATGTAAATTTCCCTTTTGGCCATTTAACTTGGAACAAAACAGGGAACAGGATTCTAGGAAACAGTTGTAGTCTAGCCAAATTGACAAAGTAGTAAACCACTAGAAGAGATGTTTTAGCACCCTTGTATACTAATGTGACTGTTCAGAATAAAGGGAAATGATGCCAAAGAGGAAGTAATAATTGTTGCAACTGTGTCCATGAGCAGGCAAGAGGGATGGATTCCAATGTATTAATGGCAGGGTTGGCTTTAGTTAGTAGGGCAGAATAGTTCATTCAAGAATAGGACAACAGGAACATATATCAGATGTAGTAGGTTGGCAATTTTTGAGGTGGGAGATGTGGAAGTTCTTTTCCGACTGTTTCATTTCATCATGAAGTGGGAAATGAGTTTATCAGGGAGTGAGTATGGGGGGTAGGATTTGTAGGTTTGTAAGGAAAATAAATCATGAAATAGTTTTCTAGGAGAATGGGAAAGTAAAAGGATTAGGAAAAAAGTAAGATTGTTGGATAGCACTAAAGGCCATTTGAAATTAGTGGTCATGAATTTAAAGTATTACCAGGCAGCATGGCATGTATTTTTCTCCAACCACAGGTTGCAGGTTAAAGGATAGAAGGGGTAGTGATTGGATTTAATCAAGTTTGGGGTTTTGCCAGATTTGTAAACTGAAAGGAGTAGGAGCAAGGAAATTGAGTGATTGAAATACTGACTGGAATCTATGCCTCATGAGAAGTGAAGTAAGAACAGGAGGCTAATTGAGAAAGTAAAAAGTTGGTAGGATCAATGATTATAGGTGCTAATAGAGTGAATAAAATTTCAATGTCAAGGTATTAGAAGGATTTGTGGTTGGAGAGTAAGATGCTTGGAAATGAAATTTGGAAAGTGGTGCAGTAGTTGATGTAGAGTGACAATGGAAGTGAGTGATTGAAGTAGAAAAGACGACAAGATCATTGGAGATGAAGAGGTCAAGGAATGGAGAGGTCAGAGTTTTAGAAATATCTGTATGGATATGAAAGTCATTAATAATTATCAGGGTAATATTGGAGAGAGTGACAGTGAATAAGGCATTGAAAATAGTATTAAATATTACAAGGGAAGCAATAAGGAATGGTGGCAGGTGATACAGTCTAATGGCACATAAGCTTTAAAGACAGAGTATTTTAGGGAAAGAAGGAGGTGCAGTGATTTTCATTTACAAAAATTTTTTTTGATGTACCGGGGCTGGGGATTGAACTCAGGACCTCGTATGTGGGAAGCCAGCACTCAACCACTGAGTCACATCAGTTCCCCTGAATGACACAGAAAGTAGAATTCCCCTCTCATCCACAGTTTTCCTTATTATTGACATTTTGCATTAATGTGGTATTTTTGTTACAGTTGATGAAACAATATTATAATTCTGCTATTAACTATAGCTTACAGTTGGCATTAGGGTCCACTCTGTGTTGTACAGTTCTGTTTTTTTATTGTGTGTGTGTATATGGTAACTTACATAAAACCTAAAATTTCCTTTTTATCCCTTTTAAATATACAATTTGATGGTATTAATTATATTCCCAAAATTGTGTCTCCGTCACTATTATCCATTGACAAAACTCCTCTACTCTGAACAGAAACTCTGTACCAGTTAAACTTTCACTTCCCGTTCCACTCCTCCCCAGGTCCCTGGTAACATGTATAAGCATGCCTTATTGTATTGTGCTTTGCTTTATTGCTCTTGGCAGATTTTAAAAAAATAATAAATTGAAGCTTTGTGGCACCCCTGTACTGAACAAGTCTGTCAGCACCATTTTTCCAACAGCATGTGCCCACTTTGTTTCTCTGTGCCACATATTGGAAATTATGTATTTCAAACTTTTTCATTATTATTACATCTGCTCTGGTGATCTGCAATCAGTGATCCTTGATGTTACAATTGTAATTGTTTTGGAGTGACATGAACCAAGCCCAAATAAGATGCCTAACTTCATCAATAAATGTTACTGATGTTCTGACTGCCCCATCCACTTGCTATTTTCTTGTCTCTCTCCCTCTCCTTCACTTCAGCCTCCCTATTCCCTGAGACACAATAATATTGAAGTAAGGCCAATTAATAACCCTACAATGGCCTCTAATTCTTCAAGTGAAAGGAAGAGTTGCATGTCTCTCACTTGAAATAAAAAATGAGAAATAATTAAGCTTACTGAGGAAGGAAGGTTGAAAGCTGAGATAGGCCAAAAACTAGGCCTCTTTGTGCCAAACAGCCAGGTTTTGAAGGAAAAGGAAAAAAGTTCTCAAAGGAAATTAAAGTGTTGCTCCAGTAAACACATGAATGATAAGAAAGCAAAAGAGCTATATTGCTGAGTTTTAATGGTCTGGATAGAAGATCAAACCAACCACAACATTCCCTTATTCCAAAACTTAATCAAGAGCAAGGCCCTAACTCTTTAATTCTGTGAAGGCTGAGAGAGGTAAGGAAGCTGCAGAGAAAAGTTTGAAGCTAGTAGAGGTTGGCTCATGAGGTTTAAGGAAAGAAGCTACCTCTGTAACATAAAATGCAAGGTTAAGCAACAAATGGTGATGTAGTAGCTATAGCAAGTTATCCAGAAGATGTAGCTAACATCACTGATGAATTTGGTTACACTAAAAAACAGATTTTCAATGTAGACAAAACAGGCTTCTTTTGGAAGAAGATACCATCTAGGTCTTTCATAGCTAGAGATATCAATGCCTAGCTTCAAAGCTTCAAAGGAGAGGCTTACTCTCTTGTTAGGGGTTAATGCAACTTTAAGTTGAAGCCAGTGCTCACTTACCATTCCAAAAATTCCTAGGACCTTTAAAAATTATGCTAAATCTACTCTGCCTCTGCTTAATAAATGGAACAACAGAGCCTAGACGATAGCACATCTGTTTACAACATGGTTTACTGAATATTTTAAGCCCACTGTTGAGATCTACTGCCCAGAAAAATGATTCTTTTCAAAATATTATTGCTCATTGACAATATACTTGGTCACCCAAGATCTCTGATGGAGATGTAAAATGAGATAATACAATGTCCATTCTGCAACCCATGGGTCAAGGAGTAATTTTGAATTTTAGATCTTATTATGTAAGAAGTACATTTCATAAGGCTATAGCTGCTGTAAATAGTGATTCCTCTGATGAATTTGGGCAAAGTAAATAGAAAACCTTCTGGAAAGGATTCACCATTATAGATGCCATTAAGAACATTTGTGATTTATGGGAAGAGGTCAAAATAACGACATTAACAGGAATTTGGAAGAAGTTGATTTCAACCCTCATGGATGGTTTTGATGCGTTCAGGACTTTAGTGGAGAATGTAACTGCAGATACATTGGAGATAATAAGAGAACTAGAATTAGCAGTGGAGCCTGAAGACATGACTGAATCTCTGCAATCTTATGATAAAACTTGAATGGATGAGGAGTTCCTTCTTATGGCTGAGCAAAGAAAGTGGCTTCTTGAGATGGAATCTACTCCTGGTAAAGATGCTATGAACTTTGTTGAAATGGCAACAAAGGATTTATAATACCACATAAACTAAGGTGATCAAGCAGTGGCAAGGTTTGAGAGGATTGACTCCAATTTTGAAAGAAGTACTACTGTGGGAAGAATGTTATCAAATAGCATTGCATGCTACAGAGAAATCTTTTGTGAAAGGACAAGCCAAATGATGTAGCACATGTCATTGCCACAGACACCCCAACCATCAGCATCCACCACTCTGATCAGTCAGCAGCCATCAACACTGAGGCAACACCCTCTACCAGCAAAAAGATTATGACTTGCTGAAGGCTCAGATGATGGTTAACATTTTTTTAGCAGTAAAGTATTTTAATGTGTGTTGTTTTTTTAAAAAAACAATGATTTTGTACAGTATAGTGTAACCATAACTTTCATATGCTCTTGGAAACAAACAAACAAAACCCATATGACTCATTTTATTGTGATATTCGCTTTATTCTGGTGGTCTGGAACCAAACCTGCAATATCTCCAAGGTATACCTGCATTCTAGTGTCTGAGTTTATGACTTTGCGTATTCTTATTTCATGTAGGTGATATCATACATTATTTGTCCTTTCATGTCTGACTTATTTACTTAACATGATATCTTCATGGTTCATCCACATTGCAGCATGCATCAAGACATCATTCCTTTTTTACAGCTGAATAATATTTGATTGTATGTATATACCACATATTGTTAATCTTTTATCTGTTGATGGACACTTGGGTTGCTTCCAGTTTTTGGCAATTGTGAATAAAACCACCGTGAACATTGTTGTGCAAATATCTGTTTGAATCCCTGCTTTCACTTCTTTGGGGAATATACTTAGAACTAGGATTCCTGGGTCATATGGTAATTCTGTATTTAACATTCTGAGGAATTAAAAACCATTTTCCACAGTGGCTGCACTATTTTACATTTCTGCCAGCAATGTAGGAAGGTTTCTATTTCTCCACATCCTCTTCAAAACTTGTTACTTTCCTTTTTCTTTTTTTTTTAACAGTAGCCATTCCAGTGGATGTGAGATGGTATCTCATTTTTTTTTTTTTTTTTTAAGATTTCTTTCTTTCTTTCTCTCCCTGACTCCCCATGCTCTGTGTCCATTCACTGTGTGTTCTGTGTCTGCTTGTATTCTCATCTGGCGGCACTGGGGATCTGTGTCTCTTTTTGTTGTGTTATCTTGCTGCGTCAGCTCTCTGTGTGTGTGGTGCCACTCCTGGGCAGGCTGTGGTTTTGCCTGGGGCAGTGCTCCTTGCTCAGGGGCCGCTTGTGTGTGTGTAGGGGGCACCCTTATGCAGGGACATCCCTGCGTGGGCCAGCACTCCTTGTGTGCAGCAGCATTGCGCGTGGGCCAGCTCACCACATGAGCCAGGAGACCCTGGGCATCGAACCCTTGGACATCCTATGTGGTAGGTGGATGCTTTATCTGTTGAGCCACATCCACTTCCCTCATTGTGGTTTTGATTTGCATTCCCTGATGGCTAATGATGTTAAATTTCTTTTCCTTTTCCTGTATTTATTAGCCACTTATATATCTTCTTTGGAAAAGTGTCTATTTGAATCTTTTTCCCATTTTTTAATTGGCTTATCTTTTTATTGTTGAGTTGTAGGAGTTCTTTATATATTCTGTATATTAAACCCTTATCAGTTCTTTTATCCATTGTAAGCTGATTTTTGTATATGGTATGAAGTAGGGATTCCACTTTAATTATTTTGCATATGGCTATCCAGCTCCCTAACACCATTTATTGAAGAACCTATTCTTTCCCCATTGAGTAGACTTGCCACCTTTTTCAAAAATCAGTTGGCCAAAGATGTGAGGGTTTATTTGTGACTTTCTATTTGATTCCATTGGTCTACATGTCTGTCCTTGTGCTAGTACAATGCTGTTTTGTACGGAGTTTTAAAGCAGGAAATGTGAGTCCTCCAACATTGTTCTTCTTTTTCAAGATGGTTTTGGGTATTTGGGTCCGTTTGTCTTCCATATGAATTTCATGATTGGCAT
This sequence comes from Dasypus novemcinctus, assembly GCF_030445035.2. Taxonomy (NCBI): domain Eukaryota; kingdom Metazoa; phylum Chordata; class Mammalia; order Cingulata; family Dasypodidae; genus Dasypus; species Dasypus novemcinctus. The sequence continues at coordinate 109,332,279 of NC_080677.1, read as the reverse complement.
TTCCATTTCTGCAAAAAAGTCTGTGGAATTTTGATTGCGATTGCATTGAGTCTGTAAATCACTTTGGGTAGAATTGACAACAATATTTGATCTTCCAATCCATGAGCATGGAATGTCCTTGCATTTATTTAGGTCATCTTTGATTTCTTTCAGCAATGTTTTAAGTTGTCCAGGTACATGTCCTTTACATCCTTGGTTAATGTTATTCATGGATATATGATTCTTTTAGTTGCTAATGTAAATAGAGTACTTTTCTTAATTTCCTGTTTAGATTGTTCTTTACTAAGGTATAGAAACACCACTGATTTTTTTTTATTTTTAATATTTTATAGATTTTCCTTTCCTACTATGCAAGAAGATTTGTGTCTTATTAAGTGATGTTTATAATTTTACACTTGCTTTTTAATTATTTTATCAGAAATATTTTACAGATTAACACATAACTTTGTTACATTACTATGTACTCTAAGTTTTAAAACCATGATAGGTGTTTATATTTTAGTTTTCTTCTCTGCTGATAAGGATAATAATATCCCCTGCCTGGGGTTTTTGTGCATATGGATGACATATATGAAGTCCCTCCTCAAGGCTTGGCACTTATGAGGCACTACACAGTAACTGTTTTTTTGTTTTGTTTTAATTTTTAAAAAATTTATCCCCCCCCTAGTTGTCTGCTCTCTGTGTCCATTCACTATGTGTTCTTCTGTGACCGCTTCTATCCTTATCAGCGGCACTGGGAATCTGTCTCTTTTTGTTGTGTTATCTTGCTGCATCAGCTCTCCGTGTGTGTGGCGCCATTCCTGGGCAGGCTGCACTTTCTTTCATGCTGGGCAGCTCTCCTTACAGGGTGCACTCCTTGTGCATGGGGCTCCCCTATGTGGGGGACACCCCTGAGTGGCACGGCACTCCTGTGTGGCATTGCACTCCTTGGCACGCATCAGCACTGCGCATGGGCCAGTTCCACACGGGTCAAGGAAGCCCGCGGTTTGAACCGCGGACCTCCCATGTGGTAGGCGGACGCCCTATCCATTGGGCCAAGTCTGCTTCACCACAGTAACTATTTTTGAAATAATTATAGCAGTAAGCAGCTTTATTAAGGATTTGTACCAGTTTGCAGTGACACTAATAATGGATGAAGTTACTTATTTAGCGCCTCTAGCATTTGACACCTAATAATTTCTAAAACACCTTTTCCAATTTAAGTGAAAATGCTACCTCATTATTGTTCTAATTTGCATTCTATTATTAGTGAGAATGAACAGTTTGCATGTTGTAAATCAGCTACTGTTTTATGAAATGCTTTTGCCTCTTTTTCTATTAACGTTTAGTTTCTTATAAATTTTTTAAACAAACAGTTTTATTGATTAATAAAGCATACAGTCCATCCAAAGTATACAATCAGTTGTACTTGGTATAATCACATAGCTGTGCATTCATCACTTCAATCATTATTAAAGCATTTTCATTACTTCAATAATAGTAATAAACAAACACAAAAATTCTTCACCTCTCAATCTCTCTCTGCTTCCCCTGCTGTACATAACTGCTATTTCTGACTATTCTTACACATTTATTTATTAAGCAGTTTTATTGGGCTATATTTGTATACCATATAATCTACCCCAAGTATATAATCAATGGCTTTTAGTGTAATCACAATGTTGTACATTCATCACCACAAAAAATTTTAGAACCATTTCAGTACTCCAAAAGGGAAAACTCCACACCCCTTAGCAGTCTTTCCCCAGCCCTACATAGCCATCAGTTAAATTTCATGTTTATAAATTGATTTATACTTACATTTCTTATAAATAGAATCATACAGTATATAGTACTTTGGGTCTGTTTTCTTCCACTTAGCATAATGTTTTTTTTGGTCTGATATTAACATCTTGTAATAATAATATAAATTTGTTCAGCTTCAAAGAAAAAAGGTCTTCTGTATGCAATCGTCCATATTCATATTTCACCTGCAGTTTTACTATGCTATACAGTTCTGTGTTACATGTTTTAGTTTTCCTTTTAGTAATATATGTGACCCTAGACTTCCCCTTTAAAACACTTTCATACTCACATAAACATTATGTTGGGCTTTCACCTTTTAGAATTCATTTTCAAAGATTAACACACATCCTTTTTACCAATTCTGCACAAGTTAACCCTCAGCTTTCCATTCTCCAACCTCATTTTATTTTATGGTGACCTATATTCTAATTATTAACTCCATGAGTTTACACAGTATATTTAGTTCATAGTAGTGCAGTCATACAGTATTTGTCCTTTTGTGTCTTGCTTGCTTCACTCAGCATAATATCCTCCATGTTCATCCATGTTGTCATATGCTTTACAACTTCATTCCTCCTTACAAATGCTTAATAATCCATGGTATAAATACACCATTGTTTGTTTATCCATGCATTGATTGATGGACATCTGGGTTATTTCCATCTTTTGGAAATCCTGACTAATGCTGCTTTGGACATTGGTGTACAGATATCTGTTCATGTCACTGCTCTCAGTTCACCTGGGTATATACCCAGTGGTGGTATTTTAGGGTCACATGACAAATCTATATTTAACTTTGTAGGAACTGCCAAACAGTCCTCTGCAGTGGCTGTACCATTGTACATCTCCACCAACAGTGAATAAGTGTTCCTATCTCTCTACATCCTCTCCAACACTTGTAGTTTTCTGTCTTTTTAAGTGTCCATTCTTATAGGTATGAAATGACATTTCTTTGTAGTTTTTATTTGCATTTCCCTAATCGCCAGTGATGTTAAACATTTTTTCATGTGTTTTTGCCATTTGTATTTCTTCTTTGGACAGCTGTCTATTCAAGTCTTTTGCCCATTTTTGAATTGGGTCGTTGTCTTTTTATTGTTGAGTTGTAGCATCTCTTTATATATCATGGATATTAAAATCTTATTGGACATGTGATTTCCAAATATTTTTCTCCCATTGATTTGGCTGCGTTTTCACCCATTTGACAAAGTCCTGTGAGGTGCAGAATTGTTTCATTTTGAGGAGACCTCATATATCTATTTTTATTTTATTATGCATGCTTTGGGTATAAGGTCCAAGAAACCTCCACCTACCAAAATGTCTTCAAGATGTTTCCCTGTATTATCTACTAGTAGTTTTATAGTCCTGGCTTTTATATTTATGTCTTTGATCCATGTATACTTGATTCTTATATAGGGAGTGAGAAAGGGGTCCTCTTATATTCTTTTGGTTATGGATATCCAGCTCTCCCAGCACCATTTGTTGAAGAAACTGTTTTGTCCCAGTAATGTGGACTTGGTGGGTAAAAAACCAGTTGGCCATAGAGATAAGGGTTTATTTCTGGACTCTCAATTCTATTCCACTGATCATTGTGTCTATCCTTATGCCAGTACCATGCTATTTTGACCACTGTAGCTTTGTTATATGTTTCAAGGTCAGGCCATGAGAGTCCTCAACGTTGCTCTTCTTTTTTAGGATGCTTTTGACTATTTAGGTACACTTTCCCTTCCAAATGAATTTGGTAATTGCCTTTTCTATTTCTGTAAAATAGGCTGTTGGAATTTTGATTGGTATTGCATTGAATCTACTCATCAGTTTGGGTAGGATTGACATCTTCACGGTATTTAGTTTTTTTCCAGTTCTTGAACACAGAATATTTTTCCATTTGTTTATTTCTTCCTTGATTTCTTTTAGCATTGTGTAGTTTTCTAAATATAGGTCCTATTTGTCTTTGGTTAAATTGATTCCTAAGTATTGAATCTTTTTGTTGCTATTGTAAATAGAATTATTTTCTTGAGTTCCTCCTTGGATTGTTCAGGACTAGTGTACAAAAACATTATTGATTTTTGCATATTGATCTTGTATTCTGCCACTTTGCTGAACTCATTTATTAGCTTAAGTAGCATTGTCATAGACATTTCAGAATTTTCTAATTATAGAGTCATGTCATCTGCAAAAAGTGAGAGTTTTACTTCCTCTTTTCCTCTTTGGATTCCCCCCCCCCATTTTTCCTTGTGTAATTGCTTGCACTAGAACTTCTACCACAGTGTTGAATAATGATGGTGACAGTAGGCATCCTTGTCTTGTTTCTGATCTCAGAGGGAAAGCGTTCAGCCTTACCCATTGAGTACAGTGTTGACTGTGGTTTTTCATATATGCTCTTTATCATACTGAGGAACTTTTCTTCTATATTTCTAAAATATATATATTCCTATATTTTGAAGTTTGTTTGTTTTTCAGTCCAGAAAGGATGCTGCATTTTATTAAATGCCTTGTCTGTATCCATTGAGATGACCATGTGGTGTTTTTCCTTCAATTTGTTAATGTGGTGTATTGTGTTAATTGATTTTCTTGTGTTGAACCACTCTTGCATACTAATAATAAATCCCATTCAGTCTTGGTGAGCGAGTCTTTTGATATGCTATTGGGTTCTATTTGATAGTATTTTGTTGAGAGTTTTTGCATCTATGTTCATTAGAGTATTGACCTGAACTTTTCTTTTCTTGTAGTATCCTTAATATGGCTTTGGTATTAGGGTGATGTTGGCTTTATAAAATGTGTTGGGTAATTTTCCCTCTCTTCAATATTTGGAAGAGTTTAAACAAAATCGGTGTTAATTCTTCTAGAAGTGTTTGGTGGAATTCACTTGTGAAACCATCTGGTCCTGAACTTTTCTTTGTTGGGACATTTTTGATGACTGATTCAGTATCTTTAAATGTGATTGGTTTGGGAAGTGGACTTGGCCCAGTCGTTAGGGCATCCGTCTACCACATGGGAGGTCTGCGGTTCAAACCCCGGGCCTCCTTGACTGGTGTGAAGCTAGCCCATGTGCAGTGCTGATGCGTGCAAGGAGTGCCGTGCCACACGAGTGTCCCCTGTGTTGGGGAGCCCTATGCGCAAAGAGTGTGCCCCATAAGGAGAGCCACCCAGCGCTAAAGAAAGTGCAGCCTGCCCAGGAATGGTGCCGCCCACACAGAGAGCTGACATAACAAGATGATGCAATAAAAAGAAACACAGATTCCCATGCCACTAACAACAACAGAAGCGGGCAAAGAAGATGACGCAGCAAATAGACACAGAGAACAGACCACCGGGGCGGGGTGGGGGGGCGTGAATGGGGAGAGAAATAAATAAATAAATAAATCTTTTTTAAAAGCTGTGATTGGTTTGTTGAGTTCTTGTATTTCTTGTAGAGTCAGTGTAGGTTATTTGTGCATTTCTAGGAATTTGTCCATTTCACTTAGCTTGTCTAGTTTGTTAGCATATGGTTTCTCATAATATCCTTGTATGATCCTTTTTATTTCTGTGTGGTCAGTTATAACTTCCGCCCTTTCATTTCTGCCTTTAGTCATTTGCATCTTCTTTGTTTTTTTCTTTGTTAGTCTAGCTAAGGGTTTGTCAATTTTATCGATCTTCTCAAAGAACCAGTTTTTGGTTTTGTTGATTTTTCTCTTTTTTTTAATTCTCAATTTCATTTATTTCTGTTCTCCTTATTATTTCTTTTCTCCTGCTTGCTGGGGATGGGCTTGCTCTTCTTTTTCTAGTTTTTCCAGTTGTTCAGTTAGGTCTTTGATTTTAGTTCTTTCTTCTTCTTTATTATAGGCATTTAGGTCTATAAATTTCCCTTTCAGAACCACCTTAACTTTATCCCATAACTTTGGTTTTTTTTAGGAGGTACGAGGAACCCAGCACCTCATACATGGGAAATAGGCACTCAAACATGGAGCCACACCTTCTCCCCCCATAAGTTTTATATGTTGTATTTTGTTTTCATTCATCTCAATATATTAACTAATTTCTCTTAAATTTATTTCTTTGACCCACTTCATTATTTAGGAGTATGTTATTTAGCTCTACACATTTGTAAATTTTCCCTTTTCCCATCTATTATTGGTTTCCAGCATTCCATTATGATCTGAGAAGGGGACTTGTATAATTTCATTATATTTATATTTATTTAAACCTGCTTTGTGATTATTGGGAGGGAGGTTGTAAAGGCCAGCGAGTGCCTGCCTTTCTTAATTTCTTCAAGATGGCACTCTTCAGCAACCCTTTCGTTTCAAAACCTGGTTGGGGTATTTAGCTACCTCAGGCTATTCAGAGCCTCGCAAATCAAACTTCCTCAGAAGCTGTTCTCCAGCCTTTGCTGGCAGCCCCTTCCCTTTTCTTGGGTAGGAAATAATTCCATTCCTCTCTGCATCCTCCACAACCACACCTGGTCAGTAGGGAGGGTGTTTGTGGGAGTTGGATCTCTTTATTCTGGTCCCTGCTCCCAAAGCAAACAATGGTGAGGGCCTACCTGGCATGGACGTGCTCATGGGACACAGCAGACCAAATATGTTGGCCAAAAGCTGATTCAGCCTTTGGCTGCATCCATTTCTCTCTCATTTCCTGGAGAAGTGGATTCCTGTACCCCTTGTGTTCGTAGCTACTAGCCAGAGGCTGATGAATTCAAAGCTGTCTGCTCAGAGTGGGGGGGGGAAGGGTGCTAGCCTTTCTTTGATGGCTTAAACCTTAGACACTTTTCCCCCAGGCCATTTCTGCCTGTCCTCCTGCTATTTTTCTGGGTGACAAGTGAGTCTTCTGTCTCTTTAATTTACCATCTTCCTGGAAGTTTCACTCTAATGTTTTTTATCTCACCTATTGTGTGTTTCATTCCCATAAATTCTGCTATTTTTCTTTTCAGGTCTTCAAATTCTTCTTTGTGCTTGCCCAGTGTTCTTTTTTTTTTTTTTCAGTAGGTACTGGGGCTGGAGCTTGAACACCAGACCTTGTACATGGGAAAAGCTGGAGCTCAACCACTGTCAACCACTGAGCCACACTTGGCTCCCCTGAGTTGGTTTTTTTTTTCCCCCACTTATTTGCTTGTTGTTTTGTTTTTAGGAGGCATCAGGGACCAAACTTGGAACTTCCCATATTGGAAGCAGGCACTCAACTGCTTGAGCCACATCCACTCCCCCAGTGTCCTCTTGATGTCCTTTATCTCTTTAGCCATATTGTCTTTCACTCATTGATTTGATTTAATAGATTGGTATGAACCTTGTTGATTAGTTGTCTCAAATCTTGTGTCTCATCTGGGGCTTTGATATATTCCTTTGCTTGGACTATTTCTTCCATTTTCTTAGTATGGCTTTTGTATTTTGCTAATGTCTAGACATCTGATTATGATGGTGAGTTTACTCTGATGCTCAATTTCTCTCTCTTGCTCAGGATTTAGTGATAAGAGGCTGCAGGTTCCTGCTGTTGTTTGACTCTTTGTTCAGCCTATTCTAGGTCTTTAGGATTATCCCTGTTTAATTGCTTAAATCTGAGCCATGGACCCAGTAATGGGTTGCATACCCACTTACAAGGGCCTTTGCAAGGGCAGCTGTAAAGGCCGGAAAAAGCCCCTCTCGTTTACTTTTAATTTCCTCACATGCACTTCTTTGATCTGCCAGCAGATGGCGCTCTTCGACTACCATCTCAGTTCAAACCCTGGTGGGAGTGTGTTGGCTGCAACCCTGACAACAACAGTGTGACAGAGGATCTTGCCTCAAAGCTATTCAGAGGCTGGCAATTGAAACTTTCTCAGAGGCTGTTTTCCAGCCTTTGTTGGCAGCCCCCTCCCTTTTCCCTGGTAGGAAACAATTCCACTTCCCTGTGTGCTCTCAAAAACCAGTCCTGATCAGTATGGAGGGTTCTTGTGAGAATTGGATCTCTTTAGTCCCCTGCCAGGGCATGGCCCCACTTGGCCTGGAAGGGCTCCTGGGACACAGCAGACCAAATTTGTTTGCCAAAAGCTGAATCAGCCTTAGACTGCATCCCTGTCTCTCCCCTTCCCTGGGGAGGTAAATCCCTGCAGCTCCTCCCCACCTTAGGTGCTGGCCAGAGGCCAGAGAATTCAAAGCTTTCTGCCCAGAAGGTGGGGAATGGGTGCCAGCAGCTGTAACTGTAGCTTTAACTCATAGTGTTGCCATCAAGATTCTTTTCCTTTGCCCCTCTCTCTTCTGGGTGGTGTTCATCCTTCCCCTGGTGTCCTAAACCCTAGAACATATTTTTCCAGACCATTTCTGCCTGTCCTTTAGCTATTTTTCTGGGAGAGAAGTGAGTCCAGTGTCTCTCTAATGCACCATCTTCCCAGAAGTTCCTTCGTATCTTATCAATTTGTTTGAACTGTTTATACAATAAATAGTTTAATCCTTTAGTACATATGCTGTCTTATGTCCATTTTTATAATATATATTTTTTATTTTTATTAGAGAATTTGTAAGTTTACAAAACAATCATGCATAATGTGCAGAATTCTCATACATCACCCCACCACCAGTACCTTGCATTGTTGTGTAGTATTTGTTACAAATGAAGAAAGAACATCATCAAAATATTACTGCTAACTATAGCCTCAAAACTTATATTTGGTGTATTTTTTTCCATAAGCCACCCTGTTAACACCATGTATTGTTATTATACATTTGTCATAGTTCATGAAAGAATGGTCCCATATTTGTGCTGTTAACCACGGTCCATCATCAACCACAGTTCACTGTGTTACACAGTCTCATGCCTTGTACACTCAATTCAAAGTGTACACTCAGTGGCTCTCAGTTTTGTCACAGAGTTGTGATGTCATTGCCTCAGTCAATTTTAGAACATTTTTTCTTACTCCAATAGAAAAAAATCCCATCCCCCCCTATTATTGACCCTTAGCATTGATATAGTATCTTCCTTGCCATTGATGGAAGAATGTTATAATAGCTGTTAAATAAACTCCATAAGTTACATTAATTGTGTTTTTCCCATGTATCTCCATATTCTTAACACCTTGTAATAGAAATGTAAATTTGTTCTATTTCACAGAACATTCTTGAATTTGTACTATTAACCACAATCTGCATCCACTACTGAGTTCACTATATTATACATTCTCTAGATTATTCTCCAGCTTTCTTTCAGTTGACATTTATGTCCCTAGACTGTCCCTTTCAGCAGTCACATTTATAAGTCACCAGTGTGAGTTACATTCACTATAATGTATTACCATCAACTCTATTTCCATACATTTGCAATCAACCTAATTAAAAATTCTACATACATTAAGCCTCAGTACCCTTTCTCAGCCCTCATCGTATCTCCTAGAAACCTATACTCTAGATTTTTAACTCCACACATTTTCTCATAGTTTTTAGTTCATATTAATGAAACCATACAATAGTTGTCCTTTTGTGTCTGGCTTATTTCACTGAAGATAATGTTCTTGAAGTTAATCCCAAACACCACTGATTTTAGTATGTCAACCTTGTATGCTGTTACTTTGCCAAATTTATTAACCCTAGTGGCTGTGTTGTGGATTTTTCAGGATTCCCTATGTATAGGATCATGTCATCTGCAAATAGGGAGAGTTTTACTTCTTCCTTTTTAATTTTGGTGTCTCTTATTTCTTTTTCTTGCCACCTTCCAGTACAACGTTGAGTTATAGTGGTGACAGTGGGCATTGTTGCTTTGTTCCTCATCTTTGGGGGAAAGCCTTCAGTCAATGGTGACATTGAGTATGATGTGAGCAGTGGGTTTTTTATATATATCCTTTATTATGTTGAGGAAGCTTGCTTCTATTGCTAGTTTTTCTGAGTATTTTTATCAGGAAGGAGTGCTGGATTTTTTCAAGTGTCTATTCTGCATCAATTGAGATGATCAGGTGTATTCTGTGAAGGTAGTGAGGTACAGTGCTTTTGAACAAACAGTGAGGATCCTCTTGGATACCTTCCCTACCTCTAGGCCTGGTGTGAGAGGATAGTTATAGGAGAGAAAACAGTCACCATTTGAGAAGGTTCCAGGGGGTCCTCGGGGGAGAGCCAGGCTTCAGTTAGAGAAAAAGATGGAGAAGAGTTTGAGGATATAGGGGATTTTGGTAATGAAAAGTGCCAGAAAATTTGATGGAAGGGTTTGGGATTTGTGGAATGATGATTTGAAAATGGAGTCAGATTAGGTGATGTATCCAGCTGAATGGCAGTCAGTGTCCAGGTGATGAGACATGACCAGAATATTTTAGGTTTCTTGTAATGACTGAGGTTAGTAGCCATGTACAGCATGATGTGATGAGTTTGATGGTCCCTTAGGCAGAATGCCCAATTCGCTGCGCGTTTTTTGGGAAAGGAGAGGTAGGATCTTACCTGCAGCATTTGGGCTTTCTTCCGTTCCCAGCTATCCTTTACCAGAGGTAACTACTATCTTGAGGTTGATATCCTCTTATCCATGTTTTCATACATGTAGTACATATGTTTGCATCCATAAATATTAAGTATTTTCATTTTTCATATGTTTTAAAGTGTCATATAAATGACATCTTCATTTTATTTTGCAATTTTTACAAGTTACTATTATATTTTTGAGATTTACTCACTAGTTGTATGTACTTTTACTTTATTCATCCTCACTGCTGTATAGAATTCCAGCGTGTGAGTATATTCCATACTTGTGTGTGTATCCATTCTTCCACTGATGGACATTTACGTTGCTTTCAATTTTTTGCTGTTAAAAATATTGCATGTAATGTTTACATACATTTCTTCTTTGCACATAGTAAGAATTTTTCTGGGGTAGGTACCAATGTGGAATTTCTAAATAACGTTGTTATTTGATCTTGTCAAATTGATCTTTAAAGAGGTTGCACTAATTACACAGATGTTGCTCCAAATCACCAACATTTCTTATTATTAGACCTAAATATTTGCCATTTAGAAGAATGTGAAATGGCATTTCATTGTGGTTTTAATTTGCATTTTGATGATTACTGCTAAGGTTGAAACTCTTTTCATGTGTTTTAGTAGCCATTATACTTTCCTTTTCTGTACTATTCTTTGCTTGTTTATATTCTTCCTAATGACTTATAGGTTTAAATTTTTCTTGATTTTAAAAAATATACTTTATTGAATAATTAATACAATAAAATTCACTAATTTTAAGAGTACAATTTAATGAGTTTTTGCCTATGTATTGAGTCATGTATCTGCCACTAGAGTTATGATACAGAAACTTTTCATCAACCCTGAATGTTCTCAGATATTCCTTAGTCGTCAGTCTTCTCCCATCCCCACTATCTGGCAACCATTGATCTACTTTCTAAAGATATAGTTTTGTATTTTCTATTTCATCATATATTTAATTATATGTAAATAGTCTTTTATTACTTTTACGTCATGCTTTTCCACTTGGCTTATAGCTTTTTTGATTGGCCCAAGTTTTTATGTGTATTAGTAGTTCATTTTGCTGACTATTATTCTATGGTATGGAAGTAGTTCAATGTATCCATTCACAAGTTGCTGAATGTTTGGGTTGTTTCTAGTTTATGTATATTATGAATAAATCTGCTAAGAATATTCAAGTACAGGTCTTTGTGTGAACCTATCTTTTTTTCTCTTTGTGATTTTTACTTAGCAGTTGGATTGCTAAGAATTCATATCACTAATGATGAACGATGGTCAGCATCTTTTCATATGCTTACTTGCCATCTGTATATCTTCTTTGGTTTACCAAAAAATTTTTTTAAATCAGATTATTTGTCTTCTTATTGAGTTGTAAGTCCTTTATCAGGTAAGTGTTTTGCAAGTTTTTCCTCCCTGTCTGTGGATTGTCTTTTCATTCACTTACCAATGTATTTTTACACTGTGGTTTTACATACATAAAATTCACTCTTTTCAGGATACACTTCTGTGAATTTTGACAAATGCATACAGTAGTGTAATCACCACCACTGTGAAAATTTGGAACATTTCATCACCCCAAAAATTCCCTCGTGCCTCTTCGTGTCATCTCCTTCCCTGATGCTCAGCCCCTGGCAAACACTGATCTTTTTTCACTTATATTTTGTTTTTTTCTAGAAAGCCATATGAATAGTGTTATATCATAAGAAACTTTTTGAGTCTTCTTTTCAGTTACTTAGCATAATACATCCATGCTATTGTTTGCAATGTGGTTTATTCCTTTTTATTTCATTGTAGTATTCCATTGTTTGGATATACTTCAGTTTGTTTATCCATTTACCAGTTGAATGATATTTGGATGTTACCAGTTTTTGGTGGTTATGAATAAAGTTGCTATAAATATTAATGTACAGATTTTTGTATGAATGTAAGTTTTATTTCTCTTGGGTAAATACCTAGGTGTGGGATTACTGGGGGTCAGATGGGTATATGTGTATTTATAAGAAACTGCCAACCTGTTTTCCAATGTGGTTGTACCATTTTGCATTTCCACCAGCATTGTATGCGCATTCCAGTTGCTCTGCATCCAGACCAGCACTTCTTCCACTAGTATTGTCAGTTATTAACATTCTTTTTTAAGATTTATTTATTTATTTATTTCTCTGCCCTTCCTCCCCCCACCCCGGTTGTCTGTTTACTGTGTCTATTTGCTGTGTCTTCTTCTTTATCCGCTTCTGTTGTTGTCAGCTGCACGGGAATCAGTGTTTCTTTTTGTTGCGTCAGCTCTCTGTGTGGGCAGCACTATTCCTGAGCAGGCTGCACTTTGTTTTGCGCTGGGCAGCTCTCCTTACGGGGTACACTCCTTGCGCGTGGGGCTCCCCTACACGCGGGACAACCCTACATTGCAGGGCACTCTTTGCGTGCATCAGCACTGCCCATGGGCCAGCTCCACACGGGTCAAGGAGGCCCGGGGTTTGAACCATGGACCTCCTGTGTGGTAGACGGACTCCCTAACCATTGGGCCAAGTCCACTGCCAGTTATTAACATTTTTTCAGCCATTCTAACAGGTACGTAGTAGTATATCACTGTGGTTTTTAGTTATATTTCCCAAATGGCTTATGATCTTGAACATCTTTTAGTGTGTTTTTTTGCCTTCCATATATCTTCCATGGTGAAGAATCTAGTCAAATCTTTTGCCCATATTTTTTAAAATTGGGCTGTTGGTTTTCTAATTGTTAGTTTTGTTTTTTTATTTTTTATTTTTTTAATCTATTTTTTTCTATCTGGTTGCGTCATTGTCTTTTTGGTGTGTTGCTTAGCCGTGTGGGGGCTGTGCCTCTCTGCACCACGCACGTCTGGGACACCTTTTTTCTTTTTTTACCAGGATGTCCTGGGGATTGAACCCTGGTCCTCCACATGGTAAACAGGAGCTCAATTGCTTGAGCCACAGCCACTTCCTTAATTGTTAGTTTTTGAGAGGTCTTTATATATTCTGGATACAAATCCTTTATCAGATATGCTTTGCAAATATTTTCTTAGTCTGTGGCTTGTTTTTTCATTTTCTTAATAGTCTTCCAAAGTGCAGAAAAGGATAAGGAAGAGGGGAGGAAAGAAAGAAAGCGGAAAACAATAAGAAGAAAAATAACATCAGAACATTTAGTTTTGTTTTGTTATCTGTCATGTCTATTCTTATTCCATAACTACACTCTTCTAGTGCCATACTGTCTTGATCTCTGTTAGCTTTATAGTAAGTTTTAAAACAGGTAGTACAAGTCTTTATATGTTTTTCTTTTTCAAAATTGTTTTGCATCTTCTAGGTCTTTTGCATTTCCATCTGAATTTTAGAATCACCTGTTCCATTTCTATAAAATTTTTGATGGAAATTGCATGATTCTAAAGAGCAGTTTGAGGAGAATTGATATCTTAGCACTGTTTGCATCTTCTGCTGTACCAACATAGTATATATCTCCCTTTGTATAAGTCTCTTTAATTTATATCAACAGTATTTTGTAGTGTTCAGTGTACAGATTTTACACATATTTTGTGAAATTTATCCCTAAAGTATTTAATATTTTCTGATGTTATTGTATTTGAATTTTTATTGGTGGTCTACAGAAGTTAAATTGATATTTGTATGTTATCCTTGTTTCCTGTGATCTTACTAAATTCATTTATTAGTTCTAGGAGTATTTTGAGGGGTTCCTTAGAAATTTTTACATAAATGGTCATGTCATCTTCAAAAAAGAGTTTTACTTTTTCTTTTCTAATCTGTATGTATGCCTTTTATTTCTTTATTTTACGTGTTGCCTTCTTGTGCTTATTGAACAATGTTGAATAGAAGTGATAGCAGATTACAGACCTCATGTCAGGGATGGCATCCTGAAGAGGAGCCCAGCTATCTCTTTGAGTTGAGAAAACAAATGCAGTTTGGGGAAGCCAAGAAAGCTTGAATTTATGGGACAGAGTGCCAGAGAGAAGAAAGCTTCACAGGGAGAGAAAGACTATAGACAACCCTTAAGTCTTTGGATAAGAACTATTTTATACATATATAAAAGAAAACTGCCCATGGCCAAGGAAAAAACTATCAGAGCACAGGGGTGAGGATAGTTCATATTCCCACCAGTGAGAGTAGAAATACAATGTAGTGCATAAGACATTTGGTATAGTTCTTAGAAAGATTTCAACTAAATAAATAAACATTAGTCTTAGATAAAGGATTCTCTAGGTCTGACTACAAAAGCTTAAAAAGCAAGCCTCAAAAGTGAAAAAACTGGTTCCAGGTAACCTCATTCTAGAATAAAATATAACACTATGTAAAATAATACAACAAAATCTAGCACCCAGCAACATAAACTTCACAATGTCCAGCATCCAATAAAATATTCTGCCGGAAAATATGATCCTAAACCAGGAGAATAGACACAGATCTGAAAATGATAATGACGGTAGAATGAACAGACATGACATTAAAACAATAGTTGTAAGCGTGGTTATATGCTTAAGAATGTATAGAAAAACATAAGAAGAATGAGTGAAAGGGAAGACATACAAAGAGACCCAAATGCACCTTCCAGAAATTAAAAAAAAGAGCATTATGTAAAATGGAAAAGACATTGCATGTGATCAGTAACAGATTAGAGACTGTAGGAGAAAAATCAGTAAACTTGAAGACAGGAAAAGAAACTATCCAAAATGAATCAGAAAGAGAAAAGAGACAGCGTAAACATGAACAGAGCATCAGCAACATGTGGGATAATAGTTTGGATAGTATATTATTGTTTTTCTCTTCTTTTATTATTTACCCTGGAAATTGCAACATGAATTTTTGACTTACTAAAATCTAATACTTACCTTTACCTTCTCCCTGCTCATGGAAAATTCAAGAATCTTAGAACACTCTTATTCCATATATATGTGTGTGTGTGTATATGAACATAAATATGCATATATACACACATGCATATCATTTACATATGTATCTCCATATATACCCATATATATACATATACATACATTTTCTGTTGAATTTTTGTTCTTGTTGTTTATTGATATTTACCCATCTCTCTACTACTTTTTTTATTCTAGATATATTTTTATACTCCCGTTTATTCTGAAAACATTCTTTTCTGATACATACCCAAATGAATTTGAGATTACATTTATCTCAAAATATACAGAAATTACTGATGTTTTTCTATAATTGAGACACTGATAAAAGAACATCTAACATATCATTATTTAAGGACTTGAACATAATAGAATTCTCTTTCTCAAGTTTTTTTTTTTAGGAGATACCAGGGATTGAACCCAGGACATTGTACATGGGAAGTAGGTGTTCAAACCACTGAGCTACACCCACTTCCTTTCTCCTACTTTTTAAATTATTTTTTCTCATCTAAGCCAATATATATCCAATATTTGAGGTATATGTGCATATAAAAACATCTGTTTGTCAAAGTGAGTAAAATTGAGTATGAAACAGCATTCAGTGTCTGGCAGTTTGATATTATTTATGAATTCCAGAAAGAGATTATGTTTGTAAACTGGTCTGTTCCTCTGGGCATGATTAATTTAAATCTGAAGACTTTGATTGATTTAAATCCAAAGGCTTTACTTTTACTTGATTAAATCAAGATTAGGGCTTTGATTCTACCACATCATTAAGGTGCCTTAGTTTGAGTCCCCACCCCCTTTGTGGGCTATATAAATGGATACTTGATCAAGAAGACAGGGAAGCAAATACACAGAGAAGATAAACGGAGGAAGAGAGACAGCTCTATAAACATGGCAGGGGCCCTGGGAAAGAGAGATGAGTCATTTGCCAGATAGTTTATAGCCGACCTTGTGAGGAGACCAGAGCAGCTGAGCTGGAAAGAAATTAAACCCTGGGAATAGAGATGAGCATAATGCCAGCCCACAGCTGAGATCAGAAGAAGCTGGACCCATGGAGTCTTAAGAGGGAAGAGGAAGGCTGAACCCTTGCAGAGGTTGCCTGCCATTTTGCTTCAACATGTGGCAACAGAGTTTCGTAAGGAAGTAACCTTGAGTTAGACTCTTTAGGGCCTTGTAACTGTAAGCTTTTACCCCATATAAATACCTTTTATAAAAGCCAATAGATTTCTGGTACTTTGCATCAGCACCCCTTTGGCTGACTAATACAGTGTCCTTTCTGGATATAATGAAATTTTCATTGGCAAAGTGATCCAAATTGGAGCAAAAGAGCTGACTTCCTTATGAAATAAACTAAATAAACACAAAAATTAAGAATAATAAAAGACACTAAAGATTAATTCCATAAATCATTCTTTCCCATCCTTTTAACATAGAAGTGTGCACTATAGGTATGGGTGAGTTAGAATACTTCAGGATTGTGAACTCCTATGACTGGGCATGTATCATTCAATAAAATGCCCTGGGTAGAAAGAAGAGAAGGTGAATGGGGCACATTTGTCCAGCAAGTTATCCATATCAACTTGTTGTAGAATTTGAGAGAAGTTCAATTATTTGAGTATAGAGAAGCCAGGACTCAGGAATGATTTTGAGAAGGAAAAATGGTTTATTGACGGACGGCCGGACTCGGGAGCTTTCAGTTTGAATCCCGAGCCCTGAACAAGATTTTCAAATGTCTTTTATACCACGAGGAAAGGCCAAATGGCATGGCTGCTTTGTTTCAGTTCTCAATAGGCTTCAATTAGCATATATATCTTCCACATCTTAGGTAAGCTTTTAGCATGGACTCCAGATATTCTAGATAAGCTTTTAGCATATTTGGTTTTTGCATTTCCCCTAAATACTTAAAGTTTATAGCCCTTGCATTGTTAAACTGTTTCCTGGGACTGGAGCCTGTTGCCATTGTCCCTAAGGGCAGGACTGCAGCCTCTTACCGTTCCACACCCACAGCCTTCAGCTTAGGTTATCTCTGAAGAGACAAAGAGCCTTCCACCCATAGCCCACATCAAACTTACTGAAGAGGTGGGTTATTTAAAAGTCTCAATGGGCTCAGATACTGACTTTGGCCTTAAAGTGATGTTTATTTCATTATTTATTAAAATCATAATTAAGCATATTAGAATGCTAGTTGTCACTGAATTAGTACCTTACGGTACTGGAAAGAAATTATTGTGTTAAAAAACATGCACAAAACATATTTTGTGACTCTCCTATTCCATTATTTTTGTAATAGGAAAAAAAGGTCCAATTTGTTTAAGAACATTTAATATACTCCATAAACTGCCTGAATCAAAGATTTTTATTAATTCTTCTGCCAAACAGAATACTGATTTCCATCTAATAAAAAATTATTTTTTAAGATAAGAAATAGTAAGCCAGTTGAAAAAACAGTTGTGGCCTTGAGTTATGAAATATTACACTTTAACACACTGATTGATTGAAAAACCTAACACATCACTGTAAAGATGTTAATCATTGTTGGCCTTCAGCAGTGAATGGATGCAGCTTTACTCTGACTTCTCCAACAATGCAGCACCTAACATACTGCTGGCAAACAGCCTCAAATTCAGAGTCATTCCCATAATAGGGAACTTTTAATAATAAATTGTTTTTGTGGATCGTAGCTCCCATGTAGTTCAATTTTAGCTTTGCGCTTTTTAATTTGATTACTTTTTCTATTCAGATCTCTCAGATTGCTTTCATATATATATATTATATAATCAAAGTCTTTTGGCAACCTGTGGGCAATGTGATTCATAGGGATATCATGCTACTTCATAATAATCAGGAAGGTTTTCTCTCTCATGTGTGCATGTTGCAGTACTCTCTATCCTCCAATTATCTGAAATATTTTGCTTATTTACAACTTTTCTGAAAACTACTTCTGCAGTGGGTGATTGACAAATATTACCCAGACATGCAGACAGCACCTACTTAGGTGCCAACTCTTGCATCTCAGGCACAAAGAGAGGGACGGTGTCTCTTTACCACTTTTTCAAACTCTTCATTACTTGCTGTTTCTGAATTGTCATCTAGAATAGTTTACCTTGTGCCTGATGAATATACCTTTTATACTCCCATTCTTCCTAGACTTCAGTGGACTATATACCATGCTAGTAAGACCCACAGCTTATATATCTTCTGTGCCTATGAGTTTCCTTTTTCATTTCTGGCACCTGTGAATTTTCCTTTTTTTTTGCCCATATTTTATTAAGCATTTCTGTGTGTGTTTAGGCAGTATGCTTTAGTGGCACATCTTTGTTAACATTTTGTGTTATCAGTCTTTTTAGTTTTAGCTTGTTTCATAGGTGTGAGGTGGTATCTGAAATGTGGTTCTAGTTTGTGTTTCCCTGAAGACTAATACTATTGAGTCTTTTTCTGTGCTTTAGCTATTTTTTTTTACATTTTCCAGTTTTCCTCTGCTTCATGGGAGGTTTAAAAATTGTTTATTTTATTTATTCATTTACTAGAGAAGTTTATAAAACAATCATGCATAATGTGCAGAATTCCATACATCACCTTTTCACCAACACCTTACATTGTTGTGGAACATTTTTAGAGATGATGAAAGTATATGATCTGACTATTACCCCTAACTATGGTCTATAGCATATACTTGGTATATCTTTTACATACATCCCCTATTATTAACACTGTTTTAGTATTGTACATTTGTTACAGTTCATGAGAGAACACTCTCATATTTGTACTATTAACCACAGTCCATCTTCCATTTTCCACCATATGGTTTCATGGTAGGTTTTTTTTTAAAGGAGGTACTGGGGATTAAACCCAGGACTTCGTACATGGAAAGCAGGTGCTCAACCACTGGGCTACATCTGCTCCCCAGAGTTGATTTTTACATTTATTTGTTTGTTTACTTTTGTTTGTGTTTAGGAGGTACCGGGGATGAACATGGGATCTCGTATATGGGAAGCAGGTGTTTAACCACTTGAGCTACATCTGCTCCCCTTCGTGATAGGTTTTGAATTTGGGGAAGAGGGCGGGCAGGACAAATTTTCTTCAGCTCTTTAATTTTAATTCTTATTTTCTATTTTTGTCTCATAGTAGCTTTGTTTAGGTGTCATCTGCCACTTTCTGTTCATTCTTAACTGCCCCCCCATCAGCAATAATAATTGTATACAGATAGGAATGAAGGTTGGGTAGTAATTCATTTGGTTCAAACATTCCCTTTTGTACAGATATAGTAAAATGCATATTTATTAGTCTTTTTTAAAATTGCATATGCTTCTATTGGGGGCTTGAAGGGGTTATTTGATCTTCTGAATTTTGTGATTCTCTCTTGTATCTATAAGACCTTTAATTTTTTCCCTATTGTATTTTCCTTTTCCTTCATCACCAAGTCTCCAAAGGTCATCCTCTTTCTCATAACTGATGTCTTTCTGAGGTTTACTGCCTTGCCTCCTATGTGCTCTCAAGTCCTTTCCTTTTTATTTCTCAGAGGTCAATAATTTGATCTGCCAGATCTCAGATCTTTCCTCAATATTTTTTTCACTCAGTTTAGGACTTGCCCTTTTTGGGAGTGATTTTATTTATGTTTAATCACCATCAGGATTCTCACTCTTTTCTTTTCTGAATGGACTCAAGAGTCTCCAACAGTTTCTCTCCATCACTTGGGCTCTGAATTGGTATCTTATATATTTAGGTTTCTCTGTTTGCAAGAAATTTGAAGTCACTGGGTAGGGAGTGAGGCTGAATAGGCTAGAGGAACTTGGTGTCTGACTATTGCCAAGAGGTAAGTGAGTAGGGAATGGGTAGGTGAAACATTATTGTTTGCTCAGCTCTTCTTTTGAATCCAGATTTCCATCTAGAAATCTCGATAATTGAAAATGGAAGTTGGTTATCCAGCCAGAAATGTTTTAGGGTTCAGAAGTGTCAGTGTACACTGAACTGAGGAAAGTGCAGAGAGTCTATACATCTCTCCATACATATTTTAAAAGACTTAAAAAATACGTTTTTCAGGACAAGTCTTTAACACTGAAGAAACTCTGTGCTTAGACTCAGTATATTGCTCTAGCTCTCAGAATCCAAATTTGGATCTCTCTGAAGAAAGAGCCATATAATTAATTGATTTTTAAACTTTTCATGTAGATATTAACCAGTACATTAATGAATCAATGGTTGTGTTTTGGAAATAATATCATTCTAAGTATTTTTGCATCTAGCTATTTTTAAAAATTGGGGGGTGGGGATAGATGAGAATCATTTTAAGAATCACTTTCTAAATATGCGGTCTTGGGGTCTTCACTTCTAACAGTTTACAAAACCATTTCCTTATGAATAACTTGTTGCCTTTTACAAATAATTTCACAGCAAACCTTGAGAAGAATGTGTTACCTTACCATCAAAGAAATGGCTACCATCTCTGAGGATGTGATAATTGTCACAAGCAGGTATGTGAACAATCAGAACCTAAGATGGGACACATTTGTAGTAGAATATTTGCTGTTCTCTTTTCTACTAATTTTCCTTTTGATTGTAAGGAACGCAAAAGAAATGTAAAAGAATATAATATCTTAAAGTATTCTTTTAAAAAAATATGGTTGTCATCATGTGAAAACCATTTCTATGTGTTAAAGCAAAGAAAGAAATCATAAAGTATAGTGCTAATAGAATTGATTGCATTAAAGTTTAAAAATGTTTATAAACATAAAAAACTCAAAAGCAAATGATACATTGAAATAAAATACATCAAAAGGCTAGCATCCATAATGTGTAAAGAACTAGCAAGTGATAATTTAAAAAATAACCAATATAAAAGACCCTAAATATCTTAAGATAGTCATTCTCACTAATGATCAATGGGATACAAATTAAAAATGCAAGAAGGAATTACAATATTTCTGTCTATCAGGTTGCCTGCATTAGTCAGCCGAAGGGGTGCTGATGAAAAATAACAGAAATTGTTTGGTTCTTATAAAGGGTATTTATTTGGGTTAGGAGCTTACAGATATCAGGCCATAAAGCATAAGTTACTTCCCTCACCAAAGTCTATTTACACATGTTGGAGCAAGATGGCTGCTGACATCTGCGAGGGTTCAGGCTTCCTGGGTTCCTCTGGGCTCAGCGTCTCTGTTTTCTCCACAACGTCAGCTGTAGACTATGAGGCTCTCTAAGCTTTGCCTCTCTCCACAAGGTCAGCTGTAGACTATCAGGTGAATGGTTCTGTCTCTCTCCTTTGGGCTCCAGCTTCAGCATCAAACTCCAACATCAGAACTCCAACAATGAAAGCCCCCCAACTCTGTCCTTTGCCGTGTCTTTTATCTGTGAGTCCCCACCCACTGAAGGGCGGGACTCAATGCCCTATTGGCACAAGAGGTTTACCCGATTACTTAATCAAGTAAACCTCTGAATCCAAAATAATCTAAAGTGGCATTGGTGGTTCAGTGGTAGAATTCTCGCCTCCCCTGAAATAATCCAATATGCCCAGAGGAAAAGATCAGTTTGTAAACATAATCCAATATTTCTTTTTGGAATTCATCAATAATATCAAACTGCTACATTGCCCTTTCCTTTCCCCCCAGAAAGGGATTATCAGTACTTGTAAGGGTGTGAGGAGAGTTCACAGGAGGCAGAATTATAAAATTGATTCAGTTTTTTTGGAAAGCAGTTTGGCAGCATTTCTTGAATGTCTGAAAAAGTTGTATCTGACCCAGTAATACCACTTCTATGGAACTATCCTCAGAAAATAATCAGAGATGGCATAGAAAGATTTCGGTGCAATGGTACTTGTTGCAATGTTTTTCATTTACACTAATGGAAAAGATAAACCAACTGAAGTATCTACTATTGCTAAAAATTTTATTTTAAGCTTCTGAAAATATCTTTGAAGCATGTTTAATGACTTTGAAAAGTCCACAATAAAGTGCTGAATGAGAATTGGATTCAAGACTATGTATTCCATACAGTCTCACTTCAAAAATTATTTTATATATGTATATTTAAAAATATGGATGGAAATAACACTGATGTATTACCAGTAGGTTATCTCTGGGTGTTTGGGATTGTGCCTATTTTCTTTACACTTTCTGATAAGTTTCAAATGTCCAAGAATGAGTATGTATAATTTATAGTTTTAAAATTTATAAAAAATGTTATTTAAAAAACATTTGTCTTCTCGATTATTAATTACAGCTCATTTAAGTGAATCAGATTTTTATGTAATTGTTTTGGAGAAGGGTGCTTATGTTTAACCAGCAGATGTATCAACTGTAGTTTCAATTAGGAAAGCTTTCAGCTGAAAATAAAAAACAAGATGTAAACAGTGACTTAAACAAAATGGAAGTTTATTTTCCCCTTGTAACCAGAAGTTTGGAGGTAAACAGTAGCTGGTGTTAATTCCAGGAGTTCAGAAGTGTCAGGACTGGTGTTTCTTGAGTACTTTTGGACATTCTCAGATTTTTGTAAAATAAATGCCTGAACTCCTGGTAGTGTACTGCATTCAAAGCAGGAGAGGAGTGGGAAGAGGGGCAGGGGGACCAGCACCATCTGTCTCTTTTATCAGTATCTTTCCCCAAGGCCATTACAAAATTTCATTTGGCAGAACTGTGTCATAGTTCTTATTTGCACAGGAGGCCTGGAAAGTGAGTATTTAGCTTTTATAACCCAAATATTAGCAGCACACAAAGGAGAATGGAATCAAAACTGGTTATTGGATTTGTCAGCTAACAGTGTCTGCCACAAGTAAGAAACAGAAAATCTATAGTTACATTGTTAAATTCACTTAAGATTTGGGAAAAAAAAAAGATAATAGATTGGTCAAGTAATGGTAAATACATATGATGTTAACGCCCCTCTTTGGGTCCTGTTAGGCCAGCTTCTAGTTCATTTTATTTTTAAAAAAATTTTTTTATTTACTACCCCCCAGCTTTACCCTGTACTTGCTGTCTGCTCTCTGTCCATTCACTTCGCATTCTTCTCTGCCTGCCTGCTTGTCTTCTCATCTTCTCGTTAGGAGGCACTGGGAAGCAATTCTGGAACCTCTGACGTGAGAGCAAGGCGCTCAGTCACTTAAGCCACCTCAGCTCCCTGGTCTGCTCACTGTCTCTCCTCTGTGTCTCCCTTTATTGGATCATCTTGCTGTGCCAGCTCTCCATGGTGCGGGCCATCAGCTCTCTGTGGCATGGGCCAGCTTATCTTCACCAGGAGGCCCCAGGAATCGAACCTAGGGCCTCCCATATGGTAAATGGGAGCCCAGTCGCTTAAGTCATATTCCCTTCCCTTCTAATTCATTGTATGTGACTTGTAGCTGTAATAGGCAGAATAATGGTCCTCCAAATATGTCCAGTCTTATTCCCCAGGACCTATGAAATGTTAGGTTTATGGCAAAGGGGAATTAAAGTTACTGATGAACAGTTAGGGAGAGTACCCTGAAATTATCCACGTGGGTGCAATGTAAAGATAACGTCCTTAAAAGTGGAAGAGGGAGGCAGAAGAAGGTAGTAAAGAGAGGTGAGGATGGAAGCAGGGTCAGAGAGATGCAGTGTTGCTGGCTTTGAAGCCAAGGAATACAGGCAGCCTCTAAAAGCTAGAAAAGGCGAGGAAACGTTCACCCAGAGCCTCCAGAAATTAATGCAGCCCTTCTAGCACCTTGGTTTTAGCCTAGTGAGACTGTTGTTGGACTTCTAACTCAGACTGTAAAATAAATAAATAAATGGTGTTTTAAGCCACTAAATTTGTGGTAATTTATCACAGCAGCAATAGAAAAGAATTACAGATTTTGGTTCCTGGAAGTGGAGAGCTGCTGTCATAAATTCCTAAAAATGTGGAAGTGGCTTTAGAATTGGGCAACAAGCAGTGGCTAAAAGAATTTTGAGGAGAGTGACAGAAAAAGCCTAGATTGTTGTGAACAGATTGTTAGTAGACATATGGATGTTAATGATTCTGCTAGAGGACTAAGCCCCATTTTGACTTTGGCAGATCTTGGATGCAACACTTATTCCAGTATACTCTCACTGAGGTCATTGAAGCCTCAGGGAAACTGGTTTCCCTCATAAATTGCGGCTTTTTAGGAATCCCAAATTTGGAGGTGGGAGGCCCCCACTCCCAAGTCCTCCACTACCAGCCTGGAAGAGTAGATGTCCAACCCCTACAATTTCACCAGGCAAACACCTGGAATCACAAGAGAAAGAGGGTCATTAATACCAGTGGAAGGACAGGAGACAGGTGTGTCTTAAATTTTCCTTCCTCTGAGCCATAGGAGGTGGAATTTGTCATGAAATAACCATAAGCAAAGGCCGAGGGGTGAGGCTAGACCTGAAGTAACCATAAACAAAGGCAAACTCAGTTTATAATTACCATCACAATAGCTTGTATAATTAAGGGTGTGGTTAGACCTGAAGTAGCCTTAAACAAAGGTAAATTAGTTGAAGAATACTATTATAATAGCTGAAGTCTAGGCTAAATCCACCCAGTTATAACAATTTCAGATATAATTCTCATGTTTTATAATATAAAGGCATCAATGTAATGATCTTAACTTTTAGTTACAGTTTCTAGTAAATTTTGAGTTTAGAGCATATTGGGCATTTTTATTAACTAAACCACAAGAATTTTATTAGTAACAACTTTTCTAAGTTTTTCTGCTTTTCTAGCAATTGAACTCACTTCACTTGTGATTTATACATCAAATGCAATTTTAAGACAGTATTGACTTTTTTAAAGATTTATTTTTATTTATTTCTCTCACCTTACCCCTGGGCCCAAACTAGGTCTTAGGAGATGCCTGAACCCAGAATTCAGACCCCCCAACTGAAGTACCCAGAACATGAGATTCTTCCTAGGAAAAGGGGCTTGAAACCTCCCTCCTTTCACTGCCCCCCCCTCCTGTTCTTACAGAGGTCTTAGGAAGCAGTCTCATTTTATGGCTCTACCTGGGAGTTTCTCAGCTATACCAGACATTAAGAGCCTATTAAGCATTAAGAGATTAGAGATCAGTTGTTCCAGCTCCCAGCCTTGGGGCCCTGAAACAATAACCTCCCCCTTGCTGTGGATGGGACCAAAACTTCACTAACAAATGCATTTTCAGTTTCTAAGACATTCTAAAGTATTTAAAAACCTGAAATGAAAACTTCAGTAGTAGGAAGATTAAATGTGGAGTTGAAGTGAATTGTGGATGCAGCTGCCTGGTCTGTGATACCCCTGGGAAAGGGAACATGGGCCACCCCACGGCACCGAACTCGGCTCTGCCTGCCACTACTCTCCCACCCTGTCCCAGACCAGGGAACCAGGTGGGGTTGATAGGAAGGTGGACTGGCAAGGTGTAGGGAGGCTGGGCTCCCCAGGAGGGGTACAAGCTCCCAAAGCTAAAAAGTCTGGGACTTTAGAATGGAGACGCTCCATCCACACCGGAAAAGGCAGCTCCGCTGCACCTGGAGCTTGACCCCATCTGCCCCATCCTCTGCACCGCACCCTCCTGGCCGGGGTCAGGACCAGCAAGCCTGGGCATGTAGCGTGGATGCAGAGGGGTCCCGTACCCAGCCCCAACCCCTCCCTCAGCCCAGGATTATGTCCTCTGGGGTAACTCATTTAAAATGGATAACCAAAAGAGGGCATTAAACAGACTGTAATTCATAGATCACAAGTCCTTGCCGGGATTGAGGAAGATTACCTGCTTCTGGCTGGCTTGCCAATATTTGTTGCTGGATTTCCTCTAGATTCTTGGCTATGGTACATAAAATAATTTAAGAACATGTCAGTTTAGTTAGGCCAGTTTATTAAGGAAATGAGAGAAGAGAATAGAAATGGGAGAAAATAACAGTTTATGGGTTCCCAGGTGTGATTGTGGGCGGGTCCAGGCAGAGAGGGAGAGAAAAATTTAGCTTGTGTGGTTGCTTTAAACCATTAATTACTCCTCCCCTTGTTAATGTTCAGGGAAAGGGCGGTGGACTTCCCCCAGTAGTTAGGGCGTCCGTCTACCACATGGGAGGTCCGTGGTTCAAACCCCGGGCCTCCTTGACCCGTGTGGAGCTGGCCCATGCGCAGTAATGTTGCGCGCAAGGAGTGCCCTGCCACTCAGGGGTGTCCCCCACGTAGGGGAGCGCCACGTGCAAGGAGTGCGCCCCGTAGGGAGAGCTGCCCAGCGCGAAAGAAAGTACAGCCCAGGAATGGTGCTGCACACATGGAGAGCTGACACAACAAGATGATGCAACCAAAAGAAACACAGGTTCCCGTGCCGCTGACAACAACAGAAGCAGACAAAGAGGAAAGACGCAGCAAATAGACACAGAGAACAGACAAGGGGTGGGGATGGGGGGTGGGAGAAATAAATAAGTCTTCAAAAAAAAAATGTTCAGGGAAAGGAGTCCCAGTTGTTTGCTGTTTTGATTGATTAACCCACCATCAATTGAGAGTATTCAGTCACACAAAATAGTCTTTGAAGAGCTTAGGGGTGTGATTTATTGATCCCCTTAGCCATCTAAACAGAAGTCAAAAATAAAGATGGGATTATCTAGGAAAGATCAGCGGGGGAGCATTGTCTGATGGAGTGAACCTTCATACATACACAGGAGACCCATAAGGTTCTTGAGAATTTTGTATCAGCAGAAACCCTGCCAGCTTGTACTTAGAAATGTCTAAGCTATTATCCTATGCCTGTCCCACCATTGTATTATATTTTGGGAGCATATAACTTGTTTTCTAGTTTCATAGATCCATAAATGGAGAGGAATTTTACCTCAAGATAGATACCCAGAGTCTCACCCATACCTAATTTAGATGATTTGATGATAAGATTGAGGCTTTTGAGTTGATGCCTATATAGGTTGAGACTTTTGGGGATATTGGCATGAGGTGGATTTTGCATAGGGTATGGATGCAGCCTTGCTGGCACAATGATTTTAGCTCAGGGAGACCATGTCTAATCTTCTAACCTACAGAACTATAAGATAATAAATTTGTGTTGTTTTAAGCCAGTAATTGTAATTTGTTACAGTAGCAATTGAAAACTAATATTGTAGATGACCATTCTATAGATATAGATACTATATTAGCTTGGGAAGAAATCCAGGAGATTAAGACAATCTGAAAGCAGATATGTCACAAAAGAATATACAAAAATGGGTGGTGGGAAGTGGATGTGGCTCAAGCAGTTGGGCGCCCACCTACCACATGTGGGGGGTTCCCAGATTTGGTTCCCGGTATCTCCTAAAGAAGACAAGCAAGAAAGTGAGCTGATGCAATGGACTGGTGAGGCAAGATGATGCAGCAAGATTATACAGTGAGATTATGCAACTAGATGATGCAACGAAGAGACACAGTGAGGAAACACAATGAGAAACACAACAAGCTGGGAATGGAGGTGGCTCAAGTAATTGGGTGCCTCCTTTCCTCATGGGAGGTCCTGGGTTTGGTTCCTGGTGCCTCCTTAAAAAAAAAAAAAAAAAACAGAGCAGAGAGCAGACAGCATGCATGAACAACAAGGCGGGTTGGCAGAAATAAATAAATCTTTTTAAAAAAAGGGTGGTAAGTACATGGAAATATGCTCAACATTATTAGTTGTCAGGGAAATGCAAATTAAAACCTCAGTGAGA
Source organism: Dasypus novemcinctus (assembly GCF_030445035.2). Classification (NCBI taxonomy): domain Eukaryota; kingdom Metazoa; phylum Chordata; class Mammalia; order Cingulata; family Dasypodidae; genus Dasypus; species Dasypus novemcinctus. The sequence goes on along the minus strand of NC_080677.1, from coordinate 109,304,599 downwards.
TATGTTTTAGTTTTCCTGCTGCTAAAACAAATACCATGCACTTGGTTGGCTTCAACAATAGTAATTTATCGGCTTAAGGTTTTGAGACTAGAAGTTCAAAATTGAGGCATCAGCCTGGTGATGCTTTCTTCCTGAAGCTGTGGCATTCCAGGGCTGGCTGCTGGTGATCCTTGTTCTTTGGCTTTCTGACACATCACAATGTACATAGCAATATCTCCTGGCTTCTCCTTTCTCTTCCAGGTTCCACTGACTTCCAGAATCTGGCTGCACCCTGTGACTTCTTTCTCCATATCCAATTTCCTTTGCTTACAAGGACATCAGTCATGTTGGATTAAGGCCCACCCTTATTTGGTTTGGGCACATTTTAAGTAATATCTTTAGCGATCCTGTTTATACTCCCATGGGACCAGGAGTTGGGATTTACACATGCCTTTTGTGGGGGAAATACTTCAGTCTCCCCAAAAATATCATTCCATAATCACTAGAATGGTTAAAATAAAAAAATTTAATAATACTAAAGCAAAAAGCTTGTTCCAAGGTCTTAGAGCAGTTGAAACTCTCATACGTTGTATGTGGGAATGCGGAATGGTACAACCACTTTTGAAAAGGCTTGGCAGTTTCTTATAAAGGTCAACATTTCCAGTTAATTTTGTTATTTGTGATAGTTATGTTCTGTAAAGTTGCCATCAACACTGAATTAGTGAGTACTGAACCACTGATCCCAGGGGAGACAGAGAGAGGTTTCTGCAAGTCTCTGGTCACAGCATTTCTGCAAACAATCAATATATAACTTTGTCTTGTATGTGTTTCTATTTAAAGACATGTCATTTAGTATATATTGTTGTTGATTCATTAACATTGAACTCACAATGCAAAGCACTATAACTCATGCCTAATGAAGCTTATCTAACACATGAATTTTCTCTGTGAGGAACATTACAGCCTTCTTGTGCTTAGGAACACTAGACAGCACTTCAGCACTATGTTTGGGGACTATTTTACACAGCAAAATCACCAAGAAAAAGCACAAAAATGTGAGGTCTGTTAACAGACCTTCAGAATACATGAAACAAAAATGGAAGGAACTGAAGAAAGACACAGATAAGTCTATTGTTATATTAGAAGACTTCAACCTTTCTTTCTCCCTATAATCAGTAGAAAAAGCACACAGAAAATGGTCAGGGATATAGAAGATCTGAACAATAACTACAATCATTTGCCGCATATCTATTAAACACTCTACCCAAAAATAGTAGTTTACACATTTTTTTCATGACCACCTATTTTTTAAGATAGACCTATTCTAGGCCATAAAAGAAACCTTAACCAATTAGAAGGAATTTATTTCATGCAAAGAATGTACTCTGAACATAAGGGAATTAAATTAGAAACTAATAAGAAAAATATAATCTGGAAAATCCCCCAATATTTGACAATTAAACAATATACTTCTAAATAACCCATTTATTAAAGAAGAGGCTTGAAGGGAAGTTTGAAAACATTTTCAGTTGAAAATATACCTTATCAAAATTTGTGTAGTACAGCTGTAGCAGTGCCTAGGTGGAAATTTATAGTACTAAGTGTATGTTAGAAAAGAAAGGTTTCAAATCAGTCATCTAACCTTCCACCTTAAGAAACTAGAGAAAGAAAAACAAAGCTAGCAGAAGGAAGAAAATAATGGAGATAAGAGCAGAAATCAATGAAATTGAGAAAAGAAAAACAATAGAGAAAATCCCTCAAGCCAAAAAGTGGTTCTTTGAAATGATCAGTAGTTGATAAAACTGTGGTTGGACTGATCAGAAAAAAGGAAAGAAGATACAAAGTCCCAGTATTAGAAATGAATGAGGGGATATATATATCTCCTTAAAAGGATAATAAGGGACGTCTAGAGTTTCTCAATAGTGACACTATTGATTTTTGGGGATGGATAATTCTTTTACTGTGTGGAGATACCCTGTGGATTGTATGATGTTTAGCAGCATCCCTTGCCTCTACTGACTAGCTGTCCATAGAGTGCCCCCTTCAGTTATGATGACCAAATTTTTCTTCATACGTTGTGAAATGTCCCCTAATGGCATAATCAGGTTAAGAATTCCCACTGTAGGCCCATAAATTTAGAAACTTACATTGAATGTACAGATTCCTTGAAGACACAAACTACCAAAACTCACTCAAGAAGAAATACCCAACTTAATTGTCATATCTGTTGAAGCAACTTCATTTGTTGTTAAAAACCTTCCAGAAAAAAAAAAAAAAAAAAATACAGGCTCAGATAATATCACTGGTAAATTCTACCCATCATTTAAGGAAGAAATAATAACAACTCTACCCATCCTCTCTCAGAAAATAGAAGAATGGGGGCCATTTCCCAACTCATTTGATGAAACAAGTATTACCTGATATCAAAACCAGACAAAGACATTACAGGAAAGAAACTACAGTCCAATATCACCCATGATTATAGATCTAAAAATACTAAACAACATATTAGGAAGTCAAATTGAGTAATATATAACAAGGATAATCTATGTATCTATCTTGGGAATGCAAGGTTTGTTCCTCATGCTAAATTACCCAATGCAATTCAACAGTAAACATGCTAAACAAGGAAAACTACATGGTCATATCATAGTTGCAAAAAAAATCACTGACAAAATATCAGTTAATGATAATGTAAGCAGATTAGGTATCAGAGGGATCTTTCTTGAACTGATAATGGGCATGTACAAAAAACCTACAGCTAACCTCATATTTCATAGTGAAACATTGAATGCTTTCTCCTTATGATTAGGAAGAAGATCAGGATGTTCACTCTCATATTTATGTTCAACATTGAACGGGGAGTTCTAGTAATAAAATAAACAAAAGCCATACAGATTGGAAGAAAAGAAATAAAACCGTGTTTGCACATCACATGATGGTCTATGTAGAAATCCAGTGAAATCTACACACACACACACACACACACACACACACACACAACCGTTAGAACCTAGAGTCATTTGGGCAAGGTCAGAGGATAAACGGCCAGTGCATTAGTCAGCCAAAGGGGTGCTGATGCAAAGTACCAGAAATCCATAGGCTCCTATAAAGGATATTTATTTGGAATAGAAGCTTTGAGTTACAAGGCCCTAAAGAGTCTAACTCAAGGTACCATAAGAGATACTTCCGAAGTCTTGCTACGGGTTGATTCAAGATGGTGGGTGACATCTGTGAGGGTTCAGCCTTCCTTTTTCCTCTTAAGGCTCTGTGGATCCTGCTTCTTCTGATCTCAGCTGTAGGCCGGCATAGGGCTAGTCTCTCTCCAGGGCTTGTTACTTTGTAGGCTCATCTGCTCTGGTCTCTTCACAATGTCAGCTGTATACTATCAGCTGAATGACTCATCCCTCTTCCCGGGGCCTCTGCTATGTTTGTAGAGCTGTCTCTCTTCCTCTGCGTATCTTCCTCCAGTGACTGCCTGGTGGGGACTCAAACCGAATAGCCCTAATGCAAATTAAAGCCCTAATCTTGATTTAATAAAGTAAAAGTGAAACCTCTGAATTTAATACAATCAAAGGGTACGCCCAGAGGAACAGACCAATTTACAAACATAATATCTCTTTTTTGGAATTCATAAATAATATCAGACTGCTGCAGTCAATATTACATAAATAAAATATATTCTATACACTAGGGTCAAACAATTGGAAATTGAAATTAAAAATAGTACCATTTAAAATAGCACCAGAAAGTGAAATACTTGGGCAAAAATATGTGCAGGATTTGGGATCTGAGAAAATGCTTGAGAAAAGAAATTAAGAATATTAAAATAAATGGAGTGCTATAGTGTGTACATGAACTAGAAAACTCATTGTTAATATGTACTTTTCCCCAAATTGATATATAGATTCAACTCAATCCCAATTAAAATCTCAGTGGGATTTTTTTGTATCATTTGACAAGGTGATTCTAAAAATTATATGAAAAGGCAAATAAACTAGAAGAGCAAAAATTATTTTAAATCTGAAAAACAAAATAGAACTCACACTAATTTCATGATTTACTATAAAGTTACAGTATAAAACTACTATAAAGACTGTAAAGTATTGGTGAAAGGATAGGCAAATAAATTAGTAGATCAAAATGAGTCCAGAAGTAGGCCTATACAAATGAATTTTTGAAACTTTTTATTTAAAATATGTATTTATTAACCAGAATATAGAATTGTTTTAATTATTTTGATGTCTAAATAATTTTTTTAGTGAACGATTTAGTGGTAATACTTATATTCATGGTGTTTTACGACCTTTAGCACCATCCATTACCAAACTTTTCATCACCCCAAACAGAAACTCTATACCTATCAAATAGTGCCCCCTTATTCTACCCCCCCCGCCCCTTAATCTCTAATTTGCATTCTGTCTCTATGAAATTACTTATTCTAGATATTATATATAAGTAAATCATGTAAAATTTGTCTTTTGTATCTGGTTTATATCACTCAGCATAATATTTTCAAGGTTTATTCCTCTTGTAGCATGCATCAAACCTTCATTCTTTCTTATGGCTGAATCCATTGTATGGATATGATATTTTATTTATCCAATCATCTGTCAATGGATACTTGGGTTGTTTCTATCATTTTTTAAAAATAGAGCAGTTGTAGGTTTAAAGAAAAATCATGTAAAAGTATAGCATTCACATATACACAAACTTGACCTCACCAAAGTTTTACCTATTATTAGCATTTTGTATTAGTTATAATTGAAGAAACAATATTTTTATATTATTTATATAATTATATTGTAATATATATTATATATTAATAGTTAAGTAGTTATAATTATTATAATTACTATTTTTTCAGTTTCAAAGAAAAACTGTCTTATATATGCAATATTACCCATATTTGTATTTCACATGAAGTTTTACTATGCTATATAGTCCCATGTTACATTTTTTAGCTTTCCTTTTATTAATATATACGACCATGGACTTTCCCTTTAAACCACTATCATTCCTATATATTACTGCTAGTTAGAAACCTTATGTTGTACTTTCACCTTTTCTACTCATTTCCAAAGATTAACACACATCTTTTTTTACCAATTCTGGACAAGTTAACCCTCACCCTTCCATTCTCTGTTCTCAGAGAATGTTTTCTGGTGACCCATATTCAAGTTATTGACTCCATGAGATTACACAATATATTTAGTTCATAATAGTGCAGTCATACAGTATCTGTCCTTTTGTGTCTGGCTTGCTTCGCTCAACATAATATCCTCCAGGTTCATCCATGTTATCATATGCTTCACGACTTCATTTCTTCTTAAAGATGCATAATATTCTATCATGTGAATGTACCACAGTTTGTTCATTCATCGGTTGATGGACACCTGGGTTGTTTCCATCCTTTGGCAATCATGAATAATGCTGCTATGTACATCAGTGTGCAGCTGTCTGTTCGTGTCACTGCTCTCAGTTCACCTGGGTATCACCCTGTAGTGGTATTGCCAGATGGTGGGGCAAATCTATATTCATCTTTTGGAACTGCCAGACTGTCCTCCACAGTGGTTGCACCAGTCTACATTCCCACCAACAGTGAATAAGTGTTCCTATCTCTCACATCCTCTCAACACTTGTAGTTCTCTATATTTTTTTATTTTTTATTTTTTTAGGAAATACTGAGGATTGAACCCTGGACCTTGTACATGGGAAGCAGGGGCTCAACCACTGAGCTACATCCACTCCCATCTTTTTTTTTTAAACAAATCAATTTTATTGGTGCATATTAATAAAGCATACAATTCATCCAAAGTGTGCAATCAGTGGTATTAGGTATAATCATATAGTTGTGCATACATCACTTAAACCATTATTAGAGCATTTTCATTATTTCAATAATAATAATAAACAGAAAACATTCAACAAACACAAAAATTCTTTATCTCTCAATCTCTCTTTGTTTCCCCTGCTGTACATAGCTGTTACTTCTGGCTATTCTTGCACAACTATTTATTTATTAAGCAGTTTTATTGAAATATATGTACATACCATATGATCTATCCAAAATGTATAATCAATGGCTTTTAGTTAAATCACAGTATAGTGCATTCATTCATCACCGCAAAACATTTTACTTTATTTTTTTATTTTTATTTTATTTTATTTAATTCTCCCCCCTCTCCTGGTTGTCTGTTCTCTGTGTCTATTTGCTGCGTCTTGTTTCTTTTGTCCGCTTCTGTTGTCGTCAGCGGCACGGGAAGTGTGGGCAGCGCCATTCCTGGGAAGGCCACACTTTCTTTCACGCTGGGCGGCTCTCCTTACGGGCGCACTCCTTGCGCGTGGGGCTCCCCTACGCGGGGGACACCCCTGCGTGGCAGGGCACTCCTTGTGTGCATCAGCACTGCGCATGGGCCAGCTCCACACGGGTCAAGGAGGTCCGGGGTTTGAACTGCGGACCTCACAAAACATTTTAGAAAACCATTTCATTACTCCAAAAACAGAAACGCCTCACCCCTTAGCATTCCTTCCCCAGCCCAACGTAACCACTAATTAATTTCATTTATAAATTGATTTATGTTTTATATAAATTGGAATCATACAATATGTTACACACTATATTTAGCTCATAGTAGCACAATAATGCAGTATTTGTCCTTTGTGTCTGGCTTGCTTCACTCAATATAATGTCCTCCAGGTTCATCCATGTTCTCATATGTTTCACAACTTAATTTCTTCTTACAGCTGCTTAATATTCTATTGTGTGAATACACCACAGTTTGTTTATCCATTCATTGGTTGATGAACACCTGGGTTGTTTCCATTCTTTGACAGTCATGAATAATGCTGCTATGAACATTGATGTGCAGATGTCTGTTCATGTCACTGCTCTCAGTTCACCTGGGTTTATACCCATTAGTGGTATTGCAGGATCATGTGGCAAATCTATATTCAACTTTAGGAACTGCCAAACAGTCCTCCACAGTGGCTGTACCATTCTACATTCCACCAACAGTGAATAAGTGTTCTGTCTCTCTACATCCTCAACATTTCTAGTTCTCTCTTTTTTTTTTTTAGGAGGTGCTGGGGATTGAACCCAGGACCATGTACATGGGAAGCAGGCACTCAACAACTGAGCTACATCCGCTCCCCTGTTTTTTTTTCTTTTGTTTTCTAAAGATTATTTATTTATTTATTTATTTATTGCAGCTTGTTCCTTTTCTTTTGCTGTCTCTTCTCTTTGTCCGTTTGCTGCACATTTTTTCTATATCTCTTTGTCTCCCTTTTGTTGCATCATCTTGCTCTGCCAGCTCTCCACAGAGCATGGGCTGTCAGCTCTCTGTGGCACACAGGCCATCCACTCTCTGCAGCACATGGGCCAGCCTTGCCCTCACAAGGAGACCCTGGGACGCGAACCTAGAGCCTCCCATATGGTACATGGGAGTGCAACTGATTGAGGCATAGCCACTTCCCTCCGTTTTTTTGTTTTGTTTTTGTTTTATTCAAAAAAGATTTATTTATTTCTCTCCCCTTCCCCCCTGTTGTCTGCTTTCTATGTCCACTCTCTGCATGTCTGCTTGCACCCTCGGTGGTGCCGAGAAACTGCGTCTCTTTTTTGTTACATCATCTTGCTGTGTGGCGCCACTCCAGGTCAGGCTGTGCTTTTTTCACACTGGGCATCTCTCCTTGCAGGTCACAGTCCTTACGTGTGGGGCTCCCCTGCATGGGGGCGCCCCTGCACGGCATGGCACTCCTTGCATGCAGCAGCTCTGCGTATGGGCCAGCTCACCACACAGGTCAGGAGGCCCTAGGTACCAAACCCTGGACGCTCCCATATGGTAGGTGGATGCTCTATCAATTGAGCCACTTCCGCTTCCCATCCCATTTTTTTAATAGTGGCCATTCTAATAGGTGTGCAATGATATCTCATTGTAGCTTTGATTTGCATTTCCCTAATTGCTAATGATGTTGAAAATTTTTTCATGTGTTTTTTTACCATTTGTATTTCTTCTTTGGATAAATGTCTATTCAAGTCTTTTGCCCATTTTTTAAATTGGGTCATCTGTCTTTTCATTGTTGAGCTGTAGCATCTCTTTATGTATCATGGATATTAAACATTGGACATGTGATTCTAAATACTTTCTCCCATTGAGATGGCTGTCTTTAACCCAAAATTTTAATTTTGAGAGGGTTCCCATTTATGTATTTTTTTCTTTTGTTGCTTGTGTTTTGGCTATAAGATCCAAGAAACTACCACCTACCACAAGATCTTTTTTTTAATGATTTAGTTATTTATTCCCACCCCCGTCATTGTTTTGTACTCTCTTCTTTATGTGTCCATTTGCTGTGTATTCTTCTGTGTCTGCTTGTCTTCTCTTTAGGTGGCACTGGGAACAGATACTGGGACCTTCCAGAGTAGGAGAGAGGTGCTCAATCTCTTTTTTTTTTTTTTAAAGATTTATTTTTTATTTATTTCTCTCCCCTTCCCCTCCAGTTGTCCACTCTCTGTGTCCAATCGCTGTGCGTTCCTCTGTGACCACTTCCATCCTTATCAGCGGCACCGGGAATCTATGTTTCTTTTTGTTACGCGTCATTTTGTTGTGTCAGCTCTCCATGTGTGCGGCACCATTCCTGGGCAGGCTGCACTTTCTTTCGCGCTAGGCGGCTCTCCTCACGGGGCGCACTCCTTGCGTGTGGGGCTTCCCTACGCGGGGGGCACCCTTGCATGGCACGGCACTCTTTGCGTGCATCAGCACCGTGCATGGGCCAGCTCCACACGGGTCAAGGAGGCCCAGGGTTTGAACTGTGGACCTCCCATGTGGTAGACGGACACCCTAACCACTGGGCCAAGTCTGCTTCCCGCTCAATCTCTTGAGCCACCTCAGCTCCCTTACCACAAAATCTTTAAGATAGTTTCCTACATTTTCTTCTACTAGTTTTATGATCCTGGCTTTTATATTTAGGTCTTTCATCCATTTTTAGTTAATTTTTGTACAGGGAGCTGGATAGAGGTTGTCTTTTGTTGTTTTGGTTGGATATCCAGTTCTCCCAGCACCATTTGTTGAAGAGGGTGTTTTGTCCCATTAGCATGGATTTGGTAGGTAGGATCCTTGCTTGCAGTTCTTCTGAATATATTCAGCTTCTTGAGGTACTGTTTTCCATTCCTGCCATAGGAGTGTTCCTATTTCTCCACATCTGCTCTAGCACTTGTAGTTTGTGTTTTTAATAATGTCCATTCTATAAGGTGTGATATGATATCTCATTGTAGTTTTGATCTACATTTTCCTAAAAGCTAGTAATGTTGAACATCTGTTCATGTGCTTTTTGGCCATTTGTATTTTCTCTTTTGAGAAATGTCCATTCAAGTCTTTTGCCTATTTTTTTTTTTTTAATTTTAAAAAAGCTTTAGATTACATAAATGTTACATAAAAAATATAGGGGATTCCTCTATATGCCATCCCTTCCCCTCCCAAACTTTCCCACATTAATATCTTTCGTTAGTGTGGTACATTGGTTAAAGTTGATGAACACATACTTAAGCATTATACTAGTCAAGGACTGCAGTTTACATTATAGTTTACACTTTGCCCACACAATTTTATAGGTTTTGACAAAATGTGTAATGACCTGTATCCATCATTGCAGTGTCTTGCAGGACAATTCCAATGTTCCAAAAATGCCCCCATGTTCCACCTATTCTTCCCTCTTCCTCCCCTCAGAACTACTGGTGGCCACTGCCTTTATATCAGTGATACAAATTCTTACATTTCTAGAGTAGTAAGTCTACTTTAGTCCATAGTTGCTTTCCACCCTTATGTTTGTTCATTCCTCTGTCTTGAGGATTTTTGGATGGTAACGCCTACCCTGTCTCCAACTGAGAGTGGGCTTAGATCCCGGGGGGCATGTGGATGAAATTGTACTTTTTGTAGTTGCCAGCACTTTCTGCTTCCTGGGATGGGCATTTCCCTCATCATCTTTTTGTTAGTTGTCCTGGGTGAGTCCAGTGAACTAGTGAGTAAATGTTGCATCTCTGCTGAGATTTAGGGCTCAACCAGCATATGAACAAACCAAAGATTTAAGTCTCTAAGATATATATTTAACACTGTGCTAATTATCAATTCATATGAAAGAGGCAGAAGAGCCATGTGTAGGGAAATTATAAATGAGACTTGGGCTGCTATCTTTTATCGTTGAGTTATATGATCTCTTTATATAACCTGGAAATCAAACCCTTATTGGATACATGGTTTCCAAATACTTTCTCCCCTTGAGGAGGTTTTCTTTTTTACTTTCTTGACAAAATCTTCTGAAGAACAAATGTGCTTAATTTTTTTCTCTCCCTCCCCCCCACCCTTCTGTTTCACTGTCTGTGTCCATTCGCTATATGATCTTCTGTGTCTGTTTCTTTTTGTCTTCTCGTTTTTGCTCCAGAGTTCACCAGCATTCGATCTTGGGGACCTCTGATGTGGAGAGAAGTTCCCTATCACTTGTGCCACCTCAGTTCCTGGTTTCTGTTGTGTCTCACCTTGACTCTCCCCTTCATCTCCCTTTTGTTGCATCATCATCTTGCTGTGTGGCTCACCGTGCAGTCATGTGTTTACCAGGAGGCTCCAGGGATTGAACCTGGGTGCTCCTATATGGTAGATGGAAGCCCAGTCACTTGAGCCACATCCGCTTCCTAAATGTGCTTAATTTTGAGGGGGTCTCATTCATCTATTCTTTCTTTCATTGCTCATGCTTTGGGTGTAAGATTTAAGAAACTACCATGTACCAAAAGATTTGATTATGTTTTCCTACATTTTCTTCCAGGAGTTTTATGGTTGTAGACTTTTTATTTAGGTCCCTGATCAATTTTGAGTTAATGTTTGTATAAAGTGTGAGATAGGGGACCTCTTTCTTTCTTTTAGATATGAATATCTAGTTCTCCCAATACCATTTGTTGAATAGACAGTTTGGCCTAGTTGGATAGGCTTGACAACCTTGTCAGAAATCACTTGACCTTAGATGTGAGGGTCTGTTTCTGAGTTCTTGATTTGGTTCCATTGGGTTTATGCCAGTAGCATGGTGTTTTCACCACTGTAACTAAATAATATGATTTAAAGTCAAGATGGGGGACTCCTCTAGCTTCTTTTTTCTTTTTTTAAAACTTTTTTTGCTATTCGGGGCCTTTATTTTCCAAATAAATGTGATAGTTGGATTTTCCAGTTTTGCAAAAACGGCTATTGGGTTTTTATTGGGATTGCACTGAATCTGTGAATCAGTTTTGGTAGAATTGACACTGTAAGGATATTTAGTTTTCCAATCCATTGATATCAAATATCCTTCTATTTGTTTAGGTCTTCTCTGGTTTCTTTTAGCAGTGTTTTTTAGTTTTCTGAATATATGTCCTTTATGTCCTCAGTTAAGTTTATTCATAAATATTTGTTTCTTTAAGTTACTATTATGAATGGATTTTTTCTAACTTCATCCTTAGATTGCTCATCAGTAGTGTATAGGAACTACTGATTTTTGCATATTAATATTGTATCCTGCCACTTTGCTCAACTCATCTATTATTTGTTGTAACTTTGTTGTAGATTTTTCATGATATTCTAGATATAGGATCATATCATCAGTGAATAGCAAAAGTTTTACTTTTCCCATTCCTAGTTGGGTGCTTTTTAATGCTGTATCCTGCCTAATTGCTCTATCTAAAACTTCTAAGGGAGATGGCTTGGGCAGTTGAGTGCTTCTCTCCCACACCAGACGTCCAGGGATCAGTTCCCAGTGTCTCCTAAAGAGAAAGAAGAGAAAAAAGACAAGCAGACACAGAAGAACACACGGTGAATGGACACAGAGAACAGAGAATTAGTGCAAAAACAACTGTGGGGGCAAGGGGATTAAAAAAAAGAAAAAGTATCTTCCTTAAAATTTCTAGCACAATGTTGAGTAATAGTGGTGACAGTGGACATCCTTGTCCTGTTCCTGATCTCAGTCAGAAAACTTTCAGTCTTTCACTGTTGAGTACAATGCTAGCTGTACTACAATGTAGTACAATGCACTTTACCACATATATGCACAATACTTTGAAGTGTTATCAAGAACGGATGCTGTATTTTGTCAGATGCCTTCTCTGTGTCAGTTGAGAGGATCATGTGATTTTTCTTAAATTTATTAATGTGTTGTTTTTTTTTTTTTAAAGATTTATTTTTCTCCTCTTCCTCCTGTGGTCTGTTCTCTGTGTCTATTCGTTGCATATTCTTCTGCATCCACTTGCATTATCCAGTGGCACTGGGAGACTATGTCTCCTTTTTGTTGCATCATCTTGCTGCGTCAATTCTCAGTGTATGCAGTGCCATTCCTGGGCGGGCTGTGCTTTTTTCACACAGGGCGGCTCTCCTTGTAGGGTGCACACCTTGTGCTTAGGGGGTGCCCCTGCATGGCAGGGCACTCCTTGTGCAAGGCAGCACTGCACGTGGGCCAGCTCACCACATGGGTCAGGAGGCCCTGGGGATCGAACCCTGGACCCTCCATATGGAAGATGGAAGCTCTTTCAGTTGAGCCATGTCTGTTTCCCTATTAATGTGGTTTTTGACACTAATTGATTTTATTGTGTTGTACTACCCTTGCATACCTGATATAAAATCCAGTTGATTGTGGTATATAATTCTTTTAATGTGCTTTCAGATTGGTTCTCAAGTATTTTGTTGAAGATTTTTGCATAGATATATTCATTAGAGGAACTGGTCTGTAATTTTCTTTTTTGGTAGTATCTTTATCTTTATCTGACTTTAGTATTAGCATGATGTTGGCTTTATAGAATGAGTTTGATAGTGTTTCTTTTTAGTTTTTTGGCGGAGATTGAGCAAGATTGGCATTAGATTGTCTTTGAATGATTGGTAGAATTCTGCTGTGAAGCTATCTGGTCCTGGGCTTTTCATCTTTGGGAGATTTTTGATGACTGTTTAAATATTTTTCCTTGTGATTGGCTTGTTAAGGTCTTCTGTTTCTTCTAGGGTCCCTGTAGGTTGTTTGTGTGCTTCTAGGAATTTGTCCATCTTGTCTGTGTTGTCCAGTTTTTTGACGTACAGTTTTTCATAGTATCCTCCTATGATCTCTCTTATTTCTGCTGGGTCAGTAATGTCCCCCCACTCATTTCTGATTTTATTTATTTGCGTCGTTTTACTTTTTTCTTTGTCTGTCTAGCTAAGGGGTTGTCGATTTTGTTGTCCTTCTCAATGCAATGACTTTTGGTTTTGTTGATTCTATTGTTTTTTTGTTCTCAATATCATTAATTTCTGCTCTGGTATTTATTATTTCTTTCCTTTGGCTTGGTTGGAATTAGTTTGCTTTTCTTTTGGTAGTTTCTTCAGGTGTGAAGTTAGATCTTCAATTTTAGCTCTTTTTTTCTTTTTTAATGTAAGCACTTGTGGGCTATAAATTCCTTCTCAGTACTGCCTTTGCTGTAATACACAGGTTTTGATATGTTGTGTTCTTGTTTTCTTTTGTCTCAAAATATTTACTGATTTCTCTTGCAATTTCTTCTTGACCCACAATTATTTAAGAGTGTGTTGTTCGGTCTCCATGTATTTGTGAATTTTCCCTTTTTCCATCTGTTACAGAGTTCCGGCTTTATTCCATTATGATCAGAAAAAGTGTTTTGTATAATTTCAGACTTATTAATTTTATGTAGACCTGTCTCATGACCCAGTAGATGGGCCATCCTGGAGAAGGATCCATGAGCACTTGAAAACAGTATATATATATCCTGCTGTTTCAGGGTGTAATGCTCTATAAATGTCCTTAAGTCTAGTTCATTAATCATTTTCTTCAAACTCTGTTTTTTTTCTTTATCCTCTGTCTAGATGTTCTATCCCATGCTGAAAGTAGTGTAATGAGTCTCCAACTATCATTGTACAGATGTCTGTTTCTCCCCTCAGTTTTGCTACTGTGTGTTCATGTATCATTGGGCATAAAGGTTAGGTCCATAAATATTTATTATATATTAGGTCTTGGTGAATTGCCCCTTTTATTAATATATAATGAACTTTTTCACCTCATATAACAGTTTTATGTTTAAAATCTATTTTGTTCAATATTAGTATTGCTACTCTACATCTTTTTTGGTTGCATGGAATATCTTTTTCCAACCTTTCACTTTCAACCTGGTTGTATCCTTAACTCTGAGGTAAGTCTCTTGTAGACAGCATATAGATGGCTCATTTTGAAAATCTTTTTTGTCAGTCTATATCTTCTGATTGGGGAATTCAATCCATTAACGTTTAATGTCATTATTGTAAAGATATTATTCACTTCATCCATTATATCCTTTGGCTTTCTTTTGTCATATCTTACTATTGTCTGTCTTTTTACCCTTTAAGTTACTCTTATTAATAATATTCATTTGTACACTCTTCTCCAAGTCTCTTGCTATTGTTTTTTACTTTCAGGCTGTAGCACTCCCTTTAGTATCTTGTAAATCTGGTCTTTTGGAAAGATTCTTACTCAGAATCTTTGCTGGGAGACTTTTAACTCACCCTTATTTTTGAAGGAAAGTTTGCCAGCTAAAAAATTCTTGATTGGCAGTTTTTTCCTTTCAGAACCTTAAATACATCATACCACTTTCTTTCACCTCCATGGTTTCTAATGTGAGATCAGCATTTAGTCTTATTGAAGTTACCTTATATATAATGCATTGCTTTTCTCTTGCTGCATTCAGAATCTCTGGTATTTTTCATTCTTACCAATGTGTATCTCAGTGTTGGTCTATTCAGATTTATTCTGTTTGGGGTACGTTGTCCTTGGATATTGATATTTACATCAGTTTATGTTTGGAAGTTTTTAGTCATTATTTCCTTAAAAGTCCTTTCTGCACTTTTTCCATTCTCTTCTCCTTCTGGAACACTGATAGCGTGTATGGTTTTGTATTTCACATTGTCATTCTGTTCCATTTTTTCCCATTATCTTCTTTTTCTATTTTCCTGTTTTTCTTTATTTTAAATTCAGATGTTCTGTCCTTGATTTAACTAATTCAGTCCTCCATCAATTCAGGTCTGCTGTATATACCTCAAGTATATGTATATATTTTTAATGAGATAGGAGAATGAAGCCTGGACCTTGTACATGGGAAGCTGGTGTTCAACCACTGAACTACATCCACTCCCCAGTGAGATCTGCTTTTTTTTTTTTTCTTTGTTTTTGTTCTTTAGGAGGTACTGGGAATTGAACCTGGGACCTCTCATGTGGAAGGGAGGCACCCAATCTCTTGAGCCACCTCCACTCTGTGCTTGTATTTCTTATTGTATTTCCTTGTTGTTTCTTCTTGTTGCCTTATTTTCTTGCATCATCTTGTTGTATCAGCTGCCCATGGCAGCCTGTTGCATCAGCTCACTTTCTTTAGGAGGCACCAGGAACTGAACCCGGGAGCTCCCATGTGGTAGGGGGGTACCCAACTGCTTGAGCCACATCTGCTTCCTTCTGCTAATGTATTTTTAAAAAAAGATTTATTTATTTATTTATCCATCCCCCCACCTCATTGTCTGCTCTCTGTGTCTATTTGCTGTGTGTTCTTTCTGTGTCTGCTTGTATTTTCATTAGGTGGCTCCGGGAATAGATCCTGGGACCTTCCGGAGTGGGAGAGAGGTGATCAATCTCTTGCGCCACCTCAGCTCCCTGTTCTGCTATGTCTTTTTATTGTCTCTCCTCTGTCTCTCTTGTTGTGTCATCTTGCTGCACTAGCTCTCTGTGCTGGCCAGCACTCCTGCGTAGGACGGCACTCCTGTGTGGGGTGGCACTTCTGCATGGGCTGGCGCTCCATGTGGGCTAGCTTGGTGCATGGGCCAGCTTGCCTTCACCAGGAGGCCCTGGGCATTGAACCTTGGACCTCCCATATGGTAAACAGGAGCCCAACTACTTGAGCCACATCCGTTTCCTGTAATGTATTTTTTTTTAAAGATTTATTTTATTTATTTATCTCCCCTTCCTCCCTCCCCCCCCCCATTGTCTGCTCTCCATGTCCATTTGCTGTGTGTTCTTCTGCTTCCACTTGTGTTATCAGGTGGCACTGGGAAACTGCTATCAGGTACATTTATAATTTTTGGTCTTCTTGTTGATGACCCTTTTATCAGTATATAATGACTTTTTTTCTTATAACACTTTTTTGACTTAAAGTCTATTTCATCTGATATTAGTTTATTCACTCCACCTCTCCTTTTGTTATTAATTGCATGGTATATATTTATTTCCATCCTTTCACTTTCAACCTATATATATCTTTGAATTTAAGGTTATTTACTTGTAACTAGCTTATAATTGGGTCTTGCTTTTTTATTCATTCTTCCATTCTCTGCCTTTTCACTGAAGAGTTGAATCCATTTACATTTAAAGTCACTACTGATAATGCAGGACTTTTCTATGCTATTTTGTTAATTAGTCTTTGTAAGTCATACCTTTTTTGTCCTTCAATTCTTCTGTTAATGCCTACTTTTATTTTTATTTTTTTGTATTTTTTACATTATTGAGTCCCCTTCTCATTTCTTTTGGAAGTTTTTTTCATATATTTTCCTTTTGATTACCATTGAGTTAACATTGAACATCCTAAAAACATAACAATATTTGATTTGATAACAACTTGATTTCAATGGAATACACATAAACTTTTCCTATACCCTTCCATCACCCATGTAGCAGTTTGATATGGTTATGAATTCCAAAAATAGATATTGGTTTATGTTTGTAATCTGATATGTACCTGAGTGTGATTGGGGCTTTGATTGGGCCACATCATTAGGGCATTGAGTCCACACCCCTTAGTGGGTGGGAACTCACAGATAAAAGGCAAGGCAAAGGACAGAGTTGAGGGTTTTCTGATGTTGGGGTTTGATGCTGAAGTCTTAAGCTGGAGTCCCAGGAAGTCAACATGCAGAGGAAAGAGAAGCAAGCCCCCGGAAGAGAGGACCTGAGCCAGGAGAAGAACACAGAGGAATAAAGACTGCTCCTTAGACACGGCAGAAACCCTAGGGAGAGAGACAGAGCCATTCACCTGATAGTCTACAGCTGACCTTGTGGAGAAAACAGAGGAGCTGAGCCCAGAGGAACCCAGGAAGCCTGAACCCTCGCAGGCGTCAGTAGCCATCTTGCTCCAACATGTGAAAATAGACTTTGGTGAGGGACGTAACTTATGCTTTATGGCCTGGTATCTGTAAGCTCCTACACCAAATAAATACCCTTTATAAAAACCAACCAATTTCTGGTATTTTGCATCAGGACCCCTTTGGCTGACTAATACAGCCCCCTACTTTTTCATGTATTTGGTACCACTTGTATCTTTGTACATCATGTGTCTAAAATCATAGATTTATCATTACTTTTTTGGTTTGCATTTTAGCACCTATAGGAGGTTAGAAGTGGTGTTATATACCAAAAAGTGCAATACAGTAGTACTGGCATTTACAGTTACCTACATGGTTACCTTTATGGGAAGTCTTTATTTCTTCATGTCAATTTTGACCACTATCTACTGTCCTTTCAGTCTAAAGAACTTCCTTTAGCATTGCTGGTAGGGCAGGTCTAGTGGTAACAAACTCACTCAGCTGTTGTTTATCTGGGAATGTCTTAATCTCTCCCTCATTTTTGAAGGAAAGTCTCACTAGATGTAAAACTCTTGATTGGGAATTGTTTTCTCTCAGCTTTTTATGTATTTCAGCCCACTGCCTGCTTGCTTCCATGGTTTCTGGTGAGAACTCAGCAGTTAATCTAATCAGGGTTCCCTTGTACATAAAATATGGTTTTTCTCTTACAGGTTTTCCTTTTCCTTTTCATTCAACAGTTTGATCAGTATGTGACTGGGTGTATTTCTCTAAAAGTTTATCCTGTTTGGTGATGTTTGAACTTCTTAGACATCTATATTCATGTCTTTTACAAAGTTTGTGAAATTTTCTGTTATTATTTATTTGATTTTTCCTTCTGCCCATTTCTCTCTTTCTACTCCTTCTGGGGCTCCCATAATGTGTAAATTGATATGCTTAATAGTGCCCCACAGGTCTCTTAGTCTTTTTCCTCTTTTCATAATTTTTTTTTTCTTTCCACTCAGCCTGACTCATTTGTCAAGTTTTCTTGTCTTCGAGTTCACTGATTCTTTCTTCTTTTTTTTTTTTTTTTTTAACGATTTATTTTTATTTATTTAATTCCCCTCCCCTCCCCTGGTTGTCTGTTTTCTGTGTCTTTTTGCTGCGTCTTGTTTCTTTGTCCACTTCTGTTGTCGTCAGCGGCACGGGAAGTGTGGGCGGCGCCATTCCTGGGCAGGCTGCTCCCTCCTTCGCGCTGGGCGGCTCTCCTTATGGGTGCACTCCTTGCGCGTGGGGCTCCCCTACGCGGGGGACACCCCTGTGTAGCACGGCACTCCTTGCGCGCATCAGCGCTGCACATGGGCCAGCTCCACACGGGTCAAGGAGGCCCGGGGCTTGAACCGCGGACCTCCCATGTGGTAGACGGACGCCCTAACCACTGGGCCAAAGTCCGTTTCCCAGATTCTTTCTTCTTTAAGCTGCAATCTGCCATTGAAACCCTCTTGGGAATTTTTCATTTCAGTTATTGTGGTCTTCAACTCCAGTTTTCTATTTTGTTCCTTCTTAATATTTCTCCTTCTTTATTGAGTTTCTCATGTTGTTCATTCATTGATTTCCTGGTATCGTTTAGTTCTTTCTCTGTATTTTCCTTCATATTCTTGAGAATATTGAAGATCGTTTTTAAAAAGTCTTTGATACGTCCACATTCTTTGTTGATATTTTCTGAATTTTGTCCTCTTCCTTTGGATGGGCCATCATTTTCTGTTTGTCTTGTAATGTTTTAATATTTTAAAATAATAACTTTTGGTTTTATTCCCTGGGATGTCTGTTTCTTAAGTTTATATCCAACTAGTGGTATGACTGGTTTTTCTTGAGTACCGGGAACTAACAAAAGCTAGTAAATGTATGCAAAAAATAAATTTCACCATCTTTGCAAATTGGCTTTGCATTGCTCTGCTCTCCTTCAGAGTTCAGCCCTCCTGTCAGGAGGGTCAGCCCAAGGCAAATGCAAAGTATGGGGTCCTCCCTGTCTTTCTGCATCTGTATCTTATCCTGGACTTCTGCTTGCTAGTGGCCTTAGGAGTTCCCCTGCTTATAGATGTTTTGAATTCCACTGTACTTCCCAGGAAACAGATCTTCTGCCTCTTCTGTGTGCTTCACAGCAGGACTTAAAGCAGGTAATCTTTTACCCCAGGCTGCCCGCCTCAGTTGTTTCTTATACTGCTTTCCTTGTCTCAAGCTGCTTTTGTCTGGAGGGCAAATTCTGGAATTGAGAATGGTGGTGGTGAGGGGAGCATGTCTGAGAAGAATTTCCCAAGTCAGTCTTTCCCACATGGAACAAGGCCTGTGTTCCAGTCAGCCAAAGGGTTGCTGATGCAAAGTACCAGAAATTGGTTGGTGTTTATAGAGGGTATTTATTTGGGGTAGGATCGTACAGATACCAGGCCATAAAGCATACGTTTCTTCTCTCACCAAAGTCTATTTCTGCATGTTGGAGCAAGATGGCTGCTGACATCTGCAAGGGTTCAGGCTTTCTGGGTTCCTCCCTTCCTGGGGCTTGCTTCTTTATTCTCTGTGTGCTTACTTCCTGGGGCTCCAGTTTAAGGCTTCAGCATCAAACTCCAACATAAAAAATTATTAACTTTGTCCCTTGCCATGCCTTTTATCTGTGAGTCCCCACCCACCAAAGGGTGGGGTCTCAATGCCCTGCTGGCACAAGAGGTTTACTTAATTACTTAATCAAGTAAACCTTTGAATCCAATATAATCTTATATGCCCAGAGGAAAAGATCAGTTTACAAACATAATCCAATATTTCTTTTTGGAATTCATCAATAATATCAAACTGCTACAGCCAGGGACCCACAAAAGGAGCTCTGCTGGCTCCAAACTGCCCTGGGGAGGGAATAACAGAGTGGCCAGGAAGGGCACCAGTAACTTCTTCCACAGCTTCCCAAAGCTGCACTTTCTTGACTGGCACCTGCCCAGCAAATGCAGCGCGTCAACTGTCCTCCACAGTTTTAGTTAATTAAAGCTTTTAATTTTAAATTAAATTCATCAAACTTTAATCCCCTCACCCTTGTATGGAGCAGTTTGGAACAATAGCTACCCTCAGAGCCAGACCCCCAGCAATTCAAAGGAGCTAATCAGAACAGTAGATCAGTGATCAGTTAGTGCCCCACTTCCCCTGCCTCCTACAGAATCTTGGAGAAATAGGTTTTTATATCCCTCTCTGGTACCAGCAAGGTATGCGAGGAGGTGGATCCCACTGCTGCCTGCTGTGAGAGTAAGGGATGGGTAATGATAACTGTTGTGTGGAGAAAACAGTTCACTGGTATTTACCATTTTTTACCAGACTCTTCTGCTTTTCCCTGGGTGCTTCACAGTGGTCTTCTGGACTCTAGAATTTCAAATTGGTCGATTCAGACAGTTCCTGCTTGTTTAATAGTTGTGTTGGTGGAGGGACTGATTCCAGGAGTTTCCTTCTCTACCATTTTCCCATAACCTCACTGTGGTTTTTAATATATGCCCTTTATCATGGTGTGGAAGTTTCCTTTATTCCTGGTTTTCTGAGTGTATTTATCAAGAATACACTCAGTGTTGCTGGATTTTGTCAAATGCCTTTTCTGTATCAGTTGAGATGATCACTTGATTTTCCCCCTTCATTCTATTAATGTGGTGTACCATGAATATTGGTATACAAATCTGTTTGATTCCCTGTTCTCAGTTCTTTTAAATATGTCTCTATAATTGGAATTGCCTAATTATGTGGTAATTTTATGTTTGAGTTTAAGGAACTCAGACTTTTTCCCACAATGATTGTATCACTTTATATTCCCACCAACAACATATGAGAGTTCCATTTCTCTGCATCCTCATCAACTTGTTATTTTCTGGTTTAATCTTATTCAAGTCATTCACAATATATCTAGGACCTAAATGTAAAGTGTAAAACTATGAAACTTTTAGTAAAAAACATAGGATAAAAACCTGTGTGATCTTGTATTAGGCAAAGAATTCATGGATAAGTCAACAAAAGCATAATCTATAAAAGAAAAAAAATTTGATAATTTTTACTTCATCAAAATGAAATTTCTTTGCTCTGTGAAAATACTGTTTAGATTTTGTAAAGACAAGTCACAGATTGGGAGAAAATATTTTGCACATCATACAACTGACCAAACACTAGTATCCAGAATATTTTTAAAACTCTCAAATCTTAACAATAGGAAAACAAAACAAAAACCTATTTAATTAATAGGCAAATGATTTGAATAGCCCCTTCACCAAAGAAGATAGATAAATGCCAAATAATCACATGAAAATGTGGTCAAACTTCATTAGTCATTACAAAAATACAAATAAAAACTGCAATGAGATATCACAAAATAAGAGAATGGGTAAAGCAAAAAGAAACCCAACAACAGTATAACCCTGACAAGACCAAATGATGGTGTAGCAGTTTGATATAGTTATGAATTCTTAAAATAGATATTGGATTATGTTTGTAAACTGGTCTGTCTAAACTTTCACATTTACTTAATTAAATTATGATTAGGGCTTTGATTGGACTACATCAGTAGATAAAAGACATGGCAAAAGAAGAGAGTTAGAGTTTTGATGCTGGAGTTTTGTGCTGAAGCCCTGGGAAGAAAGCACACAGAGGAGCTTGGTTGTGAGGAAAGAGAAGCAAGCCCTGAGAAGAGGAACTCTGACCCCGGAAAGAAGCAAGCCCCAGGAAGAGTGGAACCCGGGAAGCCTGAACCCTGGGAGACTTTGGCAGCCATCTTGCTCCATCGCGTGGCAATAGATTTTGGTGAGAGAAGTAATTTATGTTTTATGGCCTGGTAACTTGTAAGCTTCTATCCTAAATAAATACCCTTTAAAAAAGCCAACAGATTTCGGGTATTTTGCATCAGCACCCCTTTGGCTGACTAATGCAGATGACAAAGATACAGAACAGATGAAATTCTTGAGCATTACTAGATAGAATGCAAAATGGTTCAAGCACTGCTGATAGTAGTTCAGAGGTTTTTGACGGTGTTCCACTCTACCATAAGACCCAGCATTCTCCTTCTTACCCATTTATTCAAGAGAAATAAAATGCTATGTTCAACACAGACACCTCTATACAAATATATATAACAGTTTTATTTGTAAAATAAATAATATCCTTCAAGGTGTGAGTTGAGAAACTATGCTATACAATGTTATACAATGAAATGTTTCTCAGCAATAAGGATGGACAAATTATTGATACAGCAATATGGGTGAATCTCAAATGCACTAGGATAAATGAAAGAAGCCAGATATTTGATTCCATATATATGATATTCTAGAAAAGAAAAAAGTAGGCAAATGGAGAATAGAGCAGTGGTTGGCAGGGATTAAAATAGAAGGAGGGTTTGCCTAAAAAGAGGTAGCTTGATAGAAGTGCTTTGTATGTGGATTGTGGTGGTCTTTCATTGCTATATATTTGTCAAAACTATATAGTTGTACACCAAAATGAGTGAACCTTACTATTTGGAAATTAAAACTAAATTTAAAATATTAATGAAAAGTGAAGCCCAGGAAAGTAAGTAAACAGCACTAAATAAAGAGTGTGGCATTACCTTAAAAAGTGACATTAAATAGCTAAATGGATAGGTATGTAGTGAAGCCAGGTGCCTGCATTTAAATGTCAGAGATAAGGGAGACATAATTATCATAATGGACAACTAGGCTGCATTATAATGAAAAAGCTCAAGAACTGACAGTTGGAAGGCTGATATTAAGTTCTATGATGGCAAATTGAGTTCCTTTACCTAGTTTTCAAATGTGGGCTTTTCATAGTAAATAAGGTAGAATTTATTGGTAGTGCTGCTGAGCCGTCTCTAGGAAGGTTTTTGCAGTGCTACTGCAATTACGTATGATAAACATTTCTAATCTCTTCTCAATTACCCAAGTGACTAAACTGGGGGAAAAGAAGAATAACGAGATTCTTTGAGATCTGTTGGATTAAGGGCCTTAACTGACACTGATAATATTTGACTCAAAATGTTACTAAGATCCCCAAGTTAGCGGTAGGGAGTCATATCTGGTGACAAAATGGTTGTTCTGGCACAAGTCCTTTCATTATCACAAAACTCAAATGTGTAATTGCTTTGGATATACACAGCGGTGTATTATATTGGGTCCCTGATTTATGGAGTAAGAATGATAATAGTGAGCAAGACACGTTAAAACCCCTGAAACCACTGTCTCTTTGCCAAGATAGGGATTGCATCCTGGAAAGAATTCCTAGATTATTGACACATTAAAAGACATAAAGGATGCAATGGTAGTAGTCAGTTCATAGTCCAGCTCAATCTTCCTTTATAGGCTTTGCCAAAAGCAAATGGAAGATACCCTTTTCTGCTTTCGGATACAGAGAGCTGGAAAGAGCGTTGCTGTAATGTTACAGTGAAAAAAGCCTGGAAAAACAGCAAGCTCACCAATTTTTTGACATGTTCAGTGTTGACGTCTCAGGAAAACTAACTGGTTCCTAATCTTGAAGCTGATGAAACAGTAGGGAAAAGTGGAAAAGAGTTGATTGACCCTCAAGAAAGAAATAGAAGGAAAAAACAAAAATATCTCAGAAATGTTCCATGTAATAAAGGGAGAAAGACTCAAATAAACTGTAATAAAAAGCATTGAAGAAAGGAAAACAACCAAAGGAGAGAAAGAAAATGAAACAAAGAAAGAGACAATAAAAGTCAGAGAGAAGTAGGGGAAATGGAAGATATACACTCATATTTTTGGAGTCTATGAAGAAGAAAAACAAAACAATGGAACAGAGCTAATATTTGAAACTATGATCCAGGAAAACTTTCCAGAAATAGTAAAAGAACCGATTCTACACATTGAAAGGTTTTATCAGGTAACTGGGAAAATCAACCTTGAATGATCAGCTCTGAGACATCCTAGTAAAACGATTAAAATTTAAGATAAAGTTAAAATCTTTAACCCATTCAGGTTAAAAGACCAAATGATTTGAAAAGGCAAAGGTTAGACTAGCCTCACTCAGACTTACTGAAATCATCATACAAAGCAAGGCAACAATGCAGCAGCATTTAAAAAAATACTGAATCAGGATTTTATATCCAGTCTATCTGTCCTTCCAATATCAACAATATAGTAAAACACTTTCCAACATACAAGAACTCAGAAAATTCTGCACCCATTAGCTCTTCCTGAGGAACCTGCTAGAAGTTGAGCTTCATCCAACCAAATGATGACTGGAAAACTTCATTGAAAAGACAGATGGTGAGCATTTAAAATATGTATATAAAAGATATATAAGAGTAAAATATATATAAGAGAAAAATTGGGAATGAACATAGAAGATTAATGGACAAATGGTATATGTTGTAACAAAGAAACAATGGAAAAGGGAAGTGGATGTGGCTCAAGTGATTGGGCTCCTGTCAACCATGTGGAAGGTCCAGGGTTTGATTCTCAGGGCATCGTGGTGAAGGCAAGCTGGCCTGAGTGGAGAACTGGCCCATGTGGAATGCTGGCCCATGCGGCGAACTGGCCCGAGCAGAGAGCTGGTGCAGCAAGATGACACAACAAAAGAGACACAGAGGAGAGACAATAAGAGATGCAGCAGTGCAGGGTGCTGAGGTGGCGTAAGAGTTTGAGCACCTCCCTCCTACCTTGGAAGGTCGCAGTGCTGCCTAAAGAGAAGACAAGCAGACACAGAAGAACACACATCAAATGGACACAGAGAGCAGACAATGGGGAGGGGGAGATAAATAAATAAATCTTTTAAAAAACAAAAACAAGAATACTTTTTTTAAAAAAAGAAACAATGGAATTAAAATATAGGAGGAAAAGGTAGAAGGAAAGAATAAAATCTCATTATAAAAAACATTAAACATGACAAAAAAGGGCATGTTTCTAATGCCAAAACTAAAAATTCACAATAAAAATGTAAGATATTAATATTTATGCATGAAATAACACTGCAACAGCTTTTGAAACAAAAACTGTTGAATATGCAAGGAGACAGATAGAAACACACAAATAATAGATTTTATTACACTGCTTTTGATAAGACAGATCAAGCTGACAAAAAATAAGACACTCTAAACAGCAAATCCATAGGATAGATCATGTGGTGTATGTATGATCAAATACCCTGATAATAGAGAATACACATTCTTCTCACATGCCCTGAGCATATTGACAAAAATTGATCAGGTGGCAAAGAAAACATCAGTAACTTTCATAAAGTAGAATATTACAACTCTGATCACAGTGCAATAAAACTTGAATTTATTAATAAAAACAGACCCTTCTATCAAGAGACTTAAAAATCTGTTAAATAACAACTCAAATTACAGAACTTTTAAAAATATGACAAAGAAATCACTACGTATCAGAATATGTGAAATGCATTTAAAGTAGTAATTAGAAGAAAATTAAACTGAATACTTTCTATCAATGAAAAAGAAAGACTAAAACTGAATTTAAACGAATTAAATTCCTAGCTCACAAAACTAGATAAAGAACAATAAAGTTAACCAAAAGAAAGCCCAAGGTAGGATATAATTATAGATATTAGCAGAAATTAATGAGAAGAATAGAAAAATATCTAATTACTAAACCCAAACCTCAGGTATGTTTTTAAATATTAACAAAATAAATAAACCACTCAATAAATTGATCAGGATAAAGGAAAAAAACACATGTACAAAATAAAAAATGACAAGGGGGAAATAATCACTAAAATAGAAGAACTTTTAAAAATCATAAGACTAATTTATAATCTCTTTGCAAATAAATTTGAAAACCTAGATGTAATGGATAATTTCCTTAGGAGATACAGATTACCAAAAATTACCCCATTTTGAAAAATGTTTATTACAGAAATTGTGAACTTACAAAACGAACATGTACATGTGTGGAATTCTATATACACCCTTTCATCAACACCCCACAATATTGTGGAACATTTGTTACAGATTATGAGATAATAATATCAGACTATTACCACTAACCTATAGTCCATAGTGTACATTTGGCATATTTTCCCCATACCCTCATATTATTAACACCATACATCTTTGTACAATGTACATCTGTGGCATTGATGTAAGAATATTACAGTATTGCTGTTAACTATAGTTCATAGGTTACATTAATTGTATTTTTCCCATGTTTCTCCACATTCTTACCAGTCTGCAATAGTAACATGCATCCACTCTAGTTCACAGAAGGATATTCTTGTATTTTTGCCATCAATCACTATTCTCATCCACCTCTGGCTTCACTGTGTTATTCAGTCCCTAGAATATTCTGTAGCTTTCTTTCAATTAACATTTTCATCCCCAGAATACCCTTTTCAGCCACAATCCTATTTATAAACCAGCTGCTACTCACTATAATATATTACATCAACTATGCATTTCCACACTTGTATAGTCAAGTTAATTGAAACTTCTATTTACATAAAACATCAGTACTCCTTCACAGCTCTCTTCTTATCACCTAATAACCTATACTCTAGGTTTTTATTCCATGTATTTATTTTTCATATTTAGTCCATGTTTAGTGAGAACATGCAATATTTGCCCTTTTGTGCTGGCTTATTTCACTTGGATTAATGTCTTCAAGATGCATCCATGTTATCGTATGTGTCCCAATTTCATTTCTTACTGTGGCATAGTAGTCCATTTTATGTATTTACCACATTTTGTTAATCCATTTATTGGTTGATGGACACTTGGGTTGTTCCCATCTTTTCACAATTGTGAATAATGCTACTATGAACATTGGTGTGCAAATGTCTGTTCCTGTCAGTTTTCAGTTCTTCCGGATATATTCCTAGTAGAGGAATTGCTGGATCATATGGCAATTCTATATTTAGCCTCCTGAGGAACCACAAAATAGTCTTCCACAAAGGCTTCACCATTCTGCATTCCCACCAATAGTGAAGGATTATTGCTATTTCTCCATATCTTCTTCAGCACTTTTTGTTTTCTGGTTTGTTTTTTTTAATAATGGCCATTCTTTGCAGTGTGAGATGATATCTCATTGTACTTTTGATTTGCATTTCCCTAATAGCTAGTGATTTTTTAGTGTGTTTTTTGGCAATTTTTATTTCCTGTTTGGAGAAATGTCTATTTAAGTCTTTTGCCCATTTTTAAATTGGACTGCTTGTTTTTTTGTTTGTTTGTTTGTTTTTAATTATTTATTTTTAAAAATTACATTAAAAAAATATGAGGTCCCATTCAACCCCACCGCCCCCAACCCCCACTCCCCCTACAGCAACACTCTCTCCCATCATCGTGACACATCCATTGCACCTGGTAAGTACATCTCTGAGCATCACTGCACCCCATAGTCAATGGTCCACATCATAGCCCACACTCTCCCACGATCCATCCAGTGGGCCCTGGGGGGATCTACAATGTCCCGTAATTGTCCATGAAGCACCACCCAGGACATCTCCTCATCCGGAAAACGCCTCCACATCTCATCTCTTCCTCCCATTCCCCAAACCCAGCAGCCACCATGGCTACCCTTCCCACACCCATTCCACATTTTCTCTGTGGACATTGGATTGGTTGTGTCCATTGCACATCTGTGTCAAGTGGGGGCTTAGATTCCACATGGATACTGGATGTACTCCTCCTGCTTTCAGTTGTAGACACTCTAGGCTCCATGGTGTGGTGGTTGACCTTCTTCAACTTGATGTTAGCTGAGTGGGGTAAGTCCAGTGAATCAAAGTGTAGGAGCTGAAGTCTGTTGAGGCTCTGGGCCTGGGTGTCATATTATCAGTCCAGAGATTCAAATCCCCTAAATATATCTAAAACCCCAGCACCAACTACAATTCCAATAAAGTAGCATGCAAGTCTTGTGAAAAGAGATCCCCTCTGAGTCCAATTCCATCACGCAGAAACACCAGCTCCAAAGAAGGGCCATCTGCCATGGCAGTGAACCCCATCTGCCATGACCATAGAACCCGTGAGTCTCTTTTTTCCTCAAAAGAACCAATACCTGGGGTTGTATCTACTTTAT
This sequence comes from Dasypus novemcinctus, assembly GCF_030445035.2. Classification (NCBI taxonomy): domain Eukaryota; kingdom Metazoa; phylum Chordata; class Mammalia; order Cingulata; family Dasypodidae; genus Dasypus; species Dasypus novemcinctus. Next base: position 109,276,527 of record NC_080677.1, on the reverse strand, counting down.
CTGTCTCTCAGACTCTGCTCAGTTGTGCATAAGGGAATTCCTTCTGACAACCTCCAGACTCTATTTTAGAGACTCATAGCCTTATAATCTCATTTCTCCTTTCCATTTCCCCCTTACATTAGGTCAAACAGCATTTTGAAGTCATGTTATTATATGTAGACAGGGATATTCTGCTGATCCGTGTTGAACCTTTAATTCAAGGTCCTTATCTAGTTGCATCTTCAGCTGGTATGTGGTTGTGATCCCTCGGTGCCAGGGAGGCTCATCCCTGGGTGTCATGTGTGTTTTTATTGTTAAGTTGTATGATCAATTTATATAGCATGGGAATCAAACCCTTATTGGATACATGGTTTCCAAATATTTCTCCCAGGGAGGGACTGCATTTTCACATTCTTGATGAAGTCCTTTGAATCACAAAAGTGTTTAAGTTTGAGGAGTTCCCATTCATCCATGTTTTCTTTCACTGTGCTTTCTGTGTACGGTTTAAGAATTCACCACCTACTACCAGGTCTTGAAAATATTTTCCTACATTTTTTTCTAGGAGCTTATGATTATAGCCTTTATATTTAGTTCTCTAATCCATTTTGAGCTAATTTTGTATAAGATTTAGGGGCCCTCTTTCTTTTTTTTGGGTATGGATACCCAGTTTTGCCAGCACTATTTTGTTGAATAGACTATTCTGGCCCAGCTGGGTAGGCTTGATGACCTTGTCAGAAATCACTTTGACCATAGATGTTCCTGAACCATCAATTCTGTTCCATTGGTCTATATGTCTATCTTTATGCTAGTACCATACTATTTTTACCACTGTAGCTATGATTTATGTGATATGATTTAAAGCGTGAAAGTGAGAGTCCTCCATCTTTATTTTTTTGAAGATGTTTCTGGCTATTTGGGGCCCCTTTCCCTTTCAAATAAATTTGGTAATAGTGTTTTCCATTTGTTTAAAAAATGCTGGTAGAATTTTTATTGGGATTGCATTGAATCTGCATACAGTTTGGGTACTAGCTTTGTTATAGATTTTTTGGGACTTTCTAGGTATAGGATCATATCATCTGCAAATAGCAAAAGTTTTACTTCTTTCTTTCTGATTTGGATGCCCTTTGTTTCTTTTTCTTGCCTGATTTCTCTAGCTAGACCCTCTAGCAGTATATTGAACAATATTGGTGAAAGTGGGCATCCTTGTCTTGTTTCTGATCTCAACAAGAATGCTTTCAGTCTTTCATCACTGATTACAATGTTGGCTGTGGCTTTTCACAAATGGCCTTTATCATTTGAAAAAGTTTCCTTCAATTCTGTATTAGTCAGCCAAAGGGGTGCTGATGCAAAGTACCAGAAATTGGTTGGCTTTTATAAAGGGTATTTATTTGGGGTAAAACTTCCAAGACCCTAGAGAGTTCAGCTCAAGGCTGCTTTCTCACCAAAATCTGTAGGCACTTGTTGAATCAAGATGGTGGGTGATCTCTGCCTGGTCTCTCCTTCCTTCTTCCTCATAAGTCTCTGTGGATCCAGCCTCTTCTGATCTCAGCTATAGGCTGGCAAAGGGCTTGTCTCTCAGGGCTTCCTGTATCAGCTGCAAACTGTCAGGCAAACGGCTGGGGCTGCAGGATCAAAAAATGACAAAACTCTCTCCTCTTCCATGTCTTTGGAGCTCTCTCAAAAAGCTTGTTGGTTTAGGTGCAGGAAGCAGGGGTCAAGCCATCAGACAGTAAAACTTTCCATAAGTCTTTCCTGGATAACTGCATTTTCTATCTGAGCTCACAAGTTCCAAGTTTAGTTAATTCCTCAAATGGGGCACTATCATCTGGGGGCTTGATTTCCAGAGGTGTGGAATTTCTAGAATCAGTTTCGGATTTTTTTTGTGCCCAACAATTCAGTTATCTGCTTATCTCTTTCCTCTAACATTTTGCTATAAGTGGCAAGGAGAAGCCAGGCTTCATTTTCCATACATAGTTTTGAAATCTCCTTGATAAATGGACAAGTTCATAATTTTCAAATTCTGCTTTCCATATAACATCAGGAGTCAATCTTGCTAGGTTCTCTGCAACTTTAAAATACAGATCACCTTTCTTTCACTTTCCTATAATAGTTTCATCATTTTCTTCTAAGGCATCATTAAAAGTCTTTAGTATTCATATTCCTACCAACAGTCTCTTCAAAGCAATCTAGGCCATTTCTATCAAGTATATCACAATTCCTCCAAAAAATGGAGGAATTTTAATGCTTAGTAGAACTCTCTGGTGAAACCACATTTGAGGGAGTTGTTTGATGACTGTTTCAATCTCTTTACTTGTGATTGGTTTGTTGTGGTCTTCTATTTCTTCTAGGGTCACTGTAGGTTGTTCATGTGTTCGTAGTTTGTTGATGTACAGTTCATAGTATCCTCTTATGATCTCTTTTATTTTTGTGGGGTAGTAATGTCCCCGTTTTCATTTTTTATTTTATTTAATGTATCTTCTCTCTTTTTTTGTCAGTCCATCTAAGAGTTTGTCAATTTTGTTAATCTTCTCTAGGAACCAACTTTTGATTTTGTTAATCCTGTTTTCTTTTTGTTCTCAATTTCATTTATTTCTGCTCTGGTCTTTGTTATTTCATTCCTTCTCCTTGTTTTGGGAATAGTTTGCTGTTCTTTTTCTAGTTCCTCCAGCTGTGTAGTTCAGTTATTGATTTTAGCTTTTTCTTCTTAAAATGTAAGCATTGAGGGCTATGAATTTCCCTCTCAAAACTGCCTTAAATGCATTCCATAGATTCTTATATGTTGTGTTCTCATTTTCATTTGTCTTGAGATATTTATTGATTTCTCTAGAAATTTCTTCTTTGACCCACTGATAATTTAAGAGTGTGTTGTTTAATATCCATATATACGTGAATTTCCCCTTTTTTCCACCTTTTGTTGATTTCCAACTTTATTCCATTATGATCAGAGAAAATGCTTTGTCTAGTTTTGATCTTGTTGAATTTATTGAGATCTGCTTTGTGACCCAATATATAGTCTATCTTGAGGAAAGACCCATGAGTACTTGAGAAGAATGTATGTCCTGGTGTTTTTGGGTGCATTGTTCTGTATTTGTCTATTAGGTTTAGTTCATTTATCATTTTATTCAAGCCCTCTGTTTCTTTATTGATCTTCTGCCCAGATGTTTTCTCCAATGCTGAGAGTGGTGCATTGAGTTCTCCAACTATTATGGTAGAGACATCTATTTCTCCCTTCAGTTTTGCCAGTGTTTGCCTCATGTAATTTGGGGTATCCAGGTTAGGTGCATATACATTTATGATTGTTATTTTTTCCTGGTGATTTGCCCCTTTTATTAATATATAATATCCTTCCTTGTCTCTAATAACAGTTTTGATTTTAAAGTCTATTTCATTCAATATAAAGTATAGCTACTCCAGCTTTTTACTGCATGCATGGAATATCTTTTTCCAGCTTTTCACTTTCAATCTATTGGTATTCTTTGGTCTAAGTTGATTCTCTTGTAGACAGCTAATAGATGGCTCATGTTTACTCATCCATTCTGCCAGTTTATGTCTTTTGATTGGGGACTTTAATCTATTAACATTCCATGTTATTACTATAAAGGCAGTTCTTATTTCACCCATTTTGACCTTTGTATTTTATCTGTCATATTTTATTTTCTCCATTCTTCTTACACTTTTAGTTACTTTTACTGATATAATCTTCATTTCCAGATTTTCTTCCAAGCCTCTCTCTTCTTTCTTTTCTTTTCAGGCTGTAGCACTCCCTTTAGTATTTCCTGCAAAGCCAGTCTCTTGGTTATCACTCTTTTAGTTTCAGTTTTTCTGTGATTATTCTAACCTCACCCTCATTTTTAAAAACAAATAAAATTTTATTGATAAATATTAATAAATTCTACGTTTTTATCCAAAGTATACAATCAGTGGTATTTGGTATAACCACATATTTGTCATTATTATTAGAGCATTATTTCAGTCATTATTAGAGCATTTTCATTATTTCAGTAACAATAATAAAACAGACAAAAAATTTTTTTGGTTTCAATATAACACCTTTATTGAGCTAAAAAAAAATTATATACCATACAATTAAACCTTTGAAAGTTTGCAATTCCATGCATTTTAGTACACTTAGAGATTTATTTTTTCCTGTATTCCCCATTCAATCTTGGCTGCCACAACCAGACAGATAAAAAGTACGAGGAGGGAAACGGACTTGGCCCAGTGGTTAGGGCGTCTGCCTACCACATGGGAGGTCTGCGGTTCAAACCCCGGGCCTCCTTGACCCGTGTGGATCTGGCCCGTGCACAGTGCTGATGCGCGCAAGGAGTGACCTGCCACGCAGGGGTGTCCCCCCCGTAGGGGAGCCCCACGTGCAAGGAGTGCACCCCGTAAGTAGAGCCGCCCAGTGCAAAAGAAAGTGCAGCCTGCCCAAGAATGCGCCACACACATAGAGAGATGACACAACAAAAAGAGACACAGATTCCCATGCCGCTGACAACAACAGAAGCAGACAAAGAAACAAAATGCAGCAAATAGATACAGAGAACAGACAACCGGGGTGGGGGGGGGGGCAGAGAGAAATAAATAAATAAATAAATCTTTTAAAAAAAAATTAGGAGGACCTCTTTTTTCTTGCATCTATAGTGGAAACCTTAGTAGCAGACATTAACTGCTCCAGGTCTGTCAGAGATGCATCAAAAAAATTCTTTACCTCTCAATCTCTCTCTGTTTCCCCTGCTGTACATAGCTCTATTTCTGGTTATCCTTGTACAATTATTTAATGATTTATTAAGCAGTTTTACTGAGATATTTTCACATATTTCACGTTTGGATATGATCTATCTAAATTGTATAATCAATGGGTTTTAGTATAATCACAGTGTTGTGCATTCAGCATCACAAAAATTTTTAGAATTATTTCATTACTCCAAAAAGAAAAACTCTACACCCCTTAGCATGCCTTCCCTAGTCCTATATAACCTCTAATCAAATTTCATCTTTATGAATTGATTTATATTTACATGTTATATTAGTGGAATCATACAATATGTTATGAAATGTATTTAGTTCGTAGTAACACAGTATTACAGTATTTGTCCTTTTGTGTCTGGCTTGCTTCACTCAACATAATTTCCTCCAGTTTCCTCCATGTGGTCATATGCTTTATGACTTCATTTCTTCTTATATCTGCATAATATTCCATCTTGTGAATACACCACAGTTTGTTTATCCATTCATTGGATAATGCACACCTGGGTTGTTTCCAACTTTCGGCAATTGCACATAATGCTGCTATGAACATTGGAGTGCAGATGTCTCTTTGTATCACAAATACTGTATTTGTATTACTATGAACTAAATATATTGTCCAACATATTGTATGAGTCTATTTATATAAAATGTAAATATAAATTGCCCTCATTTTTTAAAGAAAATCTAGCTGGATATAAGATTCTTGGCTGATGGTTTTTCTCTTGCAATATCTTAAATATATCATACCATAGCTTTCTTGCTTCCATAGTTTCTGATAAGAAATTGGCACTTAATCTTAGTGGGTATCCCTTGTATATTATGTATCACTTTTCTCTTGCTGCTCTCAGAATGATCTCTTTGTCTTTCTCATTTATATTCTGATTAGTATGTGTCTCAGAGTTGGTCTATGTGGATTTATTCAGATGGGAGCACGTTGTGCTTCTTGGACATGGATATCCATGTCCTTCAGTAGGTTTGGGAAATCTATAACCATTATTTTTCAAATATTCCTTCTATCCTTTTTCCCTTCTCTTCTCCTTCTGGGACACCCACAACATGTATATTTGTATACAGTTTCTTGCTACCATTTTGTTCCCAGAGATACTGTTCAATTTTTTTCCATTCTTTTCTTTATCTCTTCTTTTGTATGTTTGCTTTTGGAGACATTATCCTCAAGCTCACCAGTCTTTTCTTCTGCATCTTCATATCTGTTCTTTTATGCCTCAAGTGTCTTTTTAAAATTTCATTTATTGTGCCTTTTTTTTCTATAAGATCTTTTCTTTTTCTGTGTATGCTTTCAAATTCTGCTTTATGCTTACCCAGTGTCTTTTTAATATCCTTAATCTCTTTAGCCATCTCATTGAATTTATTAAGGAGATTTGTTTGAACATCTGTGATTAATTGTCTCAATTCCTTTATGTCATCTGAGGGCTTATCTTATTCCTTTGGGCCGTATCTTCCTGTTTCTTAGTATGGATTATAATTTTTTGTTAATGTCTTGGCATCTGGCTTACTTGATGTATTTATTCTGGACACAGTTTCTCTCTTTAGTTTAGGGCTTTATTGCCCTTTTTCCCTTGGTGGTTGCATAAGAAGCGCCAAGGATGTGTTTGGTATTGTAAGATGTGGAGGCTGAAGCTGCCCGCATTGCTCCAGGAACCGATGAAGTTTCTCTCACCTTTCTTCTCTGCCAGGGGTAGGGAAGGAGCTGCAGCCATGGGTAGTAATCCAAGCTGTGCAAGCCAAGACCATCTGTAGTTGCCCAAAGAGACTGATGAAGCTTCATACTCCTTCCCCTACCTGGGGTGGGGATGGAGCTGCAGGTGTGGGCAGCAGTTTATGCTATGTGGGTCCAGAATGACCACAGTTGCCTAGGTAGACTGAGGTAGCACCAGTCCCCTCATTCCCTGCCACGGGCAGGGATGGAATCTCTGGTGTGCCCAACAATCTAATCCATGTGGCCCAAATGTGCCTGCAGTTTCCCTGAGAGGCTGAGGGAGTGCTCTCCCTTCTGCCCTTTAAGGGATGGGGATAGAACCATAGGCGCCCAGCAGTTCAGTCTGTTTAGGCTGAAAGTGCCTGCAGTTGCCCAGAGAGGCTGAGGATACACAGCTCTCTTCCTGTCCTATTGGGGGTTGGGGATGGAGCTGCAGGTGTCCAAGTATCCATCCTTTGTGGGCTGAAAGCACCTGCAATTGCCCAGAGAGGCTGAAGAAACACTAGCACCTTCCTTTCTTATGGAGGAAGAGAAGTGGAAATGGAATTGAAGTTGCTCAACAACCCAGTTCACATGGGCTGAATGTGCCTACAGTTTCCAATAGTGTCTGAGGAAACACAGCTCGTCTCCTCTCCTGTTGGGGTATAGGGATGGAGCCCAAATCTGATTATTCAGTCTGTGCTAGCTGAAAGCACCTCATTTCCCAGAGAGGCTGGTGCAGGTTCCCTCAGCTTCTTCCCTGCTGGAGATGGGACTGGAGCCTAAGCTAGGGATGCAATCTGATATGGGTGCAAAGAAGCCGGTCCCTACCATCAGTGTGATTTTCAATCAGTCCCACTTCCCCTCATGCCAGAGGCAGAGATAAAATGGCGGCTACTAGCCTCTTTCCAACTTGGACAGGTTCAAACTTTAGCTGTTCTTAGAATTATACTTTAACCAAATGAATTTACTAATCATTAGCTGAAGTTGGTGGCCAACTATCTCTTCCTCCTCCATTTTTGAAAATGGAACTTCCAACTTCAGCCATGGAATAGATCCCATGGTGGCTTGCATCACCAGTGTAGGGTGGGCACTGGCCTCTGGCATGGAGTCCTCTAGTCATCCAACTTCACTGCAGATAGGCAATCTCCTTCCATTATTTCAAGGATGTTGTAGTATGCTCTTCTGGTTTCTTCAAGTCTCCTGAGTCTTAACTCCAAAGTACAAATGCACTACCTTCTTTCGACCCAGTAATACTCTTTTAGGAATCTCTCCTGAAGATATACCTCCCACGATATGAAAATACACCTGCACAATATTATTCATTGCAGATTGTAATTTCAAAATATTGGAAATATCTTCAATGCCTATGCATAGTGGAGTGGTTGAATACAGCTGTATAGCTACACAATAGAGTATTGTGCAGCTGTAAAAAAGAATGAGGAAGAATAAATAGATATGAAGTGATTTCTAGAACATACTATTAAGTGAAAAAAGTAAAGTGAAAAAGTAACTACCATTCATTAGAAGAAAGGGGATATAAGAAAATACACATTTATCTGCTCATTTGTGCTAAAGAAATACAGAAAAGGAAAAGAAGAAACTAAAGAGACTGGTTGACTTTGGGTGTGCATGGAAGGGCATGGGAAAAGAGAGGATTGGGATCAGGGTAGCAAGATGAGGAGGAAGTAAAATTTTGCATTTATCTCTTTGTGTACTGCTGATTTTTAGAACTATAATAACTTACCCTTTACATGCTGCACCCCCCCCCCACCCCCAGAAGATAGATGTGTGTGTATATACATGGGCTAGGATACATGTTTTTATTTTCCAATTCTGACTGCTGAGAGGGCCTAGAAGCAATGACACTCCAGTAACAGTGTGCACACCTAACACCCAGACCTTGGTTTATGAACACCATTCTCCAATAAAAGGAGTTAGGATTCCTTGGAGAAGCGGCTGATTTTAGTACTAGCACAGGAAAAATACAAGATGAATCAAGGGATTGTAGCAGTTCTAAGTTACTGCTTAATTTATTATTGTGATATCCTGCATGATATTGCCTCCAACCAAGGGACCCATATTATGGCAAAAGCGATGTGACCATGAACTCATGACTGTGTGATCCAATAGTTGTATCATATTCTGCTTCACCTAAGTGTAGCCAGCCTAATAGGATGATGCAATGTTCACCTGAGCTTTTCTGTTGGAGACAGGGCCCTGTAAGGGGGAATTCTCCCCCAGGATGCAGTAGATGCATTGAACAATGTCCATTATGTGGCACTGTCATCAACAAATAGATTGCATGGGTTCAGGAACCAAGAGTTAGAAGTAGGAGTGGCCTCTCTCACCCTCATTCCCAAAGAGCCATTTGGAGAAATTATGTTTCCTATCCTCACCCTGAATGTAGATTAGAGGTCCTGATAGATTCGAATCCTGCTTGATTAGAAGTTCTGGTTCCTGAGGGACAATGTTCCCTAGGCATGAAAGGGAGAAACATTTACCCATTGGCTTCTGGTCCTCACCGGTTGAATATTGACCCCAGCAGAGACACACTTCGCCCCCCCACACACACACTTTTGGGTTATATATACCTACCTAATAAGTCGGCAGTCATAGGCTTTCCCACAATGTGAGGTAAGAAATGACTCAGTTTAAATATTTGGCTCACTGCTGTCAGGTCACTTTGTATTCATTCTTCTTGCTAGTGGACCAGCAGGTAAAGAAAGGAGCTACTGTATTGGTGGGGGTAATTGACCTTGATTCCTATCATGAGCTAGGTTGTTCTTATACAATGTGATAGAGAGGACTATACCTAGAATTCAGGGGCTTTGTTTGAGTGTGTTTTGGTGCTTTCATGCCTGTGACAGTAGTGGATGCAGAATAGAAACATTATAACATTCCTAAATCCATCAACCCATTACAGCATTATCAAGACCAAAATCTCATCTAAATATCATATATTCAGCTCAGAAGTTCCAAATCTTATCACCTAAATTATTTAAAGTGGTATGGGTGAGACACATCCTGGGACAGAATTCTTTTCCATCTGTGGACCTGTGAAACTAGAAAGCAAGTTATCTGCTCTCTAAATATAGTGGTGGGACAGACACAGGGTAAGAGTTATAGACATTCCCATTCCAAACAGAGAGAAAAAGGAAGGAAAAAAGGAGTCACTTGTTCCAAACAATTATGAAATTCTGTCAGGCAAACTGTTAGGTTTCAGTTAGGTTTCAGTATCTGAGACTAATCTGTGGCTTCTGGATCTGCCCTCTGGGCCCAAGGCTGGTTTATGTATAGATGACAGCTTTTGAGCTTTAGTGACAGAATTTGGTAGTTGTGAGGGGGCCTTATAGCCTACCAAGCCCAACATATTTACTAACTGGTCCTTTTCAGAAAAAGTTTGCCAGCCCCTGGTATAGAGGAAAGGTTTGAGATAACCACAGTTATTGTCCCCTATTAGAATATAAACTTGATGAGGAAATCGTTGTCCCTTTTGGTCACTAAAGTATCCTAAGTGTCTGGAACAGTACCTGGCATATAATAGGCATTCATTGAAATATGGAACAAAAGAGACTGATTAAAGCAATTTAGTAGAGATAAGAAAACAAAGACCTTTTAACTTGCTGAAGCTTTTGGGTAAAGACAAAATATTCAAAGATAATACAGAAGAAAAATTTCCTGACATAGGAAGAATCAAATCTTCAAATTGAAAGACCATATTTTAATCCAACAAAAGTTGTAATCATTATCAACACCAAAATGCATCCTGGTTGACTTGTATTTGAGAGATAAACCAGGAGTTCTTAAGATTTCAAGCAGCTAAAGTTTGTTACTTAAAAGTGAGACAAACTAAGTTTGGCTTCAGTCATTCATAGCAATTTGCAGTTTGAGGAAAGAATGGGGGCACTGTCTGCAAAGTTTTAAGAGAAAGAACATGAGATCCAAGAAAAGTATAGCTAATCAAGTTGTCATTCAAGTACAGGAACAAAAAGCAGACTTTCAGACTTGAAATTCAGAGACTATAACACCTATAAGCTTTTCTTAGAAAAATAGATTTAAAATTCAAATTAGAGTCATCTAGAAGTTAAATCAAAATGGAGAGGTTGTAAAAAAATGAATTGGCAGTGAGCGTTGAATTTATTAAGTTACAGAAGTAAGGTTAAACCCCTGTAGGAATTGTGGTTAAATATGGAATATATTAATACATGATAATGCAAAAATAATGTATCTTAAAAAATGTCAGAGGTAGAGGGGAGGACAGATGAAGGAGGAGAAAGTTTATGTGTATTAATTTTCTTAGTTTTCATAGCTCAACTGTTTTTTCTAATGTTTTCCACAAAAGAACTAAAATAAGGCTAAAATCACTTTCCGTATTTCAGAAGAAAAGTACATACACAGAGCAAAACAAAATACAACCCCTGTAGCTTTACTGTCCAATAAGGAAATGATTAACCTCCTGTGGCTACATAAATTAAAATAAAATTAAATAAATGTAGAAATTTAGTTCCTTAGTCTTATTATCTGCATTTCAGATGCCCAGTAACCACATGTAGCTTGTGGCTACTGTATTGCATAATGGATATATGGAACCTATCCATCACTGCAGGAAGTTCTATTGGACAGTGCTGCCCTAAAGAAAAACAAAGAAAACATTAAAAATAAAGATTTAAAACAGAAGAAATGGACAGAACTAACACCAAACTATTGCCTACTAAAAGAAGTATAGAATAAGGTAAAAATAAGATACAAATATCTATATTCTGCATATTGTGATACATATATAAATAAGGTGATTCAAAGTCTGAAAGTGAAAGAGTGGGTTTAAGCATACAAGGCAAATAGCACGAAAGGAAGCTGGGCCATGATATTAATATTAGAAAATTGAATTCAAAACAAAATGTTTGGAATGAGACAAAAAAAGGCACACTTTGTAAATATCCAAAATGAAGATAAAACTGTCATGAATCATTATTTATTAATTAGTATAGCATCAAAGTACATAGACCAAAAATCACACAAAAAATGTAAAATAGAAGCAAACAAAATAGTATATGCCCTTGTTAGATAAAGAAGGAAAAACCTAAGGGTTTTGAGGGGTATTTTTTCCCTCTTAAAGGAAAGGTCAGAGGGAAAGGAGGATCTCAGCAAGCCTCCAAATGAATCTTGGGAGTAGATGAAAGGCAAAAGGAGAAGGCCAAGGGCCTAATTCTCCCTCTCCCCTCTGGCCTCTGCCTTTCCCCCTTCTAATAGGAGGAGGAGGAAGTGGGAAGTAGTTTGGTAACTGGTTTGTCCGCATGAACTTACTCATTGTTCCTTGGCCCACCGTCAGGGCAGAGCCCTGGCTGGGTAAGAGGTGGGCTTGGTCCAGCAAGGGATCTTGAAGGAACAAACTCCTTTCCTTTTGGAGAGAGAGTACTCCTACCCTTTCTCTCCCCTGCATGTAGTTGAATACAGACTAGGAAATCCTCACACCTCTTCCTCTAACAGAAGGCTTTGTGGGTTTCAATAACTATCCTTTCCACACCAGCTTCTTGTTATACTGTATCCTATCATGTATCTGAGTGTGTGTGTGGGGGTTCTGTACTAATTTCTATAGCTGGTGCTTTTTCTTTCCATGCATCGTCCCCCCTTCCCCCCCTCCCCCACCCATCCCTTGCATGCTCAGGGGCCACCCACCTCGTATTACCTCATGCTGGGGTCATTGGGGGAAGAGGGTGAGGGTCATGCTATCCTGTGGTCTTGAGATTTTTATTTTTGCATATGTAATCCATCCAATACATGTAGCTAACTTTGTAAATTCCCCCTGCCCGCATGGCTGCTGGTATAAATAAAACTTCATTTCCTGTTGGTTTAAACAAAAACCCAATAGTATAGAGGATCTGAATAATATACTTTATACAGATGAATTAATATTTGTGAAAACTATACCTTTAAAATAATTTACTTTCGGGGGGAAACGGACTTTGGCCCAGTGGTTAGGGCGTCCGTCTACCATATGGGAGGTCCGTGGTTCAAACCCCGGGCCTCCTTGACCCGTGTGGAGCTGGCCATGCGCGGTGCTGATGCGCGCAGGGAGTGCCGCGCCACGCAAGGGTGTCCCCCGCGTGGGGGAGCCCCACGTGCAAGGAGTGCACCCGTGAGGAGAGCCGCCCAGCGTGAAAAGAAAGAGCAGCCTGCCCAGGAATGGCGCCGCCCACACTTCCCGCGCCACTGACGACAACAGAAGCGGACAAAGAAACAAGACGCAGCAAATAGACACCAAGAACAGACAACCGGGGGAGGGGGGGAAATTAAATAAATAAATAAATCTTTTTAAAAAAAAATAATTTACTTTTATAAGCATTCATATAGCACTTAAAAGGTAAATTCTAGAAAGTAGAAATGTAATAGAGGCCATATCTCTCATTACATTGCAAGCTATAAATTTATTTTTAAAGGAAAAGAACAAGTAATCCCTAGAAACATTGAAATGGAAAAAGAAAAAGAAAACCTCAATTTTTGGGTCAAAATGTAAATAAAAATGAAATTGAAGAATATTTTAAAATGAGAGTAAAAGCTATGCTCAGTGGAAAAGTCATAGCCATTAATTCCTAAATTACAAAATAGTGCATTGTTCAGGGTTTCCATTGCTGACAGTAGAATCTAATTCACAGATTCTCTTGGATGTCCAGAGAACTAAATCTGCATGCTGCAGAACCAGAAAGAATACCTCAGGGTAAAGTGCTCATACTGTAGAACTTTTCTGCCAAAACACTCTTTCTGTCACCACTTGCCCTGATGCTTAACACCCAGAAAAAGCAGCTGTCTCTGTCTCAAGATACTATTTTCCGACATATTACCTATTTCTCTATTCAGGGGTCACTTGAGTATACCTGTGTCTGTATGGTAACTACAGAAAGCCTAGAAATTTGATCATTTTTCAGCCTCTACAGAAAAAAAGCAGATGGAAAAAGAGTTGGTTGGAAAGTGTTTTCAGTGTTCCAACCTACATTGAGAAATAATGAAACTAAATGAATTATGTATTCTATTTATGAAGTGAGAAAAGGTTGTAAAATAAGGCCAAAGAAAGGAGAATAGAGAGAATAAAAAAGATAAAGCAGAAATTAATAAAATGTAATGTAGAAAAAAAATAACATTGATAAATAAGTCAAAGAACTGTTTCTTTTTACCAAAACAAAAAAATAAATTTAATTGAAAGAAAAGGTAAATTTGACACAAAATGAGAAACATGAAAAATGAGAAATAATAAGTATGGGGAAAATTCAGTTATTGTCAAATTATTTTATAACATTTGATGCAAATAAATTTGAAAACATGTTTGAAGTAAATGGTTTTCTATGAAAATATAAATTTCCAAAACTGTCCCAGAAGGAAATAGAAAATCTAAATAGACATATCTATAGGAGAAATGGATTCTACCTAAATTATTGTCTTTTAAAAAATTACTGTAGAGAAAATACAGAACAATATTACAAGTGAATTCTAATAGAAATAATCATGACTAGAATTTTTGCAAATAGAATGCATCATAATCAAGAAGCTTCATCCCATGGATTACTTATTATGAGGAATTTTTTCATATACTTTCTTATATTAATAGATTAAAGGTGCAAGCTACATGATGATCTTTATATGTTCAAAAGGCATTCGTCAAATTCAACAACTGCTCTTATTTAAAATTTTTGAGAAACAGAAGAAGTGATAATTCTTTGACATATTAAAAGAAAAGTATGCCTTAAGCCCAAACTCAGCATTAACTGGAAGCATGCCTGTTAAATCAGGAACAAGGTAAAATGTCTGGTGTTGCCTTTGTTCTACAAGTATTAGCTAATGTAATTATGGTAGAAATAAATAAAAATATAATATTGGAAAAGAGGGAGCAAAATTATATACCAGATTGCTAGATTTGAATCCATACCCTACTATTTAACAGGTTTTTATTAGCTATTCTGTGCTATGGTTTCCTCTTCTGTAAAATAGGGATGTTAATCCTCTTTTCATAAGTATTTTGTGAGGATTAAATGAATAGTTTTCCTATATGCAAACACTTACTAGAATGTATAATGAAAGAAAAGGCCCAATTTATAATGGCATACAAAAAAGATTAAGTATTGAAAAATAAACCTAATAAATGTATAGGACCTACCTGAAGAAAACTTAAAAACTGTTGAAGGATACCAAGAAAGCTTTAGGAAAAAAAAAGGAAAATTTTCACTTTGTTAGCCTATATATAAATACTGTGCACTTCCAAGTAAAATATTTGTAGTCATTGATGAAATGATTCTAAATGTCTTTTGAAAGAATCTGTGTAACCATAGAGTCATTCAAAATCATGAGTAGGAACCTGTTCTCTAGATACCAAAAGAATTGTATAATGGTATAGTACTTAAAATGAATTTGTATTGAACAGGGAAAATGGAGAATACTGTAATGAAAAAGTGCAGAAAGAGACCCAAATTCACGTATCAGTTTAGTATACAATAATGTGACATTTCAGATCATTGTAAAAAGTACAAAGAGAATCATTAAGTGGTGATGGTGGGGCCATGGCTACTATGTGAGGTGGAAAAAGTCCTCACGTGCTTCCTGCCATACTAGTTTCACTAAAATCAACTTAATATTTTGCTTTGAGATTGTGAATATTTATTTCCCCAATGATCTTTTACCCAATGATTTTAGCAATTGTTGATAATGTTTGCCTGAATTAATTATTACTGTGATGGTTGAAAATGGTAATATTTTTCCTATTTCTATAATTATTTCAACATTTATTATTTGACATTCCTACTTTAAAAAGAATTTTCTCTCCTTTTTAAAATTTTTACTTTTTAGTATTGATCTGGAATGATGGACTTTTTAATTCTTTGTGTCATAAAGCATTCCTATCATTATTTATTTTCATGTTCAGATTTGGCTAGGGAAAGTCCCAGTTTTTTATCTAATTAGAAAAATACAAATGTCTCTGAAAAAGACTGGTTAGGAAATTATTTGTACCCACACAATGGAAATCAGTGTTACCATTTTAAAAAAATTTTAGCTATATTTAGATTTATTTTTAAGAAAACATAAAGTGTTCACAGTAGTCATCTCTAGTTAAGTGGCACTAACGGTTAGGGTAGGTGAGAGGAGGCTTTAGACTTTTCATTTTACAACTTTCTGAATATTTTGAAAATGTATTGTTACATGAATGAATTACTTTTATATTGAAAAAAGAAAGAAATTGGAAGTTATTCGCAACTTTTCCCTCTTGTTGTCCTGATGGAGTGAGTCAATGTTGCAGGCCATTTGGGATTATGTGAAGGCTGTTAAGCAAGGGGGACCCTGGTAGTCCATTTGGGGGTACCATAAATGCACAGGGGATAAGAGAAGGAAGGGTAAAAGAGTAAAAAAGCAATATAGAGTTTAAAAACCTCTCTAAAGGACGTGGGCATGGAAGTTTGTAGCTCAGTCCACACTCCTCTGCCTTATTTTGAAGCTCAGCAGAAATACCTGAAGCCTTTGGTGATTGTCATTTTAGAAAACTGTGCCTGAAAGGGAAATGCCTCATGAGTTAATCATTTTAGGTAATTTCCTTTAAAGAGTTTTATCTGGTCTGATTGGTTTTTAGGATTTTCTCTCTTTTGGGGGTGGGGGATTTCAGCCTAGGGCTCTCTATATCATTATCCTTATTGTATTTTTTATGACAGTTCTCACTACCTAAAATTATATATATACTTTTTGTTTGTATAATTATCTCTCTCTTCCCACTAGACTGCTCCATGAATGCAGAGGACTTGATTTTTTTCACCACTGTATTCTTAAGATTTGGAAAAGCCTTTTAGCCAGTGGTTTTAGCATTTATACAAAGAAGATGCACAATAAATATTTCTTGAATCAGTAACTGTATTATGGTAATTATGGAGGCAATTGGGAGTTAGCTGAAGATGGACTCTGCAGGAGAGAAGACTTTAATTGCTCTCATGTGAACTAATTTTATTTTTCTCAGTCTGACTAAGGACATGACTGGAAAGGAAGATGTGTACCGAGGTCCAGCCATCAGGGCTCTCTGCAGAATTACTGATGTAAGTTCTCTTTGTTTTACTGAGGCATTTAAGGGGAACACTGGCTACTGCAAGTGACCATGTAGGTTCAGTAGGATTCCTTAGCCGAACTTTGAGTCTTTAGAATATGAGTAACATGACCAAAAAGGCTTTTGTGGCTCCAGGCTTTTTTCTTTCAGATTTTTTTTTTTTTTCTTTATTTGTATGAACTGTTGTCACAGGGCACATTGCTTTATCACAGGACATAGATCTCTCAGACTTCGAGGTAAAACTTACATCCAGACACCAGAACAAGAAATAGGATGGTTCAAAGGTACTGAGTAGCAAGATTTCTCAGACATTTACTATTGTGATCCGTAATTTACCAGACTCAGGCCCTGTTGTTCAGATTTTTAAGATAGAGAATTTGATTAGCCACTCGCTAGCTAGGAAGTGGCTTGTATCCATTTGGGTCTGATTCAGGTGTTTAGCCTTGTCCTGGTCTATTGTATCCAGAGGTCATATAATAAGACTATCTCTTTCTAGAAACTGTGAGTAGGAAATGTTAAAATGGAAGGTTGGCAGGGAATGGCCAAGTGAGTTGAATAATATCTCAGTTATATTCATGCTTGGATATATTTTACATGTATGTTTACAATTTTCTCAAGCTTTAAAAGTTATGCAGGGGAGCATGGGCACCGCTTCCCATGTATGAGGCCCCAGGTATGATCCCCAGTACCTCATAAAAATAAAAGAAACAGGCGGCGGACTTGGCCCAGTGGTTAGGGCATCTGTCTACCACATGGGAAGTCCGCAGTTCAAACCCAGGGCCTCCTTGACCCATGTAGAGCTGGCCCATGCGCAGTGCTGATGCGCACAAGGAGTGCCCTGCCACGCAGGGGTGTCCCCGCGTTGGGGAGCCCCACACACAAGGAGTGCGCCCCCTAAGGAGAGCCGTCCAGCACAAAAGAAAGTGCAACCTGCCCAGGAATGGCACCACACACACCGGAGAGCAACAAGATGATGCAACAAAAAGAAACACAGATTCCCATACCGCTGACAACAACAGAAGGGGACAAAGAAGAAGATGCAGCAAATAGACACAGAGAACAGACAACTGGGGGGGGGGGGGGAAGGGGAGAGAAGTAAATAAATCTTTTTAAAAATTTAAAAAATTTAAAAAATTAAAATTCAGCTGTCATTGGGGAGCAGATGTAGCTCAGTGATTGAGCACCTGCTTCCCATATGTGAGGTCCTGGGTTCATTCCCTGGGACCTCCTAAAAAAAAAAACAAAACCAAAAAAAAAGTTAAACAGGATCAAATAAAGTAGAAATGTTTCTGAAAAATCTGGATCCTAGAAGGTGTAATAGAAGTAGTTTGCTGCTCTGCTGTTTGTTGTTTTTATGTTTAACATTAAATCAGTGGCATAAGACTTGGCCATACCAAGGTAGCAATAAGACACTCTTCTTCTGAGTATTGATCTTGGTCTCATCTATATGATACTAACTTCCCAGTGCTAAGCTTTCACCAGTTAAAGCTAAAAAGAATTTTATTTCCAGAGGATTTCATATTGAGGTATCACTGTAGTAGTTTCATACTTAATATTTCATCTATCTAAGATAATTAGGGATTACATTTGAATTCTATGTAAATTCCATATAAAATGTGTATGTCTTCACAAAGAGGTATCTTCAGGACATCAAAAGCAACCATCAAACCCATTCAGGAATTTCTTTTATAAAATCCCTGTTATGTCTGGCTTATACTTTTATATTTTCTGCACACTGGTATTCTGCACTTTCAGATGATATGTTTCATTGTTGAACTGTTGCTCTTCTTACATGTAAGCTCAAATGTAAGCCTCAAGGAGTGAAGCTTCCACTTAATTGTCTTGCTTCTGCCCTCTGGGATATTATTACTGTATTACATGTAATGTAATATTTTAATGTGTTCTTAATATTTTCACAGAAACAGAACATGTGATTGGTTTTTATAAATTGTTTTGAAGTAATAATTTTACATGAAAAGTTGTGCTTCAACACCATTTCTTTATGATCATTATTAGGGAACAATGTTGCAGGCCATTGAAAGATACATGAAGCAGGCCATTGTGGATAAAGTCTCCAGTGTATCCAGTTCAGCTTTGGTATCTTCCTTAGTAAGTAAAGAAGTAATAGCTTAGTTTTTATGCATCTTACAGTTTCTAGATGCTAAAACAAAGTATCCTATGACTCACTCACAAATGAAACCCTTAAAAAATATTTTTACATCTCTATTTCTTTATCCAAGAATGTTTTATCTATCAAAGGAATTTTGAGCAATTAAAATGGGCAGGATAAATGCATAGCCTTTTCATAGCAAGGAGTGCTGTGCTGTGTAGGAGAGACCGATGTGCAGGGAGAGCTGCCCTGCATGAAAAAAGTGCAGCCTGCCCAGGAGTGGCGCCGCACACATGGAAAGCTCACGCAGCAAGATGATGCAACAAAAAAGAGACACAGATTCCCGGTGCCACTGACAAGAATACAAGTGGACACAGAAGAACACACAGTGAATAGACACAGAGAGCAGATGACTGGGGGGGGGGGGGGGGGGGGGGGAGAAATAAATAAATAAACAAATAGTTTTTATAAAAATAGCAAAGAGAAACGAAGTCTCCTGTCCCACTTCGAAATTTCTTCCAAAGAAGTGGTCTTTTAGTAACCTTTTTCTTTCTCTTTTTCATCAAAGCAAAATTTATTCCTTAAAGCCTGCCACATTACCATTAAAAGGATTACTAATGTATTAGTACTTCAGGGCATTTGAATCACAAAAGAAGTGTTCCTCATTCTGGAATATAATTGCTTGAGTTTTACAGCAGGGGATATATTGGTGCTCTGACTCTTCCAGGTGAGTTGCCTGGAAGTAAAACCTTTCTCAGGCTGCAACCTTATTCACCTTTGCAGAGGGATCTTAGAGTAAGTGTTGCTTGCTTATTAGTTGCCCCAGGAGTTAGAGATTTGAAATAGACTTATAAAGCTACAAAGTTGTTTCTTTCTTTTGGAAATGTCAGTTATTGATTTTCCAGGAAAACTAACCAGGCATTATCTGTGCTCAATGTTTTCTGTATTTAGCACATGATGAAAATAAGCTATGATGTGGTTAAGCGCTGGATTAATGAAGCCCAAGAAGCTGCTTCAAGTGATAACATCATGGTCCAGGTATTGTCATTAACTTAGGGCTGAGGATCAGCTTTCTTTAAGCCTATATTTTAGGGACAATTTATTGATTCCTCAGATGATCATCCACTAAAGGCTAATTCTTTGGCATATTTAAGCAGCCTATTTATGCATATGTTCAAGTATGAATCCCACTAATTATGGCCACTGCTATAGGCTCTAGAAGTATTTACTACGTGTTAGATGACTCCCTATAGTTATGTTTGGGCAATAGTGGTAGGTTCAGTGGTAGGTTGAGATGCTCATGCCAGAGGTCCTTCACAATGCATTCAGTCCTTTATTTGAAAAGTAATTTGTATAAAAGGATGTTTAATTCCAAATTTCTCAGACCTTGATTATAGACAGTATAAAAATTATGAAGAACAGTTTTTACTTTGTGAAAGTTTGAAGCCACTTCAAGAAGATCTCCTTTTGATATTAGTTAGGCTATCCCCTATTAAAAGAAGCACAATTAAATTTTCAGTTGGCAAGCTTATGTAAAGTACTCCATTTGTATTTGAGAATATACTTATTTATCTTCTTTCAATGTTTATATCTTCTCATGTTAGCATTTTTCAGTTATGAGGAAACAGAATAGTAATTTTTCCCTTGGAAAACACTCCCACTCTCCTAACTCTGATTATGATAATGACACTTAAGCCTACCATGTGGTATTAATCCTTTAACTACTAGATCAATCCTTTCATCTGCAGGTGGCTGCAGATGAGTTAAGGTCACTAAAAGAGATCAGTACACTTGGACTTTTGGACCTGATATCTTTTGTACTAAGAGTATGTGGGAAAATTCTGACCCTGTGAGAGCCTTCTTCACATTATGTCATCTCCTTAATACTTGTTTAGTCTGAATTTACAACTTCTGGGAGTAAATTAGAAGGTGTTATAGCCTGTCTCTACATTTCAATCCTGATCATGTTTAGTTAAGCATGAAAAATATATCCCTTTTCTATACATTCACCTTAGGTATCTTTTATTAAAAATCTTTAATCTAATTCCATATCATTTGTTCTCATGTAAGTGTTTTGTCCTGTTTCTGATCAACTTTCTGTGTATGTTTTCTCTTGTTCTTTAGTACCATGCACTAGGAGTCCTGTATCACCTTAGAAAGAATGATCGTCTTGCTGTTTCTAAGATGTTGAATAAGTTTACCAAATCTGGACTCAAGTCACAATTTGCTTACTGCATGCTGATCCGAATTGCTAGTCGCTTACTGAAAGAAACTGAGGAGGGGTAAGTATCTTTGTTCACATAAACCTGAGTTATTTTCTGTTTCAGATTAATATACCTTGGAGTTTATTTCCTTCGTGGGTATCATTTGAGAACTGCTTATTTTACAGACGAATTTGTTAATTCAGATAACAAAAATAGGGTTACAAGTAACACAATTTTTTTAACTTTAATGTATGCTCTGGTGTATATATTTAAATAATACAATGACAAACTTATATTAAACAAAAATATTTATAGATCATAGGATATACAGATAAATAAATGTGAAATCTGGATAGGACATTGAGTTTATCTCTTTGATTTTTATAAAAGGGATTGTTAATTTTCTATTGCATTTAATAAGCAGCTCCAGATCATTCTGCTACTTATTTGCAAATCTGTCTAGAGCTCAGCCATCTGACTTCTAATCATCAATGCTGTTAACTGAGTGACATTGTTCATTACAGGTTTGGGCTAGGTTTTAGGACACACTGAATTTTTTATTTTCCTTGTCTTTCCCATTGCCTATAAAATAACCAGAATTACTTTGGAAAAATATGAATTTAATTAACATTACAGAAAAAGGTAATAAACATTTGAATACATCTACAGCTCTACTTTTTTTGTATCTTTGTCTGAATAAACATATATTAATATCTTAAATTTACTGAATATGTGTTTTATGCCAGATACTATGCTTAGCACTTTACAAACATTTTTTTTTATTTCATAGTCAAAATATTCCTTTATAGTAGATAATATTTTGTAGATGAAAAAACTGGTGTCTAATGAAGTTAAGTAAAATATCAGATAGGTGGAATCAGTATACATATTAATCTAATTATTGTATATGTACTAATCTAATTATTGTCATAGCATAAATAGTATTCAAAGTTATGCTAAAATCTTTCTGCCCCACAAAGTCACAGAAATAGTAGAAACAATAGAAGGAAACTCTTCATGGCCCCAAGAAGTAAGCAAAAGGAAAACTTCAGTGATGAGGGTATAAGGCCCAATACCAAGTCTACAGAACTGATACTGACATTCCTGTGATACTCTCAGAACCCCAATATGCACAAGAGAGTTTTCCCAGAAAGGAATAAGATTTACGAGCAAGCGAGGAAGGCCATTACCATGAAAGATAACAAACTCAGTAAATGGAAGAATTTATACTTGAAGAAATAGAGAAAATGACTCAATCTGAAAGGACTTTATAGTATTTTTCATAGCCTCACAAGAGAAATTAATCTATAAAACAAAAATAATGAATAGGGAAAGAAACAAACAAATTTTGGAAATGTAAAAATATAATTCCTTTGCCAAGATAGAAAACTTAACAGTTGGGATGAGTAACAAATGGGGAAAAAACTGAAGAGCAAGAGTTTACTGAAAAATCAAAATAAGGAATCCTCTCAGAATGCAGTATAAGAAAATAAAAAGTATAAAAGAAAAGTCAAGAAATATGGAGGATTGAGCCAAGACTTCCACTATTTATCAAATAAATGTTCCAGAGAGAGAGAGAGAGAATATGAAGAATGGAGGAGAGAAGCTATGCAAGAAATAATGGTGAGAGGTTTTCTCTTTTAACAATGACCAATATTCCTGGAATAATAACTAGAGAAGTGGAATTTTAAAAAATTAAATCTGTTTGGTGGCATGTATTTGAAGTTTTCTATACTTGGTGCTGCTTTTTTTCTTGAGAAATTTATTCTTTCAAAATTTGTGCCTGGGAATTGTGCTTCTGGTTGTGATGTAGAAAGCCTCAAGAGATCGTCACTCCCAGTGTAGCAAGAAAAAGCTAGAAAACCTACAAAATCTTAGCTTATCTTTTTTTTTTTTTTTAATAATAAGCTTTCTATTTTGGCATAATTTTAGATTGACAGAAAAGTTACAAAGATATTTCAGAGAGCCCCCATACCACCCTTACCCAGTTTGTTACCTGTAATATTATCTTCCTATATCTCTGTGGCATATTTGTGAAATCTTAGAGATCAACACTGGTACATTATTGTTTTAGTTTGCTGACCTGTGATTACAAATTCCACAAAGTGGTTTTGGGTTAAATAATGGGTATTTGTCTTGCTGTTTGAGAGGCTGGAAGGCTTGCTTCCTCCTGGGGGCGGTAGTGTTCAGCTTGCCACAATCCTTAAGGTTCCTTTTCTTGACTCTCTTCCCTTTGCCACATGGCAGTATCCTCTCCTTTCTCTTCTGGGTACCTGTTGATTCACAGCTTCTCCCAGTGATCTTTTCTTTATAAGGCCTCCAGTAATCTGAATTAAGACCCATCCTGCTTCAGTTAACCACACCTTAACTAAAAATAACATCTTCAAAAGGTTCTATATACAATGTGTTCACACCCACAAGGATGTGGATTAAGGACATGTCTAAATTGGGGTATATATGTCTAAATGTGGAGGCCACATTACTATTAATTAAACACCAGATTTTATTATGATTTCCATAAATGTCCTTTTCCTATTCCAGGATAGAATCAAGCATTTAGTTGTCATGTCTCCTTAGTCTTCTCTGGTATGTGACAGTGTTACACCGTTTCCTTATTTTCCATGCGCTTGACAATTTTAAAGAGCACTAGTCAGATATTTTATTGTCCCTGAAACTGGATTGTTGGATGCTTTTCATATGATTAGACTGGTGTTTCAGCTTTTAGAAAGAATATTGTAGGGGTGACGTGTTCTTCTTATCATATCAGGCCCCTGATACCCACATGACATTGCCAGTGATGTTACCTAAATCACTTTGTTAAAGTAGTATCTTCCAGCTTTCTCCACTGTAAAGTTACTATTTTTCCCTTTACATATTCTGTTCTTTGGAATACAGTCACTAAGTCCAGCCTAAACTCAAAAGGGGGACCAAGAAGTAAACTCAACCTCCTGGAGGAGGGAGTAGCTATATATTTTATTTGAAATTCTCCTGTAAGGAAGATTTATCTCTTCTGCCTCATATATTTATTTATTCAATAATTTTTTTAATGTCAGTATGGACTTATGTATATTTATTTTATACTTTGCTTTATAGTCCAATACCTTGTTATTTATTTTGGTGCTTTAATTTTTCTAGCCTTAGCCACTGGTAATTTCTTCAGTTTGGCTTCCTTCATTTTATTTATTTATTTATTTTAGGAGGTACTGAGGATTTAACCCACTACTTCATACATGGGAAGCAAGGGCTCAGTCACTTAAGCTACATTTGCTCTCCCCTTCATTTATTTTTAAAACCTATCAGAGAGCTGAGGATACATAGAAATCTAAATAAACTATATTTCCAGAAAGGATCAAGCCTCTTCTGGGAGGGAGTAGGCTCACAGTTACTTTCATTTCTGGGGAGTGACATGAGGAGGAGGAAACCTACCTAAGATGGGGGAAAGGAGAAATCTGCCATGCTTTGAGTATGTGTTGACTGGCATAATGAATTGTAATCCAAAGGAGCACCAGATACTGAATGAGTTTACACCTACCTACTTTTTTTTTGCCTTGTGGGACCCTCACTGAGGGCATGGCAGTAATGCATCAAAGGCTAGGGCCAAGGAAAGAAGGCTGAGAGAAACACTGAAGCAGATAATGTATTAGCCAAAGGGGTGCTGATGCAAAGTACCAGAAGTCTGTTGGCATTTATAAAGGGTATTTATTTGGGGTAGAAGCTTAAAGTCATGAGGCCATAAAGCATAAGTTACTTCCATCACCAAAGTCTGTTGCCATGTGTTGGAGCCAGCTGACTGCTGGTCTCTGCAAAGGTTCAGCCTTCCTTTTCCTTCCAAGGCTCCATGGTCCCAGCTTCTTCTTTTCTTAGCTATAGGCTAGCATAAGGCTTGTCTCTCTTCCTGGGGCTCACCTCTTTCTGGGCTCAGCTGCTCTGTTCTCTCCACGAGGTCAGCTGTAGACTTATCAGGCTCATCTCTCTTCCTGGGGCCACAGGATCCTGTCTAATGAGCTGTCTATCTTCCTCTGTGTTCTCCTTCTCAATGTATTTACTTTCAGGGGCTCCAGCATTAAAACTAAAAACTCTCTCTTCTGCTGTGTCATTTTCTCTTGTGAGTCCCAGCCCACCAAGGGGGCAGGGACTCAATGTCCTACTGACATGGCCAAATCAAAGCCCTATTCATAATTTAATCAATAAAGTGAAACCTCTGAATTTAATACATGACCAGAGGAACAGACCAGTTTACAAACATAATCCAATATCCCTCTTTGGAATTCATAAATCCCAAACTGCCATACCAAGTATACTGCAGCAGCCTTTAGGGGAAAGGCAGGAAGGGGAGAGAGCTCTTTTGTATATATTGAGGAGAAAGTAGAGCTGGGGAACAAAGAAGATGCCTTCTTCCAGCCTAAAAGGCTTATAGTTGAGCTTTTAAACAGAGATTTCTCATGTGGCATGGAAAGCTGAACTATAACTTAGAGAAAGATCTCTAGAATCTGCCACTGCTCAATTCCAAAGCCCTGCTGAGAGGCCTGATCTCTCTTTCACTACATTTGTGTTTTTGTTTTTTTTCCTTTTTAAAGATTTAATTTTTATTTATTTCTACCCCCACTCCCCCAGTTGTCTGCTTTCTGTCCGTTTGCTGTGTGTTCTTCTGTGACCACTTCTGTCCTTATCAGCGGCACCAGGAATCTGTGTTTCTTTTTGTTGTATCATCTTGTTATGTTAGCTCTCCGTGTGTGTGGCGCCGTTCTTGGGCAGGCTGTACTTTCTTTCATGCTGGGTGGATCTCCTTACAGGGCACACTCCTTGTGCGTGGGGCTCCCCTACACAGGGAACACCCCTGCATGGCAGGGCACTCCTTGTGTGCATCAGCACTGCACATGGGCCAGCTCCACATGTGTCAAGGAGGCCCGGGGTTTGAACCGGTGACCTCCGATGTGTTAGGCGGACACCCTATCCATTGGGCCAAGTCCGCTTCCCATCTTTCAGTACATTTGTAAACAGCGTAGAACTGAATCTGAAGCTGCAACAAAGCCTAGACCCAGCTCAACTACTAACTGTCTTACAAAAAGCAAACAAAAAACCCCAACAATATCTGCACTTTTCTGGTGGGATTAATTACATGAGCCTCTACCATACCTTATAACCAGTGTCTAGCAAACAATGAAAAGTTATAAGATGGACAAAGAAGCAGAAAAACAAGACTCATAATCAAGAGAAAAAACAGTTACTAGAAGTAGGCCCACAGATCACCCAAATACTGGAATTAGTTGGCAAGGTTTTTAGAACAATTATTGTGCATATACTAAAGGATTTAGTGGAAAAGGAGGGCAAAAATGTGTTACTGGATAAGGACTTTAGCAGGAAATAGAACTGGAAAAACCACAAAAATATCTTGAACCAAAAAATATCAGAAATAAAAGTTTATTCGAGGGCTTTACCAGCAGATTGAATCCAGTGGAAGAGAAGATTAGAGAATTTGAAGACAGATCAATAGAAATTGCCCAAACTGAAGCATAGGGAGACAAAATAATGAAAAAAAAAATTGAACAGAACTTCTGTAGCCTGGAGAAAATATTGAAAGGTCTAACATGTAATGAGAGCCTCAGAAGGAAAGGAGAGAGAATGGAGCAAAATAAATATCCAAAGGAATGATGGATGAGAATTTTTCCAAAATAAATGACAAGCATCAACACATAGACCCAAGAAGGTCAGTGAGAGTCAAGTAGAATAAATGCAAAGAAAATCATACATAGATATATATATCATAATTTAAAAGTTGAAAACAAAACAAAAAATTAAAAATAAAAACTAAAAAAAATATAAAGAAAATAAAGATGAAAAGAAAGAAATCATAATAGTAGCCAAAGAAAAAGTGGTCTATTAGATTCAAGGAAACAAAAAATAAGAAAAGTGGTTGACTTCTCATCAGATAAATGGCTACTACTATAACAGACATTTTTAATTTGTTGGACAGATACACAACTATCAGTCTAGAATTCGACTACCTGTAAAAATATCCTCCCAAATAAAGATGAAATAAATACATTTTAAGTATGCATTATAAAAGATGTATAAAGAAGTTTTTCAGGATGAAGAGAAATGGTGGTAGATGGATGCCTGTGTCTGTAGGGAGGAATGTGGAACAACAGAAAAGGTAAATAAAAAGACCTTTGGAAAATTTATAAATATAAAAAATTTTGACTAATAATATGACAATGGATTTTAGGACTTATATGTAGAAGAAAAATATGTCACAATAATAATACAAAGCATATGAAGAAGAAAAATAAAAGAATACGTTTGTAACATTCTTATATTGTCCATGAAGTACTATTATATTATTTGAAGGTATACTGTGATAATTTAAGGATGACCATTGTAATCTCTAGGGTAAACACTAAAAAACTAGAGGATATAGCTAAAATGTCAAGTGAGAGGACGAAATAGAATATTAAAAGATACTCAATTGAGTTTCCATTTCCAGTAACAGTGAAGAAGCTTGGTCAGATTAACCGTCCTAAAGTAATGATTATATCATTAGTACAAAAATATAACTTTCCAAAGCAAAGAAAACCCACAACTATTTGAATGTATTGGTAGGTCATGAAAAGCAGGCAAAAACGAGGGAAGTCGACTCCTGAAAGACAGAAACTGTACTGGGTGAGATTTTCATATTTCTGGCTTTTTTCCTGAAGGAACGGTACTATCCCTGGGCATGGGATGGCAGAAAGCTACAACATTTACTAGCTAGAGGAGTTTGAGTTGGGAAAAGTGACTGGAAAACAGAAAATTTTGGATAAGAAAGGAGCCACAAAAAGGATGAGCCTTGAAATCAATTTTAAACACTGCAAAAACCCTTGGCTGTCCACGCTGAATTATGCACAAGCAGGGGAAGAGTCTACGAAGTATGGACTCTCTGTCTCCTTGCATTTGGGCACCTACCTTTCAGAGCCAGCACTCTGAATCTCTGACATGCCCTTCTACTGCTTCTATTCTGCTTCTTCTGCCATATCTCTTTTTTAAGGGCTCATTGATAAGACTGAGACCACCTGGCTAATTCAGGTCTATAACCTTAATTCTATGTGATAAGTTCCTTGCCATGTAATGTAACATATTCACAGGTTCCAGGAATTAGGGCATGAACATCCTTGGGGACCATTCTGCCTGTCGTAAGTAAAAGAACTAAAATTATAATTTGTTTGATTAGCTTAGCAGCTGATTAGAGATGGCCAATGAAAGAGTAAAAGAGTTAGAATTAGTGAATTTGCAGGATACAGCAATGGAAAGTAAGTCCTTTGACGAGCAGAGATGAAAGAAAAATAAATAGAGCCTCATAGAAATGTGGGGTAATATTAAGGAGCCTTAATATTCCAGAGGGAATTCCAGAGGGAGAAGTGGAGAGAATGGACAAAAACTCTATATGAAGAAATAGTGGCCAAATATTCCAATGTGTGTTTATTCTAGGAATACAGGTTTGATTAGATATTCAGATATCGGGAAGCAGACTTGGCCCAATGGATAGGGCGTCCACCTATCACATGGGAGGTCTGCGGTTCACACCTCCGGCCTCCTTGACCCGTGTGGAGCTGGCCCATGCACAGTGCTGATGCATGCAAGGAGTGTCGTACCACGCAGGGATGTCTCCTGCATAGGGGAGCCCCACGTGCAAGGAGTGTGCCCCATAAGGAGAGCCGCCCAGCTTGAAAGAAAGTGCAGCCTGCCCAAGGATGGCGCCGCACACACGGAGAACTGACACAGCAAGATAACACAACAAAAAGAAACACAGATTCCCGGCGCCACTGATAAGGATAGAAGCAGTCACAGAAGAATACACAGCAAATGGAAACAGAGCAGACAGCTGGGGGAGGGGGGGAGGGGAGGGGAGAGAAATAAATAAAAAATAAATCTTTAAAAAACAAATATCAATATATAATATTCTGCAAAGTTGGAGGCTACAAGGCAAACACAAAAATCAGTTGTTTCTGTATACCAGAAAAAAGTATTCTCAAATGGAAATTCCATTCAAAATAGCTTCTAAAATAATAGTGAGGAATAAATTTAACCAAGGAGGTAAAGGACTTGTACATTGAAAACTTCAAATCACTGCTGAAAGAAATAATAGAAGACCTAAATGAATGGCAAGATAATCCTGTGTTCATGAATAGGAAGACTTTATATTATTATATCAGTACTACCCAAAGTCATGTACAGATTCAGTGCAATACCTATGAAAATTCTAGCAGCCTTTTTTTCCCTCCCCCGGAAATGAAAAAACTGATCCTTAAACTCATGTGGAATCACAGGGGGCCCCAAATAGCCAAATCAGTATCGTAAAGGAAGAACAAAATTGAAGGTCTCACAATTCCTGATTACAAAACTTACTAAAAATGCACAACAATCAAAACAGTGTGGTACTGGCCTAAAGATAAACATATAGACCAATTAAATAGAATTGAGAATTCAGAAATAAACATGTACATCTATGACCAACTGGTGTTTGATGAGAAGGGTGCCAGGTACATTAAATGGGGAAGACTGGTCTCTGCAACAGATGATGCTGGGAAAACTAGGTATCTACTTGCAAAAGAATGAAGTTGGACCTCTACCTCAGACCAGAAACAAAAATTAACACTAAGTGTGCCAAGGGCATAAACACGAGCTAAAACTCCTAGAAGATGTAGGTGGAAACCTTCATAACTTTGAATTTGGTTGTGCTTTCTTAGATATAACACCAAAAGCAAGAACCAAAAAAAAGAAAAAAAATAGATAAAACAGACTTCATCAGAATTTAAACTCTTGTACATCAAAGGACACTATCAAGAAAGTAAAAAGACAGCCTACAGAATGATAGAAAATATCTGTAAGGGCTTAATACCCAAAGTATATAAAAAACTGTTAGAACTCAACAACAAAAAGATAAATAACCCAATTTAAAAATAGGCAAAGGATTGTAATACACATTTCTCCAGAGAAGATATACAAATAATCAATAAGCACATGAATAAGTACTCAAATCACTGGTCATTAGGGAAATGTAAATCAAAACCACAATGAAATAGGGTAGTAAATGAGAACTTGATAATGCATGATTTTTCTATAAACCTACAAGCTGTCTAATTAAAAACAAAGCACTGCACAATGAAATACCATCTCACATCCACTAGAATGGCTATTATTTTTTTAAAAAATAATAGTAAGTATAAGGATGCAAATAAATTAGAACCCCTCTACATTGTTAATGGCATTGAAAATGGTACAGCCACTGGAGAAAGCAGTTTGGTGGTTCTTCAGAAAGTTAAATATAGAATTATGTTAAATAATTTTATGCTGGGTCAATTCCATATGATCCAGCAATCCCACTTCCAGGTATAGACCCCAAAGATTTCAAAGTAGAGATTCAAACAGATACTTGTACACCAATGTTTATGGCAGCATTATTCACAATAGCCAAAAGGTAGAAACAATCCAAGTGTCCATCAATCAATGAATGGATAAACAAAATGTTGTATATACGCACAATGGAATATTATTCAGCCATAAAAATGAAAGAAGTTCTGATGCATGCTACATGGATGGACCTAACACATAATATTGAGTGAAATACGCCAGACACAAAAGAATAAATATTATGTTCTTACTTATATGAAATAGCTAGAAGAATCAAATTTCACAGAAACAGATTGTAGATGATAGGTTACCAGCAGCTGTGGGTGTCATTTGTACTTAATAGGCAGTGAAAAAGTTGGGGTAATGAGTATTGGTGATTGTAGCACAATATTATGGATGTAACTAATACTATTGAATTATACCTTGAAAGGAGTTAAAATGGGATATTTTGAGTTGTATGTATGTTGTTATTATATAAAAATATAAAATCAAAATAGTATAATAAAAGAATAAAAAATCTTAAAGTTTAATGGGTAAATAAAAAGTAGTTGATAAAATTCAATGGCATTTTTTAAATTTAAAAAACTAGGAATTTTATTGCAAACTGGAGGCCATGAGGATTGTGATTAATAATACAAATATAAAAATGTTCCTCTTTGAACTAGAACAAATGTACATCACTATTACAAGATGGTAAGACTGTGGTGATGCATGGGGAACTACTATTCATGTAACTTATGGACTTTAGTTAACAGCGATATTGTAATATTCTTGCATCAAAGTCAAAGAAGGTACTATATTAACACTAAGGGGCAATAAAAGGGGGTATGGGATTTTTTCTTTTGGACTAAGGAAAACTTCCAAAGGTGTACTGGGGTGATGACTGCACAACGGGATGAAAGTGAGAGCCACTGAGTGTACATACACTTTGGATAGGCATGGAATTGTATAACACAGTGAACCATGTGGTAGAAGATGGACTGTAGTTAATAGTACAAATATGAGAGAGTTCTCTCATGAATTATAACAA
Source organism: Dasypus novemcinctus (assembly GCF_030445035.2). Classification (NCBI taxonomy): domain Eukaryota; kingdom Metazoa; phylum Chordata; class Mammalia; order Cingulata; family Dasypodidae; genus Dasypus; species Dasypus novemcinctus. The sequence continues at coordinate 109,245,297 of NC_080677.1, read as the reverse complement.
ACTTAGAATGCTAATACATAGTGTTAATAATAGGGGGTGTATAGAAAAAATATACCAAGTGTACACTATGGACCATAGTTAGTGGAAATAGTCTGATGATGTTTCATACTCTGTAACAAATGTTCCAAACACTGTAAGGTGTTGGCAGAGAGGTGTTGTATGGGAATTCTGCACATTATGCCTGATTGTTTTGTTAAGTTCACAACTTTTCTTATAAAATATAAACAGACTACCTGCCCATGTAAAGGTAAACAATTGCATTTGATAAATTGTTTTTGACCTGGCATCCCCATTTTCAAGCAGTTATTCCATTATCAGTGGAGAGGGGGCTAACCCTAATGTGAATTGACCCTGGTCACCCCCAGTCTGTCTGAGTGCACTGGGCAGTTTCTCTGGTCATTTTGGGTGTGGCTGTCATTCACTGGGTGTAGTTTATCATCTCTTTTGGTGATCCATACCATTCTTTCTGTTGGCCCTGGGACAATCATTTCTACTAAATATAAAAAATTGTCATAAGAATTAGTATTGGCCATTCAGCCTTTAAACCTGGAGAAATCTGGCAATACTTTAGGAATGGGAAGAGCAGAGGCACCATCCTCTAGTGGATCCTGTAGTAGTGTATGTGGAAGTCTCTTAGAACCACCTGTGAAAATTGGGTCATAGGATACTATCCGCCTTTGGTCAGGCTGCCAGTCCTTATGGAAGGTCAGAATGATCAAAAATTAGAAATGTAAAGGAGAGATGGTAAGGTGGTGGAGATAAGGATGGAGTTGTCGTGGACATGAAAGATCAAGCTTGCCCTTCACCACTAGTAAGGGAAGGCATGGAGGTTTGAGGTAGTTATAATGGGCATCTTAAGGCCCAAAGGTCTGGTGTTTAACAAAAGTAAAGCTTGTAGAAAGACCCATTTTGTAGACCATTTGTGAGTTTGGAGCCTGGAAGGTAATTCTTTGAGGAAGCCATTGTGTCTCTCAATCAACCTTGATGGAGGTTGGTTGAGGATAATAGGGCAGGTGAAAATTTCAATTTCTGTCTTGTTCTGATGCCCAGGCTTCAACAGTTTGTGAAGTAAAGTGGGAGCCTTGGTCAGAGTCACCACTATCAACAGAAACAGAGGCAACTGATATGGACTTAGTGAGGCCTTGAAAAGTGGCATCCCTATTAGTATGTCTGGTTGGATAAGCCATCATTAGGGTAGTGTAGGTATCTACCACAGTATGAACATAGCAAATGGGGCCAGGGAAGAGGGGCATTGGGCTTGTGAAATCAGTTTGCGATATGGAATAAGTTAACTAGCCACAGGGAATTGAGTGCCATCTAGCCAAGCTCCAGTGCTTAGTTTTATCACAGAGTAGACTTATCCACTGGTTTAGCCAGCAAGCACCTGAAGGGTAGGCCTCACCACCTGGCCTGATCTACCTGGGCCTGTACACCTTGGTGTCCTGAGGTTTCATATGCCCAAATGTCAAGTAGTAAAGGCAGAGTCGGGGACTTCGTGGACTGGGCTGATTATTATTATTACTACTAAGAAGAGGGTCTGGCATCCTGGATAAGTGGTCAGGAAGAGCATTAAAATGGGCCTCTGGAGTGAGAGCCTGAGTGTTTGCAGAAACATGTGTAACCCAAATAGGAAGTGAAAAATCTGTCAATACCAGTCAAATTTGGGCATTCCAGAGCAGTTTGCCTTGTAGTAAAAGTTTGTCCTTTTTCCATTGGCCTGACCAAAATGCTGGGCTGTTAGCGGCTACCCTTGACTCAGTGAAACTGCAGACCTTGGAGGAGCCTCTGTGTTGGGCATCTTGGAGGGCCAGACAGATGGCTTCAGATCAGGCAGCTGGACCAGTCCCCATATGCCATCTCAGATTAGAGATGTACCTGATGTGGGGTAGATGGCACTGCCCACCAGCATACTCCATTACTAGTAATGGTGCTACCATTGGTGAAATATACCAATGCCATTTACATATCAGACAGTTGAATCCAAGGGATTCCCCACTGTGCTCAGGGAACAGACAGAGGGGGTCCCTCTAGTTCTGCCTCAGAGGTAGGCAAGGAGCTGAACATGGGGAAGCCACATTCTCCTGGTCCTAGAAAGGCCCAGCATGTCAGACTTAACCCTGTCTTGAAGGTACCATTTCCATTTGACCAGAGAGGCTTCTATGGCTATGCCAAGCTGCCCAGGAGAGGGATCTCAGACCCAGGGCATATAGGAACTTATGAACCTAGGCCAACTGTCTCAGAGCCAGTAAGAGCTTCCATTTCCAGCAGGGCCTAGTAGGCAGCAAATATTTGTCTCTAGGAGAGAGTTCCTTGAGGTCACGTTATGGCAGTTGCTTAATCTAAAAACCCATGAGGGGAAGTAGATTTGGCTCAATGGGTAGAGTGTCTGCCTACCACATGGGTGGTCCAGGGTTCACACCCAGGGCCTCCTGACCTGTGTGATGAGCTGGCTCATGCGCAGTGCTGATGCACACATGGAGTGCTGTGCCATGCAGGGGTGTCCCCTGCGTAGGGGAGCCCCACATGCAAGGAGTGTGTCCCATAAGGAGAGCCACCCCATGTGAAAAAAGTGCAACCTGCGCAGGAGTGGTGCCGCACACAGGGAGAGCTGATGCAGCAAGATGATGCAACAAAAAGAGACAGATTCCTGGTGCCACTAACAAGAATATAAGCAGACACAGAAGAACACACAGCAAATGGACACAGAGAGCAGACAATGGGACGGGGGCGGGGAGTGGTTTGGGGGGGAGGGGGGAGAAGGGGAGAGAAAGAAATAAAAAATCCTTAAAAAAATAAAAATAAAAACCCACTTAACAGCATGCTTGATCTGTAGATTACAAGAAGTGTATCCATGATGGCCAGAGCCTCAACTCAAAGTCAGACCCAGGGACACTAGAGGCAAGGCCTGCTGGGTTGATTCTGGTACCTGCTGCTGGGGAACCCCCCACTGAAAAGTGGAGGACTCTTACGTAATATGATGAATTAGCTGGAGTAAATAGACAGATGGGGAATAGGCTATCTTCAGCCCAAAAGATGCTGAGCTTGTTTTAAGGTTTGAGGAGGCCATATTAGTAAAAGCTGTTGTTTAATGGCCTCCGGAATTGTGTGACCTGAGCTCTGAGATGGGTCAAATAAAAATTAGCCCTGTGAGCTGCCAGTCAGGTCAGTAGTGACAGTTCTCTGGGGATAAAGCTTTTAGGGGAGCTCCAAACCCATCTTCCCTACAGTGGCTGCTAAGCTGTAGGTTTTCACAGCTGCCATGGTTCTGAGGCTGCTGGTTTCCAAGGCAACCATGGAACTGGGGAGAAGGGTATGGAAATAGAGGGAGTTAAACACCAGAAAGCCCACCACCCTTACAGAGGTTTAGCTATTTATCTTGAATGAATGCTCCTAGGATTGTTATAAGCCTTTGGTTAATTTACAGACTTCTGAAAAAATTGAGTTTAACAATTCTTGCCAGTGTTCTCATTGCTTTTATGGAAGAGATTTTCAGAGATCTTTCTCCACCATCCCAGAAGTGCTTCTCAATCTCTCTGCTTTAAACTGCTGTGCATATTGCCCCTGTGCTCTTTGATATCTAAATTATGAACTATATATATTTACTGACAGCCATGAAAGTCCACTCTTTGATTTCATTGAGAGCTGCTTGCGAAATAAACATGAAATGGTTATTTATGAAGCTGCTTCAGCTATCATCCATCTTCCTAACTGTACTGCACGGGAGTTGGCACCTGCCGTTTCAGGTTAGTTGTGTATTTGACGGTGGCTTTATATTTAAGTTTCATAGGTCTGCGGGATAGGTATTAAGAATGATTTCTGAACCATAACTATGTGTATATGGCCTTTGCATTCTAGTAGCTTATAAGCAGGTAATTTATATTAGTTGTTCTTCTCTTTTACCTTTTTCTCAAGTTACTATTTCCCTGTATAAAACTTCTGAAATTTCAAAATTTAGAATGCAAGTCATTTTAATGCCGTTAAGTTCTTCTGTTTAAAAGTCCATTTGCTCTCATAACTATAAATATTTCTACCTTTTAAATTCAAATATTAATGGGTATATTAATTCTTTCACAAAAAAGCAAACTTTGATAGGTTTTACAGCTAAATAAAAAGTGCTTTTTCTGTTTTTCTTTTATGTGAATTTTTGATGCTGTGATATAATTTTCTTATGCATGTTTTGAATACGACTCTTTATGTACTGTATTTTAAGTTATAAGATAAATGATGAAATGAGCTATATTCACTGATTTTTTAAAATTTTTTAAATTTTTTAGTTCTTCAACTTTTCTGTAGCTCTCCTAAGCCAGCTTTGAGATATGCAGCTGTGAGGACCTTGAACAAGGTAGGTGACCCTTTCCTTTTAACTTATAGTAGTTGTATTAGTCAGCCAAAGAGGTGCTGATGCAAAATACCAGAAATCTGTTGGCTTTTATAAAATGTATTTATTTGGGTAGGAGCTTACAGATACCAGGCCATAAAGCATAAGTTACTTCCCTCATCAAAGTCTTTTTCCACGAGTTGCCAACATCTGCCAGGATTCAAGCTTCCTGGGTTCCTTTCTTCCTGGGTCTTGCTTCTTTCTGGGCTCACAGTTCATCTCTTCCCAGGGCTTGCTTCTCTTTCCTCTGTGTGCTTATTTCCCAGGGCTCTAGCTCAAGACTTCAGCATCAAACTCCAACATCAAAAACTTCTAACTCTGTCCTTTGCCATGTCTTTTATCTGTGGGTGGGGACTCAACACCCTACTGATGTGGCCCAATCAAAGCCCTAATCATAATGTAATCATGCCCAGGTACAGAGCAGTTTACAAACATAATCCAGTATCTGTTTTTAAAACTTGTAACTATATCAGACTGCTACAGTAGTGTTTGATTGAGTAACATAAAATGTTAAGCATTTGGTTTCTCTCCAAGATAGTAGATATGATTTATGGGCATCACTTCTTTAACACCTTGCTTGTATTTGTGGCCTTAGGTATGGCCATTTTTCCCATTAATCAACTGAAGATTATGATTCATTTCTTACTTCTAAGCATTTTATAGTCAAGTATTACATTGTCTAATATAGTGGTCATTAGCCACATGAGGCTATTTAAATTTATTAATTTATTTGGAGGCACCAAGGATGAATCCCAGGAACTTATAATGGGAAGCACATGCTCAACCACTGAGCTATACCTGCTCCCTGTTTAAATTTAAATAAATTAAAATTAAAAAATCATTTCTTTAGTCACACTAGCCACATTTCATGGCTCAGTTATCACATGTGATTAGTGAATATCATACTGAACAGTGCATTTATAGGATGTTTCTGTCATTTTCAGAAAGTTCCTTTGAACAATACTAGTCTAAAGTAGCCCTGTTCAATAGAAACATAATCTAAGCCAGGGGTTCTTAAGGGATCCATGAGCTTGAATTGAAATTCAAAAAACCATTATTCTTGTGGGGATGTGTTGGTGCAGGTGTGATGTATATATTAAATAATACACTATATAGTGTGGGCCTGATAAGGGGTGCATTGTTTTCACCTGATTGGCAAAAGAGTCCGTGCAACAAAAAGGTTAAGAGCACCTGATCCTAAATCATACTTGTAATTGTAAATTTTGTAGCAATCGCATTAACATTTTTTTCAAAGATGACACTAATTTTAATATTTTATTTAATATTAATATATCTAAAATGTCAGTATAAAAATCATTAAAGATATTTTTAAAAATTAAGTTTTTGATACCCAGTGTAGTTTTAATACATACAGCATGTTTCAATTTAGACTAGCCACATTTCAAATGTTCAGTAGTCACATGTGGTTATTGGCTCTGTATTGACCAGCATAGGGTCTAGAGGATACAATATGGAACACAGAATAAATTAAATAGCTATAAATTTTTAAAATAAAGATTTTATAATCATAAGGCAGTACATTTTAATGACAAATTTTATGAACAAGTGGATGAAAGAAAGGTTTAGAGTAGCCATGGTAAAGCCTTTATAGAATTAAAATTTGAATCATATCTTGGTATTTGGGTCCACAATCCCTCATCTAAAATCTTAGAGCCAGATGTATCTTAGAATTCAGTTTTTCTGGGAAATTTTATAAAGTAATGTGGTATAATCTCTTATGTAATAAACTAACCCCAGTTGGCTTGAAGAAGCACCCGTCATTAGGCACATTGATATTTCTGCACAAAACATATGACTGTCTTCACTAAGTGGGGTAAATTAAAACTTAGTTTTACATCAGTGCAGGTCATGTTTTGCTATTAAATACATTTTAATGCCAATACTTCGCTTTGCAAAATGTTAGGGATTCAAAGTTATGGGTAAGAGATTATGTACCAATATTGGGATAGGCAGAGAATTGGAACAATGTGAAAAAAAAAAGCAGGGAAGCAGGAGAATGACAGACATGTCTTAGTGACCATGAATGATCTAGTTTGGCTGGAATTTGCTTGTTTAAATACAGAAGTATTTTCTAAATGATACAATATTAACAGTCTTTGTTGAGCAGTGTTTACTATGCTAGGTTCTACTCTCAGTGAAGTAGACAGGCATATATAGAAATAACTATAAGGAAAACAGGTCAACCTTAATAATAAAAGTAACTGTGATATTATTATAAAGATTATAGGAACTAATAAGAGAATGTTTTGTTGTGCTGTGGTGATAACAGCAGTTTGCTTATTCTTTTTTCTTGCCCTTCCACAAGGTGGCAATGAAGCACCCTTCTGCTGTTACTGCCTGCAATCTGGACTTAGAAAACTTGATCACAGACTCAAACCGAAGCATCGCTACCCTGGCCATTACTACACTCCTCAAGACAGGAAGTGAGAGCAGTGTGGACAGGCTTATGAAACAGATATCCTCTTTTGTGTCTGAAATCTCAGATGAGTTCAAGGTGAGAGTTTAAATATGACCATGTTTTTCTCCTAGTCTGTGGCTTGCCTATTTACTTTCTAACAGTATCTTTTGATGAGCAGAAGTTTGTAATTTTTATATATCATTTTCTTTCTTCCATATTTACTGCTTTCTGTGTCCTAAGAAACTTTTTTCTACCTCCAAGTCATTATGATCTCTTATGTTTTATTATATGCTTTATGGTTTTAGCTTTTCCATTTGGTTTGTGATCCTTGAATTAATATTTGTGTATTGAGTTGTATAAATTCAGTTTTTTCCATATGGATATCATGTTATTCCAGCATGATTTGTTGAAAAGACTTCCCTTTCCCCATTGGAGTGCTTTGTCATCTTTGTCTGAAAAGCACATAACCTATAATTATAGATAATATTTCTGGGCTATCATGTTTCATTGATCTATTTATCAATCATTATGCCAGTACCACCTGTATTGATTGATGTAACATTTATGGTACCTCTGAAATGTCAACTAGTGGAGGTTTTCTAGCTTTGTCCTTTTGCAATATTAACATACTCCTTTGCATTTCCATGTAAAATATGTAACCAGATTTTTAATTTCTATAAAACAAAGCCTGCTAAGATTATGATTTGGCTAGTGATGAACCAAAAATCAATTTGGAGAAATCTGGCATCTTATCATTGTTTTTCCAATTCATGAATATTGTATATCTCTTCCTTTATTTAGGTCTTCTTTAATTTCTCTGAGCAGAGTTTTATAGCTTTTACTCTAGAAGTCTTGCAGATCTTTTGATAAATTTATACCTCAGTATTTTATGCTATTTTATTCTGTATTATTAGAGTTTTTGTTTCATTGTTTGCTGCTAGCATACTAAAAATACTGGTTTTGTTTTTTTCTAATACTTTTTATATACATTCCTTAGTTATTGCTATATAAGTAATCATGTCATCTGCAAATAGATGTTTTTCTTCTTCATTTCCAGTCCAAATGCCTTTTTTTCTTGCCTGACTATATTGGCTAGCACTTCCAGTACATGTTGAATATTAATAGAATTAGTGAGATTGTATCAAAGATAATCAAAAGAACAATAAATTTCATTTGGAAGAATGAAAGGAGGAAGGTTTTGTTTGTTTCATTCTTCTTTAGTTCTCAGCTACTAAGTATGACTGGTCCTATTTACTTTGTACTTACTATACATGTAGACTTTTTAAAAAGTAAACTCAGCCTGTCTATTCAAACAGATATTTAGACTCTTTGGGGAATCTTGGAAGGTTATGAAGGTCATCTTTGCAGCTGTTTCTAAAATAAATTAGAATGATGGGGAGAATAATTTTGGTAAAGATTGACAAATTTTTTCTATGAAAGGCCACATAATAAATATTTTAGGCTTTTTGGGCCACTACAGTATTTGTCACATATTCCTCTCTGTTTAGGTTTTTACAACTACATTTTAAAATGTAAAAATCATCTTTGCTCTCAGGCTGTACAAAAAGAGGCCTAGGGCCAGATTTGACCTTTGGCCTGTAGTTTACTGACTTCAGTTTACCCAAAAAACATGCAAGAAAAAAAATACATACACACACACACATATATATATATGCGGGGAGAGAGAGATGAGGATGTGGATCAGTGGAAACCCTTATATATTCCTATGTACAACTATTTTTGGAAACAATGCGGTATTATCTAGTAAATTGGAAAATGCAATATTTTAGAAACCCCGCAATTCTAACTTTTGGAAACAGGAGATAATTTCAGTCATACATTACATTTCACAAATATCATGTTGAACAAAATAAGCAAGTTGCAGAAGACTACATACAACATGATAGCATTCATATAAAATCTCAAAAGAAACAAACTAAATGTTGTATATTGTGTGGGGATATATATATACACACACACACACATAAATGGTAAAATTTTGAGGAAAAACAAGGAAACAAAGACATTCAGGATAGTGATTATCTCTGGGAAGGAGGACAAAAGGGGTCAATGGCACAGACAAGAGCTTCAAAGAAAATGGAGATGTCCTTTTTTAAAAAGCTATATAGTGAGTGCACAGAGATCTGTTTTTATCATTTGCTAAAATTTATATATAACAACTACCACACCAAGGAACTGAGAGAGTCTACAACTTGCAAGCAAGAGAGACCCATCCATCAGCCTTATGGGGACAGAATCTCCCTCTCAACTAGAGGTGGAGTGGACATCACCATCCCAGAATCCTCAGGATTGGAGAATAAAATATGGACTAGAGTGGACTTACTGGTATTCTACTATAGACTTATTGTGACTCTAGTAATGGAAGAAGTTATATCACGGATGTGGAGACAATGGCCTCTGGAGGTGCTGAAGTCAGGTTGAGGGACAAGGAGGTGTATTATGGGGGCATTTTCAGATCTTGGAGTTGTCCTGCGTGACGCTTCAACAACAGATACGGGTCATTATATATACTGCCATAACCTGCAGAATTGAGTGGGAAAGAATGTAAACTACAATGTAAACAATCCATGCTTAGTGGCAGTGTTCCAAAATGTGTTTATCAATTGCAATGAATGTACCACACTAATGAAAGAAGTTGTTAATGTGGGGAAGGGTGGGAGGTGTAGGGAGTGGGGCATATGGGAATCCCTTATATTTTTTTAATGAATATTTTATGTAATCTAAGTATCTCTTAAAAATAAAAAATATATATTTAAAAAACATAAAATAGCATTTATGTATATACATTATAAAGGAAAAGAGTGAAAAGGCCAAAGATTAAAACCATTTAAAAGTTGTTAAGCTAAACTTTTTCTACATTTGGCAATATCTCTTCCTTTATCATTAGCTTTCCTTTTTTTTAAACCTATAATAAAGTAAATCCTCACCAAGTTTTGAAAAGGCAAGCACCCATCTAATATTATCTGCGATTTTCTATGAGTTTTTTAGTTCTTGTTTTCTGGGACTAATTTTACAATACAAAGTGGTGGAGCGTAATTCAGTATCATTAAGTGTGTTATATTTCACTGGATGTGATGCTACCTTTAGCTCTCTTCTGGGTTTTTAAAGTTTATTCCATTCTTGAGAGCTTTCTAAAGAGAACATCTCTGTAAACACACATCATCATTTAGAAGGGAAACAAAAAAGTAAAATACATATTGTTGGAAAGCAAGCTTGAGGAGTCAGGGATGTACCCTAAAGTTTGTTATATCAAATATCAGGTAAAGTAAATCTATAGAGAGGGGATGCAAGATGACAGCCAAGTAGGGAGCTCTAAGATTCAACTCATCCTACAAAGCAGCTAGTAGTCAGCCAGGATCTGTCTAAATCAACTGTTTGGGGGGCTCCAGACACCAGAAGAACACCATACACCATCCAGGGAAGAGCAGGAGGAAGAGACTGTCAGTCTGCAGTGAAGATCTGTGAGTAGTTCCCTCCACACTCTGGAGGCTGGTGCCCATCCAGCACTGACAGGGTGGGCCACCTGGGTAGCCACTCCCTGGCTGGAAGTAGAAGTTCCCTTTTGCATAGCTGGGGAGGGGTACTTAATACAATGGCTATTGATTAGCAAATTTGGCTAGCTGGATTCCAACTCTGAGCATAGCTAAAGTCCAAACCCACCCAAGCCGGAAAGAAGCTGGCAGCCTTTGTTTTAATTCTGCCCCTGGCAGGAGTGGAAGTGGAGTTGATTCCATCCCTGGAAAAGAAGGAATCAGTTTCAGTCACCTAGGGAAGGAATTCCAGCCAGCTGAGAGATGCAGTGACTTCGTGGGACTTTAGGGATCGGTTTCAGCACACCCAAGTTAGAAAGCCACCAGCGGCCACAGCTCAGGTGCCCATGCCCAGCAGGAGAGGAAGTTGGGCACAGGTTGATCACTCTTGGGCACTATGGACAGTTTCAGCCTGCCCACCTCAGGAAACCATGGCAGCATCAGCTCCAGCCCTGCTCCTAGCAGGAGAGGAAGTTGGGTGCAATTTGATCAGTTTCTTCAGGGAGAGTAGACAGTTTCAGCCTGCCTACCTCAGCTGTGGCGGCCTCTGCTCCAAACTGCCACTCAGCAGAAGTTGAGCAGAGTTTGGTTGCTTTCTTGCTGCAGTGCAGACAGTTTCAACCCACCCACCTCAGAGAGCAGGGCAGCCTCTACACCAACTCCACCCTTGGCAGGTAAAGGAGTGAGGCTGATTTAGAGACATGGTAACTTTTTGGGCCAGGGCAGGAAAAGTTTCAACCCACTGGGACAGAAAGCAATCAGCAACTTCTGTTTCTTTTTTTTTTTTTTTTTTTTTAAAAGATTTATTTATTTATTTAATTTCCCCCCCTCCCCTGGTTGTCTGTTCTTGGTGTCTATTTGCTGCGTCTTGTTTCTTTGTCCGCTTCTGTTGTCGTCAGCGGCACGGGAAGTGTGGGCGCGGCGCCATTCCTGGGCAGGCTGCTCTTTCTTTTCACGCTGGGCGGCTCTCCTTATGGGGCGCACTCCTTGCGCGTGGGGCTCCCCCACGCGGGGGACACCCTTGCGTGGCAGGGCACTCCTTGCGCGCATCAGCACTGCGCATGGCCAGCTCCACACGGGTCAAGGAGGCCTGGGGTTTGAACCGCGGACCTCCCATATGGTAGACGGACGCCCTAACCACTGGGCCAAAGTCCGTTTCCCAGCAACTTCTGTTTCAACCCTGCTTCTGGTAGAGGAGGTAGTGGAGCTGATTTGGAGACACTGCCTTCTTGGAATAGCAGGGAACAAATAGCCTATTGAAAGGTGGCCCTTTCCCAAGAAAACGGGAGTGGACAAGGCCCAATTGTTGGGCCTTGTTCTGATTATGGTGGTTGTTTAAAGAATACAGATCGCAGGGTCTGGGATCTGTGCAACAGTTTCACCCCATTCTGGCATGGCTGGCATCCTCAATCTCAACCATGTTCCTGATAGGAGCTGGGTTGGCTGAGAATTAAAGGTGCAGCAACACCTTAGGGTTGTGGAGAACAGCTGACTGAAGCGTGCCATCTGCTAGATCTATCAGGAAAGTACAGATTCAGGGAGTGACCAAAGAGAAGTCTGGAGGCCTTTTGTGTCTCCTACCTATGGCACATTGGAAACAATCTACACTGTCAACTGAGAATTCTATACTTGGCAAAACTATCCTTAAAAAATGAGGAAGAGTTTTAATTTATTCACAGATAAACTAAGCTGAAGGAGTTTGTTGACAAGAGGCCTGCCCTACAAGAAATACTAAAGGGAGTCCAGCAGGCTGATAGGAAAAGGAGAGAGAGGTCTGGAAGAGAGTCTCAGAAAGAGGTTATCGTTAAAAGTAACTAAAAGGATAAAAAGAGTGATATAAATGAGTGTGACATATAAAAGCCAAAGGATAAAATGGGTGAAGTAACTACTGCGTTTACAGTAATAAAATTGAATGTTACTGGATTAAACTCCCCAGTCAAAAGACATAAACTAGCAAATGGATTATATATATGCAAATGGATTATATATGTGTGTGTGTGTGTTTTTATGACTAAGAGATTTCAAAGTGAATTAGGAGGTCATTCCAGACGTTACACTTATGTATGGCTCAGCAGGATCTCATTGACTACTATAGTAAACAATGCCTCAAACACTAGGGCTCCTGAGGGTTTTAGACATCTGGATACTATAGTCAAGGCAGACAATCTCAGGAATTTGACACCCTGTCAGTGGGCCTTACTTTGGAATATATTCATCCAAAGTATACAGTCAGTGGTATCTGGTATAATCACATAATTCTGCATTCATCACTTCAATCATTAGTGGTGCATTTCATTATTTCAATATTACTACTACTAAACAAAAATCAGAGAAACTCCTTTACCCCTAAATCTGTCTGTTTCTGCTGCTGTACAGAGCTGCTATTTCTGACTATTCTTGCACAAGTATTTATTTGTTTCTTTATTTACTAAGCAGTTTTACTGAGATATATTCACATACCATACGATCTATCTAAAGTGTATAATCAGTGACTTTTTGTATAACACAATGTGTGTATTCATCATCACAAAAAGTTTTAGAATTATTTATATTTCAAACTCCAAAGAGAAAAACTCCACACCCCTTAGCAAGCCTTCCCTAGCCCTACATAACCATAAATCAAATTTCATCTTTATAAATTGATTTATATTTACATTTTATATAAATTGAATTATACAATATGTTATACAATATATTTGGTTCATAGTAATGCAGTCATACAGTATTTGTCCTTTTGTGTCTGGCTTGCTTCACTCAACATAATGTTCTCCAGGTTCATCCATGTTGTCATATACTTTATGAATTCATTTCTTCTTAACAGCTGCATAATATTCCATTGTGTTACTACACCATAGTCTGTTTATCCATTCATTGGTTGATAGACACCTGGCTTGTTTCCAACTTTGGCAATCATGAGTAATACCACTATGAACATAGCAGATATCTATTCGTGTCACTGTTCTCAGTTCTTCTGGGTATATACCCAGTAGGGTATTGCAACATCAGGTGGCAAATCTATATTCAACTTCTTTAGGAACTGCCAGACTGTCCTCCACAGTGGCTGTGCGATTCTACATTCCCACCAACAACAAATAACTGTGCCTAGCTCTCCACATCCTCTCCAGCACTTGTAGTTCTCTGTCTTTTTAATAGTGGCCATTCTGATAGGTTTGAAATTCTATCTCATTGTGTTTTGATTTGCATTTCCCTAATCATTAGTGATGTTGAGTATTTTTTCATGTGGGTTTTTTTTTCCTCTTGTATTTCTTCTTTGGACAGATATCTATTCATTTCTTTTGAAGGGTTGTTTGTCTTTTTATTGTTGAGTTGTAACATCTCTTTATATATCATGGATATTAAACCTTTATCAGACATGTGATTTCAAAATATTTTCTCCCATTTTGAATCAGCTGACTTTTCACCCTTTTGACAAAGTACTGTGAGGTGCAAAAGTGTTTAATTTTGAGTCCCATTTATCTATTTTTTCTTTTGTTGCATGTGTTTTGGGTGGAAGGTCCAAGAAACCACCACCTACTACATTTTCTTCTAGTAGTTTTATGGTCCTGACTTTTATATTTATGTCTTTGATCCATTTAGAGTTGATTCTTGTATAGAGAGTGATATAGTATAGTGGTCCTCTTCATTCTTTTGGTTATGGGTATCCAGTTCTCCCAGCACCATTGGTTTAGGAGACTGTTTTGTCCCATTAACATGGACTTGATAAGTTTGTCAAAAACTGGTTGACCGTATAGATGAGGATTTATTCTGGACTCTCAATTCTATTCCACTGATCTTTATGCTAGTACCATGCATATGCTAGCTACAAAGCACTGTAGCTAGCTTTGTAATATATTTCAAGATCAGGCAGTAGAATTCCTCCTATGTCGCTCTTCTTTTTCAGAGTGCTTTTGGCTATTTGGGTGCACTTTCCCTTCCAAATGAATTTGATAATTGCCTTTTCTAATTATGTAAAGTAGGCTTTTGGAATTTTGATTGGTATTGCATTGAATCTATAAATCACTGTGGGTATGGGAGTCCCCTATAGTTTTGATGTCACATTTATGTAATCTAAAACTTATTTTTTTAAAATTTTTTTAAATTAAAAAAGATGAGCCATCTGTATGCTGTCTATAAGAGACTCACCTTAGAGCCAAAGGTACAAACAGATTGAAAGTGAAAGGCTACAGAAAGATAGTCCATGCATAAAATAACAACAGCAAAAGCTGGGGTAACTATACTAGTATTGGACAAAATAGACTTAAAAGAAAAGGTATTATAAGAAACAAAGAAGGACATTATATATTAATAAAAGGGACAATCCACCAGGAAGAAATAACAATCATAAATATTGATGCACCTAACCATGGTGCCCCAAAATATTAGGTTGGTGCAAAAGGAACTGTGGTTTTGAGCCATGCATTTTAAATCATTATAACTAGGCTCAAACACATCTTTATTAATCAAAAGAGCAACCATTACAATCAACACATTTTTGCCAATGAGAAATAAGTTTGTTTATTCCTGTAGCATAAAAATCCGTGCTTCAGAATTTGACAAACTCTTGGAAAGCATTTTCTACATCCTTCTGGTTGTGGAAGCACTCTCCCTGCAAATAGTTGTTGAGATGCTTGAAGAAGTGGTAGTCGGTTGGTGAGAGGTCAGGTGAATATGTTGGATGAAGCAAAACTTCATAGCCCAATTCGTTCAACTTTTGAAGCATTGGTTTTGCGACATGCAGTCAGGCGTTGTCATGGAGAAGAATTGGGCCCTTTCTGTTGACCAATGCTGGCTGCAGGCGTTCAGTTTTAGATGCATGTTGTTGATTTGCTGAGCATAATTCTCAGAGGTAATGGTTTCACCGGGATCAGAAAGCTGTAGTGGATCAGACTGGCAACAGAACACCAAACAGTGACCATGACCTTTTTTTGGTGCAGGTTTGGCTTTGGGAAGTGCTTTAGAGCTTCTCGTTGCAACCACTGAGGTGATCATCACCGATTGTCATCTAAAATCCACTTTTCATTGCACATCACAATCCTGGCCAAATGCATTGTTGATGTTGCAAGTTGTCTCCACTGCTTTACGACCCATTTTGAACTCAAATAAGAAAATCACTCAAATTTGCTTTTTTTCTAACATCATTTCCATAGTCTAAAATAAATATAAAATAAACAGCAAGTAATAAGTCACTAGCAAAAAAACATAGAGCGAGAAATGCACATTAAAATGATGTATAATAAAACTACATTTATTTAAGGATGCAAGCCAATATCAAACAGCAAATTTCAACAGTGCAAAACTGCAATTACTTTTGCACCAACCTAATACATGAGGCAAACACTAGCAAAACTAAAGGGAGAAATAGCTGTCTCTACAATAATAGTTGGAGACTTCAATACACTACTCATATCAACAGATGGAACATCTAGACAGAAAATCAATAAGGAAATACAGAACTTGAATAATTTGATAAATGAACTACACCTGACATACACAGAATAGTACATCCCAAAACAGCAGAGTACACATTCTTCTCAAGTGTTCATGGCTCATTCTTTGGGACAGATGACATGTTAGGTTACAAAATAGGTCTAAAAAAATTTACAGAGATTGAAATTATGCAGAGCACTATCTGATCATAATGGAATGAAGCTGGAAATCAATAACAGGCAAAGACCTGGAAAATGCACAAATGTGTGGAGGCTAAACAACACTATCTTAAATAATCAGTGAATCAAAAAAGACTTTGCAAGAGAAATAAGTAAATATCTTGAGAAGAATGAAAATAATAACACAACATATCAAAATTTATGGAATCTGCAGAAGCAGTGCTGAAAGGGAAATTTATAGCCCTAAATGCCTGCCTTAAAAAGGAAGAAAGAATTAAAAGAAGTATCTTGTAGAGGAACTAGAAAAAGAACAACAATCTAACCCCAAAGCAAGTAGTAGGAAATAAAGATGAGAGCAGAAATAAATGAAATTGAGAGCAACAATAACAAAAAACAATCAAGAAAACTAAAAGTTGTTTCTTTGAGAACAGCAACAAAATTGACAAACCCTTAGCTACAGTGAAAAAGAGAAGATGCAAATAAAATCAGAAATGAGAAGGGGGACATTACTACTGACTGTACAGAAATGGAAACAATCATAAGAGGGTTTTATGAACTGTATGCCACCAAACTAGACAACTTGGATTTCCTACAAACACACAAACATCCACTGACCTTAGAAGACATAGAAGACTCCACACACCAATCACAAGTACAGAGGTGGAATCAGTCATCAAAAACCTCCCCAAAATGAAAAGCCCAGGACCTGGTGGCTCCACTGGTAAATTCTACTAATCATTCCTAGAAGATTTAATACTAATTCTGCTAAAACTCTTCCAATATATTCAAGAGCAGGGAACATTACCTAACTCATTCTTTGAAGCCAACATCACCCTAATACCAAAGCCAGATAATACTGTGAAAGGGGAGACAATGTAACTCAAGTGGATGAGCACCTGCTTCCCATGTATGAGGTCCCGGGTCCAATTTCTATACCTCCTAAAAACAAAGAAAAAACAAACAAAAAACCCAACTCTCATTGGGGAGTGGATGTAACTAAATGGCTGAGCGCCTGCTTCCCATGTATGAGATCTTGGGTTCAATTCCTGACACCTCCTTAAAAAAAGATACTACAAGGAAAAAAAATGCAGGCCAATCTCTCTAATGAATATACATGCAAAAATCCTCAACAAGATAATTGGAAATCAAATCCAACAGCACATTAAAAGAATTATACACCATGATCAAGTGAATTTTATCCCAAGTACGCAAGGGTGGTTCAACACAAGAAAATCAATTCATGTAATATACCACATTAATAAAATGAAGGAGAAAAGTCACAAGATCATCTCAATTGATATAGAAAAGGCATTTGCCAAAACACAGCATCCTTTCTCGATAAAAACACTCGAAAGATAAGAATCAAAGGAAAGTTTCTCAACATGATAAAGGGCATATATGAAAAAACCACAGTTAACATTGTACTCGATGTTGAAAGACTGAAAACTTTCCTACTGAGATTGGGAACAAGACAGGATGTCCACTGGTACCACTGTTATTCAATATTGTGCTGTAAGTTCTAGCTAGAGCAGTTAGGCAAGAAGAAGAAATAAAAGGCATCCAAATTGGAAAGGAAGAAGTGAAACTTTCATTATTCACAGATGACCTGATCTATCTAGAAAGTCTTGAAAAATCTACAACAAAGCTACTAGAGCTAATAAATAAGTTCAGCAAATTGGCAGGTTATTAGATTGAAACACAAAAATCAGGAATGTTTCTATACACTAGTAATGAGCAATCTGAGGGGGAAATCTGGACAAAAATTCCATTTACAATAGCAACTAAAGGAATCACATATTTAGGAATAAACTTAACCAAGGACATAAAAGACTTATATTCAGAAAATTATTGATAAAAGAAATAAAAGAAGACCTAAATAAATGAAAGGACACTCCGTGTTCATGGATTGAAATACTAAATATTGTTAAGGTGTCAATTTTACCCAAATTGATTTAGAGATTCAACATAATCCCAAGCCTACTTTGCAGAAATGGAAAAGTCAGTTAAATTTATTTGGAAGGAAAGGGCCCTGAATAGCCAAAAATTACTTCAACTGTAAGAACAAAGTTAAAGGACTCACACTTCCTGACCTTGAAGCATATTACAGAGCTACACTGTTAAAAAGCGTGTACTGGCAAAAAGATAAGACATACTGACCAATGGAATTGAATTGAAAGTTCAGAAACAGGCCCTCACATCTATCGTCAAGAGTTTTTTTTCCCAAACAAATCAGTTTTATTGATACATATTAATAAAGCATACAATTTATCCAAAGTGTATAATCAGTGGTATTTAGTATAATCACATAATTGTGCATTCATCACTTCAATCATTATTTTAGCATTTTCATTATTTCAATAACAGTAATAAACAAAAAAGACAGACAAACAAGAAAATTCCTCACCTCTCAATCTATTTCCCCTGCTGTACATGGCTGCTATTTCTGGCTATTCTTGTACAATTATTTGTTTACTAAGGAGTTTTATTGAGATATATTCACATACCATATGATCCATCTAAAATGTATAACCAATGACTTTTTTTTTAGCTGTTAAAAAGTCCTTTACTGTAAAATAATTAGAAAAATAGATGGAAAGAAATAATAAATTTTAAATGAGAGTGCAAGGCTAGGTTAAATATAATATAATCAACTATAAAAATAGATAGCATAGCAACAGACATTTATAAATGTGAATAATAATTTAAATATTATAGAAATTGACTATAACATAATTCTAATTTTTATATTACAGCTCTAACTATTAGACATTATAATCTCTAAGAATGAAATAAATTATTGGTTTAGTTATTTATTTCATTTAGGCCATAATTCTTTCTAGATAATCATATTCCTATTTGGGAATTCTTCACATCTTATTAGAATGAATTACAGCAGATAACAATTTGCAAACTCATAATTTTATGAGGCAGAAAGACCCAAAATCTTGTTCAACAGTAGTCATACTAAATCGTTATTGATCCAGATAGATTATTTTAATTAAAGAGATGAATAAGAAAGGGTTAAA
The DNA here is from genome assembly GCF_030445035.2 of Dasypus novemcinctus. Lineage (NCBI taxonomy): Eukaryota > Metazoa > Chordata > Mammalia > Cingulata > Dasypodidae > Dasypus > Dasypus novemcinctus. The sequence goes on along the minus strand of NC_080677.1, from coordinate 109,226,317 downwards.
GAAAAATGAAGTATCCATTAATAATCTTCTCTCCAGCCCTCCTCAATTAAAAGCAAGTATTTGTTTTGTATGAAAAAAAATAATAGACAAAATTTCATAATTGTATGAAAAAAATATATAGACCTATGTTCCTATTTGAACATAGGAACAATTTGCCACCTGCACTGTGTAATTATTGTTCATATACTATAATGTTGTTGTTATTTTACATTTATCTGGTCTACTCCAGCTCTTTTTTTCTCCATTCTATCAATCTTTGTCTTTTGTGGAGAGTTCAGTCCATTTATATTGAGTGTTATTACTGTAAAGGCATTATTTACTTCATCCATTTTGTCCTTCAGATCTCTGTTATCATATTGTTCTGCTGTTTGACTTCTTATTCTTTTGTTTACCCTTTCTAACAATCTTCATTTCTAAACTCTTCTCCAAATTTCTCTCCCTCATTTTTTCCTTTCAGGCTGCAGCACCCCCTTTAGTATCTCCTACAAGATTGGTCTCTTGGTAACATAGTCTATCAGTTTTTGTCTGTGAAGACTTCGAACTCACCCTCATTTTTGAAAGTTAGCTTTGCCAGATACAGAATTCTTAGCTGGCAGTTTTTCTCTTTCAATACCTTAAATACATCATACCACTTTCTTCTCTTCTCCATGGTTTCTGATGAGAGTTTGGCACTTAATTTTATCAAGTTTCCCTTATATGTGATGCTTTGTTTTTCTCTTGATGCTTTCAGAATCCTTTCCTTATCTCATATTTGTCATTCTGAATAGTAGGTGTCTCAGGGTAAGTCTATTTGGATTAAATCTGTTTGGGGTGTGTTGTCCTTCTTGGATATTTTTTTTTTTTTTAAAGATTTATTTATTTATTTAATTCCACCCCCCCTCCCCTGGTTGTCTGTTCTTGGTGTCTATTTGCTGCGTCTTGTTTCTTTGTCCGCTTCTGTTGTCGTTAGCGGCACGGGAAGTGTGGGCGGCGCCATTCCTGGGCAGGCTGCTCTTTCTTTTCACGCTTGGCGGCTCTCCTCACGGGCGCACTCTTGCGCGTGGGGCTCCCCCACGCGGGGGACACCCTTGCGTGGCACGGCACTCCTTGCGCGCATCAGCGCTGCGCATGGCCAGCTCCACACGGGTCAAGGAGGCCCGGAGTTTGAACCGCGGACCTCCCATGTGGTAGACGGACGCCCTAACCACTGGGCCAAAGTCCGTTTCCCCCTTCTTGGATATTGATATTTATGTCCTTCATTAGGAATGGGAAGTTTTCAGTGATTATTTCCTCAGATAATCTTTTTGCCCCTTTTCCATTCTTGTCTCCTTCAGGGACACCAATAATGTGAATGTTTATATGTTTCACATTGTCATTCAGTTCCCTGAGACTCTGTTCCATTTTTTCCATTCTCTTCCCTTTCCGTTCCCCTGTCTTTTCCAGTTCAAGTGTTCTGTCTTTGAAATCACTAATTCTGTCTTCAAGCAATTCAAATCTACTCTTACATGCCTCTAATGTATTTTTAATCTCATTAAAATGAGATTTTTAATCTCATTCATTCGCATAAGGTCTGTTGTTTTTCTTTGCAGGCTTTGAAATTGTGCTTTATGCTTTCCTAGTGTCTTCTTAATATCCTTTATTTCTTTAGTCATATTTTCTTTAAATTCTTTGAAGTGATTTGGACAGTTGTGTGATTATCCCTGATTAACTGTATTAAATCCTATAACTCTTCAGGATATTTGGTTTGTGCTTTTGGCTGGGCCATCTCTTCCTGTTTCCTCCTATGGCTTGGAGAATTTACTCTGATGGCTAATTTCTTTCTCTTGCATATTTTTTTTTCCACCAGAGCTCTTCTTTGAAATCTGGTTCAAGTTATTCTTACTCTTTAAAATTGCCCAACTTACATTTTCAAAATTGGGCCAGGGACTCACTATTGGGGTACAGACTTTCTCCCAGGGGTAGGATACAGAGCATGAACAGTTTTTGGCCATGCAATTTCCAGACAGGCCATCAGACGGCACTAGTCAGCATACCTTTCCATAGAGGTGTTTTAGTCTTGGCTTTTCTGTGTTCCTGTGTTGAATCTCCAGATTGGAAGTTCAAAGTGTGCACTTCTGGTTGAATTCACTGAAGAAAAGCATCCCAACCTCTGCTCCCTTTTCCCTTGAAACAGCTGACAGAAAGGAAGATGTCTGCTCCCCTTTCAGTAAGCCAGGTGTTTTAACCAGCTAAATATCTTGGGAGTGGGAGACGGAAGACCTTTCTAGCCACCATGGGGCCTTGGTAACTCATGTTTGTCATTTCAGCTTCTTCTATCTGTCTCTCACTCTCTGGGAAGTTTTATAGCACTGTCCTGGTCTGCTGATCCCCCACAGCATGTCCCTCGAATAGCTTTTGGCGCTTTCTCTGTTGCTTTTGTGAAAGCATTCAGCTCTGCCTGTTAGTCTGATGCCATCTTCCTACAGTCCGTCAAGTGATTTTTGACAAAGCTGTCAAGCCCACCCAGCTGGGACAATACAATCTCTTCAACAAATGGTGTAGGGAGAACTAGATATCCATTTCCAAAAGAAAGAAAGGAGACCACTTTCTCACACCTTATACAAAAATTAACTCAAAATGGATCAAAGGTCTAAATGTAAAAGCTACAACCATAAAACTCCTAGAAGAAAACGTAGGGAAATATCTTCAAGATATTGTGGTAGGAGATGGTTTCTTGAAGAAAAAATTGTAAAGTATGTGTTCTTAAAGGAAAAATAGATAAATGGGACCTTGTCAAAATTAAATACTTTTGTGCTTCAAATGAGTTTGTAGAGAATGTAAAAGGGCAACCTATTCAAAGGGAGAAAATATTTGGAAACCTCATATCTGATAAGGGTTTAATTTTTAGGATATATACAGAGATCATACAACTCAATGTAATTTTTACGATATATACAGAGATCATACAACATACAATGCCCAATTTAAAATGGGCAAAAGACTTGAATAGACATTTTTCTAAAGAGGAAATATAGATGGCTAAAATGTACATGAAAAGATGCTCAGAATCACTAGCTATTAGGGAAATGCAAATTAAAATTACAATAAGATATTTTACTTTATAGAGTGGCCATTATTAAAAACATAGAAAGCTATAATTGTTAGAAAGGATGTGGAGAAATAGGAATAGGAAAACGCCTTCACTGTTGGTGGGAATGTAGAATGGTGTAGCCTCTGTGGAATACAATTTTGTGGTTCCTCAGAAGGCTAAATAGAGAACTGCTATATGATTTGGCAGTCCCACTGCTAGGCATATTTTCAGAACTGAAATCAGGGACACGAGCTGACCTTTGCACACCGATGTTCATAGTGGTACTATTCACAATAGCCAAAAGATGGGAACAACCCAAGTGTCCATCACCAGCAAATAGATAAACAAATGAAAGTTGAAATGAAAGTTGAAATGAAGTTGGATACATATGACAGTATGGATGAACTTTGAGAACATTATGTTGAGTGAAATAAGCCAGACACAAAAAGGACAATATTATAGGTATGAATAATATGAACTAATTGCGATGAGTAATTGCATAGAGTTAATATCTAGAGTATAGGTTACCAGGAAATAGAATGAAGGGTGAGAAGGTGGAGCTGATGCTTAATGTCTGTAGACATTATAATTAAGGTTGATTGTAAATGTTGGGACATGGATAGAGAACATGGTAACAATATATAGTGAGTATAATTAGCAGTGCATATTTATAGACATGATTGTGGATGAAAGGGGATGTCTAGGGTTGTAAACGTCACTCGAAGAAAGCTAGAGGATAAACTTAGAACAGTATAACATAATGAACCCAGTGGTGGATAAGGATTGTAGTTAATAATACAAAAATATTCTTCCATGAACTGGAACAAATGTACATCACTATTATAAGATGTTAATAATATGGTGGTAACAAGGAAAATATAACTAATGTAAACTATAACCATAGACTGTAGTTAAGAGTAATATTATAATATTCTTTAACCAATTATAACAAAAGTTACTATATCAATGCTAAGGGTCAATAATAGGGGAGTATAAGAGGTTATGGGATATTTCTTCTTGGAGTAATAAAAATGTTCTGAGATTGAGTGTGGTGATGAATGCACGACTCTGTGATGATACTGAGGACCATTAAGTCCACACTTTGGATGGATTATACAAAATATGGTACTATGTAACACAGTGAACCCTGTTGTGGATGATGGGCCATGGTTAATAGTACAAATGTAACAACTCCCAGCACTTATATTAAAAAGAAGAAATAGGGGAGAATCAGCAAGATGGTGGCAGAGTAAGGAGCTCCTAGAATTAGCTCCTGCTACAGGGCAGTTAGCAAATACCCAGAGCTCTCTAGAGCCAGCTGAGGTACCTGTCTGGGGGCTCCAGAAGATCAGAAGAGCATCCTGCAACATCCTTGAAGGAGTGGAAGGAGGAGACTGCTCATCTGCAGAGAAGACTCATAAGTAGAGCGCTCCATGCCACAGAGGCTGGTGCCATCCTCCACTGGAGGCACAAGCCGCCTTGGGAGGTGTTCTGTGGCTGGAATTGAAAGCTCCACTTACCCAAAATGGGGAGGAAGAGACAGTTGGGCACCAATTTCAGCTATGATGAGGAAATTCAGTGGGCTACAGTATGATCCTGAGAACAGCTAAGGTTTGAGCCTGTGTAGGTCAGAAAGAGGCCAGGAGCCGTCATCTTAACTCTACGCCTGGCATGAAGGGAAGTGGGGCGGACTGAGGATCCCAGTGCTGGTGGGGACCAGCTTCTTCCCATCCAGATCATATTGCAGGTCTAGCCTAGGCCCCAGTGCCACCTCCAGCAGGGAGGATCTGCGCCAACTTCTCTGGGAAATTACTGGCCAAGCCGCAGAGGCTGGTGATTATCCTACTCTGGCGGCACAAGCCATCCCAGGAGCTGTTCTGTGACGGGAATTGGAAGTGCCATTTCCCAGAAACGGGAGGAGGAAATGGCTGGTTGCTGATTTCAGCTACTGATTGGGAAACTTGGCTGGCTAAGAGATAACCCTGGCAACAGCTGGGGTGAGAAACAGCCCAAGTCAGAAAGAGGCCAGTAGCCCCCATTCTGACTCCACCCCCAGCCTGAGGGGAAGCCAGGCTGACAGTTTCTTTCTCGAAGATCAGCCTGCAGCCCCAGCCTAGGCTTCAGACCCGCCTCCGGCGGGGAGGAATCTTAGGAGCCCACAGGTAACTGCAGGGAACTTTGGCTGGCATAAACTGAAAATCAGAAGTCTGCATAGATTGCTGCCCACACCTGCAGCTCCATCCCTGCCCCAGGTGGGGGAGAAAGGGATGTGAAGCTCCATCAGTCTCTCTGGGCAACTACAGTCTAGGCCTGCATGTGGATTATTCCACATAGCTGTGACTCTGTCCCTACCCCTGGCAAAGGAGAAAGTTGGAAGAAGCTTCAGTGGTCCCTGGTGCAATGAGGGCAGCTTGAGCCTCCACAGCTTACAGCACCAACTACATCCTTGGCTCCTACTGCATAACCAGCAAGGAGAAACGATAGGAAGCCCTAAGCTAAAGAGAAAAACTGCACCCAGAAAAAATACTCTAGTAAGCCAGATGCGAAGACACCAACAAAAAATTACAATCCACACCAAGAAACAGGAACATATGGCCAGTTAAAGGAACAAGATAAGCCTCCAGATGACATCAAGGAGTTGAGACAACTCAACAACTCAAATCAAACAAATCTCCTTAATAAATTCAATGAGATGGCTAAAGAGATTAAGTATATTAAGAAGACATTGGATGAGCTCAGAGAAGAATTTGAAAGCATACATAGAAAAATAGCAGATCTTATGGGAATGAAAGGTGCAATCAATGAAATGAAAAAACCGTTGGAATCATATAATAGCAGACTTGAGGAGGCAGAAGAAAGGATTGGTGAACTTGAAGAAATGCCCTCTGAAAGTGAACATATAAAGGAAGAGATGCAGAAAAGAATGGGAAAATTTGAACAAGTCCTCAGGGAACTAAATGACAGCAAAAGGCATGCAAACATACATGTCACAGGTGTCCCAGAAGGAGAAGAGAAGGGAAAAGGGGCACAAGGAATATTTGAAGAAATAATGGTAGAAAATTTCCCAACCTTATTGAAGGACATAGATATCCCTGTCCAAGAAGCACAATGTACTCCCATCCAAAAAAAATCCAAATAGACCAACTCCAAGAAGCATACTCATCAGAATGTCAAAGGCTAAAGACAAAGAGAGAATTCTGACAGCAGCAAGAGAAAAACATGTAAGGGATATCCAATAAGATTAAGAACTGATTTCTCACCAGAAACCACGGAGGCAAGAAGACAGTGGTCCGATATATTTAAGATTCTACAAGAGAAAAACTTCCAACCAAGACTCTTATATCTGGCAAGACTGTCTTTCAAAAATGAGGACGAAATTAGAATATTCACAGATAAACAGAAACTGAGAGAATTTCTAAGCAAGAGACCAGATTTTCAGGAAATATTGAAGGGTGTGCTAGATCCTGAAAAGAAAAGACAGGAGAGAGGGGCCTGGAAGAGAGTCTAGAAATGAAGATTATATCAATAAAAGTAACTAAAAGTGTCAGAGAGTGGTGAAAATAAAATATTACAGATAAAACTCATAGTCAGGAATAAAGTTAACCAATGATGTAAAGCACTTATATTCAGAAAACTGCAACTCAATGTTAAAACAAATGAAAAAAGCCCTAAATAACTGTAAGAATATTCCATGCTCATGGATTGGAAGACTAAATATCATTAAGATGTCAATTCTACTCAAATTGATATACAGTTTTAATGCAAACTCGATAAAAATTCTAACAGCATTAAAGAAAAAATTGAAAACACGATCATTAAATTTATTTGGAAGGGTAAGGAGTCTTGAATAACCAGAAACATCATAAAAAGGAAAAGTGAACCCTCATCTCCAGACTTTAAACCATAATACATACCTATAGTGGTAAAAACAACACGATACTGGCTTAAAGACAGACACAATAGACTAATGGAACCATATTTATGGTTCAGAAACAGACCCTCACAGGTATGGTCAAGTGATGTTTAACTAGCCTATCAAACTCACACAGCTCGGGCAGAACAATCCATTCAACAAATGGTGCTGAAAGAAATGGACATCCATAGCTGAAAGAAGGAAAGAGGACTCCTATCTTGCACCTTATCCAAAGACTAACTCAAAATGGATCAAAAAACTAAAAATAAAAGCAGGAACCCTAAAACGTCTAGAAGAAATTATTGGAAAATATCTTCAAGACCTGGTGGTATGTGGTGCGTTCTTAAAGGAGATGAGAGAAGGACTGAGTGGACTACTGATGTTTAATGTATGTAGAAGTTTTAATTAGCTTCACTGTAAAATTGTGGAAATGTATAGAGTGGATGGTAACACACAGTGAGTAACAGCTAGTTTATAAATGTGGCTGTGACTGAAAATGGTAGTCTAGTTATGTAAATGTCAATTGACAGAATGCTTGAGAATAATCTAGGAACTGGATAGCACAGTAAACCAAGAGGTGGGTGAGAATTGTGTTTGGTGGTAGATGCAAGAGTGTCCTTTGTTAGCTAGAACAAATGTATATCACTACTGCAGGGTGTTGGGAATGTGGAGAAGCATGGGAAAAATACAGCTGGAGTGACCTATGGATTGTGGTTAGTAGTAATAATATAATATTCTTGCATCTATGCAAAAGATGTTCTCTGTTGATACGTAGGCAGTATGGAAAATAGGAGCCAAATGTACACTATGGACATGGCAACTGTGGACATGGAAATAATCAGATGATATTATTTTATCTATAACAACATACCACATTGTGGTGTGTTGACGGAGGGGTGTTGTTTGGAAATTCTTCACATGTGCATGATTGTTTTATAAGTTTACAACTTCTGTCATAAAAAAATATATTTAAAAAATAATAATAGGGTGGACTGGGGGAAAAACACACCAAATGTAAGATAAGAACTATGATTAGTAGTAAGATTTTGCCAGTGTTCTTCCATAGTTTGTAACAAACATCTCATGACAATGCAAGGTGTTGGTGGAGGGTTGATGTGTGGGACCCCTGTATGATGTTATGTATGTTTGCTTTGTAAGTTCACAACTTTTACTATACACTTAATTGTTTATGTATGTTCATATATAAATAATATAAAGAGAATCGGATTGGTTGGGGAAAAATACTTTGTTTAGTAGTAATATTTTGACAATGCTCTTTATTTTTTTTTTATTGACTTTGTAATAATATTACATTAAAAATATATATGTGAGGTCCCATTCAACCCCACCCCACACCCCCCCTCTCCCCCCCCCAACAACACTCGTTTCCATCATCATGACACATCCATTGGATTTGGTAAGTACATCTTTGGGCACCTCTGCACCTCATAGACAATGGTTCACATCATGGCCCATACTCTCCTCCATTCCATCCAGTGGGCCCTGTGAGGATTTACAATGTCCGGTGATTACCTCTGAAGCACCATCCAGGGCAGCTCCATGTCCCAAAGACGCCTCCACCTCTCATCTCTTCCTGCCTTTCCCCATACCCATCGTCCACCATGTCCACTTTTCCCAATCCAATGCCACCTCTTCTATGTGGACATTGGATTGGTTGTGTCCATTGCACCTCTATGTCAAGAGGAGGCTCAGATTCCACATGGATGCTGGATGCAGTCCTCCCATTTTCAGTTGTAATCACTCTAGGCTCCATGGTGTGGTGGTTGTCCTTCTTCAACTCCATCTTAGCTGAGTGTGGTAAGTCCAATAGATCAGATTGTAGGTGCTGGAGTCTGTTGAGGCTCAGGACCTGGCTATCACATTTGACAATGCTCTTTAATCATTAGTTAAAAAGGTTTAAAAACAATGCAAGTTATTGGTGGTAGGGTGAGATGTTATAGATGTTTGTTTGATGTTATATGTTTGTTTTGTAAGTTCACAACTATTATATATTTATTGTTTATGTGTGTTTATTGTATGAGTGATAAATTTCAATAAATTAAAAAAAAAAAGACCTAAAATCAAAGATCAAACTGGAGGAACTAGATAAAGAATACATACCAATCTCAAAGCAAGCAAAAGGAAAGAAATAATAGAGTAGAGCAGAAATAGATAAAATGGAGAATTAAAAAAATAAACAATAGGGTCAACAAAACTAAAAGTAGGTTCTTTGAGAAGATGAAGAAAATCAATAAACCCTTAGCTAGATTAACAAAGAAAAAAAGAGAGAAGATGTGAATAAATAAAATGAGAGATGAGGAAGGGGTCATTACAACTCACCTAGCTGAATTAAAAGAGACCATAAGAAGATACTGTGAATAACTTTGTGCTAAGACACTAGACACCCAAATAGGAAAGGAAGAAATAAACCCTTTGTTATTCACTGATGATATCTTTTACTTAGAAAATCCCCAAAAAATCCACAACGAAGTTAACTAGAACTAATAGATGATTTCAGTAAAGTGGTGGGATACAAGATTAATATGCAGAAATCAGTAGTGTTTCTATGCACTAGTAATGAGCAATCTGAGGAGGAAAAAAATTCCATTTACAATAGAGACCAGAAGAATCAAATATTTAGGAAGAAATTTAACCAAGAACATAAAGCACCTGTATTCAGAAAACTATAAAACATTGCTAAAAGAAACCAAAGATGATCTAAATAAATGGAAGGATATTCCATATTTGTGGGTTGGAAGACTAAATATCATGAAGATATCAATTCTACCCAAACAGAGCTACAGATTTAATGCAATCCCAATAAAAATTCCAATATCCTTCTCTGTAGACTTGGAAAAGCCAATTATTAAACTTATTTGGAAGGACCAGGGCCCCAAATAGCCAAAAATTATCTTTAAAAAAAAGAACAAAGTTGGAATACTCTTGCTTCCTGACTTTCAAGCATATTACTTAGCTACAGTGATAAGAACAGCATGATACTATGGCATAGACAGATTGACCAGTGGGATTGAATCAAGAGTTCAGAAATAAACCCTCACATATATGGTCAAGCAATTTTTGACAAGGGTATCAAACCTACTCAATTGGTCAGAACAGTCTGTTCAACAAATGGAGCTGGGAAAACTGAACATCCCTATCTAAAAGAAAGGAAGAGGGTGCCTATCTCACACTTTATGCAAAAATTAATTCAAAATGGATCAAGGACCTACATATTAAAAACTAGAACCATAAAACTACTAGAAGGAAAGGTAGGGAAACATCATCAAGATCTTTTAGTAGGTGGTGGTTTCTTAAATCTTACATCCAAAGCACAAGCAGTGAAAGAAAAAAATAGATAAACGTGACTTCCTCAAAATTAGACTTTTGTATTACTTTTTTCAAAAAATTTATTTATTTATGAATGACAGCTCAGAAAAAGAACTATTTTGTATTTTGGAAGATTTCTTTTTTCTTTTTCTTTTTTTACCTGCATTTAAAGTTTCAATGAAGTTTGTTTTTGTTTTTGTTTTTTTGCATGTATATCATGTTTATCCCATTTCATTGCAGATTAGTACTCCATTATGTGGCTAATTTTTTATCCATAATCCTGTTGATGAATATTTAATATGTCTTCAGTTTTACTATTTAAAAAAAGCTGCTGTGAACATTCATTTACAAATTTTTGTGGATACATTATTTTCCTAGGAGAGGATTTGCTGAATCACATAGGTATGTGTTTACAATTTTAAGAAACTGCCTAAAGTTTCAAAAGTGTTTGTGATAATTTCAACCTCTATCAGCATCAATGAGGATTTTTACTTCTTATCATTTTGGAGGAGAGGTAATTAGCAAATACCACTGTTAAGAGTACATTCTGTTAGACTAAGCGTTCATCAATGAATTCCTTGATATATCTCACCCCATGCAGAACGGACAAGTCTCTGTGCTGCCTTCACTTGTACCCAGTTTCAGGCAAGGTATCTTTGCCGTTTTATGTTTTTCTGCCCCTGACACCCACTAGTTCCAATAAACACACCAGGAGTGTCACTGGGTCCTGTAACCAGGGCCTAGCAAGGAGCCTGGTATATAATAAGTGCACAAGAAATGCTTGTTGGAAAAAAAAAAAAGAATGAATGAATAAAGAGACAAAATCAGGGCTACAAATTGTATGTCACAGTAATTGGAACACATTTTACATTTTAGATATTCTAAATATGGCAATATTGAAATAATAAAACCACAAGTTCTTAAGCATAGTCTCACATTACAAAGAAGACTAAAAAAGGTTGAAAGAAAGGATCAAGAAGATAATTGTGGCTTTCTTTCCTATTCTTTCTGATTCTCATGTAATATTTTTCTTTTCCTTTGTAAACTCCTGTCTTAAATTGTTGCAAAGGTGAAAAAAAAATCTTCCTCTGCTAGCACAAGTACTACATGCTAATTTCACCTGCCCTGGGAATATGGCCTAATTTACATTCCCTTTTCTTGATCCATCTTCTTTAGGCCAATACAGGTAGAAAAGTTTGAAGCACTCACAGTAAAATTATTTAGATTTTGTTTTGTTTCGCCATTGATTTTTTTTCATTTTTTTTTTTAAAGATAAATAGATCACACAAAACGTAAGTTTAAAAAGCATAAGAGGTTCCCATATACCCTACTCCCCACCCCATCCCCCAATTTTGTACTTCAAAAGACTTTGTCAAGAAGTCTTTGCCTTTTTAGGCAATGTACTCAGTGGGAGAAAATATTTGGAAACCACATATCCGATAAGGGTTTGATATCCATGTTATATAAAGATATCATACAACTCAATGATAAAAAGACAAGCAACCCAATTTTTAAAATGGGCAAACGACTTGAATAGATATTTTTCCAAAGAGGAATATAAATGGCCAAAAAAAGCACATGAAAACATGTTCAATATCACTAGCTCTTAGGGAAATACAGATCAAAAGTACAATGAGATACCATTTCACTCCTTTTAGAATGACCATTATTAAAAAAGCAGAGAATTAAAAGTGCTGGAAAGAATGTGGAGAAACAGGAACACTTCTTCACTGTGGGAGTGTAGACTGGTGCAGCCTCTGTGGAAGACAGTTTGACAGTACCTCAAGAAGCTGAATATAGAACTGCAATATGATCTAGTAATCCTGTTACTAGGAATATATTCAGAAGAACTGAAAGCAAGGATGTAAACAGATACTTGTATACTAGTGTTCCTTGTGGTATAATTCACAATTGCTGAAAGATAGAAGCAACCTACATGCATATCAACTGATGAATGAATTAACAAAATATGGTGTATATACACATGATGTAATACTATTCAGCTGTAAGAAGAAATGAATTAGGGAAGCACATGACAACATGGAGGAACCTTGAGGACATTATATGGAGTGAAATAAGCCAGACAGAAAAGGACAAATATTGTATAGTCTCACTAATATGAACTAAATAAGATCAGTAGACTAGTTGGACTGTGGTATATAGGTCAGTGGGTAATGGGATGTGGGTGGAGAAGGGGGAGCTGATGCTGGATGTATGTAGAAAGTTTAATAAGGTCAGTTGTACATATGTGGTAATGTATGGGGTTGATGATAGCATATTATAATGAGTGTAACAAATGTCGCTTTATGGATGTGATTGTGGCTGAAATGGTTAGTCTAGGGAGGTCGATATTAGTTGGAGGACAACTGGAGGATCATATAGGAAATGTATAACAGTGATTTTGGTGGTAAATGAGAATTGTGGTTAAAAATATAAATACAGGAATGTTCCACTTCAGGGTGTTAAGAATATGGTGATACATGAGGAAAATATAACTAATATAATTTATAGACTATAGGTAATAATATTGTGATATTTTTTTTTCTATTCTTATCAATAGCATTTTTTTAATTGACTTTGTAATAATATTACATTAAAAATATATATATATGAGGTCCCATTCAACCCCACCACCCCCACCCCACCTCTCCCCCCCCAGCAACACTCATTCCCATCATCATGACACATCCATTGCATTTGGTAAGTACATCTTTGGGCACCTCTGCACCTCATGGTCAATGGTCCACATCATGGCCCATACTCTCCCCCATTCCATCCAGTGGGCCCTGTGAGGATTTACAATGTCCGGTGATTGCCCCTGAAGCACCATCCAGGGCAGCTCCATGTCCCAAAGACGCCTCCACCTCTCATCTCTTCCTGCCTTTCCCCATAATATTGTGATATTTTTGTCACAAAAGCAAAGAATGTACTATATCAATCCTAAAGGTAAAAATATATATATATATGGCATTTAGTTTTAATGAGCTATTTTATAATTAAGCTTTTTTTCCTTTCCTTCATTTTCTTCATTAACAAGGAGACCTTGATCATGTCATTTAACCACTATGTGCTCATCTGTGTTTCTTTCTGGACACTGGAGGAACAATCAAGTTTGTTTTTAGGATTGGAGGAGATAAAAGTGCCTTTACAGAAGTTTTGTGGAATAATGCGTCTATAACTTGTTGAACTGCCTTTTGCCTGTTAATTTAATTTTTTAAATTTGAAATATAGTTTGAAAAAAAAAAAGATGACTAACTGGGGTGATGGCATGATGTGTGAATGTAATGAACACCACTGAACTATATATTTGAACATGGTTAAAATGGGAAAATTTAGATTATATTTATGTTATCAGAATAAAAATTTTAAAAGATTCTAGAACTGTACAATAAACAGAAAACTGTAATGTCAACTATGGGCTATATTTAGTAGTAAAATTATAATAATACTGTTTCATCATGTGTAACCAAGTTACCACACTAATGCAAAATGTTGATGATAGGGAAAACTATGTATGAAGAGGGTATATGGGAGCTCTGTACTTTCTGCATGATTTTTCTCTAAACCTACAACTTCTGTTTTTAAAAAGAGCAAAAGAAAATTTTTTAAAAAATTACTGAGTTATCTAAGGTCATACGGTGAATTAGCATCAGTGCTAAAACTAAACCCTAGATTTCTAATTTCAAATGCATGTCTGTTTTTCTGCTACCTGACATATCTATATTAGTTATATCTTTGAGTTCAGGTATTGATTGTGCTAGTTAAGATTTAAAAATTATGGGAGGGAGAGAGGTTCAGGTATACGGGAATCCCTTATATTTTTGATGTAACATTTATATAATCTAAAGCTTCTTTAAAAAATAAAAATTTAACACAAAAAGAGTTATCATAGAAGTTCACCAATAGTATATTCATATGGAAAAATATTAATCTTCACCCTTACTTCATGCTACACACAAACATCTATTCCAGATGGATTGCAGATATAAATGTACAAAGCAAAACAATAAAGATTTTAGAAGAAAACATAGCAGAACCTTAGAGTAAGAAAAATATTTCTTAAACAAGTTATATTAGTCAGCCAAAGGGGTGCTGATGCAAAATACCAGAAATTGGTTGATTTTTATAAAGGGTATTTATTTGGGGCAGGAGCTTACAGATACCAGGCCATACGCATAAGGTACTTCTCTCACCAAAGTCTATTTTCACATGTTGGAGCAAGATGGTTGCCAACATTTGCAAGGGTTCAGGCTTTCTGGGTTCAGGGTTCCTCTCTTCCTGAGACTTGTTTCTCTTTCCTCTGTGAGCTTACTTCCCAGGGCTCCAACTTAAGGCTTCAGCATCAAACTCCAACATCAAAACTCCAACATCAAAAACCTTCAACTCCGTTCTTTGCCATGACATTCCGTAATGACATGACCCAATCAAAGCCCTAATGATAACTTAATCATGCCCAGGTACAGACTAGATTACAAACATAATCCAATATCTATTTTTGGAATTCATAACCTTATCAAATGGCTGGCTACACAAGCCATAAAGGAAATTTTGATAAATTGATCCTGATTAAAGTTAATAATTTTAGTTGCCAAAAGAACTATAAAGAATAAAAAGGCAAGCCTCAGAGTAGATGTTTGGAATATATATACTGAGAAAGCACTCAATTTGAGAATGTATAAAGAGCTCCTATTTTTAAAAAAAGGCAATTGAAAAAAAATGGGCAAGTCTTGAATAGACCCTATATAATAAAGGAAATCCAAATGGCCACAAACATATGAAAAGTAACTCAATTTTATAATCATCAAGGAAATGGAAAAACAAACAAATAAAAGCTTAATGCAGTTAATGAACCAGAAAGGCTAAAGTGAAAATGTTAAGAAATACCCAGTGTTGTTAAGGAGGTAGAAAACCAATCCTTTCATACACTGTGAGTGGTAGTACAAATTGAACAGCCATTTTGGAAAACTGGGAACATCCACTAAAGCTGAACATATGCATATCCTGTAACCCAATAGTTTCACTACTCTGTATAGTCCCAAGAGAAATGCATACACAGGACCAATTTCAAATGTCAGGCTAAGGAGTGAAGGGTTTGGAGCAGTCTGTGTGGTGTTTACGAGAATTAACCTCTGAAGTCAGAATCCCTGGCTTTAACTCCTGGTTCTACCGTTAGTGGATCTGTGACCTCAGGCAAGCCACGT
Source organism: Dasypus novemcinctus (assembly GCF_030445035.2). Taxonomy (NCBI): domain Eukaryota; kingdom Metazoa; phylum Chordata; class Mammalia; order Cingulata; family Dasypodidae; genus Dasypus; species Dasypus novemcinctus. Next base: position 109,210,827 of record NC_080677.1, on the reverse strand, counting down.
AAACTCTTGCTGCTTCAGTTTCCTTAGCTGTACTATGGAGATAATAATAGTCCCTACCTCACATTACTGTGTAATAAAAATGAAATTATACTTACAGAAGAGCTAAGCCTAGAATTTCAGTGTCAGTTATATTATAGTTGTTTGATGTATGTTTAATATGAAAAGAACCTCTTGTCTAAAATTGATCTTTTAAAATCTGTGCACACAAAATACTCAAATACTGGCTTTATAAGTTATTTGGATTAATTCTTTCTTCCCCCCACCTCCCCACTGTGGTTATGTGATTCTTTCAAAACACGGATTCATTTGTTTTAGTTTTCTTTCAGTTTTAGTATTTTCTCCTTTCCGATCCTTGTTCATCTAATTTTATCTTTTTAATTTGTAGAATGTTATGAATGCATTAAAAAGTCAAAACTATGCAAAAAAGTATACTCAAAAGTGTGTTTCTTTCATATCCCTTCTACTGTCTCCCACTTCAAACTTCTCCTAACCAACCAACTTTATTAAAGATTTCTGGTTTATCCTTTCTGTGTTTCTGCTGGTGAAAATATGAAATACATATGTATTTCTTATATTCTCCCTTTTTTTTTTTGTACATGATAGACAATATACTGTATATGTGCTTTTGTACTTTGCTTTTGTACTTAACAATATGTACTGGAAATCTTACTTAATCAGTTCATAGAGGTAGTGCTTGTTCTTTTTTGCAGCTGCGTAAGTATTCCATCCTGTGTGTAGCATAGTTTATTGAACCAATCTCTCACGCTTAGATAGTTAGTTTGCAATTACAAATAATGCTGCAATGGATAACCTTGTGCAATTGCTTTTTCAAAATGTTGGAAGTATGTTTATCTTCAGGGTAAATTCCTAGAAGTCGGTATACTGGGTAAATGAATAAAGTTTTATAGAGAAGGCTAATTTCTTCTAGCAATGTATGAGAGTGCAAGTCTCCCTTTAGCCTCATCATTGTTAAGCTTTTGTAGTTTTGCTAATATAATGGATAAGAAATGGTATCATAGTGTAGTTTTAATTTTAGTTTCCCATATTTATGAGAGAAATTAAACACCTTTTCATGTTTTCAAGAGCCATTGAATTCTTTTTCTGTGAATTGTCTGCTCATGTGTTTTGCCTATTTTCTAAAGGATTTTTGGCCTTTTGTTTCCTTAATTATTTATTTAAAGTTTTTTGTATATTAGGGATATTAGCCCTTTATCTGTGAATTATGTTACAAATATTTTCTCTCAGTTCCTTTGTCTTCAGACATTGCTTATGGTGTCTTTTAACATGCACAAATTTAAAATGTTTATGTAATTAAATTTATCAATCTTTTCTTTCAGTGCTTTTGACTTTTGAGTCATGATTAGAAAGCCTCTCCACTCAGACTATAGAAGAATTCACCATGTTCTCTTCTAATACATGTATAGTTTTATTTTGTACATTTTTTTTTCAGTTTTCCTATAATTTTAAAATTCTTATTAATATACAAATATTTCATGATCAAAACAATCAAAACAATTACAGAACATAAGTGTAAATAAGTAATATTTTCCTGTACATTTAAATCTCTGATCCATTGGGGCTCTATTATTGTATATAATGTGAGAAATGGATCTGATTTTAACTTTTTCCAGTGACTATCTAGTTGTTCTAAAAATTTTTACTTGAAAGTCCGTCTATGACCCAGTGATTTGAGAGATCATCTTTATCATATCCTAAGGTTCCTCTGCACTTGGGGCTCATTGTGGGCTTCGTTAGGCTATATTAAGACCTGTTAGCTCCTCCCTAGTTGCTCTTTGTTTTCAGTATTTTCTTAGCTATTCTTGCCTATTTATTTTTCCTTGTGAACTTTAGTATCAACTAGTTTAACTTCATAAAAAATCTCATTGTCTTTTTTATTGTGATGCTATATAATTTATAAGTTAACTTAGGGAAAAACAGACATATGGATGTTGAAACATCCTTACCAAGGACAAGGAGTGCTTTTTATTTGTTCAAGTCTACTTTTGTGTCTTTCAAGAATGCTTAATATAGTACTATTTTTATACCAGTTCTGAATGTTTTCAAAATGCTAATCATTTTATCGTTTATGTTGTTGCTATTATAAATTGGATTTTCTCATCCATTATATATTCTAACTGGTTATTATTCATGCATATGAATATTCATGTATATGAAAAAAATATTTTTCATATTAATTTTATATTATGCTACCTTGCTGGGCTCGTTTTATCACTGATACTCTAAAGATTCAAGGTATACTGTCATGTCATATGTAAATAGAGGAAGGTTTGATTTTTCTTTTCCATTTCTTCTCTGTTTTCTCTTGTCTAATTGTATCAGCTGATATCACCAGAAATAACGTTAAATAATGATAGATATAATGAGCATACTTACTTTCTTTATGACTTTAATGGGAATGCCTGTTGGGTTTCTCCTTTATTTTATTTTATTTTATTTAATTTTTTTTTTTAAGATTTATTTATTTATTTATTTCTCTCCCCTTCCCCCCCACCCCAGTTGTCTGTTCTCTGTGTCTATTTGCTGCATCTTCTTTATCCACTTTCTGTTGTTGTCAGCAGCACGGGAATCTGTGTTTCTTTTTGCTGCGTCATTTGTTGTGTCATTTCTCTGTGTGGGCGGCTCCATTCTTAGTCAGGCTGCACTTTCTTTGGTGCTGGGCAGCTCTCCTTACGGGGCGCACTCCTTGCACGTGGGGCTTCCCTATGCGGGGACACCCCTGCGTGGCAGGGCACTCCTTGTGCGCATCAGTACTGCACATGGGCCTGCTCCACCCGAGTTAAGGAGACCCAGGGTTTGAACCGCAGACTTCCCATGTGGTAGGCGACGCCCTAACCACTGGGCCAAGTTCGCTTCCTGGGTTTCTCCTTAAAATAAGGTGCCAACATTAGATTGAGGCATATATTTAATCATGTTACATTAAGTATACATCTGGTCCTATTTTCTCAATAATTTTTACAAGCAGTGGGTGTTAGATTTAGTCAAAGATTTTTCCACGTCTCTCTATATAACCCTATAAGTTTTCTCTTTACACTCATTAATGTGGTGAATTATATTAAACAATTTTCTAATATTGAACCATCCTTGCATTCTTGGTATAAATCCTATTTCATCATGGTATATTATTTACTTAATGTAGGGTTGGAATCTGCTTGTTAATCTTTAACTTAAAATTTTTGCATCAATATTCATCAGTGATTTCAGTGTGTACTTGTTCTTTTTGTGTGTATATCATCTTTATTACATCTAGGCATATCATTACTTCATAAAATCAACTTGGGTTTTTCCCTTCATTTTCTATGCTCTGAAACAACTTATGTAGATTTTGGGGCTCTCTGGTTGTCGGCAGTAAGTCTAAATTTTCCATGGGTGTCATATTTCTGCATATCTTGCATGTTAGGTGTTAATTTTCCTTTGTTCCTGAATGTCCCAACTTGGTCCCTTTGTGTAGCGTGAGATCTCTTCCAGCTTTGAAAGATGGAGAGAGTCACCCTCAAGAGTAAAGGACATGTTTCCTTCCAACCCTGGAAGTTATAGATAGTGTCTCCCTTTGCAGCAAAGGACATGCTTATTGTCCAGTATAAAATAGATTGTGTTTCAGAACAAAGAGCAAGCTTGCTTACTGCCTGTTTTAAAAGATTCAAGTTCCATTGGTCAGGATTCTTCTCCTATAATACAACCCACTGTGGGTACAGATCTCTTCACATTATCTTGTGGGAACTGGGGCTCAGGGAACTAGCCCCACAATATGGATAGTGTGGCCACTTTCATTGCTTTCAGTTTCAGAAACTCTTTTATTTCTGACCCAGAAGTCTCATGTTTTCTACTAGCATCCATGAAATTGTGGCAGGCTATCTTGTTAGACTGCAAGTACCATAAAGTCTCATACCCTTCACGGTTCTTGACATTGGTCTCTAAAGTTTTGATAAACCATTCCCCTACAAACCATTTGTGCCCTGGAGATTTTTTGTGAAGTAGTTCCTTGATAACATTCATTATTTCTCCTATGGAAATCAGTCTGTTTAAGCCTTTCATCTTTACTGTTCACTCTAAGAATTTTACAGGCTTATTTGCTTGAGCAGAAAGATGAACTCTCTTGAGTGAAATTCATTTTTTACATTTAAAAATTTTTTCTTTTGAAGTATTCTCATTCATATTTCACGAAGAACCACTTTTGTCATTTTGGTTCTCCAGCATGTCTTTGCTTGAAGTAAATAAAAGGAAAGTATTCTTAGTAGCTAAAGTTATAAAGATGAATGTCCTTTCTGTTTGTTTTTCTACAGGTGGTAGTTGTACAGGCAATTAGTGCTCTTTGTCAGAAATATCCTCGAAAGCACAGTGTCATGATGACTTTCCTCTCCAACATGCTCCGAGATGATGTAAGTGTTCTGCTTTTTAATCATTGAAGTTGCTACCTTAAATTCTGATGATGCCTACTAAAAACCAATTTTGTTTTGTTTTTTAAGATTTATTTTTTATTTCTCTCCCCACCCACCCCCCATTGTCTGTTTTCTTGTGTCCATTCACTGTGTGTTCCTCTGTGTCTGTTTCCATTCTCAGCAGCACCAGGAATCTGTGTCTCTTTTTGTTGTGTCATTTTGCTGCGTCAGCTCTCTGTGTGTTTGGTGCCACTCCTGGGTGGGCTGAACTTTTTTCACATGGGGTGGCTTTCCTTGTGGGGCGCACTCCTTGCACATGGGGCTCCCCTATGTGGGGGACACCCATGAGTGGCATGGCACTTGTTGCATGTGGCAGTACTGCGCGTAGGCCAGCTCACCACATGGACCAGGAGGCCCTGGGTGTGAACCTTGGACCTCCTATATGGTAGGCAGATGCTCTATCAGTTGAGCCACATCCACTTCCCTGTAGTGTTTTAATCACTATCTCAGTGTGCCTCTCAATTATTGTGCTTAATTCTGGTTGCTCTGTTATCATTAATAAACATGCTATTTCATTGGCTTTCCCACTTGGAGAAAACACACTTTTGATTCCTTCATAAAGGGTGGTATTAGGGTTTGATTTTTGTACTCCAAAGAGATAAGCTGAAGTCCTCAACCCCAGTGACTTAGAATGCAACCTTATTTGGAACAGGGTTCTTGCAGATATAACTAGTTAAGATGACATCATTCCAGAGTATGCTGGACCCTTAATCCAGTATAACTGGTGTCCATATATGAAGAGCAGAAGAGACACAGAAGCAAAGACCCACAGGGGAAAAGTCTATGTGAAGACGGAAGCAGAGACTGGAATTCAGTTACAATCCAAGGATGGCTGGCTCCCACCAGAAGCTAGGAGACGCAAGGCAGGATTTTCTGCTAGAGCCATCTCACAGAGGCTGGACCAACTGAGTGCCTTGATTTTGGAACTGTGAGAGAATAAGTTTCCGTTGTTTTAAACCACCAAGTTTGTGGTAATTTGTTATGACAGCCTTGGGAAACTAATACAGGAGGGAAATAAAATCTGAATATTATAAGCACAAGCCTTGGAGTATAAGCATTTCTCCAAAAAGTTTCTTCGAATGAACGGCAGTTTTATCTTCTTTTGCCAGGGAGGCTTTGAATACAAGCGGGCCATTGTAGACTGCATCATCAGCATCGTGGAAGAGAATCCTGAGAGTAAAGAATCAGGTTTAGCTCACCTTTGTGAATTCATTGAGGACTGTGAACATACTGTTCTGGCTACTAAGATTCTCCACTTGTTGGGCAAAGAGGGTCCCAGAACGCCTGTCCCCTCCAAGTATATCCGCTTTATTTTTAATAGGGTCGTCCTGGAGAATGAGGCTGTCAGAGCTGGTGAGTTATTGAAACACTGACAATTATTTATCTGCTCATCTTCTGAAATGCATAATTCAACGGGGGTGGTAATGAAATTGGAAAATGAAGTTGCAAGGTCCATTTGGTAGTGGAATCTTGGAGCACCCTAAACCCTAGACATATCTCTTCCTCTATACTCCAATTTCCATCCTAATTTCTGTCTTTGAAGTAGAACCAAACAACCCTTGACTTAAAATATGATAGAAATACTCTGATGGCACTATTCAATTTTTCAGAGTTACAGCCCTAAGTATGTGTATGTGGAGTGTGTGTGTGGGTGTGTGTATATATCTCTAAGTACTTTTAAGTGACTTTCTAAACTGATTTAGGAATTTTTTACTTTGTTCTTCTCTAAAGTTCCTTCCCCTTGGCATATGAATAGGTCCATGTCTTTCCCATTAAAAGTATAATCCCACCTATATATAACATAGTGATTTTGGTGGTAGGTGAAGATTGTGGTTTATAGTAGAAATAGAAGAATGTTCTTTTACAAAGTGTTAAGAATATGGTGATACATGGGGAAATTATAACTAATGTTACTGATGGACATTAGTTAACAGTAATATTGTAATATTTTTTGCAGCAGTGGCAAAGAAGGTATATCAATTCTAAGGGACAACAGTAGGGTGATAAATAGGGGTATGGGTTTTTTCCTTTTGGAGAAATGAAAACATTCTAAAATTAACTGAGGTAATGACAGTACAACTTTGATGAAGATGAGAGCCAATGAGTACATACTTTGAATGGACTGTACAAAGCATGGGAGCGTATAACACAGGAAAGCCAGTGGTAAAAGATGGGCTATGGTTAACAGAACAAATGTGAGAACACTCTCTTATGAACTATAGCAAATGTATAATATTGATACAGAGTGTTAATAATCAGGTGGTTTACGGAAAAATACACCAAATGTAAAATATGGGTTATAATTAGTAATAATATTTTGACAATGCTCTTTCATAGTTTGTAGCAAATGTTTCACAACAATGGAAGGTGTGAGTGGTAGGGTGATATATGGGAGCCCTGTATGATAATATGCATGTTTGTTTTATAAGCTCACAACTTTTACAATATCCTTATTGTTTATGTATATTCATATATGAATGATATACTTCAATAAAATTTTATTGAAAAATTAGTTTACACACACACACATACAGTATATATATAAGCGCTCCTTTGATCCCGTTGTCCCTCACTAGCTGGAGACTCTCTATACTTTCCTTTCCCTCTCAGATAAATTTGAAGTAGCCATTACTAGTTACATCCATGAATTTATTTTTCATTTTCTTCTGAACTCACTATAATCTAGCTTTCTCCCTTAAATGTTCTCTGAAACTATTCTTTTTAAAATCACTTATAAACTAGTTGGAAAACTGAAGTAGACTCTTTAATGTTATCTTTGTTCACCTTAGTCAGTTTGATGTACTATTAATTAACAATTCATGAAACTCTCTTCCCTTGCTTTCCACAAGAGCCTCCATTTTTCCATTCACTCCTCAGTCTTATTTATAGGGCTTCTCCTCCTAGGCCACTCCTTAAAATATCAGTTTTCATTGGGGTTTTTTTGTGTTCTCAACATCCACATTGCTCCTGGTGGATCTTTTTCAGAGCACTGTTGATATTTTATGGCATTCTAGTCCATATCTCTTTCCTGAACTTGAATGTCCAACCACCTAAGACACTTCAGATTCAACTTGAAATTCAAGCTAACTGAAACTGAAATCCTCATCATTACCATCTTAGCATCCATTCATTTGCTAAGACAAGAACTTATCCCTCTGTTTTACAACCTCCATCTCTTCTGTGACAAAGTTCAATCAATTCTGTCTCCTTAATGTTTCTTGAGACCCTTTTTTTCTCTCATTTCATGGGTACTGCTTTAGATTCTCATTCATTTCAGATTCCTCACTAGTGTGACTATTTCTAGACTCACACATTCAGTCTATTCGCAACACTGTACTTCAAAAATGGTCTTTCATTGCACAAATTTATCCCATATTTAACATCCTTTAGTAGTAATTTGAAGTTAACTATGGCTGTCTCTAGTCTCTTCACTTATCTCCTGCTCTCAGGTTTGGGTCCTATGCTTCAGAGAATTGCTAAACTGTTTACAGTCCCTGTGATATATCATGTGTTCTACTCTACAAGGGCTTCTTGCCTCTGATACTCATTTCCTGCCTTTTCCTTCTGGCTAAATATTCCTTCTTCAAAATTTAGCTGAAGTACTATTAATTCCTTGTCTTTCTTCTCTATCAGTTCTGATTTAAGTTCCCTTCTCTGTCCTGACCTAGCATCTACCATGGACTTACTATGCTGTATTGTCATTATCTCTTTCCTTACGTGTCTCTCCCACTGGAGGCTAGGGACTACTGCTTTTGTCTTTCTTGAGGCCAGGGACTGTAACCCTATGACTGCCTTATCTCTCTTAAGGTCAAGGACTATGGCTTTTATCTTTCTACCCAGCCACCTAGCATAATTCCTCACAGAAGATGGTGAAAATAAGTCTTTGTTGAATGAAGTGAACTTTAGTAACAGTTTCTTTTTGTGCTTGGGGCTGATTGTTTGAGATGAGGGTTTAAGTACCTCCTTGTGATATATAAGGGAACGTGGTAGAGGTAGAGGATAGGAAATATTATCTTTCTCAATGCATGGAGGATTTTCCTATTCAGAGCTGCCTTGGGCCTGGAAAATTCTATATATGCTTAAATGCATCCAAGAAATAAGATTAAGAAATATGCAATAATAAAAAGTAAGAGTATATCACAAATGAATATGGGGAAGCTTCTGGTTTATTTTTTAATTTTTTTAATGATTATTTCCTAACTCTGAGATACCAACATTTTTGTTTTTTAATCTTATGCTTCCTTATAGCTGCTGTGAGTGCTTTGGCTAAATTTGGGGCTCAGAATGAGAATCTTCTTCCAAGCATCCTTGTACTCTTACAAAGTTAAGTAAAAGATACCTGGTATTTTTTGTTTGTTTTTTTGTTTTTTTAATTAGAACTCCATATGGCTGAATGGAGAATTCCTCATTGTACCTTATCAAGTGCATTGCAGAGCCTAAGAGTAAAGCAGATGGAATAAGCCAGGGACAAATGGCATTTTCTTTCTCTTTCTAGAAATTATGTATTTTCATTTGCTAGCTACATATAAAATTTTAATTTCTCTTGTAAAATTTTGAAAAAGTGACTTAAATACGTAAGCCTCAGTTTGTTTAATAGGGGCTGATTCCAAAGGGACCTTAGGTGATTGATTCACTACGCAGCATAGAAAACAGCAGCTTTTCATTGTCTCCATGAGTCCCTATATGATGAGAAAAGACTTGCTTTAGCAAACATTCTGTGATTGCATCTTGGAATTGAAGCACATAAATTTCAAGCCAAACGTTAGCTGGTTTAAATAAAACAGATTTGTCTTTTGAGTAGTAAGTGTCTGGATTCTGAATGCTATTTATCTTTTTAGTATCCTTAGAAAGTATTCCCATTCTTAGTTATAGAAAAGTCTAAATCTTTACTAGGGTCATATGTTTGCAGATCCAAGAATAGACTCCAGACTGCTATCTGTTGTAATTGTGTTCTTCCTAGTTATTGCTATGCCTTCTTACATAGACTTCTGATTCATAATGACACTATTTCTTTAGTAATTGAGGATCTTACCCAGGATTTGTAGAGGCTTTAGGATCCACTATTAGCCATTGTTGAACTCTTATAAAAGTAGTATCAGATGGCTTGAATCATGTCCTTTAATTATGGTGGTAAAGCTATTGGGAACCTTTGCAGTATAATGGCATGGCTATTTCTGATTCCAGGTGTATGATGGATACTGACGATGAGGTACGGGATAGAGCTACCTTCTATCTGAATGTACTGCAGCAGAGACAAATGGCACTGAATGCTGCATATATCTTCAATGGTCAGTGAGAGTCAATAATGTAAACAGATACACTTTTGTTCCCCAAATGGTGTCTTGGAAACATAACTCATGGTGAACTGCACATGCATGACTTCACTAGGCAAAATGCTTGGATTTTATCTTTGAATGCACTTCCAATTTTAGGGAACAGCTGTATTCACAAGGATATTTTCTAATTTGATATTGATAATTCATATGAAATAATTGTAAGAATATGTTTCTTAAATTATGTAAGGTCCCAAAAGATACTGTTTGTTCCTGCTTTTCCTGGAGTTCCCTGTAGATTGTTTATCTTTTCTCCCTTTTCCTATGCTGTCATGGTTATCTATGCCTAAGTTTCTTTCTTCCCTGGGAAATACTTATTTTGTTAAAAATTTTTATGCTCTGTACCCATGATTCCCTGAATGAAATAACTGCCTTATAATTAATAAAATAATGACCTTTAATTATTTAGGTTATAAAGTATGTCGTCATATTTTTATCTTCCTTCAGGAAGTCAAGATAATTATTACAAATATGGTCCTATTTGGATCCTAGGATTTCCAATAGGTAATGATACTGAAATTTCTGTTTCTCAGGCCTGACAGTCTCCGTACCAGGAATGGAAAAAGCTTTACACCAGTACACATTAGAGCCTTCAGAAAAACCCTTCGATATGAAATCTATTCCTCTTGCAATGGCTCCTGTCTTTGAACAGAAAGCAGGTAATGGGAACAGTTACCTCTGGTTTGTTTTCTGTGTATAAGTAGCTTTGTACGAATAAAACTTGCTAATGCTTGTTTGTTTAATTTTGTCACTCCTTCTAATACTTTCAGATCTAAAATGGACCAACTTTTTTTATTAGGGGTTTAACAAATTTTTCTGGTTCTTGCACAAAATCAAGAATATGAAATATGACTCAGGTTTTTTTTTTTTTTAATCTTAAGTGTTGTAGAATTTGAAGTTAGTTCCCACCATATAATTCAGAGTAGTAGTTCTGTCACCTCCTATTTTTATTTCCTGAGGTTAGTAATCTCATAATTTTGCTTTTGGAGGGTCACCTTGAAAGAATATATTGGACAAGATCATAAAAAATATTCCCAAAGAATATCTAACTTTTAAAACTTGGAAAAAATAAAAAGAAAACTAAAGAAAGGAAGGAAGTGATTAGTGGTTAGAACACAAACTGGGAATGAAAGATCTCATATTTAATGTTTTTCCTGCTTGGAGGACGAGATTTGTTTTATGAATTGTTCCTCCTTTTATAAGTAATTTTTTGGGACATTTTAGTTCATTTAAAGCAGTCTTTATTTTTAGTGCTTATATCACAGAATGTTTTCATTAAATACATTTTAATTTTCGCACCACCCAGAAAACGGTGGCAGAGAACCTATTGGCATGATTTAGCAAGAGCTCATTATATATCTGCTAGAAATTTTCCCCTCATCTCTATCTGCATTTTTAGCTTTATAGTGTGATGGAAACTCACTTGATTCCTCGTATCTGTCTTTATAGAAATCACACTTGTGACTAATAAACCAGAGAAGTTGGCTCCTTCCAGACAAGACATTTTCCAAGGTATGATGACTTGATGGGTAGAAGTAATAGTCTTGCATCCTGGGAAATGTAAATATAGTAAAGTCTACTACTTTTATTCAATTTCATTAATCATCACTAAAGGAAATTTTTGTGTGGCTGAATAAAGGACTTTGAGTTATTGTCATAGGTTGTTTTGCTGGGGCTACTCAACATCTATGTGCCTTTCCAATTACAAATTTTCTGGCTTACTAACTGGGAATGTTGTTTTGACTCTGTCTTATAAGCTAACAGGGGACTCAAAAAATCTAACAAAATGGGAATTCAGTTTCTTTTTTGCTTTTAGTAAATAAGTATCTAAATTCATATAAATGAAATATTTAAAGATTATTAACAGGGAACGGATATGGCTCAAGCAGTTGAGCACCTGCCTCCCACATGGGAAGTCCTGGGTTCAGTTCCTTGTGCCTCCTAAAAAAACAAAAGCAACAAGCAAAACAAATAAAACAACTTAGGGGTGCAGATGTGGCTCAGTGGTTGAGCACCAGCTTCTCATACATGGTCCCAGGTTCAACCCCGGTCCCTGGCACTTATTAAAAAAAAAAAAAAAAAAAAAGATTATTAAAGCTTGGGGACATTTTAGTTGCATTTCAACTATTAGGAAAACTATGGAAACAAAAACATTTTAGGGATCCAGAGTTACATCTTTCCCTGTCTTCTGAGTATTTTACTTTCTTCCTTCTTGTCTTTTTTTTCCTCACTAGAACAACTGGCTGCCATTCCTGACTTTATGAATATAGGACCCTTGTTCAAGTCTTCTGAGCCTGTTCAACTTACAGAAGCAGAGACAGAATATTTTGTGCGTTGTATCAAGCACATGTTTACCAATCACATTGTGTTCCAGGTGAGATTAGTGCCACAGTTGACTCTACTAGGGATTTGGTGTAAACTGATATGTTCGAAGACAAATATTAATTCCCCTTTAGTTTATGATTCTAATTCTTTTAAAGAAATAACTTGGCAGAATTCCTCTTTTCCTTTCCTGACTCCATAGGTATTGAGATCACTTCATATGATGGGTAATCTTTTAAGGTTAGAATCTAAAAGTACATAAAACTGAAATGTCCTTTAAAGAAGTTAGACAAAATGTAAAGTGTAACCTTTTTTTTTTTTTAAATCATCCCTTACCACGGTAAATTATGTGGGTTGTTCTAAGAATGTGGGTTTCAAATTGATTCTCAACCATTAGACCACTACCACCATGTTTGGTTGAGTTTAGTCTCAGGAAAGAGAGAAAACTGATGTGTAATATAACCAAAAAGACTTTAAGAAAAAGATTATCCCCATTACCTAAAGAAAAATCTTAGGAGGAAACCTACAGTGCTGTTTAGAGGCAAGATATAGCTAGTTCAAGAGTTGAGCCATGGGTTATGGTGGGAAGGAATAACTTGTGTGAAAACGGTTGTTAGCCTTCATTAACCTTTCCATTTACTTACTTTTCAGTTTGACTGTACCAATACTCTCAATGATCAGCTCCTGGAGAAAGTGACAGTGCAGATGGAGCCATCAGATTCCTATGAAGTGCTGTGTTGTATCCCAGCCCCCAGCCTCACTTACAATCAACCAGGAATATGTTACACTCTTGTTCGTTTGCCTGATGATGATCCTACAGCAGGTACTAACCCATAGAAAGGAGGAGATGCTTACACAATTAAGAAAGCATTACCACTTGAGCTCTTAAAATGTCTGGACAAATGTTCAGACTTCAAGAATGCAATTCTTTTCCAGAATTTAATATAATCATATATACAACGATTTATAAAATTAAATGCTGCTACAGAAATACTCATTTTGAAACTAAGTCTCCAAGTAAAATTTGCTAAACATTTAATCTTTTAAAAAAAGACACTGAATATATATAGTGGCAACCCATAAAAGAACTCAGGCTTTCTGAAGGGAAGCCTATGAGGGTTCATATACCTGATGTCTACTGTGAAGGATCGTAGCCTACTTCTCCCTGATGTTTCTTTCCAGGGTATCATAAGGACATGGCCATTCAGTAGATCATTGGCATTTGAGAATATATCATTTCTTGAGGGTCCTTAGCATAAGGCTGAGTGTCTGAGAGTAAGTTCAAGTCTAATGAATGGCATAGCCAACCACTGTGTATCCACATATGAGAGAAGCTTGTAATGCTGTATTTGACCGATACAGTTATTCCAATGAAGTGATTAAAATTCTTTGTGGAAAAATTTAAAAAATTAAAAAAACAAGGGAGAAAAGGCCCCCAAAAGAAGGCCAACTGCTGTGCCAAAAGAAGTATTTGTAGATTTGGGGAGTTGAAGTCTTGTGATCTGCCTCTTGTGAATAGCAAGTATTTGGTGTATGTGATTTCTTTTTCCCATTTTCCTGCCTGAGTTCTTCTCTCCCCAGATTCTTGCAGAATATTCACAACTGTTACTCGGTTTTCACAGAAATAAGCACACACATCACATTTTGTTTTGAAGAATTTTTACTACTTCCTAGCACAGGAAAAACAGATTAACAAAATTGACAAAATATTGGGGAAGTTACAGAGTTACAAGAAATCGTAAAAGCACTAGTAAATAGTTATCCCTGGTCATCATTCTGTTACACCTGGGGACTTAGCTTGCTTTCTTTTAGCCCCTCTCCTAACTCCCTTCTTAGATGTTGGATCCTGGGAGTCCCTGCCCAGTCTTGTCTGTGTTGGACAATAGACCAGGCTACTCAGACTGGAGCACGAGGTAGATTCAAGTTGGCACCATTGCTGGGTCTGAGTCCCAGGTTGTTCCCTCTGACCCTGGGCTGAACTGCATGTCTCTTGCGCAGCCACCCTGGATCCATTACCCCGTGGGTAGGAAGGCACTTTCCTATCTGGCCTCCAATAGTTCTCCTTTGAGCATTAGGCCATTCTACTTTACCTTCAGTTACCTCCTATTTATTCTCTAGTTCCATTTCCTTGTAGCTTTACTTTCTTTCCAGATAAGTTTTTCTCTCTGGTTAGATTTGTCTGTAGTGTGTCCACTAGCTGGTAATTAAACTGGCTGTACCATAAGTAAAGCTAGTTTTATTTACCCTTGTTCCAAACTAGTATCTGGACCCAGTCTTAATGTTAGCCCTGTGGTTTTTACCATCATCCTGGGACACTGCAGTTTATCAGTTTTTTTAGAAGCTATCTCTCATTATTTCAAGATTCCTGCCCCTATTGTACTTTAAGTATTTTTTAAGGGATGCCATTATTTGCTGAGCCCATTGAATAATCTTCCAGTTGAAAATGCTAGTTCCTCCCAGTCCCAACCTTCACTTTGATAACTGGTAACTCAGGTGCTGTGCACCCCAGGGACTGATCTAAACAGAATCCAACAAGTACAATTTTACAATACCAAAATACATAAAACAATAATATTGTAATTACAGAAATTACATATAATGCACAAAACATTTCCACCAAGAGAGGAAGAATAGGGGAGGTTTTCTTATCCCTCTTTAACTAAGGAGTTCACATCTTTTTAAAACAGTTTTTTACAAATTAGCCCAGAGGTTTCAACCTTTGGTCTGCTGGCTATGGACTCTTACTTGTTCGTTGGTTTGGTTTTTGCTTATAAAAATTTGGCATGTGGAAAATTTTCTTTATTTTTTTGTTAAATTCACAGGATTTCCTGATTAGTTCTAAAACTTATTAAAAAAAAAAAACTTTTATCATTGCATCTTGGAGAAAGGAAATGGAATTTTGTCTCAGTGTTTGGATTCTAAAAATTTGTTACTACTATATTTATACTTGACCCAGCATATATCTGCTTAAAAACAAATTCCTTTCTATTCTTTACTTTTTGTCAAAAATTTAAAAATCTTTTATTCACGGCCAATCCAAAAGTTTTGCTGTGCCTTGAGAAGGGAAATACCAGGGCATGGATGGTAATAAAGCATTTCTTTCTTTTCTGCATTTTTCCCATCCCAGATAATTTATATACATCATCTCTACTTGTCTCATTTTAGAAAATATTTTTTCCTTATAATTACAGGAAAAAAATACAAATGATTTTATTGGTTGTGACTTCCTTCAACTTGAAAATAGTATATAGCATAAGAGAAAAGAATACAGGTTTTTGGAGAAAGATCTAGATTTGAATTGTGACCCAGCTGACAGAGTGATCTTAGACATGTTATCTGCTCTTTGGAAGCCTTTTAGGATTGTTGTAGGGATGAAATGAAGTAAGAAAAGTGCTTAGCATGGTATCAGACACATGAAAAATCCTCAATAAAGAGAAGCTATTATTGTTTGAATTCTGGAAACACTCCCTTAGCTCTCTGAAATCAAGTCTTCCATAGGTTCAAAAGACAATCTCTCTAATCTCCTTTAGAAAAATGTTATGTTAGTTATTCTTTTCTTTCCTATATCTTTAAATTTTTCTTTTCTGGCTTTTTACTTTATAAATGTACAAAAATCTATCTCATCTGAAAAAACGTGCTTTGACCCATCATCAAAATATTATAATATCTTCTTCCCTCAAATCACAGGCAGTTTCTTGAAAAGAGAAGTCAACATCAAAAGTCTTGGTTTAATTAGTTCTATTAGTCCTTTCCTCTTCCAAGATTATTCCTTTATTAAATAAAACATTTTTAGAAAAGCTTTCAGAGCACTTCTCCTTCTTAGCAACATTCTCATTCAGAAACTTTCCTCTAAATGTTTACTGCATCAATAACCATGTGTCTTATATGTGCAACATTCTACCAATCCCTCCCTCCCACTTTGGATCTCTATAACACTCTACCTATTTAACTTTTTGTTCCACTAACATACCCAGAACCATTCTAATCTATTGCTTTTATTGTTGGGCTATCAGATTTTTGTAGCATCATATTTCTCATCATCTGGAACCTTTTCAACAAAAGTAAGTAACTCATTTTCTTTCATTTTTAATTCAATTCTTGATTTTCTCCTACTTCTTTATACCCCCACCTTAATTTAAGCCCCTATAGCAATCTGGTAGATTGAGAAGTTTTCTTTGAAGCTGTAGTCCTCCCTTAATTTTTTGTTCAATATCAACTCCCAATATTCTTTACTGAATCCACAACTGCAAGATTCATTTCAGAGTTTTTAACTTTGGCTCACCTCTACCCACTCACTGGGATCCATATAAATGATTCCTCATGAAATGTCATATTCTTCCATCCTAACTATTTGAATTATCACTGAAATGCTAAAAAGGCAGAACTGATAGAATATTATTCTCAAAGCATCATTTATCACAAGGATTTTTTTGGTCTGGCAATAAAATCATCATTGTTCCAATTTGACCCACTATGGGATCTTCCACAATTCTCAGTCTAATTCCTCCTGATTCACCTATTCATTTGCCTTGAGCCCATTTTGCCTTTGCTCAATCACACTGAAATTTCTGTCATTCTCTTTGTACCTAATTTAAACCTGTCTTCCTTTTCTGTTTGATGCTCCATTTTGGCACTGTCATCATCAGTATATGATCACTTTTGCTACCTTTCTGTAAATGAACCCCTCTCTGTTGAGCACAACTTATCCATGGCATATCCATTCATTTCCTCCTTTTCCTTTGGAGAAACACCCTCATCATGCTTCCACGTTCTTAGTCGTTCACATGAATTGAGTAGTAGTCTCTTCTGAATATGTTCATCCTCCTTCTTTGACCTATTCTGTGAGTATGCAGTGTACTCTCCTGCATGCCTTTCCTTTCGGAAGTACTGACTTTCTGAGGAATCCTCCTGATAATCTATCTTAAGATTCCATTTCATAAAATTATATTTTTTGTAACTTTTTATCTTCCTGACTCTACCCCTTTATTCAGGTGGTTATATCATAGTGCTTTCAAGAAGCCACCCAGGATCACAATGACAATTTCTAATTATGAACTTCTCCCCTTGACTTCTATTACATTGGTTGGAGTCAAGCATAATGAAACACACCCAACTTACTCACTCTGATTTTCCTCAATAAATCCTGAATATTTAAAATGACCACTATCCCCTCAAATCAAATATATTTAGTCCTTCTTACCCACTATTTTCCTCTACTCCTTTAAATTCAGACAATAATAAACATATAATTCAGCATATGATCAACTCTGATTTTCACCCAAGTATCTCAGGAATGCATCATGGACCTTCCTTTGACTGTGACCACCACAGCCACTTTAGGGTCCTTTCTAATTAGCCACTCTCACTCTAACCTTTCTTACTCTTCTCTCTTTGCTCTTCTGTTGATTTCTTGACTCCTGTTACTTCCATTTATCCTATTTTTGGGAATCATATTTCCCTTTCCCCTTTAATGAGACCCTCCCCTCACCATATTTACCATTTTCCCTTTTGACAACACTATCTTCTTAAACCTATATACCAATGATAGTCAGACCCTGTTCTTATTATTTATGTAACATACTCTCCATCCTATTTTGCTTTGCCTCCTCTGTTATCACCTGACTCAGGCATCCTCAGCAACAACCATCCCACATTCCTTGCCCTCTCACTAGTTACCTATTTCTGCTGATACTGTGTCCTTGCCTTGGACTTCTGCAGTCACAGATTTGCAACATTTTCTCTCTTTCAAATAGTCCGTGGCAGAACTTATTGTCACAAACTGTACTTATCAACTCTTACAGAACACCCTCCACATCTTCCCTTCCCTGACCTTGTCAAAATATCCCTTTTCTATTAGCTGCTCCCTTCCTTAATCTGCTCTTTCACATTTGCTACTCCTTGCACTTGAAGAAGTGCTCTATCATCCTCTCCCAAGTATTGGAAACTTCTCACCTCATCTCCTTAGACCCTCTTTTTCATTGCTCCTACTCTTCTCTCTACTGCCCAGCAAGTTGCTCTCATACCTTAACCACTGCATTTCTTTCACCTACCATCTGAGATTTTCTGCTGGATTCAGCAGCTTTCTGTACTGCCTCCTCCCTTATTCAGTCCCCATCCAGGTGCTCTAGCATCAGTCACTATTGCCTCAGACATGCTATGCTGAATACATATGCTTTGCTTGTTGACTCGTGCTCTTGTCCCTCAGCGCCCAGTCTCTGGTCTTATACTGTGTTCCCACAAATTATGCTTAAACTAACCATTCTTTTTTCCAGTCAGACCTTTGGTATCACCCTCCTTGGTCAGCATTCTCAGATAGGTCATTACTCAGATTCTCCTCCTTTTTGAATTTCACCACACCATTGTTCTCTTCTGCCCTCCCATCTTTACTCCCACAACTGCTAACCCTATGCACCAACACACCCTTACTGTGGTATTCAGTGAAGATCTCTCTCCTGCTGGGTTCTCCAGTCCTTCTCACTTGCTTTTCTTCTCCCTTCTGCTTGACTGCTGCCTCCAGTCCCCTTATGCCTCTCCCTTCAGCATGGACAGCCTATCCAGTGCACTCTCCTAACATCCCACACAGCACATCTTCCTCACCATCACCACCCACATCTCTCTTAGCTTTACCCTGCCCCCTTCTCAATTCAGGGACCAGCTTGATGGCCTTCCACTCCCTGTACTGACCACTCATCCCAACTCAGCAGTTATCTTTCCAGGGGCCTACTTGGCTACATTCATTTTCTCGCTGTCCACCTTGTCTTGGGGACTCTTCTCCCACACCTGACAGTCTTGACGCTGATGCTTCCATCTACCCCAACTCAGTGCATCCTTACACTGCCTGTCTCACCCCAGCTCTGCATGTTCCCCTTCCACCAGTGATTCCTACCTGAGGATGCATGACCCCCAAGGTAGACTACTGAAATCATCTTTCAGGGCAGTTTTTTATTTCTGTTAGCAGAAGGCTGCTCACCCCCTCAGATGTTTCAACAGGCCTACCTTGGGGTCCATGCCCACCCCCCTCAGGTGAAATCCACCCCCCATCCTCGTTAAGAATCACTGTTTTGAAACACCCCTCTGTCCCCTTTGCCTCACTTTCCCATTGCAGCCTGTCTCTAGCATTCTAGGGCTTGCTCTTTACCATCTTTCCTCAGAGATCCCTGCATTTGCCCAAATGCTATAAACCTGGCAATATCCCATTAGAACCACCTCATGAACTTCTATATTTACTTTTTGACACACGCCACACCCCAAACCACACTTCGGGAATTCTTCTCTCTGTCTTTCACCAGCCCCCACACCATCAGTACATAGGGATTCAGTCAGTAATCTTGGCCCACATGTGATCCTCCTCAGCTCTGATAATTGTCCTAATCGCCCCTCTGTCTTGGGTGTCCAGGACAATGTGCCCCTGCAGAGGTCTCCTCCTTTGGTTCTCTTGGCCTCCAACATTTGTGGCAAACCAGATATTACCTTCCACCCAAACTGAAGTTACTCTGTTTTGCCTCTCTGCATGGATGCAGTAGTCTTCCCCCACCCTTGCCTCAATGGATATTCAGAAGGCTTCACACTCAGTATGTAATCAGTGTGCAATTCAATTATTTAAGAATTTGTCCTGATCCGTGGAGCTTTGCCCTTCTCCCATTTGCAACCCAACACAATTCCACCCACCCTGCCCATCCACCCAATTCACTTATCAAAGATCCCAACCTTTGCCCCCACTATGATACAAGCCCGGCAACCTCCTCTTGGAGCCACCTCAAGAACTTCCTTATTTCCTCTCTGAGGCATGACACACCCCAAACCACACTTTAGGAGAATTCTTCTCTCATCTTACACTATCCCCTACCCTATCAGTACTGCATCATTCAGTCAATATACTTGACCCACATCTGATCCTCCTAAGCCCTGATTATTGTCCTTTGTCTTAATGGCCCATCTTGTCTCACGTGTGGTCCAGGACAATGTGCCCCATGGAACTTCTCCTCTTTGGTTCCCAAATTCCTTAAGATTTTTGAGAAGCCAGTCCTTTACCTTCCATCTTACCTGAAGCTACTCCCTTTGTTCCACTCTGTGGATTCAGTAGTCTTTCCCCACCCTTTCCTCAATGGGTGTACATTCTCCACACTCAACATGTAATCAGCACCCATGCTCAATTATTTAAGCGTTTTGCCCCTCTCTCTTTGCGAACCCAACACAATTCCATCCAACCCATCAAACCTTACCCTGCCCGACATTCCCACCACCCACCCTTCCCTGCTGGGTCCTTAGTAAAGATGAGAGCCTGGCCAAATTTGCACGATTTCAATGACCAGCAAGGCTTTAAGAGTAACCATTGATCCCTGAATATTGTTGCCTACCCTTTCCCTTCTTCCTTCCCCACCCGGCTTCCAGCAGGCTGACCTTTATCCTCTAAGCACCTTCCAGACAGCACACACAGATTTGACTGGATTCCTACTTTGGGACCTCCCTCTTGTCCTGACTTTCCCTACTGGTATTCAGCCTCCCTTCCACCACACTCTCTTTTCTATAATTCCCTGGGTGCTTGCTGTCACCATCTTTCCTGTGTGAACCTCCCATTTCACTACATTGTCAACACCCCATGCCTTTCCTCAGGTGACACCTCTCTTCTTATTCCATCCTTACCTAGAAAAACACACTGCCTCTTCCACATGACCAATATTTCTCTAAATGACTGCCTACCCGTTGGCAATGGGTGCAGACATCTTTTCCCCACAGACTGCCTTCTTTGACTGCTCTCACTGCTCAAACCCTTTGCATCCTCATGGGTTTCATCTTCATTCCATGTTCTCTCCTGAATCCATTTGCATTTAGAGATTTGGAACTTCCCTTGATTCTGCTGCCTCCTTCCTTTTCGACTCCCTCTGTGTTCACTTCTCCCTCTCCATCCTATCATGCTCTCCTCTCTCCCCATTGAATCAAGTGCTTTCCGACCATATAACACATGCTACACTCCCACTTCCTCCCCTTCTCCTTATGTCTCATCCATCAGTTCCTTTTGCTCTGACGGCACACCATTACTAATCTTTGCCAATCACATTTTCCTTCTTAATCCCCAGTGAGAGCCTCCCCTCTATCATTTGCCTCTTTCTCTTTTGGCCACACTACTTTCTCTGACCCATGTACCACTGATAAGACCCTCTTCTGACAAATGTACCATGCTCCATCCTCTTCTTCGGTCCCTGCTCTGTTATATCCTGAAGGAGGCCTCCTCAACAATGACTCTCCCTTCCTCACTTCCTTCTCTTGTTCTGGGCCACTTTGCTATGGATAGTGTCTTCTTGGAGGAGACATCTGTCAGCATACTGGGTTTGCAACATCTCCCTTCCCACACTAGTTTCTTCAACAAAATCTTTCTGCCTCATGCTCAGTCTTCACCCTTTTACACACCATTTCATAGCAAAAGCCTGTACTCAGCAATCTTTATGAAATGTCAGCTCTGCATTGGTTACCATCCACTCCTCCACTGTCTGCAAGCATCTTTGCTACCCATGGATGGAATGCATCCATGTGAAGCTGTTCTATGGTTCTTAAGGTGATTTGCCAGTGCTTTGGTTTGGGTTCTATCTTAGTGTGCTACCCTGTCCCTTTCTCTCTTGGGAACAAAAATCACTATGGCTTGACGACTTACTTTCTTTCACATAGAGTCCCTGGGTCTACAAGCACCCCAACCAACTCCTCCCTTCTCTTTCTTCTCTTCACTTGTTATTCCTCTCTTATCTGTCCTTATTCTTAGTTCTCTCTCATCCCATACATTCTGGCCTAAATACTGCTTGAGTCACCCTTTTATCTTGTGAGCTCCCTATGTTCCCAGTTTAGGAATGCATTATTCCTCTTTCTTCTCTCCTTGGACCCTCTGCCTACTTGTAACCCCTTGCAAATTCCTAAGGTTTCTCCTCTCTTACTTGCCTCCTGGGTCCTTTTTCTTTTGCCATCAGTATCCCATACTCACTCCTCACATAGAGCTCCTGATGTCTGCCTGCCTCCCACACTAGACAGGGAGAATTTTCCTCCCTACTCTTACACCACCAGCACCCACCCCATAAGAACTGTTAGGCATTCAGTCAATATCCTTTGTCCTCATTCAGTCCTCCTCAGCCTTGTTTATTGTCCTATAACCTTAATCACCCTTCCTGTCTCAGATGTCTCGACAATGTGCCCTTGCAGATATTTTCTCCTTCGGTCTTCACATCCCTCAGGATTTTTGCAAACCAGATATTTGCCTTCCACCATACCTGAAGCTACTCTCTCTTGCTTCTCTGTATGGATTCAGCAGCCTTCTCCCACCATTGCCTCAAAGGGTATTCATCAGCGTTAACACTCCACATGTAATCAATACACAGGATCAGTTATTTAAGAGTTTCTCCCAATACGCATCCCCAACCCAATTCTGCCCACTCAAACTGCACCCCATCTCCCATCCCCACCACCCGCCCCTCCCACCTACCTTTCCCCGCTGGATCTGTAGTAAAGATAAAGAGCCTGGCAAAAATTGGCACACTTTCAATGATCATCAGGGCTTTAAGAGTAGCCTTGTTCCTTTGTTCCCTGCCCATTGTTGTCCACAACTCTTCCTTCCCCACCCAGCTTCCAGGAGGCTGGCCTTTACCTTCTAAGCACCTTCCAGTTGGCATATAGGTATCCATCTGAATATCCATGACCTCCCTCTTCTTCTTTCTCCCCATTTGTGTCCAGCCTGCCTGCCTTCCACCACACTCTCGTTTCTAACATTCCCTCAGTGCTGGCTGTCACACTGTCTGTCCTATGTGAGCCTCCCACTTTGCTACATCCTTATCACCCACCTTTTCATTCTTTCTTCCTACCTTTCCTCAGGTAACACTTTTTCATCCTTTCCCCTCCTTGCCATGGAAAAACACCCTGCCTCTTCTCCAGTCACATATTTCTCTAAACCATCAACTGCCTGTGGTGGTGATGAATGCAGAAGTCTTCCCCTCAGACATGATCTCCCTTCTGTGATCAGCTCCAACAAATCAAACTCTTTCTTCTTGCTTTCCCACATTTTCTCCTGAATACATTTGCTTCTGAGGTCCCAACGTTCCCATGATTCTGGCCACCTCTTCCCTTTCATATCCCTTTGCTTTCACCTCTCCCTCTCTATCTTATTATGTTCTTCTCTCTTCCCATTGAATTATGTTTTTTCCCACCATACCTGGCATGCCATACTCCCATTTCCTCCCCTTCTTCCTTGTGTCATCTCTGTTAGTTCTGTTTTGCCTTGATGGCAAACCATAACACAACTCTGCCAGTCACAATACTTTCCCTCCTAATCCCCCAAGTGACAGTGTCCTCCACCATTCACCTCTTTCCCTTTTGGTCACATTACCTTCTAAACCCATGTTCCATGGATAAGATCTTCTTCTGATTTACATATCAAACTCCTTCCTCTTCCACTTTCCCTCTTCTATTGTGCCCAAAGGCAGGACTTCTCAACAATGACCTCCCTCCATTCCTTCTCTCACACTGGTCCACTCTGCTACTGATATCGTTATCTTGGATGGCACATCTGTCACTACACTAGGTTTGCAGTGTCTCTCCTCCCACTGGTGTCTTTCTCCTTCTTGTTAAACCTCCTTTCTTTCAGCCACCATTTCATGTTAGAATTCCACATTCAGCACTCTTTCCAAAACGTTGGCTCCGCATTGTCACACAGTCCTCCATCTCCAAGCATATTTACTACCCATGGATGAACTGCATCCACATGAATCCATCCTGCAGTTCCTGAGGTGACTTCCCAGTGCTTTGGGTTGGTGTTCCATCTCAGTGCAACACTGTCCCTTTCCCTCTCTGGAGCCAAAATCACTATGGCCCATTGACTTACTTTCCAATAAGGATCTTGGGTATAAGCACCCAGGCCTGGCCTTCCCTTTCTCTCCTATCTCTCCTCTTCATTCCATCTTCAACTCATCTCCCCTCCAGCACTCCAGCCTTAATACTGCCTGTGCTGCCCCCTTTACTCTTTGAGATCTGCCTACAATTCCCAGTTTATGAACTTGTTATTCTACTCTCTCCTCTTCTTCCTTGGACCCTCTACCTACCTATAATCCCTCACAAATTCAAAAGCATCTCTCCTTTCTTCATGCCTCCTATCCTCTTTCTTTGGCCATCAGTAATTCTCACTACACACCCCACATTTCACCTCATGTGTCTGCCCAGCTCCAGCTAACTCTATCCCCACTGGGTGCAGGCATAACATTGCTCAGCTGCACATCCACATTTTGTCCTACACCTGTCAAGAGACACTCCACTCCATCTTAAGCATCCACCTGTCATTCCCAACCCATCTTAGGCCAGGTGATGGATTCAGTAGTATTTTCTGGCTCTCTCCTCCTCTCTTGACTTACCCTAATTATCACCACCATTTTTAGCTTCTCTGTCCCCAACCTGCTGGACTGAATCCATGTTCTGTCTGCATTCATCCCTCACCATCCTACCTTTACACTTCTGTCATTTTGGGGACCCTCCTTTTGTATTTTGGGTCCCTGATATCATCTGTCCTCTTATCAGACCCCTTCTTTCACATGCTGGTCTCCCAAGTTTCCCAGGAACCATATCTGCAACAAGCCCATTCTCCTGTGGCCTTATCCCACCTCTCCCTTATTCCTCACCCCATCTTAGATACGTAATGCTCTTTTACCTGCATGGTCTTCCATGCACAAGTTGCCCACTCTAGGTGGCAGAGCCCCCAGATTCCCATTTCATGCACCACTTTATGTTGTTTGCCATGTCTGTCCTGGAGCAACACCTTCCCTGAACTCTCAACATGCCTCTCCTCTCTCAGCTGCCAAGCTCCATCATTTGCTCTTTCACATTTGCTACTCCTTGCACCAGCTCTCCTCCACCATCCACTCCCAAATTTTGGAAACTTCTTGCATCATTTCCTAGGTCTTATGTTTCATGTTCCTGCTCTTCCTCCTCTACTGTCCAACAAATTGCTTTATAACTTAACCACCCAAATTTCTTTCACATAACCAACTGTGATTCTCTCAGCTGGATTCAGCGGCCTTCTAAGATGCTTACTCCCTTCCTGATCTCCTACCCATATGCTCTATCAAATCAGTCCTCGTTGCATCAGCCTTGCTGTGCTAAATGCACATGTTCTTCTTGTCAACTAGTGCTCCTGTCCCTCAGGGCCCAGTTTCTGGTCTTATTCCAGGTTCCCACAAATTACACAACCACTAACCTTTTGTTTCTCCACTCAGACACTTAGGTTTGACAGAGGTCTCAGATAGTTTGTTCTTCAGATAACCCTCTTTCGAATTTCACCACACCATTTTTTCCTCTTTTACCTGCGCACCTTCTCACTCTATGCATGACACCATCACACTTAACCTTACTGCAGTGCTCTGCAGAAATCTCTCTCCTGCTGGGTTATTCAGTCCTTCTCACTCACATTTCTTTTTCTCCCTCTTTAGCATTCCTCTCTCTATATATGCCCTCTTTCACTGCTGCCTCCAGGTGCCTTTGTCCCTCCCTTCAGCATGGACATACTATCCTAACATCCCATATAGCACATCTTCCTCTCTGTCACCACCCTCATAGCTCTCAGCCTCACCCCTGTGCCATTTCTCAACTCAAGGACCAGCACAATGGCCTTCCACTCTCTCTGCACTTGACCATTCATCCCAACTCAGCAGTCATACTTTCAAGGGCCTACTCAGCTACATTCATTTTCTCGCTGTCCACCTCGTCCTGGGGACTCTTCTCCCACATCTGACAGTCTCGACTCTGATGCTTCCATCTACCCCAACTCAGTGCATCCTTACACTGCCCACCTCACCCCAGCTCTTCATTCTCCCCCCTTCCACCAGTGACTCCCACCCGAGGATGCATGACCCCCAAAGTGGCCTATCTAAATCATCTTCCAGGGTCATTTTTTTATCTCTATTAGCAGAAGTCTGCTCAACCCCCTCAGATATTTCGACATGTCCTCCCTCCTCGGGTGAAATCCACCCCCATCCTCGTTAAGAATCACTGCTGTGGAAGTCCCCTCTGTCCCCTTTGCCTCCCTTTCCCATTGCAGCCTGTCTCTGGTATTCTAGGGCTTGCTCTTATTCTCTTTCCGAAAAGATCCCCTCATTTGCCCCATGATGTAAGCCTGGCAGTCTCCACATAGAACTACCTCATGAACTTCCATATTTATTTTTAGATACATAACATATCCCCAAACCACACTGTCCACAGGAGAATTCTCTCCCCTCTCCCACCAGTCCCCACCCAGTAATACTCTTATTCAGTCAATTCCATTTCCAACATTTGGCCCTCCCTGCCCTCACTATGTCCTTTTGCTTAATTGGCCCTCCTGTCTACAGTGTCCAGGGCAGTGTGCCCCTGCTTAGCCTTCCCCTTTGGTCATCACCTCCCTCTGGATATCTTGCAAACCAGATATTTGCCTTCCACCTTACCTGAAGCTGCTCTCTTTTGCTTCTATGCATAGGTTCAATAGTCTGTCCCTACCATTGCCTCAGCCTGTACACTTGACATCTTATTAGCACCCAAGCTCAGTTATTTAAGAGCTTATTCCAATGCCTGGAGTTTTACCCATTTCCCCTCATGCCCTCAGCCCCATTGTACAAAGCATACCCAATCCACTCAAACCTCACCCTCCCCTCTGTCCTCACCACTCATCAACCACTCTGCATCCAGAGCAAAGATAAGCATCCCTGGCCAATAATTTCCTGATTTCAGTGACCATCAGGGCTTTTAGAGTAGCTACTGCTCCCTGCCCATTGCTCTCCACACTATTTCCACTTTTCCTTCCCCACTTGTTTTCTGGCAGGTTGGCCAGCACCCTCTATGTGCCTTCTTTTTGGCAAAATAAAGATCTGTCTGACCTCCTACTTTGGGACTTCTCTCTTCTTCTTGCTCCTCCAATTGGTATCCAGCCTGCTTCCCTCCCACCAAACCTTCATTCTATCATTCTCTGTGCCTGCTTCCTGTGCACCTCCCATTTTGCTACATCGGCATCACTCTATGCTTTTGTTCTTAATTTTTACCTTTCCACAGATCACACTTGTCTTCTTCCCTCCTCCTTTGCTACAGAAAACCACCTGTCTCTTTAACATGGCCCATATTTCTGTAAATGATCAATTGCCTTTTGGCAATGGATGTAGAACTCTTTTCTATATGGTATGTGTTCCCTTCTTTGACCTGCTACCACTGCTCAAATTCCTCCTCTTCTTCCTTTCCCAGGTTCTCTCCTGAATCCACTTAACTTTCAAGGTCGCTGTGTTCCCTTGACTCTGGCCACTGCCTTCCCTTTCATCTCCCTTTACCTCTCCCCTATCTTATCATGCTCTTCCCTCTTTATTATATCAAGTGCTTTCCCTCTATTCTTGACACTCTGCTTACCCATTTCCGCCCCTTCATCCTTGTTTCCCCCCAGTAGTTCCATTTTGCCTTGATGGTGCACAGTGATGCCTCTTACCCAGTCATACTTTCCTCTTCTGCTCCCCAGCAACACCCTCCCCTTCAGCATTTTCCCTTTCTCTTATGGCCACACTACCTTTTCCTAACCCATGTTCCACCAGTAAGACCCTCTTCTTATGTACCATGTTCCATCCGCTTCTGCTGTCCCTCCTCTGTTATGCCCTGGAGCAGGCCTTCTCAATGACTCTTCTCTTGCTCTGGGCCACTTTGATGTCAACATTGTCTTCCTGTACAGCAAGTCCTTCACCACACTGGATTTGTGAAGTCTCGCCTCCTTCCCTAGTTGCCTCGGCGGAGCATCTTTACTTCATGCTAAACTTCCATCCTCTCACACACCATTTCATGTAAGAAGACTGCATTCAACTATATATCTAAAATGTCAGCTTTGCATCAGTCCTCTACCAGCTACAAGCATCTCTGCTGCCCATGAATTAACCACATACATGTAATAAGGCCATCCTGCAATTCCTGAATTGACTTGCCAGTGCTTTGGATTCAGTTTCTATCACAGTGTGCAACACTGTTCCTTTCCCTCTCAGGAGCTGAAATCACTACTGCCTTTTGACCTACTTTCTCCTAAGGTCCCTGGGTCAACAAGCATAAAGGACAGGCCTTCCCTCCTCTTCTATTTCAAGCCCTTCCTTTCCTTCACTTCCTATCCCTCCCTTTCTCCACTTGTATCCTGGCCTTCAGTCTGCCTTATTACCACATGAGCTCTCTATCCCTTTGCCTTTTGAGGTCTGCCTACGTTGCAAGTTTAAGAACTTGTTTATTCCGTCTCTGCTCTTCCTCCTTGAACCCCTCTGCCTAATTGATAGCCCTTGCAAATTCATAAGGTTCTCTCCCCTCTTACTTGCCTTCTGTTCTCTTTCTTTGGCCATCACTACTTCTCACTACACTTGATCCCCACATTTCACACTTTGATGTCTGCCCACCCCCACCTATCTCTGTCCCCACTGGGTGCAGATTTGTTTTTCATTTCTGTCAGCAGAAAGCTGCTCACCCCTCAGATGTTTCGAGAGGCCTACCTTGGGGTCCATGCCTGCCCTCCTCAGGTAAAATCCACCCCCGTTGCCATAAAGAATCACTGCTGTGGAAGGCCACCTGACCCCTTTGCATCCCTCTCACATTGCAGCACACCTTTAGCATTCTAGGCTTACTCTTTATCCCCTTTCCTCAAAAATCTCTGCATTTTCCCTATTCTGATAAAAACCTGGCAATTTCCACATGGAACCACCTCATGACCTTCCATTTTAACTTTTAGATATAGGACACACCCCAAACTGCATTTCGAGTGGGAGAATTCTTCTCTCTCCTCTCCCACTTCCCCCACTCCAACAATACTCTTCGTCTTAAGTCAATATTCTTGGTCTGTCTCTGGTCCTCCTCAGCCCTGATTATTGTTCTGTGGCCTTAATGGCCCCTCCTGTCTCAGGAGTCTAGGACAGCATGCTCCTGCAGAGCCTTCCCCTTTGGGCCTCACATCCCTCCAGATTTTCTGCAAATGGGACATTTCCTTTCACCTTACCTGAAGTTACTCTCTTTTACTTCTCTGGATTCAATAGTCTCCCACCATCCTTTGCTCAGTTGGTCCTCATTAGAGTTTACACTCGACATGTAATCAGCATAGACTCAATTATTTTACAGTTTTCCCCAATGCCTGAAGTTTTGCCCATCAACTCTCACACCCACAAAGCAATTCCATGAACCTGACCTATCCAATCCCCATTTAAACCCCACCATGCCCCTATTCCTGCCACCCACCTTTCCCCTCCAGTTGCACAGTAAAGATAAAGAGCCTGACCAGACTTCTGCACGCTGTCAATGACCATCAAGGCTTTTAAGAATAGCCATTGTTCCTTGCACATTGCTGTCTACCCATTTTCCCCTTTTTCCTCCACACCAGCTTCTGGCAGCCTGCCCTTCACCCTCTAAGTTCCTTCTAATTGGCACATAGAGATCTGCCTGGATTCTTACTTTGGGACCTCCTTTTCCTTTCTGCCCATTTTTGTCCAGCCTGCCTCCCTTCTGCCACACTCTCACTTCTGTCATTCCCTGGGTTCTTGTTATCACCTTTCTGTTTTTCCTGTATGAGCCTCATATTTCACTACATTATCATCCACTCATACTTTCATTCTTTTCTTCCTGCCTTTGCTAAGATGATACTTTTCGTCTTTTTCCATGCTGCTGTAGGAAACACCCTGTCTCTTCCACATGGCTCTTATTTTTCTAACTGACCAACTGCCTTTTGGCCAGGATACAGAAATGTTTCCCCACTGGCATGTGCTCCCTTCTTTGACCTGCTGCCACCAATCAAACTCTTTCCGTCCTCTTGCTTTCCCAGATTCTCTCCTCAATCCATTTGCTTTCCAGTGCTCTATGTTCCTTTGATTCCAGGTACTGCCTTCTCTTTCAATCCTCTTTGTGTTCTATCTCCATCCTTTTATGCTCTTCTCTCTTCCTATTGAATCAAGTGCTTTCCTTCCATACATGATACACCAAACTCCACTTTTTCCCTGTCTCCTTGAATGGCCTCCATTAGTTCCATTTCACATTGATGGCGCACCATGACTAATCTCTGCTAATTGTGATTTCCCTCCTACTTTCCAGTGAGACTCTCCTTTCCACCATTCATCTCTTTCTTTTACAGCACACTACCTTCTCCAAACCCATGTGCCACTGGTAAGACCCTCTTCTGATATATGTTAACACACTCCATCCTCTTCTGATTTCCCTTCTTTTTATGCCCTGGAGTAGGCCTCCTCAACAATAATCTTCCACTGTTCCTTCTTCTCTAGCTCTAGTCCAGTTTGCTATCAACATTGTCTTCTTGTGACAGCACATGTGCCAGCACACTGAGTTTGTAACATCTCCCTTTCCACACTAGGTCCTTCAGCAGGGTCTCTGCCTCGTGTTCAACCACCATTTCATGGCAGAAACCTAGAATCAACAATATTTGCAAAATATCAGCTCTGCATTGGTTACCACCATTTCTCCCCATCTGTAAACATCTTTGAAATCCAAAGGTAGAATGTATCTACATGAGGCCATCCCTGAGATGATGTGTGAATGCTATGGTTTGGGTTCCATCTCAATGTGCAGCATTCTCCCTTTCCCCCTTAGGAGACAAAATTACTATGCCCTTTGATCTACTTTCTCCAGTGGGCCATGGGTTTACAGGTGTAAAGGCCAGGCTTTCCTTTCCCTTCCTTCCTTCCCTTCCTATCTCCTTTGTACCCCACTTTTGGGCTGCCATATTATCACATATTGCCTCTTTGCCCCTTGAGATCTGCCTACGTTGCCAGTTCGAAATTTTATTATTCCATCTCTCCTCTTAGTCCTTGGACCCTCTGCCTCCCCAATATCCCTCATAAATTCATAAACGTTCTCTCCCCTCCTACATGCCTTCTGCCCCCTTTTTTATCACCACATTCAATCACCCTCTGATATTTGCCATCTCCAACTCACTCTATCCCCATTGGGTGCAAGCATAATGTCGCACTGCTGTGCCTTAGTAGTTTATTCCACTCCTGACCTTGACCTATAATCACCTTCAGCTTCATCATCCATCTTGTTCCCAGCCCATCTCCAAGTCAATAAATGGATTCAGTATTATTTTCCTGGGTTTCTCCTTCCCTCTTGACCTACCCTGTCTCCACCATTTCCAGCTTCCCTATCTCCAACCTGCTGTACTGAAACCATGTACTGTCTGCATTCACCCGATTCACCCCTCACCATTCTTTGTTTACACTTCTGCCATTTTAGGTATCCTCCTTTTGTCTTTTGTGTTTCCTGTGATCATCCAACTTCTTTTCAGACCCTCCCTTTCGCATAGTGATCACCCATTCTTGATTCACAGCTGTGCAACCATTTTCCTGTGGCCTCGACACACTTCTTTTTTTCCTCACCTGTCTTTTACTCACAGTGCTTTTACCTCCATGGGCTTCCTCATACACGTTGCCCCTCTTGGCAGCAAAGCTTCCATATTGTGTATTTTATGCCTTTTTGTATGTTGTTTGCCATATTCTCCCAAAGCAAAGCCTTCCCTGAACCTTTCAGCATTCACTCCTCTTTTAGCTGCTTGGCTCTTTCGTGTGTTCCTTCACATTCACTACTTCTTTGCACTACCTCTCCTCTATCACCCTCTCCCAAGTTTTGAAAACTTCTCACCTCCTGGACCCCCCCTTTTTTTTTCCATTTTTCCTGCTCTCCTCCTTTAATGCCCAGAATGTTGCTCTCATACCTTAACCATCTGACCTTTCACCTATCATCTGTGATTCCTTTGGCAGGATTCAATGGCCTCCTAAAGTGCATACTCCCTTCTTGACTCCCCACCCAAGTGCTCTACACCAAGTCAGTCATCATTGATTCAGATACACTGTGCTGAATACACAAGCATGCTGCTTGTCAGCCCTTGTCCCTCAGGACCCAGTCTCTGCTCTTATTCCAGGTTCCCAACAACTGTATTCCCACTAACCTTTTGTTTTTCTGTTCATGTCCTTGATACCACACTTTTCCATCAGAGCCCTCAGGCAGGCTGTTCCTTGGATTCCCCTCCATTTTGGATTTCACCACCCCATTTTTCTCTTCTGCCCGCACTCTTTTACCCCCATACCTGCCATCTGCACACATGACACCAACACACTCAACCTCACTATGGTGTTCTATAGAAATCTCTCTCCTACTGTGTTATCCGGTCCTCCCCACTCACTTTTCCTCTTCTCCCTCATTAGCATTCCTCTCTCACTAGATGCTCTCTTTCAGTGCTTCCTCCAGTTCCCTTTACCCCTCTCTTCAGCATGGACATCCTATCCAGTACACTCTCTTAACATCCCACACATCCTTTCCTTCACCTCCCCCATCTCTCCTAACCTTACCCCTGCCCTTCTCAATTCTGAGACCAGCTTGATGGCCTTCCATTCCCTGCACTTGACCATATATCCCAACTCAGCAGTCATCTTTACAGGGGCCTACTCAGCTACATTCATTTTTTTGCTGTCCACCTCATCCTGGGGACTCTTCTCCCACACCTACTGTCTTGACTCTGATGCCTCTATCTACCCCAACTTGATGTGTCCTTACTCACACTGCCCATTCATCCCAGTTCTTCATGCTCCCGCTTCCATCAGTGATTCCCACCTGAGGATGCATGACCCCCCAAGGTGGCCTACCAAAATCACCTTTCAAGGTCATTTTTAAATTTCTGTCAGCAGAACCCTGCTCACCCTTCAGATGTTTTGATAGTCCTACCTACAGGTTCATGCCCACCCCCCTCAGGTGAAAGCCACCTCCATCCCCATTAAGAATCACTGCTGTGGAAGGCCACCTGATCCCTCCGCTTCCCTTTCCCATTGCAGCATGCCTCTAGCATTCTAGGGCTTGCTCTTTACTCTTTTCCTCAAAGATCCCTGCATTTGTCCCATTCTACTATAAGCCCAGAAATCTCCATATGGAACCACCTTATGAAATTCCATATTTACTCAGACACACGGCATGATCCCAGACCACACTCTGCTTGGGAGAAGACTTCTCTTCCTTTTCCCACTAGCCTCACCCTCTTAGTACTCTTAGTCCTCTTAGTCTGTCAACATCCTTGGACCATTTCTGGTTCTCCTTGTTCCTGATTATTGTCCTTTTGTGTTATAACTGCCCTTCTTTTCCAGGTATCTGGGACAAAGTGCCCCTGCAGATATTTTCTCCTTTGATCCTCACATCTCTTGGGGTTTTTTTCCAAACCAGAAATTTGCCTTCCACCGTACCTGAAACTATTCTCTTTTGCTTCTCTACATGGATTTCAGTAATCTTCTCCCACCTCGGCCTCAACGGGTATTCATCAGCCTTAAAACTCAATATGTAATCAGCACAAAGCTCAATTATTTAAGAATTTTTCCCAATGCATGGAGTTTGCCCCATCACTCCTCATGCCCCCACCCAATTCCACCCACCCCTCCCCCCACTAACCCCACCCCACCCCCACCCCCATCCCCACCACCCACCCTTCCCCGCCGGATCCGTTGTAAAGATATAGAGCCTGGCCGGAATTTTGCATGCTATCAATGACCGTCAAGGCTTAAAGAATAGCCATTGCTCCTTGCCCATTACTATCTACCCATTTTCCCTTTTCCTTCCCTACCCAGCTTCCAGCAGGCTGGCCTTAACCTGCTAAGTGTCTTCAAACTGGCACACTAGAGATCTGCCTGGGTTCCTACTTTGGGACCTCCCTCTTCTCCTGGCTCACTCAGGCTGTGTGTCCAGCCTGCCTGCCTGACTGCCTTCTACCACACTCTCATTTCTGTCATCCCTGGGTGGTTGCTATTGCTCTATCTTTCCTATATGAGCCTCACATTTCACTACATTGTCATCCACTCATGCTTTCTTTTTATTCCTCCTTTCCTAAGGTGACGTTTTCTTTTTTTTCCTATTTGCTGTGGAAAACACTCCGCCTCTTTTACATGGGCCACATTTCTCTAAACAACCTACTTTCTGTTAGCCATAGATGCAGCATTTCTCCACTGGCATGTGCTCCCTTCTTTTACCTACTCCCACTGATCAAACTCTGTCCTCTTGCCTTCCCACAGTCCGTCTTGAATCTATTTCCTTTCAGTGGTCCCTATGTTCCCTTGATTCTACCCTGCCTCCTTCCCTTTCATCTCCTTTGCATTCACCGCCCTCTCTCTATCCTATCTCTTTCCACTGAATCAAGTGCTTTCCTACCATACATGACACACTGCACTCGCACTTCCTTCCCATCTCCCTGTAGCTCATACATTAGTTCCATTTTGCACTGATGGCATACCATGATGCAATTCTTCTCTCTTGCTCCCCATTGAGACCCTACTCTCCATTCACTTCTTTCTCTTTTCACCATACTTCCTTCTCCAAACCCATGTTCCACTGGTAATACTGTCTTCTGGTTTATAAACCATGCTCCTTCCTTTTCTTCTTTTCCTTTTCTGGTATACCCTGGATCAGGCCTCCTCAATAACAACCCACCCTCTGTTCCTTCTTCACTCACTCTGGGACACTTTGCTACTAACCTTGTCTTCTTAGATAGCATGTCTGTTACCAGACTGGGTTTGCAACATCTTTCCTCGTGTTCTAGTTATCTCAGCGGAGCCTCTCTGTCTCATGTTAAACCTCCATTCTCTCACTATTTCTTGGCAAAGGACTGAAATCAACAGTCTTTGGGAAATGTCAGATCTGCATTGGTTGCCACCCACTCTCCAGCATCTATGAGTGTATTGCTACCCACAGATTAACTGCATCCATGTGAATCCATCCTAGAGTCACTGAGATGTACTCCCAATGCTTTGGGTTGGGATTCTGTCTCAGTGATCAACCCTGTCCCTTTCCCTCTATAGAACCAAAATTATGATGGACCTTTGAACCACTTTCCCTTGAGGGACCTGAATTTAGAAGTTTCTGGTCAAGGCCTTTCCATCTCTTCCTTTCTTACCCCTTCCCATCTGTCCTCTCATTCTCTCTCCCTTCCTCATCCACACCAGCTTTAATATCACATGGACTACCCCTTTACCTCTTGAGACCTGCCTCTGTTCCCAGTTTGAGAACTCATTATTTTGCTAGCTCTTCTTCCTCCTTGGACCATCTGATGCCCATATATGCTCACACATTCATAAGGTTCTCTACACTCTTACTTGCTTCCTGTCCTTGTTCTTTGGCCATCACTACTCTACACACACTCTGTACCTTTCGCCCTCTGATATCTGCCCACATAGAATTAACTCTAACCCCACTGGATGCACTTTTAACACTGCACAGCTGTGCCACTGTATATTTTCCTGCTTCTGTTCTCAAGAGACATTCTGATTGATCTTAAGCATTTATCCATCATTCCCTCACCATCTCCAAGTCAGTCAATAGTAGTGTTTTCCGAGATCACTCCCCCTTCATGACCTACCCTGTCTCCACCATTTTCAGCTTCCTGTCCCCAACCTACTGTACCCAATCAATGTATTGTCCACGTTTGCCCCTCACCATCCTACCATTACTATCTGCCATCTTGGGGGCCCTCCTTTTGTGTTCCTGTGGCCATCTATCCTTTTGTCAGAACCTTTTTTTCACATGCTTATCTCCCAAACTTCCTAGGAGCCACAGCCTCCACAATCCATTCTCTTGTGACCTCACCCTACCTCTCCTCTATTCCTCACCTGTCTTAGGCACACATTGCTCTTTCATCTCCATGGGCTTCCTCACATGCTTTGTCCCAGGTGTCTTATTTCATGCAATACTTCGTGTTGTTTGCCATGCCTCTTCTAGAGCAAAGCCTTCCCTGAACCTCTAGACATATCTCCTTTCTCAGCTGTTATCCTCCTTCATCTGCTATTTCACATTCACTACTTCTTTGCACCACCTTTTTTCTTCCATCCTCTCCAATCCTTCCAAATTCTAAGAACTTCACATCATTTCCTGGGCCCCCTTTTTTCTTTGCTCCTGCTATCCTCCTCTACTGCTCAGCAATTTTCTGTCATAACTTAACCATCTAAACTCCTTTCACCTACCATCTTGATTTGTTCTGCAGGATTCAGCGGCCTTCTAAGGTACATAAGCCCTTCCTGCTCTCTCACCCAACCGCTTACAAAGTGACCCATTGTTGCTTTAGACACACTCCCTAATGCACATGCTCTGCATGTCAACTGATGACCTTTTCCTGAGGGCCAAGTCTGTAGTCTTATTTCTGGTTGCCACAAATTATACTCCTCCTGACCTTTCATTTTTATACTTAAACCCTCGATAACACACTCTTCACTCCAAGCTCTCAGGAAGATTGTTCTTTGGTTATCACTCCCTTCTGGATTTTTACTAACCATTTTTGTCTTCTCTCTCTACTCTTTTATTCCCATACCTGCTAACTCCATGCAAGACACCAACATACTACTCTTACTGTGGAGCTCAAAAGGCAGCTGTCTCCTGCTGGGTTCTCCTGTCTTTCCCACTAGTTTTTCCTTTTCTCCCTCCTTAGTATTCCTCTCTATCTATATGCCCTCTTTCAGTGCTGCCTCCAGTCCCCCTTGCCCTTCCCTTCAGCATGGACATCCTATCCAGTGCACTCTCCTAACATCCCACACAGCACATCTACCTCTTCATCACCATCCCCATCTCTCTCACCCTTACCCTTGCACACTTCTCAACTTGGGAACCATCTTGATGGTCTTCCACTCCCTGCACTAGACCATTCATCCCAACTCAGCAGTCATAATTCCAGGGGCCTAGCTGGTTACATTCATTTTCTTGCTGTCTACCTCATCCTGGGGACTCTTCTCCCACACCTGACTGTCTTGACTCTGATGCCTCCATCTACCCCGACTTGGTGTGTCCTTACTCATACCATCTCACCCCAGCTCTCCATGCTCCCCCTTCTACCAGTGATTCCCACCGAGGATGCATGTACCAGTGATTCCCACCGAGGATGCATGACCCCCAAGGTGGCCTATCGAAATCATCTTTCAGAGTCATTTTTTATTTCTGTCAGCAGAAGGCTGCTCACCCTTCAGATGTTTTGATAGGTCTACCTTGAGATGCATGCCCGCCCCCTCAGGTGAAATCCACCCCCATCCCCGTTAAGAATCACTGGTGTTGAAGGCCCCCTGACCCCTTTGCTTCCCTTCCCCATTGCAGCATGTCTCTGGAATTCTAGGGTTTACTCTTTACCCTATTCCTCAGAGATCCCTGTGTTTGCCCCAATAATATAAGCCTGGCAATATTCTGTTGGAACCAGCTCGTGAAATTCCATATTTACTTTGAGACACATGACCCCCCAAACCACACTTTGGGAGATTCTCTTCTCTTGTCTCCCACTAGCCTCCACCCCATCATTACTTAGGCATTCAGTCAATATTCTTGGTCTACATCTGATCCTCTTCAGTCCTTTTTCCTTAATCGCCCCCATCTTGGGTGTTCAGGACAAAAAAATGCCTCTACTGAGGTCTTCTCCGTTGGTCCTCATGGATTTTTGGCAAACCAGACATTACCTTCCACCCAAACTGAAGCTACTCTCTTGCCTCTCTGTATGGATGCAGTAGTCTTCCCCTACCCTTGCCTCAATGAGTATTCATCAGGCTTCATACTCAGTGTGTAATCAGTGCACAATTCATTTAAGAATTTGTTCCAATACCTGGATTTCTACCTATCTTCCCTTGTGACCCCAATCCTATTCAGCCCACCCTGCCTATCCACCCAACGCACTTACTCAGAGATCCCAACTTTTGCCCCACTGTGATATAAGCCCGGCAATCTCCTCTTGGAGCCACCTCATGATCTTCTATATTTCCTCTTTGATACAACACATGCACACAAACCGCACTCTGCATGGGAGATTCTTCTCTCGCCTCTCCTGCTAGCCCCACCCCAAAGGTACTTGTTCAGTGCCCTTGGCCCATGTCTGGTCTTCCTCAGCCCTGAATATTGTCCTTCTGCCTTCACGGGCCCTCCTGTCTCAGGTGTCCAGAACAACATGCCCCTGCAGGGCCTCTCCCTTTGGTACTCATATGCCTCAGAATTTTTTGCAAACCAGACATTTGCCTTCCACCTCATGTGAAACTACTTTCTTTTGCTTCCCTGCATGGATTCAGTAGTCTTCCCCCACCCTTGCCTCAATGATTATTCCTTAGCCTTCACATTCAACATAATATCACTATACAAGCTCTGTTATTTTAAGACTTTTTCCCAATTCATGGAGGTTTACCCACCTCCCTCCAGACCCACCCAATTCCACAAACCCTGCCCCCACTCACCCAAACCACACCCCACCCACTGTCCCTGCCACCCACCCCTACTCACTGGATCCGGATCCTTAATAAAGACAGAGAGTGGCCAAAAATTTGCATGCTTTCAATGACCATAAAGGCTTTACAAGTATCCAGTGCTCCCTCCATATTGCATCCCTTTTCCCCTTTTCCTTTCCTACCCTGCTTTCAGTAGGTGACCTTCATCCACTAAGTACCTTCTAGTGGGCACAGAGATCTGACTGGATTCCTACTTTGGGACCTCCCTCTTGTCCTGACTCCCCCTACTGGTGTCCATCCTGCCTTCTACCACACTCTCATTTCTATCATTCCCTGGGTGCTTGCTGTCACCGTCCTTCCAGTTGAACCTTCCATTTTGCTACACTGTCAACACCCCATGCCTTTCCTCAGGTGACACCTCTCTTCTCATTCTCTCCTTACCTGGAATAACACCCTGTCTCTTCCACATGGCCTGTATTTCTCTAAATGACTGCCTGATGGTGATGGGTACAGATGTCTTTTCCCCACAGGCATGTGCTCCCTTCTTTGACCTGCTCTCACTGCTTAAACTCTTTGCATCCTCATAGAATTCATCTTCATTCCATGTTCTCTCCTGAATCCATTTGTATTTAGAGGTCCAGAAACGTCCCTTGATTCTGCTGCCTCCTTCCTATTCCACTCCCTTTGAATTTGCATCTCCCTCTCTATCCTTTCAGGCTTTTCTCTCCTCTCATTTAATCATGTTTTCCCACCATACTTGATGTGTCATGCTCCCACTTCCTCCCCTTCTCCTTGTATCACCTCTATTCATTCCATTTCACCTTGATGGCACTCCATGACACATCTCTGTTAACGGGACTTTGTTTCTTACTCCCCAGTGAGACCCTCCACTCCACCATTCACCTCTTTCCCTTTTGGACACACTACTTCTCCAAACCAATTTAAGGCCCTCTTCTGACTTACATACCACAGTTCATTCTCCTCAGCTTTCCCTTTCTGTTATACCCAGGATCAGGCCTCATCAACAATGACCCTCCCTCCATTCCTTCTTCTTTTGCTCTGGGCCAATAAGCTACTTCCATTGTCTTCTTGGATGGCACATCTGTCACAACACTGGGTGCAACATCTCCCTCCCCACAGTAGTTTACTCAGTGGAGTGTCTCTGCCTCATACCAAGCCAACATCCTCCCACTAATTATTTCATGGCAGGAGCCTGGAATCAACAATATTTGTAAAATGTCAGTATGCATTGGTTGCCACCCATTCCTCCACCATCTGTAAGCATCTTTGCAAGCCATAGGTGGAGTTTATGAAGCCATCCTTCAGTCCCTTAGGTGACATGCCAATACTATGATTACGGTTCCCTCTCCACGTGCAAAACTGTCCCTTTCCCCCTTAGGAGTCAAAATCACTATTGCCCTTTGACGTACTTTCTCCAGTGGGCCGTGGGTATACCAATGTTAAGACCAGGCTTTCCCTTCCCTTCCATTCCCACTCTTCTCTTCCTAGCTCCTATCCATTGTACCCCACCTTCAGTCTGCCTTATTACCACATGTGCTGCCCCTTTGCCCCTTGATATCTGCTTATGTAGTCAGTTTGGGAAGTTATTATTTGGTCTCTCCTCTGCCTCCTTGGACCCTCTGCCTACCGGACATCCCTCACAAATTCATAAACGTTCTCTTCTCTCTTACATGCCTCCTGTCCTTTCTCTTATCACCACATTTGCTCTCTACAATCATCCTCTGGTGTTTGCCACCTCCAGCTTACTGTATCCCCACTGGACGTAGGCATAATGTCACACTGCTATGCCTCAGTAGTTTGTTCCACTCCTAACCTTGAGACTCTCCTTCAGCCTCACCTTCAGCTTCATCATCATTCCCAGCCCATCTCCAAGTCAATAGATGGATTCAGTGGTATTTTCCTGGATCTCTCCTCCCCTCTTGCCCTACCCTCACTTTCACTATCATTTCCAGCTTCCCGTCCCCAGCCTGCTTTACTGAAAACAATGTTCTGTCTGCATTCGCCCCTCATCATTCTGTCTTTATACTTCTGCCCCTCTGGGGACCCTTATTCTGTCTTTTGGGCTCCTCATAACCATCTGTCCTCTTATCAGACCCTTTCATTCACATGCTGGTCTCCCAAGTTTCCCAGGAGCCACTACCACAAGCCTGTTCTCCTGTGGCCTCTTTTCATCTCTTCAGGCTTCCTTGTACCTGTTTCTCATTCTTGGGGGCAAAGTCCCAAGAGTCTTATTCACCCAATACTTTGTGCTGTTTGCCATGCCTATTCTATAGCTGGGCCTTCCCTGAACCTTTAGGCTATCTCTCCTCTCTTAGCTGGTAGCCTCCTTTGTCTGCTCTTTCACAATCATTACTCCTTTGCACTACCTCCCCTCTACCATCCTTTCACTCCAAGTATTGGAAAGTTCTCACATTATCTCTGGTTTGCCACTGCTCCTGCTCTCCTCTATATTGCCCAGCAATTTGCTCTTACACCTTAACCATCTGACCTTCTTTCACATATCATCTGTAATTCATTCATCTGGATTCATTAGGTTTCTAAGGTACATACATACTCCCTCTTGACTCTCCACCCAAGTGCTCCTCTTCGTCAATCCATGCCCTTGTCCCTTAGGGCCCACTCATTTGGTCTTATTCTGGGCTCCCACAAATTAATGCTCCCACTAACCTTTCATTTATCCACTCAGATCCTTGATACCTCACACTTCAGTTACAGCCACTGAGGACGTAGTTCCTCGGATTCCCCTGCCTTTGGTATTTTACCACACCATTTTTGCCTTCTGCCCTCACTCTTTTATCCCCTACCCTATGCACAACTCCAATACACTCACTCTTACTGTGGTGCTCAGCAGAAATCGCTCTCCTGCTGGGTTCTCCAGTCCTTTCCACTAGCTTTTCTCACCTTCCTTCTCTTTTAGTGCTACCTCCAGTCCCCTTTGCCCCCCTTTTCAGCATGGACATCCTATCCAGTGCATTCTCCTAAAATCCCACACATCCTCTCCTTCACTAGCCTCATCTCTCCCAGCCTTAGCCCTGCATACTTCTTAACTTGGGGACCAGCTCGATGGCCTTCCACTCCCTGTACTTGATCATATATCCCAACTCAGCAGTCATCCTTCAGGACCTACTCATTTTCTCACCGTCCACCTCATCCTGGAGAATCTTTTCCCACACCAGACAGTCTTGACTCTGATAACTCCATCTACCCCAACTTGGGTGTGTCCTTACTCACACTGCCTATCTCGCCCCAGCTCTCCATGCTCCCCCTTCCACCAGTGATTCCCACCCAAGGATGCATGACCCCCAAGGTGACCAATCGAAAACATCTTGCAGGGTAGTTTTTTATTTCTGTCAGCAGAAGCCTGCTCATCCTTCAGATGTTTCAACAGGTCTACCTTGGGGTCCATGCCCACCCTCCTCAGGTGAAATCCACCCCCCATCCCTGTTGAGAATCTCTGCTGTGGAAGGCCACCTGACCCCCTCTGACTCCCTTTCCCATTGCAGCATGCCTCTAGCATTCTAGGAATTCTCTTTATCCACCTTACTCAAAAACCCAGCATTTGTCCCACTCTAATGGAGCCTGGCAATCTCCACATGGAACCACCTCTTAAAATTCAGTATTTACTCTCTGACACGTGTCAAGTCCCTAAACCACACCCTGGTTGGGAGAATTCCTCTCTCCCCTCCCCCCTCTGGCCCCTACCCTGTCAGTACTTTTAAGCATTCAGTCAGTATCTTTAGCCCACATCTAGTCCTCTTCGTTCTGATTATTGTCCTTTTGCTCTAATCACCCCTCTGTCTTAGGTGTCCTGGACAACATGCCCTTGCCAAGGTCTCCTCCTTTGGTCCTCATGTCCCTCAGGATTTTTGGAAAACCAGACATTGCCTCCCACCATACCTGAAGCTACTCTCTTTTGCCCCTCTGTATGGATGCAACTAGTCTTCCCCCACCCTTCCCTCAAGGGGTATTTATCAGCCTTCACACTAGATATGTAATCAGTACAAAATTCAATTATTTAAGAATTTGTGCCAATACCTGGAGTTTTGCCTATCTCCCTTCATGCCCTCAACCCAAGTCCATCTACCTTGCCCACCTGCCCAACCCACTCAAATTCCATCTTGCCCCCTCCCCTGGGGATCCATTCTAAAGATAGAGACCCTGGCCAAAAATTTGCATGTTTTCATTCACAATCAAGGCTTGAAGAGTAGCCATTGCTTCCTGCCAATTGTTGCCTATCCCTCTTCCTTCCCCACCCGGCTTTGGCTTCTGGCAGGCTGGTCTTTACCCTCTAAGCACCTTCCAATTGCCTCATCTAAGATGTCCCTGTGTTCCTTCTTTGGGACCTCCCTCTTCTCCTAGCTCACCCTGCTAGTGCCCAGCCTGCCTCCCTTCCACCTCAC
The DNA here is from genome assembly GCF_030445035.2 of Dasypus novemcinctus. Taxonomy (NCBI): domain Eukaryota; kingdom Metazoa; phylum Chordata; class Mammalia; order Cingulata; family Dasypodidae; genus Dasypus; species Dasypus novemcinctus. Next base: position 109,168,087 of record NC_080677.1, on the reverse strand, counting down.
TCTCATTTCTGTTATTCCTGGGTGCTGGCTGTCACCCTGTCTGTCCTATGTGAGCCTCCTCTTTTGTGGCATTCTCATCAACCCCATGCTTTCCTTCTTTCTTCCTGCCTTCCTTAAATGACACATTTTTCCTACTTCCAGCAATCTTTTCTTGGAACCAACTCATTCTTTTCATATTTCCTCTTTGAGATGCCAAATGCAGTCTGCATTGGAGAACTGACTATCCTTACTCTCCTTATTCTCCACCTTCCAGTATCACCTGCTTTTGGCCTATTCACTATTTTTAGAAACCATCTTTTTTCTCTTTAATTTTCATGCACATTTCAGTTCTTGCAGTTTAATATCTTACCGAGAGATTTTAGCATTTTCCCCGTCTGTTATAACAGCACTGTCTTCTCTTATTATCACTCATTGTTATCTAGCTTTATTTTTCTTCTTGACATTTACCCCTTCTTCTACTCCATTTGTATATTCAGACTGTTTTAAAAGTTATTTCCTGAAATGTTCGGCTGAAAACTTGTCCTCCTCAAAAAAAAAGGGAAAACAAACCTCTAGCATTTAAAATAATCTATCCTTTTAATCCTCCTTGATATTTAATTCCATTCTCCTCCCCATTCTACTCAATGGGTTCTATTCTGCCACTGAACTACATGTTTTATACATTTGCACGCTCTTGACAAATTTGACAATATTCCACATTTGCGACCTCCTAAATTTACCTACTCCTTTACCTCATGGTTCTTGTGCCTTTATTTTACTTTTATAATTTTTTTCATTGTTTACATATATACTTTTATTCTACATCTTTCCTTCCTTTATTTCTCTTTTGTCCCCATTATCATCCACAGTAGTTTCACCTTATTTCTGTTGTTTTTTTTTTCTGAAGGACCCTTTTACTCCTGCAAGTAGCTTGATTTTGCCATATTCTTTGTCCTTCTTAACCCTCTTTGCCTTTAAGGAACTTCCTACCTCACCCACCCATCCCCAATTCTTTTGTTCCATCTCTCATGGAGTTAGTAGTACTATCTATATACATAGATGTGCATTTTTCATATTGTTTGCATGCATCCATTCACCCATAGTACCTCAGTTACACTTCAGCTATTTAACTTCTCTCTACCATTCTTTCAAATTGTTTAAACATGCAGCTCAACCTATATTTTCCTTCTTTCTTGTTATATTCCCCCATAATGCTTATGGCCCCCTTCTGATTTGCTTCTATTTTGCCTGCACTTTTTTTTCATATATATTCTTGGTACATCTCTAATCCTATCTCTTTTCTTGATTTTTGCACTGCTTCTTCTATTGTCCTCATTGTTTCTAGGTCTCCTTATTATGAAGGTTATTTGCCATATCTTTACTCTAGTTACTCTGTTTTCTAGCCCACACAGTACTCTTCCAACTTAACTTTCGTCATCTGTCTTCTTCCTTATTCCGTTGTATTTAGTGTTGTCATGGTGCCAAATCTTGTTTTTTAATATCTTCATTCTTTACATGACTTTCTTGTTTAATGGTAAATTTGAAATTTCTTTTCTATACTTTTTCTTGTTTTCCTCTATTCTACTGTTAAAAATATATTTTTTTATTAACCATCCATATACTATGTATCATTCCTATGCATTCATGAATATCTTGTTAGAGCCTCTCTTTGTTCAACATGCATTGCTCAATTCATTTTTGTATTTCTTCTTTCCTACAAACTGTACTGAATTGCTCTGGACTCTATTCCTTGGTAGGATTCCTGTCACTTACCTTTCTTCAATTTCACTTCACTGAACTTCTTTCTAACCTTATTGACTATACTTTTTTTCCTGCACAAATACTTTCTGGACATTATCCCTCTTATGTCTAATTTCTAAAGTTATCACTTTTATCTCCTCCCTTTTTCTCTTCCTTTGTTTAAGAACTCTCTCTTACCACACAGTTCTCTCACCTTCCTGGCTTAAATGCTTTATAATTACAAGTAGTTTTCATTATACGTCGCTTAAAATATGCCGAATAACAATTTTTAATAATAAAATCTTATACAGCATTATAGTAAATTTGAAGAATAAACTAAGCATTGTCCATCTCCTTTTTTAAAAAAACCAACAGATTTTATCAACATCACTAAATGATACTTTCTAATAACAAAATTTATTTCTTATAATATAAACCATTTTAAATGGCAATTACCTAATTATCTAATGTGTAATTCCTTCATTAGTGACCATGTTTGTGTGTAGTACAAAATGGTCCCATACTGCAATAAAAGACTATGATTAGAATTTCCTTTTACACCACAAGGAACAGTGAAATCTTTTCAAGATAAATAACAAATCCATACATATTTTTTAATGAAGTAAACAAATAAGAAATTTCTTGGAAATGGTTACTGGCTGATTGGTGATTAAGTTGCCAAGTTGCCTGCTCATATTGTGGAAAGGATGATAAGAATAATGCAAAACATATTTGAAAACCTTAGGCATAGAAGGTGAGCCTTTAAATAGAGAGCTGAGATGACTAGAGCAGAAATATACCATCTCAAACTACCTGTGTGCAAACTAAAAGTTCTTTTAGCACAAGAATGCCAATTCTCTGTATCTAAGTTTCCCAGTCACCTAGTGATACATGAATAAAAGACCTTTCACATTAACATAACAAGTATTTACATAGTATAAGTAGACAGCTGGTGAGACCCACATTCCTCATTCTGGCCATCTGTATTGATTTGCCACTTTGCACCTGGCACTTTCCAAAACCAGCCTAATTCAAACATCCCTTCTCCAGCCAGCATCATCTTGTCTTCCTCCTCTCTCTTCTCTATACAAGCATTCTCAGTTGCTTCTCTCACTTTCAGCCAGTCTTAGCATAATTCCTTAACTTCTCAGCACAGACTTTATACCCCTTTTATGGGCAGATCTTCCACAACTCCATTTGAATGTTTACCCTGCCAAATTGTAAATATTCTATTTATCTTTCACTCAGTGACTCTATAATAAATCATTGAATGCAGGATTACTCTCTTGAGGTTTACCTCATTATCCACAGCCATTCATAAATCAATAGCAGTCATTTTTCTGTAGAAAAAGTATCCAATCAATACTTTCTAAAAGATCAATACTGATGTTTTTTAAGGTTTCTACAACCTTAAAGTTTCTTATCAGGGTTTATCTTAATCCATGCCCTTCCAGCCTCCCCTATCAACCTATCACTTCTGTCATAAATATCCCAGTAAGACTTTTAAGAGCCAGCCTACCCCAACTCCTATTCTTCTTCAGGCCCCTGAAGAAGTTGCCCTTCCATTCTATATACAGTTATTCTGAGATCTGCCAGTTTTCCCATTCTGTGTTTCTTTCATTCACACCCGATTTACCTTGTTATCATTCCACCTCCTCAAAACTACTCTCGGTAATTTATACACAGGTCTTCTTATTTACATGCCATCTCTATTTCTTTTTCTTCCATCATGACCTTTGGTCCTAAGTACAGAGTACTAGCCATTTCTCCCATCAATATCTGTGATTATTCAAATAATGCCTTTCCATTTGTAAGGAACTTAAACATTGCTCTTATACTCCTTTTATCCATTTCTTCCTTCTTTTACTGAAAACTCCCTCCAGATATTTGCTCCAACATTCCTTTTTCTTTCAGCTATATCATCCTAAGGATATAATCATCTCTCTAGGATATGTACCCTCTTTGTATTCAGTACTCACTATTCATCCTCTTCCATCTTCCTTATTTCCTACACTTTATACCGAATCTGTTCCTATTCTCCATTCGGTCTGGGCTTTTCCTAGGATTCCTGCTCTGATCTGTTCTAATGCCGTCATATTTAACCTCTAACCTCTCATTCTGAGGACTACACACATTCCTTCAAATATTTTTCCAATAAAAACTTTCTGGAAAGCAGCATGTCATTCTTATTTAGCCACATTCTCAACTATGCCTTTCCTCCCTTGGTTATTATTTGGCTTAACATACAATTCTTCACCAAACTCCAATCTGATATCCCTCAGTGTTCCTCCTGCAGGCCCTCTAATGACATTCCTTGTGTAATATTTTGCAAAACTGCTCTTTACACCAACTTAAATCCTACATATCCTCTCCTTTTTTAGATTCCAGTCTCAAGTTTTATCTACTTTTTCCTCCTCTCTCTCTTTTTTATACATTATCTCTTAAGTAGTTTTTCTCACTTAGAGCCAGTTCTAATTCCTGAGCAAACTTGATCACACAGCAATTTCTTTCTGATTTCCTTTGATTATTCACACTGCCATATATAGTAAATATCTATAATATTTTCCATCTCTAATCATAGTAATAGGTACAGTATCCTTCTCTTGAAGTATACTCCCTTAAGTATACCCACCCACTTCTCACCAAATACAGACCATCCTCTCTCCAGATAAACTACTCACCCACCCATCCTAATTGGTAAACCAGTGTCTTTCTGTTTGCTAAAATGGTTTTTGAAAATCAAGATTCATCCTAATCTTCCTTCTCTAAACTCTATCAAACAAGCCCTTTAATTTAAAACGCCTCTACACCACTCTCAATAATCATTTAACTCTCTTCCTTCCAAGGGAAAAACACTGAACAAATTAGATACTTATCCTCATACATACCCATAGATAATAAATAAGGCAATCTTTGAGGATTTCTAAAATGTCTATAAATTATGTCCTTTAACAACATTTTTCCCATCAAGACTTCAAGAGCTAGTCTACTTTCTATTATATGTAGGCCTGTGCTTCTCTCTCATTAGATACATCACTCATTGTTCTCTCTAACATCAAACACTGGACAAATTAGACCCATTTTGAGGTCCAACAGATTTCTTCTGCATTCTGGGTCTCTTTAATTCACACCTGATCTTCCTCTTTGCCTATCTAACTACTTAGAACCCCTCTGTAACTCATGCAGTCCTCCCATAACTTAGATTAAAACCCCTGTCTCCTTTTTCATTCTATTTTACTATATCTTACTATCATTTTGGCTACATTTACTATATAGCAATAGCTATAGTACTTTTCTCCTGAGGTTTACTTTGGTCATGAGTCCTAACCACTCAAGAAATACCAATAATCTTCTCTACAGACAAAACATTCACCCCATACTCCCTAATTGGTCAATCTGTGTCTTTTAAGGTTGCCAGCAATATCTTTTTAGGAGATGTATCTTAATAAAATACCTTTAAACTTTCCTATTAACCAAGATTTTAATTAAAAATTTCTACATAAGGCTATGAATAGCTAGTCTACTTTCTATTTCCCATTCCTACCAAGGCCCTTGAAACTTTTCTATTAGATACAACACTCGTAACCATTGACCCTTCTCATCCAATCTAACCAGTTAACCCATTTTGAGATCTTACAGGTTTCTCCATTTGGGCCCTCTTTATTATACATCTGATGTGCCTTCTTGCTACTCCATCTACTCTTATCTCTTCTCTAAATCATACAGTGTTCCTTTACTCAGCTAAAAATATATATATATATTCTATCATAACCTTGGCCAAAGTATAGTCCTATAACTCAATAGTCAATATCTGACATTCTTCAAATGATCCCTTCACATCTGTAGATCCTTCACTCTGTTCTTCCATTCCTTTCCTCCTTGTTCCTTATTTTGTTTCTTTCTTTTCTTTCTTTTACTTATTATTCCTACAGATTCACTATCAGCTGATAGATTCCTCTTCCTTTTGAGCACTCACTGCTCAACTCATTCTTGTCTCTTTACTTCATCTCAGTTCAGCCCAGACATTCATAAGATTCCTGCCACTGGTCCTTTTAAATACATCCTATTTAGCCTTTCTTACCACTCACTCTATCAACCATATGCATTACTTCCAACATTTTTCCAGCAAAACTTCCTGGACAGCAAGCCCCAATTCTTACTTTGCCACTTCTTACCTCACTCTCTCTCCTTGTTAATCTACAACTAATTTCCAACTCCCATTCCCCAATGTTCCTATTTGGCCCTCTTTAATGCCCTTCCATATTTGTTGTTTTTCTACACCACATGTTATGTACCCCAGCCTAATTCACACATCCCCTCTCCTTATTTTGCTTCCAACCTCCATCTTTTTCTCTCTTTTCTATTTTTTTCATACAAGTGTCCACTCAGTTGCTTTCATTTTTGGAAAATTCTAATGTTTCCTTCATTTCTGGGTACATCTTTAATATCCCTCTTAGAGAACAGTCTTTCCAACTTCCCTTTGGAGATTTGCCCTGTATATCTTAACCTTTCATAGTGAAGGATGCATATTCTTTTGGAAGTTTCCTTCCCCTGAAGATCCCTGCTCTCTTCTTCACTCAAAACCAATTTTCCACTCTTTAGACAAGCCTTCCCCTAGTTAGCTTCTAGCTTGTCTTTTCTGTCATGACCAATGGCCCTATTATGTTGCCACATTATTCTAGTCAGTATCAGTGACAATTTCTGGTCATTATTAAATCAGTATTTGCATCTTGTAGCAGTTTTAACTTCACTCCTGTCTTTATTGTCTTACAAAAAACTTGACCTTATCTTCAGTACCCCTCCTTCATTCAGACACTAACTATATATCCTCCCATATATTCAGGAGTCTCTCCTGAACACCTCATATTCAGCACTCACTGTTCAGAGTCTGTGGGAGGGATTTAAGTCCCTCCCATTTAGACTTTTTCTATCCTCCATTTTGCAAAGCTTCCTGAACAGTTCCCCTTATAATCTTAATTCTTATTTAGCTACATTCTCTCCTTCCTTTCTTTTAGTTAAAACCTGGATTAACATAAAATTATTCTGCTAAATCTCCTACTCTCCCATTTTACAATACTGTAAATTCTGCACCCTAGCTTAATATGTCATCTTTCCTCTCTTTAGCTCTACTTTTTCCATTCTTTTCTCTCCCATCCTTTCAAACAGGTCCCCTCAGTTGCATCTCAAATATTCAGCCAGTCTTAACATGACAGGTTGCTAGCAAAGACTTTTTATCAGAATTACTGTTATTCTGCCTTCTTGTAAAGCAGTAGTTCTCCAACTGTAACTTGTTAAAACACAAATTACTGGGCCCCACTTTCAGTTTCTGATTCAGTAGGTCTTGGGTGAAGCCCAGGAATTACTATTTCTAATAAATTCCTACATGATGCTCATGATCTTTTTAAGAAGCAATACTCTAAACTTCCTCTCAAACCAAGCACTTTAATTAAAATTTTCCCAAGATATCAAGAGGAGTCTCCTCCTGACTCCCATTCCCACTCAGGCTTTTGCTTCTCTCCCATAATATATATACTAATAATTGCAATCTGCCTTACATCCAACATATCTGATCAGTGAGATCCAGTCTGAGATTTGATAGGATTTCCCATTCTGGGAATCTTTATGGTACATACGGTCTTTCTTACCACCATGCCAGCAACTCAGAATTGTTCCCTAATTTATACAGTGTTCCTCTTAGCTTTAACTCCTTTCTTCTCCCTTCTCTTTTGGTCAACTTCCAGTCAGTACCTGCCCTTCTTTCAAGGACCCCCTTTCCTTTCAGGCAACTTTATTGTTGCTCTTCCATTCCTTTTCTCCTTGCTACCTAGCTTGCCCTAAAGAAATATGTTACCTTATCTTCAACCTCCCTTCTTCTTTTAGGTACCACTTATATTTCATTCAAGTGGACTCAGGTCTCTTCCTGAACAGCACTCCTTAGCCATTTCTATCCCCAGTAGCTCCCTCTTGTTTCAGAAAATCTTCAAGTGACAGAGGAATGTCTAAGTATAACTTTAATGTAGCATTTACGTAATATTCATTTATATCTCCCTTTGACAATTTGCCCCCTCCCATATCTTTATTACATGTAGACCTTTCATCTACCATATGTACATAGAAATAACAAATGAAGTTTTACTCTTGAGTTGGTTTCCCAACATGATCTCCAGCACTCACCTCCCGATACTAGGCATCCACTCTACAGACAAACTACGAAGTCTGGTATCAAGATCCAACATTTGATCAGATAGATCCATTCTAAGATTTCACCAGATTTCCCATTGTGTCTCTTTTCCTCATCTTAGCTGCTCCAGTGTCACCTCACCTACTCTTAGCTACTCTTCATATTCCACTGCCTTTACTTAATTTCCAGTGTCTTTCCTTAGTCTTAATCAGTCTAATCTGTGGTCCAGGTATTGAGCTATATCACTCTTCTCAATGTCTGCCAATTTTCTAATGACCCCATCTCTTATGTAGGCTCTTCCACTCTTTTCCTCAGTTTACCCTAGAGAAACATGTTATCTACACAATCTCATTTTTTTCAGCTACCATCTTTATATCATTCTCATAGATTCAGTTGTCTTTTCTTCCACCTTTGTTTCCTCCATGATGTTCTAAATATTACATTTGTATTCTTATTTCAGTCCAGGCTTTCAGACAATTCCTGCCAGTGGTGCATGGCTCAGGTCCATCCCATTTATACTCTTTTCTTTCACTTTATTGATCACACTCATTGCTTCAAATATCATTCAGGCAAAGATTCCCAGATAGCACTGTCTTATGACACCAATTCTTATTTAGTTACTTTCTCTTTGCATTCTTTCTCCTTCTTTGGTTGTAATCTAGCTTAACTCATACTTCTCAACTGAACAGGCATCCAGTGTTCCTCGTTCTAGACCTCATTAATGCCCTTCATTAGCCATACCTTGTATTCTGTACCCCAGCATAACTCCTACCACCTTTCTCCGTTTTTTGTTTTTTGTTTTGTTTTTTGTATCCAGCCTTCATCTTCTCTTCTCTTCTTTTTCTCCCTAGGAAAATTCTGTCACTTCTAGCCAATACTCACATGGCAAGGGAACTTCTAAGAGCAATTCGATGGCACACTACTCCTTGATGTCTTAATTACCCATCATTCTTTCATTTACCATCTCTCTATAGAAGGACTAGATGCAGAATTCCTGTCTTTATATGTGCCTCCCACATAACTTTCACACATTTCCCATATAATAGCAATAATGCATTCTCTGGACAAACTACTCTGACCCTTTCATAAATCAAGCCTAATACCGCTAAAGTTGCCAACAATAGTTTATCAGCATTTATTTTTATCAGCTTCCTTTTAACCTTTCCTATTAATCAAGTCCTTTAACAATTTCCCTCCAAAACTTTAAGAGCTAGCCTACTGCTGCTTCCCATTCAAGTCCTTGCTCCTTACTCATTCTATATACTTCTCATTACAATATGGCCTTTACACTTTGGGATGTGACCAATTAGACTTCTTTTGAGTTCTGCAACAATTCCCCATTCTAGATCTTTATTCCATATTTTCCCTTTCTTGCAGGCACTCTACCACACAATTCTTCCTTTCCTTAGCTTCTGATCTCTCCTTTCTTTCCCATTCCATCACGACTTTGCACCCAGGATGGTGCCTTATCCTTACAATTGATGTCTAACATTTCTTAATGACTCCTTTTCATCCAAAGGCAACTTCATAATTGCTTTGCTGTACATTTCCTCCTTTCTCCCCTATATTTGACTTAAAGAAAAAGCTCATCTTCAGGCTCCCTCCTACCATTTGTATTCTGTTCCCATGAATTCACCACTCTTTTCTAGTTGGGTATACTCCTCATTTTTGCCATGTACTATTCAACTCATTTCCATCTTCCTTGGTTTTCTACACCATAGACTGCATCAATTCCATCTCAGTTCCATCCAGACCTACCTGAATTGCTGCAGTTAGCCTGTTTCAGATCCATCCCTTTTACTATATTGCTAATCTTTTGCCCTATTGACCACATCCTTTTCTTTATTATTCCAGCAAAGCTTTCTGGAATCTTCTCATAACCTCATTTCTTATTTAGTCATGGTCTCTCCTCCAGTGGTTGAGATCTGACAACTTAACAAATTTTCCACTCTGGTACTTGCCACACTGCATGTTCTGTACCCCAACCTAATTCATACATTCTCCGTACTTCTAGCACCCATCTTTTTTCTCATTTTCAGACAATCTTCACAAGCAAGCCTCATTTCTAAGGACAACTTTAACATAGCTCTTCAGGCCATTTATTCCTTATTCCCTTTGGTTATTTGCCTCAATTTGTGACGCTCTCATCTTTATGACAATGGAGTCAGTATTGTTCCCTTGCCTTGAAAGGACTCCTTTTACCCTTTCTCCTCATCATTCAGTGTCAGTCATCCACCCCAGCAATATTGATAGATTGGAGTTCATCTTAAATTCCCTGTAACCTCTCAATATACCAACCAAATCATTTAATTAAAAATTTGCCACAAAGGTTTCTACACCATTATCTCTACTAATATCGTTCCTATTAACTTCCTTAATCTTTTACTCTGTATCACTTACTTATGTAAATGTCTTTCTTTACTAATATGTAAACTTCAACCAGTCTGCAGTAGTCTGTGATCTATCATTGTTACCAGTTTTCTATCTCCTTACTCCAGATCCTCATTTGCCTGTAGCCTCACTGCTTAATCTGAACCACGCTGGTATTCATATAATTTTCTATTACATAAGTCTTTTCTGCCTCTTCATTCTTATTTGATCATGACCTTTTTTCCTACAATAATCCCATCTCTCCCTTCATTTTTTAAAATACTGCACAGTTGGCCCATTCTGGGTCTGTGTTGACTTCCACATCTTTCTTCTTCACTCTGCTTTCACCCTGCAGAAAACTAATTTTTCCATAATCATTCATCAATCCATTTTATAGCATAAAAATTCTATTGTCTGGATAGGTACACTGAGATGATGAGATGATGACTATCATCTGTTTCTAACATACTCTATTGAATTTGTTTGCTCTCTGAATTCAGACATGTGTTCTTCATAGGAATCCCACTGGTGGCTTGAATTAGGCACCATCTAATTTAACTCTAAACTTTCAATCTCCTGACTGTCTTGGCTTACCAGAGCCTATTGGAAAATGTCTGGTATCTGTCATTTGAAATACAAGATATTTCATAATTTGTTCCTAAACAAATCCTCTTTTCAGAACCCGGGCATTAGCAATACCTCTTACTGTTTCCAGACTGCCCCATGGCTTTTCTGAACTCTCCCTTTGTTCATGTAATTTTCTCTGCTTACAAAACTTTTTCATCTTTTGAGATCTAATTAAACTATTTTTTTTTCAGAGATTTTTATGATTTTCTCAGGCAGATCTAGTGTTAATCCTGCGCCTTCACACATCACTCTATTAACACTTGTATTAAGGAACCTATGGTTTTGAGTTGTGATGTCATAACTCTTAGACAGTCAGCTCATGGAGACTGAGGTCATGTCTCAGAGACCTTCTTATCTAAGTGTCTGGCACATTAGCTTATATCCTTTACATGTCAAAAAATGTCAACATGTATTGAAATTCACTATATATTTGGATGGATGGATGGATGGATGGATGGATGGATGGATGATGGATGGAGAGTTTAATGTCAACGCTGACCAGATGAAAGTTTCACTACCCAACCTGTCATACATGGTCTTTATATCCAAGTTTTTTCTTCCTTCTCCTTGCCCATTCCCCATATAATTTTCTGAATCCTCAATTTCTAAGAATTAATGTACTGATAAGCCTTTTCCAGACCATGGATTAGACACTACGTGCCTTTTCTTCACCCATGCTTGCTAAGTTCCCTCCTTCAGACACTCCAGAAAATCCTATCTTCTTCATGAAACTTCACTTTCTAAAAATGTGCCTTCCACCTTCATTTATTACTGCCACCAGTCATTTGAACACATAAAATTGCCCACTTGATTTTTCATTCTAAGACACTAGCTTTACCTATATTAGGACCTCATTATTAACCTACTTGCTGTGGATTACAATTTGACATAAAGCAAGTTCATTCTGGTGATCTGTGGAGCCACTGCCAGTCTACAATCTAAAGACAGTGTTGATATTAAGACTTTAACGTACTTGGTCAACATTAATCTGATGATCTGTGTTACTTTTTTATAACCTTTTTCTCTTTTCTGTTTGTCAGCTTCTAGAGCAGCGGTTCTCAAATTTTTCAATATATAAGCCCTTTGACAGGCAAGCAAAAAGACTCCAAAGTATCTCCCCTGCTGATTTCTTCAGACCAGTACTCATGTCATCTCTTCTGTACTAGTCTAGCCCACAGTGGAGGATAAATTTTTAAGCCATTCTGTGTGAAACTGTCTTATTGACCAGCACTTTACTACCACCGTAGAAAACAGGGCCTGCATCTGTTTAACGTGATAATGTAGAATAAGGTATCAAGCACAGGCAGTACTTTCCTAAGTCACTGATGGAACTTTGTGCTTATGCTACCCATTGCTTCAGACTTGTCTGCTCTTTCCCCTCCAGTTGCATGCACCTTTAGCTGCACCATGAAGTTCACAGTCCGGGACTGTGACCCTAACACTGGAGTTCCAGATGAGGATGGATACGATGATGAGTATGTGGTAAGTTTTCCTGAAAAGAAATTTACTTTGATACCCTGGAACACTGAGTGATTTCTGCCTTGAGATTGAATTTTCCAAGGAATATCTGACACAAACCTGTGGACTTTTTAGTCTTCTCAAACAGATTGCAACAGAGAAGGACCTGGACTAATCTCCCTCTGTAATGGGACTGCATCATGCTAATTACAGAGTTGAGATTTAACACTTCAAGATTAGTTAAAGCAAATATGCTCACCTTTTTTTCCTTTATAATGGGGATAATTAAGAGATGAAAATAATTACATGGTTTTCATTAAGGTCAGTTTTATTTAAAAGTGGGGTGTTTTGTTTTTTCTTTTCTTTTCCTTTGTTTGATTGGTTCAGCAATTTTTAGTTTCCTTATAATATAGACAGAGCATGAACTGAAAAGTCTTCACATGCTAGAGGGAAAATTTTAAAAATAAAAATAAAATAATCATAACAATAATAAAATAACCTATGAGTGACTGCTAAGCTCAGAAGGCACTGTATAGTCTGAACTCAGTGGTTAGCTATGACAACATGACTACTTTGTATCTTAGGGCTGCAGGTGTTGATTGATCTAAGTAAAGCTCTTTCCAGATGTCTTATTTTTATGTGTCCCTTTGCTAATAAGGCCTAGAGCATTACGCTTATCTAGACTACAAAACTTGAACTTTTGTAGCAGAGTTTTTCTAAGGTTCCTGCAAAGGATGTAACACAGAATGGTAAAACTGTCTTACTTCATTCTGTCCTACAAGGGCTTTTATTTACTGATCCCCTCCTTGTTACCCACTAGCTGGAAGATCTTGAAGTAACTGTGTCTGACCACATTCAGAAGGTACTGAAGCCTAACTTTGCTGCTGCCTGGGAAGAGGTAGGAGCCACCTTTGAGAAAGAAGAGACATTTGCCCTCAGTTCTACCAAAACCCTGGAAGGTAAGAACAATTTTGCTATCAGTATATTGCCTGTATAAAAGCTAACAGACAAATTTATCCCAGGAGAACTCCCTTTTTAAAAAAATACCTCATAACTCATTTTTCCTTAATAGGCCAAGTCCCTATCTTCATCATCTAATTGAGTCAACCAGTTTCCATTCCAATAGCTTCCCTCTATACACCACCACCCCACCACCCCACTCTCCCCTACCTCCCAGAATGTACTGGTGGGAAGGCAGATTCCTACACTTAACTTTCCTAATACTGTTACATAAAACTTCCCAACACAGAAGCTGTCAACAACATCATCACATTTCTGGGCATGCAGCCATGTGAGAGGTCAGACAAAGTACCTGAGAACAAAAACTCTCATTCTCTGTATCTGGCAGGTAAGAAGCTTTATCAGATTTTCCCTGTCTTTTGTTTAACAGGAAGGGATGTGGATGGGTATCTCATACCCTATTGTCATATCATCCCATTATGAATTACGATTTGAAGTCCTGTGAAAATGAATGCTTTCTTTTAGCTGTTTAATTAATTTGCATGCTATTCTTAAGTTATTCTTTTAAGATATCTATTTGGCCTAAAATACTTAATTCACTCCCACAGATACCAATACCAACCCCCACTTTGAGTATTCCTAATCAATATAACTGAATACCTTCTATGCACCTGGTATCATGGGATTATAAAAGATTATTCAGAATTTTATGTAGGATTCAATTCCCACCATAAATGCAAATCTCCAGAAAAGCTTAACGGAAAGGAGATGTAGGCAGAACATGAATAAATTTCATTACCCAGAGCTTGTTTTGAGTTCTTAGTATGGTTTTCCTTACTTTTTCCCTCTCAGGTATATACAGAGGTGGCTATGATTTATTGGTGAGGTCCAGGCTGGCCTTAGCAGATGGAGTGACCATGCAGGTGACTGTCAGAAGCAAAGATGGAACACCTGTAGATGTTATCTTGGCTTCTGTTGGTTAAGTTTTTTCTCGGCAAGATGAAACTGATATACACTTCACCGACAGTGGGCTTTAGGCTGGTGGCATGAATTTCCCAGAATCACATTTTTAAAGGTTAATGCTTTCAGAGAAGCAAATTAAATGTTTGTCCCTAAGCCAGCAGATCAAGCAAATGTCTGTTCTTGTGCATGGTTGTTTTTGTTTGCTTGTTTTTGTTTTTTCCTTTTTACTATACTTGTTCAACTTTGGTATGATAGTGCAGCTTTGGGTGACCTTGCAAATTAAACACTATCCTCTCCCCAGCTGCTTAACTTCATTATAGTCTTCAATTTAATGTGTGTCTGAAAACTCCTGGCAATGTTGAAAAATTTTTATCCCAAAGGGTTGGGTGGGAGGGGAAGCCAGAGTCCACTTTTGTCAAAATTCATTTTTATTAATAGAAAATAAACACTTATTCCAGTTTCAAAGTTGTTATACTCGAAGTTGCTAATAAAAAATGAATTTAAAAGAATCATTTAATAATCCTGTTTTGATTAAGACAATGAAACTGTGGCTTAAAAAAAAGAAAGTATTCAGCACCATTTGCTCCTAAGTCTTTCAGAATTTGTTCTTAAAATTTCTGGAACTTTCCTGTCTGAAAGTACAGGAATTGCTGAGCTTCATGAGAAAGCCTCTCTGGGACAACCAATGAGAAGTTAAGCAATCATCGTCAAGGAATCAGTGTACATTCAGCATGGTAACTTGGACTATACAAAGATCCCCTCCCCTCCACTTGAGCTCAGGAGGGACATGCTTCTAAGCACTGAGGTATGAATAGTCAAAGACTGTTATTTGCTCTTAGAATTGGTCTTTCCAGCTAATAACAGTAAATCTCTGGCACAGATTATTGGTTCTTAGTGTCTTGAGATTTTAGGAAATTCTGAAAATAGTTTGGATTTAGTTCAATTTATTCAGAAAGTAAACATGTTTTAATAAGTTTCCTTACTCTGTCAGAGTAAGTGTCTGCTGGTTTAGTATAAAATATGTGTACACATGTAGGTAAATCATAGTCTAAAGCATACTTAGAATATTGCCTTATTTAAAACAAAATCTGTTTTAATGAAATGTGTATAATTAGAAGCAGCTGGTGAAACTAAATCCAAAGTTACGACAAGGGAGACTCACTCTCACTTGAAGCTGTGTTGCTTAGAGCCATTCAAAGGCAACCTCTCTCCTCAATCTTTACTATATGGTTTCAATTGGGGTTAGGCCAGAAATTAACATTTCAGAAAAATCCATAGAAGTGTCTAAAACTGTTTTTGAAAAAGAATGTCTGCCTCTTTCTACATCAGTGAGTAGTAGTGCTCAATCAGAATTTTATAACACAAAGACAAAGTCAAATCCATACACTTGGTAGGATGTTAAAGGAATTGGATGTGGAATATTAGGTCAACCCTTAGAGCTTCTGCTGGCTTTTTACAATATACTGTTCACCAATGTGAGTAAGTGGACTTTTGTGAGAGAATAGCATTTGGTGGCCAGGACCTCTTTTGGGCATTTCTTCCTAAGTGGAATACACAACAGATAAGGAAGTAGGGGAGGCAATACAGGGATGCTACTCTTTCCAGCTCAGAAGGAGTTGATGAAGCCCATATATGCATTCAAGAAGCCCATGGGATCCTCTAGCTGTGGATAGTGGCTAATGTGGTCATCCAGAATCGACATTGTGGACCGCGGCAGCGTTTTCCTAGTGGAAGAGAACAGCATGTAGGTGAACTTGAGGCTGGAGGGAGGGGGAGAGATGTAAGCCAGTGGGAAGCCCCAGTAAATGCCTCTACAGATATACCACACTGAAAGGAACTAATAAAGGGCTTATTCACCTTCTACTCTAGAATTGTATTTTAGACAGATAAACTTACCAATCATTTATGATATGTAAAAACTAGTTTTTAAATGTCCAGGATCAAACAGACAACAACATGAAAATACGCTTCTCTACATTGTAAATGTGTTATGAGACATCAAACAAGTGGGTTATGCAGTAACTCACTGCCCAAGAATAAAGGTAACAAAGGACCTTCCTTACTTCCAGGAAGAGAAGAAAAACAGTATTTGTTTAAAGTTAAATGCAAGCTGTTTATGGCTGGGTTGTTTCCACTAGGGTATATGAAGGTATGGGAACATGCCTATGTGACATAGTCAAGATTTCATATTCCAACACCTTCTGAGTAAGTTCCTAGAGAGAATAAAACAGATTTTTCTCATTCTCTCCTTGCAGTTTGCTCAACTTAGGTCAGGAGTTGGTATTACAATCAGACTAAAGCAAAAATTTCTAAAAAATATATCCCCTTTCATTCCTTGGCTCACGATAGCCTTTTCTTACCAGTACACCTAGGACTGCAGTAGCCATCACAGTGGAAACAGGTTGTATAAATCAAGAGAATATATAACTGAATTACTTGATCTTTACATTTATGTGAAAATAAGATTCCCCAACTCATCCTTTTATGTTTCCTGATTGAAAAACCAATGAGGTCAGAGATGGTGGCTATAGCAACAGCCCAAAAGATGATTCTGTTTACCACTGCCAGGATGATGTCCTAACAAAACAAAGACCTCTGAGGAAGACTCACCTGTACAGCTCCAAAAACTCTGGGTAAGGATTAACAGGATCCAATGGCCCATAGATAAAATGAACTAGGAAAGAAAGAAATGAATTACCAACAGCAATCGCATCCATTCTCCTACCTCCAACTTAAAATTAACTCCCCCTCCAAAAAAAAAAAAAAGGTTTTCTGTAAGTAAACTATGAGAGAAAAACCTATGATAGAAAACCTAGCTTCTTTTATTAAGTGGGCTACAAGGAACTGCTAAGAATAAGCCAGTTTGTTCATTTGGCACATTTTCACCTACATAGAGCCATTCAGTCCTTCCTGTAGCTCTTCTGTGCCCTGGAACAAAAGGAAGAAGCCCTACTCTCAAAATTCTCTTTCTGTAAATCCAAGAGACTATCATTCTGTGAGTCATTTTCTTCAACTATGATTGACCTTTGACATTTTAAATCAATCAATAATTTCTGAGCACTAACTACTATGTGTGGGACACAGGCACTGATTTTCTTTTTTGATCTTTAAGAATGAAGAGACAAATGAGAAGAAACTATCTATGGTTGTATCTTGATTAGTAATGTAAACAGACTTCTATCCCAGCAATTCAGCATTTACTGTGGCAGTCACTGACAATGCACACCACAGATACCAGTTAACTCCCACTCCTAACAGTAATGCCAACTGTCCTTTGCAGCACTGTCACAATGTTCTATACTCTATAACATATGCTACCCCTGTCCCAGATTCGGAATGGGATTGCCAGATAAAATACAGAATGCCCAGTTAACTTTTAATTTCAGATAATTTTTAGTGTAAGTATGGCCTGTGGTATAAGTATGTCCCAAGTATTACTCATATTAAAAAAATTAAAGGTCATTTATCTGAATTTCAAATTTAACTGGGTGCCCTGACTTTTTATTTTTATATTTTTTATATTATTATTTGCAAAATATTGCAAATAAACACTAATTAGGGGTGATAGGAGTTGGAATTTTAGCCCCAGAGTCCTTCAGTTTTCCCATGAAGACATAATGTAGACATACTCACTGGGAATAGTTACAGAGGCAAGAGCTCCCACCCAGCGTCTCCTAAACTTCTTCCTCTGGTTGATGTACTGTAAGAGACTACAGGACAGATAAGTCAGCAAGAGTAGAATCTAGAAACCTTTCAATTATAAGGATTCAAAGACCTGACATGGGCCACAAGGCACTCAATATAAGTTTTCTTAAGCCAACAGCAACCTGAAAAGTGCCCACCTATTTATCATGATTCATATTGCCACTGCCAGGAGATGTACGAACCACCATGTAACTTTGACAGCGGTCACGCCTACTCTCTGTGTACAAATGAATGGCTCTGAGTGTTTACGAGATCTAAGAAGCCTGAAAGTTTATGTGAGTAAAGCCCAGATATGGCTCTACCACACACACCCACACACACCTTTTAACCTGTTTCCTCATCTTTAAAATAAGAGGACTGAACTAGATGATCTCTAAGTTGACCTCTACTTCTAAAATCCTAAATGTAGAAGTTCACGAGCACAAAGCTTTATTCTCCACGCTTCACCTTACCATAGACAAAATGAGGAAAATTCCTCTTCCTAGTGAAAGATGTCATAGCCACACTTTAGAACTCAACCTAAAGTATTCTAATTATTCTGCCTGGCACTTCCAGGACAATTATTTCTGTGAAACATGAACACTCTTAGAATTTGGTATTTACTTTTCAGAAAGGAATATGTGAGGACATTTTAAAAGGGGTGTTAGTTTCTTTTTCTATTTTTCATATTAAAATGAATCTTTGGGGATAATACAGAGGGGTGTGGAAGTAGGAATGGTCTCCTCTAACCCATAGTTCCCAGCTGGTAAAAGGACAGTGCTTCAACTCAAATAATTTTGGATATCACCATATCTGCATTGTTCTGTGAAAACTACATTCTCCTTTGAACCACAGCATGGGGATTCTTTATCCAAGAGAAAAGTTTCCCTTTCCCAGCCCCTGTTACAGCAGGAAAGATAAACAAAAGGAAGAAGTTTATACTTTCAGGGAGATACTAGGCTTCTTTCATGACTATGATTAAACATTTTAAAGCATTTAATATTAGCAAAAGGCCCAAAGAAAGATTTGCAAGGTCAACTGGCCAGTTACAAGCTGTGAGAGCATTAGAATTTGCAGCTATTTATCCAATTTTTTATGCCGTAGGCTTAGGTCAGGGCTCTCACTCTGTTCTTGATTTCTTCTTAGAAAGTACAGGGCATGACTGTTTTTGGTTCAAAAGAAGGACTAACCTTTAGACAGGGAACAAGCCAGTATGAGCATAACAAGCAATTCCTCCTCTTTCCCCATTCCAAAAAAGCCTCTCCAGAAACCAAAGTAAAGGGGTATTTCTTACCTGTCAATGACCAAGTTCCCATCATTGTTGCGTATCCCTGCCCACATGTCCCACAGCTCACTCTCAGAGGGTCGTGTGTATGGCCCAAAGACTGGGGTGAGACTGAAATCAGAGTCCAAAAAGCAAAAAGGTAAGTATAAGCAGAATTCAGAATGTCAAATATGATTGAAACCTCAGAGTAGACAATCCTTCATGGATTTATGGATTCCTTCTGCTTCCCTCGAAAATGCCCAACACGTTTGCTTAAAAATATCAAACCCTAGAATTTGGTCCAGAATTTTAGTGGTAGCAATTTTTCACTCCATGTTTCCATGCCTTCGTCACAATCTTTGACAAAGACTTACCCTCGAGAGAATACAAAGAAGTTCATTAAGCGTGTGAGGATGGGTGACAGCATGCCTCCATCTTTGAGCAGCTATGAAGTAAATGAGGGAAAGTAAAAATCAAGAATCCAGAGAAAGAAGACAACTCATCAAAACAAAAGATTTTATACCAAGAACCAAAAAAAGGGCTTTAGTCAAATCTTTCTCTAATGAAAGGTTTGGTTGTTGGCTTTGGTTTTTTTTTTTTTACTACCTACCTACATTCTTCTCTCATGGAAGAAAAACCTATTTCTAATTCTCTTTAAGATTACATTTCTACAGTTTGCTAACTTACTAAGTTTACAGTAGGATCCCAGTTTGTTCAAACATCATGCTTATCTCACAGATCTTTACAGAGCTGTATTTCTCCAAATACTTGTTGCTCTCTTATTCTAATAGATAATTTTAGGCTTTATATAGAGTCACTTACTGCTTTACATGCATAAGAAAGGAAAAATTAACTTTGTTAATGTAAATTAATGAGGAGAAGGATTATAGCTTAAGATATTTCTTATGTCAGCTCAAATCTTACAACTAAAGATCTATTCAGTGTAGTAGCCAACCTTCTGGAGAAGAAGAGGACGGTGAGTCTCAGGAAATATACCTATAAAAGAAGAGACGCATCTTAGCCATTTACAACAATTTTAAGTCAAACACAACAACTTTACAACTTTAGGTCATTATTCATGACTCTTCATGCTATTCACTGTCACCCTTGGGGCCTTTACTACAAAAAAAAAAAAAAAGAATTACAAATAAAACTTAGCTCTGTCATCTAATTACTTCTCCCAGGAACTCTGTTTTTAACAGATGAAATTATATCCATTTAAATATATATACCATTGGGATTACTTTCCCCATTTCAGAGGTAGAGAAAGGGGAAAAAATAATTTGTATGGTCATCCAGAATGCTAATGACCAGGCTGACTCCCCTTAGCATTTCCTGCCTTCCCTCAAAACAAAGTGTTGTTAATGATTCAGGCTGTGAAAGAAAGCTGAGATCTTTGAGGAAGTGTACGTCCCAAAAATGACCTAGAGTTCTCCTTTTCCATTTCTCTTGAGTCAACAGGAACATCTACTGGGAAAGGGATAGAAGAGTCCTCTCCTAGGAAACAGCTGATCTGCTCTCATGATATTTAGGGGACATTTGGATATGTGTGGGTTTACAAATGGACTCAATGGCAGGCAAAGAAAAAGAAACATCTCCAAAAGGTCTAATGAGGGGTTTGCTCATTTTTAACTGAAATTTAGCATTGCCATCAATTGAGAGTTTAGGAAACAAACCACAATAGTATTAAAAGCCCTGTGACTGGCTTGTCTCAAATATTTTCCTAACATATTGCAGTTGTTGCAGATATCAACTCTAAGTCAATATCACCAGTTTCTTTCATAATCCTCTTTACTTTATTGTTTATATTGAAAAACATTATTCTGAGAAAGGGTCTGTAAACCTCTTCAGTCTACCAAAGGAGTTATGGTGCAAAAAAAGTAAAAAATCCATTCATTTAATTGCTTCTGCTTGCAATATCAATAGATTACCATTTAGATGTCCCTGTGATACCTAAGGGCAGCCCTTCTAGGTTTTGCCCTGCTTTTTACTTTCTGTCATGCAATTACCTCCATTTGAAAGACAAAGACTCTTTATGGTAAGCCGACCAGATCGATTCTGCTTGTACCTAGAAAAGCGGAATGGAGAGACACACGTAACTCAGAGGACTTACACCAATGCAGCAGCAAAGATAAATTCCCAAGAGGGAAAAAGGCTAGAAAGATCCCAGGATCAATTTACTTTTCTCAGGGTTTCAAAAGCTAATGAAACTTACGAATGCTAAAAAAAGTCTATGGCTTCACTAACCTATAGAGCAGCTCCTGAGCAACGATATCTCCATAATCATGAGACAAAAGATTGATCCTACGGTTCTGGAGCCCCAGATGCCGCAAAAGCGCCTCCACAATGCTAGCTTGCTCAAATATGGAATAGTGATGTGGTCTCTAAGGAAAGAAAGCCCGGATATAGAGGGTGAAATCAGGAGTGCACAGCTCTCTGCCACCCTGACCCCTCCATCCATGTCCACCCCCACTCTCACTCCTCAACACTGATCCCCGTGTAAACGCTACTTACCGGTTTGTCACTGAAGCCAAACCCTAAGAAGTCAAGAGCAATCACTCGATGAAACCTCAAGGTCAGACCTTCCCAAATCTACAGGAAAGAAAGGGATGATTTGAACTTTCTGCCCCTGACTCCCACCCCCAACCCTAGCAGTGTAGGAGTTTCATTCCATCTCAGCTTAACAGACTTCATTAAAGGGAACATCTCATGAAACCACCACAGGCCCCGCAGATGATCCTCTAGGAAAGTGTTTATTCCTAGTAATTAATCTCTATTGAGGGAGGGACTTCATCATCTTTAACTTGGCAAATATCTTTTCCAGATTGCAAGAGTTTTTACACCCTTACAGTAAATACGAAACAGTTCTACATTAAATTCTATTTTACTAAACAATTCAAATTTGTAAGAATCTTCTAGGGCTGATGGCAAAATCCTTGGTTTTGGATTTTTTAAGACATAGTAGGAGTTTAAAATCTGATTTTATTACCTTGTACCAATCATAGCTGGAAGTTGGAAAGCCATGTAAAAGCACAACTATTTCTGGACTTCCAACCACACCCACTGAGTCTGGGAAGGAAGAAAGATATTAATTAGGCCAAACCCCTATAACAATAACAATAACAATAGATATTAAAGTCTAAGTAATTTGGTGTAAAGGATAGGAAACCCTGACCACATTAATGAAATGAAAACAATAGATTTCTTTTTAAAATGTAAGCTTATTTTTGTTTTAGGAAAGAACAGGCATTTGATTCTTTATTTTTTCCTTTTAAAATGGATATATATATATCTAAATAGTTGTAAATAGCACCCTTTATGTAAATATATCCCTAAAGTTATTTTGAAAATACCTGAAGGCTGTGTGTTTTCACCTAGGTTTTTTTTTTAAAGCATTTCCCCATTTCTCTCTTTGTTCTGCATTATTACCAATACTAATATGCGTGTTATTTTTCGCAATTAAAAGTAAACTTCAGCGCACTATACCATCACAAACATATAAACTACAAATTCTCTAAGATTATAGCTCCTCTCAAAAATTCTCTTAACATACAGCTCCTCTTCCTACCCTGATGAGCACCTTAACTTATGCTGTTTGCCCACCAATTTTATTTCCAGCAGAGTCCCAATCCAATATCAAAAATATAATACAATTTTTTCAAAAAAGAGTTAATATAGGTATCAACATTTTATGAATTTATAGGACAATACAGGATCATTATATATCTTTTAGATTAGCCAAACTTTTAAACAATAAAATACCTTGCTAATGCTATTGGATTAAAATTCATATACTGTCAGTGGCATGAAGATTTAATAATAAGATTTTCAGAAATAATTTAGTTAGAAACAACTAAAAGGTTTATATATTTTAACCTATGGAATATTATTGAGAGTCCAAACAAATCATTCCATTTATAAGTAGTAAACTTTGAAAATATAAGGAAAAATAAACTACATTCATGAAGATTACTCCACAATGTTAACTCTTTAAAACACTGCAAAACTGGAAACAATGTAAATGACCAACATAAAGAAAATTATATACTCACTTCACAGAATACAGCAAATGAGAGAAGGTCAGGAGCAATAATGAAAAACGGTTTATGACAAACATTTTTCGTTATTGCTCTTGATCCCCGCCCAAAAAAAATCTTTCCAATTTTCCATCTCTCAGTTTCTTCACCTGTAAGATGAGGTTAATGGCACATATTGCCAAGTGCTAGTGTAAAGATTAAATAAAATAATGAAGGTTGAAAACAATATCTGGTATATGGTAATTTATAATTAGCAGTCACAGTAATTATAATTAGCAAATTATTGTATACAAAGGTATAAGGTGAATCACAGTTATGCATATAACAAATGATCTTTATAGAAAACAATTCAATAGAATGAAATTGGCTTTTGGGGAGAAAAAACCATCAATGGTAG